>NC_058080.1:73188488-73805483 GCF_014858855.1 Bufo gargarizans
CGCGATCTGTTAACCCATTATAGAGACTTAGTCACAGATCTGATAAAGGCAGTGAATGTTCTCCCAGGTGTAGGACCCTTGTGATCACACACTGATGGCCGGTCCTAAGGGTAATAATATGGAAGTCCCGAAGAACCATTTATAACTTCTTCATATATCTTTATAGCAGTCAATCAAAGATCAGCTTTCCTCATACAGAGCTCCAAATCCCCTGCAAAACCTTAGACTAAAATGATAAATTGTAGCTGCCTCCAGCCACCACTAGGGGGAGCAGATAAGCATACTGTACAGGCAGTCATCAACCTCTAGTGGTGTCTGCAGGCAGATCTAATGTTACCATTTATATCAGTGCAGAGGATTTGGAGCTTTGTATCAGTAAAACAGAGCTCTGATCACTATAAAAATATATCAAGAAATGAATCAACATAAAAAATGTCCTGATGATAAAAGGCGGACATTCACGTTACATATAAGAGGATAATAATCACATATGATCATGCAGTACATATATATATATATATATATATATATAGAGGAGTATAGTGAAAACCGGCACTCTACATCTAGCAGTAATACTAAAGGAGCAATGTACACAGTTATGGTAGTAAAAATGCGTATTTATTTTTATGAGAATACGATAAAAATGAAGGGTAAAGGATAAAAGATATAAAAATGAAAATTGCAATTTACAGAGGTGGGGATGCACAATGAAAAAGATGTGCAAAGGTGGATGCGGGAGTGGGACAATGTGGTGGTTGTCCGATGGTGGTTTCCACCTTCAGTGGGTTCAATGGTTCAATAGTTCATTGTGTCCATTTGTATACAGTTCATAAAAAATAGTCTTGTATAATATGGGATATATGGAAGTATATAAAAATACATTGCAGAGGAGAAGGTGCGGTGTTTCCCTGTTCAGGGCTTGCTGGCCGGACACTGATGTTGGTCACAGTAGAAAAAAATATATATAATGACAAAAAGATAAAAAGATATAGGTAATGTGTCAGCTGCACCTGGTGTGGCATCCCACACACTAAAGAGGGCTGCACCCTGACTGTTTACCTTCTTTGTGAAGTGTAGGCAGTGGCGGATTACAATAGGGACGTTCGGGTCGGCAGCCCCGGGCCCAGCACCGCTGGGGGGCCCAACGCTGATCCGAACGCCCACATACTGCGGCGGGGCACGGGAGCGCATAGCTCCCTGTCCCGTCGCCGATCACCGTCATTCACCGCATAGGCCTCAGGCCTTGTAGGCCTGAGGCCTATGCGGTAGTGAAATCCCGGCGCAGGCGTGCGTGATGACGTCATCGCGCGCCTGTGCCGGGACGCAGCACTGTGACGCGCCTGACTCATCCCGCGCCTTCCTCTGTGAGCAAGCGCCTGGCCCTGGACATAGGTGAGTATTTATTTTTTCATTTTTTGTTCATTTTTTATTTTTTTATTTCATTTGCCTACTTGGTGGGGACACAGAAGGACCTATTAGGGAAGATAAATCGATTACATGGGGGGGAATGTGGGGGCTGTATGGGGCCAAATTATTATGGGAGGGAATACTATGTGGGGGCAAATTACTAGATGGGGCAGTGTGGGGGCAAATTATTATGAGGGAATACTATGTGGGGCAAATTACTAGATGGGGCAGTGT
This sequence comes from Bufo gargarizans, assembly GCF_014858855.1. Classification (NCBI taxonomy): domain Eukaryota; kingdom Metazoa; phylum Chordata; class Amphibia; order Anura; family Bufonidae; genus Bufo; species Bufo gargarizans. Next base: position 73,190,130 of record NC_058080.1, read on the forward strand.
GGGGGCAAATTACTAGATGGGGCAGTGTGGGGGAAAATTACTAGATGGGGCAGTGTGGGGGCAAATTACTAGATGGGGCAGTGTGGGGGCAAATTGCTATGGGGGGCAGTGTGGGGAAATTGCTATGGGGGGACAAATTACTATATGGGGCAGTGTGGGGGCAAATTACTATGTGGGGGAAACTATTGTGTGGGGAAAATTGCTATGTGGGGGCAAAATTCTATGTGGGGGCAGTGTGGTGGAAATTACTATGTGGGGGCAGTGTGGAGGAAATTACTATGTGGGGGCAGTGTGGAGGAAATTACTATGTGGGGGCAGTGTGGGGCAAATTACTATGTGGGGGCAGTGTGGGGCAAATTACTGTGTGGGGGCAAACTACTATATGGGGGCAGTGTGGGGCAAATTACTGTGTAGGGGCAAATTACTATGGGGGGATTACTATGTGGGGGCAAATTACTATGGGGGGATTACTATGTGGGGGCAGTGTGGTGGAAATTACTATATGGGGGTGTTGCTATTGGGGAGGCACTATAGGGGCAATTCTATTATTTCTGGGGACACTATACAGGGATTATTGCCTGGAGCACAATAGAGGGTGGTATTTTTACTGGGGATCTCTAGGGGACATTATAGCTGCTGTGGACACTATAGGAACATTTGGGGTAATTTATCAAACTGGTGTAATGCAGAACTGGCTTAGTTGCCCATAGCAGCCAATCAGATTCCACCTTTCATATTTGACAGCTCTTTTGGAAATCCAGTTCTACTTTACACCAGTTTGATAAATTACCCCAATTATATCTATCAGGGTCACTATTTTTTCAGCAGTATAGTTCCTGGGGCATTGGGGAGCACAACAGGCACAGTATTGGGGGTGGCAGCAGGATGACACTGTGGGGACACCAGGATGAGGAGGTTGATGGAAAAATTTAGAAATCTAACGTGTCTGTGTTACAAACTGTAGAGACGAGATGCGGCTGAAAGAATTTGCCATGGTGGTCTGGGTCAAATGGAGGAGAAGAGGAAATAGAAGGTCTACATGACAGGAGATGTCACTGGATGTAACAGGTATGTGGTGCTGTATTCTCCTCCATGTCTTTTTTATTACAATTATATGTATTTTAAATTTGACGACCAAATTTTTCAGTTTAGGACCCAATTTGGGGTATTTTTTTTTGTCTGAAGATGTCATATGGCCTAAGAAGAGACTGTGGCGCTCATAAAGCACCGCAGCCTCTTCATACAAAAAAAACTAAACTAAAATGGAGGGGCCCAAGTTGGGTAGACAGCCCCGGGCCTATCATGCACTTAATCCGCCCCTGAGTGTAGGTATCCCGGCTGTTGGAGCGTCCTTGTTGCGCTCTATGCTGTCTGTTTCCCGGTCTTTGGCGTTCCACGTGGGTGTAACGTCCCTTATCTGGCATCTCACGTGTCTTTGCCGGACTCAGTTTGTAAACTTTCGCTGGCGACTTTTTTCGATCCAGAAGATTCGGATGTAACCGATTATTTGGAAGCGCTTCCAGGGTAAGATATCTTGCAGGTTTAGAGGGGAGTCACCAGACGCGTTTCGAAGGTCTTAGCTGCCTTCTTCATCAGTGGTAGCCCTCTGACTGCCATTGTATTGCCTTTTATACTGCTTGTGGATCTTTCAAAGACCTGGACTGCATCCGATTTTACGTGATCCGAACTTTTGGGTATGGTGGTTCCATCGAAAGTCTGGATTTTGTGTCCGATTTTGGATCTGTTTTTTTCGGGAGTTGGTTTAGTTTGTAGAGAAATCCGGTGTAATCCAAATTTTTTAGTTTGTAAAAATCGGGTGGGATCCGAATTATTTTAGGTGGAATCCGAATTTTTGGTGTTTGCCTGCTGTACTAATTGGGTGGCTTCCATTATTTGCACTTAGTCAACTGTAGACGGTGTAGTGTTGTGCTGGTTGTTGGTTTGATTCTTTATTAGCTTATGGTTTCTAATTTAACCAGGGTTCTGTAGTTTTTGTATTTCCTGTGGTACCGCTGCGTTTTCTGCCAATGGTGCGTTTTTTAGATTGATTTTGTTTTTGGGCATATTTAATATCTAGGGACCCTAGTTTGGGTTCTGTAGTTTTTGTATTTCCTGTGGTACCGCTGCATTTTTTTCAATGGTGCGTTTTTTTGGGTTAATTTTGATTTTGGGCATATTCAATGTCTAGGGGGTGTTATGTGAGGTGGTGGTGTCTTTTTAGGATTATGCGTTTTTGTGTGTGTGTTGGCGGGGGGTGTGTCTAGTGGTGACATTGGTGACAGGCAGTGTGAATGGTTGGGGTAGTGCATTCCGTGATATGTGCTAGTGGAGGAACTTCAATCTTTTTTGGTGGTGTATGTGTGTTGTCCTCTGTGGTTTTTGTGCTAATTTTTGATTTTAAAGTTTTTGGAACCCATATTTGGATTCAATTTTTTGGTCCAAGACTTGGATCCGGTTTTGGGATCCAATTTTGGGTTATGTGATTCTTATTGTTTTTAGGTGTTTTTCAATGTGTGATGATAAATTTCTCAATCTTTTTGGTGGTTTGGTATTTTGTTTGGATTTTCTTTTGCGGTTTGGTTTTTTGGGGTCCGCTGTTGGATCCAATTTTCAGGACTCGCTGTTTTAGTGGTGATGGGGTGGCGGCCACGTATCGAGTGGCGGTAAGGGTGCTGGTAGACAGCCGGACGCCTACCGCGAGTCGAACGGGGGCAGCCACTCCAAATAGTTCGAAATCAGCGTTTAGGCCTCCCGGTATTATTGTATTGAACTCGAAGATAAACTTTGATTCAGTGCGGGACATCTTAGCTACGTGGTTTACTCCTCTCCAATCTGTTTTTACTTTTTCCAGTGCTGCAAAAGATTGTCCTGATGGGTCTTGGTTGTGGTGTGTTTTGAAGTGTTTGGAGAGTGAGTGGGTTTCGAAACCTTTTTTGATGTTGTTTATATGTTCTGATATTCGTTTTTTTAAAGTTCTTTTTGTTCTACCGATGTATTGTTTTTTACAGGGACAGGTGATGATGTAGATTAGGTTTGTGCTGCTGCAGGTGAGGAATTCCTTTATTTCGTGTTCTAGTGTTGTGGTTGTGGATTGTACTCTCTTCTTAAATAAAGTAATTTTACAGTTGTAGCATTGATTGCACCTATAGAATCCTTTGAGTTTTTCCCATGTATTTATTGTGAGGTTTTGTTTTTTCTGTTGTATTTTGATGGAAGGCGCAATTTTCAGGCCTAGATTTGGGGCCCTTGTGTATATGATGTGAGATTTTGTCCTTTTGATTGTGGTGCCAATGGGTGTTAATAATTTTTTCGATATTTTTATGTTGTGTGCTGAAAGGTAGTATCAGCTTTGGGGTTTCGTTTGTTTTTGTTTTCGTTTTGTTCTCAGGGTTGTCGTTGAAGAAGGAGGTTCTATTTAGTTTTCTTACCTTTGTGAGGGATATCTCAATTTTAGTTGGGGGGTATTCTTTTTCGATAAATTGTGCTTTTAGGATCTCAGCCTCTTTCTCAAATGTGTCGTCTTTAGTGCAGTTGCGTCTCAGACATCTGAATTGGCTCTCTGGTATGTTGTTGAGCCATCTTGGGAGGTGACAGCTGGAGTAGAGGATGAAACTGTTTTTTGCTGTTGGTTTATGGAAAGTTTTGTTTATGTTGGCTGTGAATTGTAGGTTTATTTGGTTATCGTTTATTTCTTCCAAGAATTTTTTTTATTCAGTTTCTCCTCTCTGCCAGATGAAGACCACGTCGTCGATGTATCGTTCCCATAGCACCAGATCCGTTCCCAGCCGATGCTGTATATGTTCATCCTCCCATTGTGACATGAAGAGGTTTGCATAGCTGGGGGCGAATCTGGTGCCCATGGCTGTGCCCCTGGTCTGTAGGTAGTAGACAGAGTTAAAGGAGAAGTAGTTGTGTCTTAAGATCAGTTCAACAGCTTCAGCTATGTAGCTTATTTGTTCTTTTTGGAATTCGGACATCTAGAGTACCTAGGATCCAGTTTGGGTTGTACTCTATGTTTTCCATTGTTTTAATTATCTGTGTACTGTCTTTTATGTATGTGTTTGTATTTTTAACAACTGGTTGGAGTAGTCTGTCGATGTGTTGTGAAAGATTTGATGTCAATGATCCTATTCCGGAAATTATTGGACGGCCTGGGGGGTTCTCTAAACTTTTGTGAACTTTAGGTAAACAATAGAATATCGGGAGTCTCTGTTGTGTGTTTAGGATAAATTTTGCTTCCTGTCCTAGTAGAAATTTGTTATCTACCCCTTTCTGGCAGTAATCTTTCAATATTTGGCCGTATGAGTCAATGGGATGTTTGCTAAGTTTCTGGTATGTGGTGTTATCTGACAGTAATCTTAGACATTCCATTTCGTATTGTTCTTTGTCTAGAACTACGGTTCCTCCTCCCTTGTCTGCGGGGCGAATAATGATATCTTTCTGTATTTGTAATTGTTTTATTGCATGGATTTCTTGATTAGATAGGTTGTTTCTGATCTTTTTATGTTTTAATCGTCTGATGTCAGATTTCACACACTTTCTAAAACCAGAGCACCTATACATTGTACTGATCAGGTGAGCCACCAGTAACCCACTTTTTCTTCCATATATATATATAGTGCCATCTTTACTGGGCATCTGTAGTGTCCCTTATAGCAGAAGGGCCCATATACGTAATACCGCACATAACACAGAGGGGAGACTTATCTCAACTTATATGAAGGAAAACTGGCTCAGTTACCCATAGCAACCAATCAGATCGTTCCTTTCATTTTTGAAAACTCATTTGGAAAATAAAAGGTAGAATCTGATTGGTTGTTATGGGCAACTGAGACAGTTTTCCTTTACACCAGTTCTGATACATCTCCCCCATAGTGCAGACTGGCTTGTACTGGACCCTATACAGATATATGACATGTTTATTTCTAAATTCATCCTGCCTAGGAGTCAGGAGTACAGAACTCCCCCCCAAAAAGACAGTAAAATACCCCAATTAACAACATTTTAAAAAATACCCCCATTTTCAGAGCCAGCACATTGTCCCCATTTACAATACTGCAAACAGAAAGCCCCAATTCCCAGCACAGGGGCCTCAATAAACAATACTGGCAGCACAGGGCCTTAACTGACAGAATTTGGGAATCCTGCACCAGCCACTAGGGGGAGCTCACTACACCCAGATGTATAACTCCATATACGGCTAGCTCCCCCTAGTGGTGTCTGGGACAGGTAGGATTTAGGATAAAGGTGAAGCATCATGAGAGATGTCAGATGAGAGGTGTGAGATCTCACCGGCGCCCATCTTCACCTCTCGTCGTCCTGTAACGGTCTGAGGACCACTGACCGTTGGTTTCCTTTCAAGTTTAAATCCAGCGATCCCATTGGCTGATGAGCAGTGACATCTGGAAGAGGAAATTTAAAGGGACAGGATGCTGTTATCTCACTGCAGTGCATGTCCTGTATGTGAGATATCATGAAGCTGTGGAGATAATCTGCGGGGACCGGCTGCTATCACTCCTCATCCACCAGGGGGCGTAATATCTGATCAGTGTTATATCCTACATATTATTGCACTATTATATGCCAAGAAGCATCGAAATCTACAATTACGGTTTTGATAAATGTTTTTACCCCTTCCTGACCAGGTTATTTTGCATCTCTGATTATGTAACTGATTTTGATAGAGGAATATTCGCCAAAAATTCTGCTGTTGGTAAAAGATGTAAATTATGTCTTCACCATTGGCTCCGATCTGTGATAGTGATCAGGAAGCTGGAAGATCTTCCGGCCGCACACCCTGTGATATATCATCATCATCATCACCCAGATCTCAGGAATATATGTGACACGTACTGATATAGTATATACTTACTTCTAGGCCTCCATGACTTATCCACAAGCTGGTTTTAGAAAACTTGGGTGACAACTAATACGGCCGCCAGTGCAGATCCCCCCCAAGGGTTGTCACATGAGGTGTACAGGATTGTGGATGGCTACAATTACTAATAAGAAGAAAACCACCATATACTGCTAAAGAAATACCGCCATATACAGCCGGTATATAACCACCATATACTACTAAAGTAATACTGCTATACACATCCTGTATAATACCACCATATATTGCCAAGATAAGAGTGTCATATACAGCCTATATAATACCACCATATACTGCTAACGTAATATCACCATATACAGCCGGTATGTAACCACCATATACTACTAAAGTAATACTGCCATACACATCCTGTATAATACCACCATATATTGCCAAGATAAGAGTGTCATATACAGCCTATATAATACCACCATATACTGCTAACGTAATATCACCATATACAGCCGGTATATAACCACCATATACTGCTAACGTAATATCACCATATACAGCCGGTATCATACCACCATGTACTGCCAAGATGATAGTGTCATATACAGCCTATATAATACCACCATATAGTGAGAACATAATACTGTTATTTATAGGCTACAGAAAATAGCCATATGGTGCTAAGTTAATACTGCCACATACCGCCGGCATAATACCACCATATAGCGCTAACATAATAATGCCATAATCAAACTGTATAATACCACCATATACTGCCATGATAGTGCTATACAGCCTGCATATTATCACTAGGGTTGAGCCAATAGAGCTTCGAATCAGAGAACAGAAGAACAAACTTTTTAATGAGGTCTCTGTACAGCATTAAAATGTATTGGCTCTGCGTAGACAAAATTCATATCGGCCAAAGTTGCGAGACTTCACTGAATTCATTCGGTAATCCTTTCTACGTCTTTAAAAACATTTTAAAATAGGAATCCGAAGTCGGGTTTGGTACTGGCTGGTACCTCGGTATTGAACCCGACTTTGGATTCCTAATTTACTGAAGTCTTTCATTGAAGTCTTGCGCGACTTCGGCCAAGACGAATTTTGTCTACGTAGAACCAATAAATTGTAAATTCTGTACGGAAACTACATTATAAACAAAGTTCTGGAGCGAATCGACTTTGGATTGATGATCCTAAGCTCAATTCGCTCAACCCTAATTATCAACATATAATGTTAAAATAATACTGCCATATAACGCCTGTATAATACCACCGTGGAGTGCTAAGAGAAGACCGTCATATACAGCCTCCAAAATAATACCATATAGTGCTAATATACACAGACAGTTATCTTTAATGGGGGGGCACAGGAAAATAACCTGAAATAAGCAGATAACTTACTAACGGGGTCGTACGTCAATCGCCGATCATCAGCCATAAAACAACCACTGCCGGCTTGAACATCAGCATCCATAATCATAATGATCAGTGACTGCAGCTTAGCTGCATTGTGTATAGGAGGTCCTGTCTCCATATAAACTTGGTCTGCTGTTCTGTATCTCCCTCATGCTTTACACTGCAGCACTGCCTGTTCAATTTTGCTGCTGTGTGTAAGTGGAAGGTTGGTATGTGGAGAGATGATCAGGTTACAGTAAAGGACAGAAGATTATAAACTACAGGGACACAAACCCTCAGAGAGAAGAGGACTATCTGCATGTAGATGGCGGGGCATTAATAAGGGGGAGGTGCTTTTATCAGCCATTGATTAGTAAACTCTTGACTCCTCCTCCTGAACTGTGCAGGACTCAATGCAGGAGGAGAGGTTTTGGGGAAGTTGCTTGGGGTGTTTCCAAATTTTGCGCCTACTTACGCTCTTGGGTACAGTAAGGCCCCATAGACTTCTTTGGGGGCCATATTATGGCGGCGTACCACTTGCATATTACTGGTGTCAATCGGCGGCCGAAATGAAATGGATTCTACAATTTGGACAATCCTTCGTAATCACCAGTGTGAGCACAACACAAAAATACACATCTCACATACTGCAAACCTTTTGATGAGAAGGACGAGGCCTTATCCAAGCAATCAACGGTGGACGGAATCTCTTCCTTTCTTTTCAGAAAAGAGGTTCTGCAGCATCTGCGCCTTAAATTCTGTAATTTTAGTAAAAGGATTAGAGTGTTTCATATAATATAAAGATCTATATAAAGTTTTGGAACTATACAGATAAAAAAATAAAATCTGCCACCAAATCAAACTAAAAATGTGAAGCAGAAAATTTACTGTTTAGGTAAAAATCAATGTATTGAAAACTGAAAATCTGCATCCATTAAACAAACACTATCCATATATCTTAGTTCATTAACATATTCAAATAATCTGGCCTTCATCCTGGCAGAGTATTGTGATGTCACCACATTTGCATAGAATGTTCTAGAACTGGGCCTACAGCCGTGATGTCACTGGGTGACATCACAATGATGGATTTGTGAAGGTGGGACTCCATGTTGGATGCAAACAACTTCAGAAAGAAGATTGGACGCCATCATGAGGATTCATAGGCGTCTGCGGTATGTTGATCGGCGGCTGCTGGTCAACTCTCTCTCATCCTGCATGTCGATTGGCTCATTCCTTCTGACCCGATTCAGAAAACTGAATCAAAAATGGAGGACTCTGATGAGGAACTCCAGCTTCCTGGCCAAGAAATCAACCATCATGACACAGGTCAGGAGCTTCTTCAGGTCAGTTGCCTTAAGACGTAAAAACCACGTCATCCGCCATGACATAGCTGAGAAGACACCAACTATTTTTATTGCTGATCCAAGCGTTGCACATGAGGGGCCCCTAATACCACAAGGCATGTCCCTGGGAGAAAAAACAGAAAGTGGGGAACCCCCACAAAAAAGACCTCGGGACGCTGATACTGTGGAGCCATTCCTTGACCACAAAGCACCACCTTCTAAAAAAACACCAAAGAGCTGTAAGCGACGATGTAATAGAAAGACTCGTCAAAAACAACACACAGCAATGAAGGATGATGTCTCTTTAAATTTTGAGACCCTTAAAACATCGGACAAGAAAATGGCTGAGTCTGCTGAAGACCTTTTGAAGGAATCTCGTGAAGCTTCCAAAGCCAGTCTTAAATGGAAAGCACCAACCTCCAATGACAGTCAGTCCGGGACATTTCCACCAGCCAAAAGAGCTGCGGCAGAAATCATGTCCGCTCCATCTACCAAAGATGTAGGAAGCCCGGAGCTGGGAACATCACAAGTGGAGATGGCCTATAACTGGAGAGCACAGAACAACTTGTCTCCAAAGCACTTATCCATCCTGAAGAGCAGCGGCCAGGAAGGCATGCTGGACGATGACATCATTAATAAGGCCCAGGATCTCCTGCAGAATCAGTTTGGGGACTTTGATGGCCTGCAGCCCGCCGCTGCTATTCTCTTTCCAGGGTACAGTGTGCTAGAGAAGGCCGTACAAATCCACTACGACGAGGACAGGGTGCACTGGCTGACCACCTGCTTCAAAAATGGCGACATCCTAGTGGCCGACAGCATCAAGACCAGCAAATTGCCTCTATCTGTTTGCGAGCAGATTAATAACATCTACAGTGTAGTGGTCAATGAGCCCCTGAAAAATCTAAAATTTCTCAACGTGGATCAGCAGAAAAACACCTATGACTGTGGGGTGTTCGCCATAGCATTTGCCTTTGAGTTTCTGGCAGATGACGGTGAACCCACGGCGATCTTCCAGCATGATGTGATGAGAGACCATCTAATATCCTGCCTGCAGAATGGCAGGATCACAGGCTTTCCCAAAAAGGTCAATTAGCGACTCCATGTCTTTCATGACATGTCGAGTCTATGATGGGCCAAGAGATCGCCCTGACCAGAAGCCTGATATTACCGAAACAGACCTGGATCCTCTACTTCACCAAAGCTGCAGTCTCTACCCAATCCCAGATTACAACCGCTGGCCCATGGCACAGGTCTACAACCCACAGACTTGTTGGCATCGGTAAGTGACTATTCTAAATTTGATCATTTCCGTGTACGGATTGTAATAATGTCTTCTCATGTGATAATATATGTATGTGTAGAAAGTACTTAGACAACACCAAATGTTCGGGGTAATCACACCCCACAAACATTGGCCTTTTAGCCTATGGGCCCCATAACTTTGCTGGGTCTATAGTTATACCTATTTATGAGGGGGGTAGCCTAGTTTATTATGTTAACTCGGTCCTACAGACCCGATTATCAGGCAGTTGTGTCCCAGGAACATTTGTCAGACTATCAGGTGATAGGGACCACATCCACGAGGAGACCTTGTATCCTCATTGTGTATATTGATATTGTTTTCTGTATAATTTGGACACAGCGGTATCCACTGGTCACCACTGGAAATGAAAACAGCCTGGGGTTAAGAAGGCAATTGCAGCAGATCGGATCACCAGAGGTCTGAGACAAAATGAGGTGCAGAAGAAACCATCTCCTGATCTTCACCAGTGACCCCTGCTAGAAGGTATTGGCCTTAAGAACCAAAAAGAGCCCTAAATAAGGTAAGATCCTTGTTACAGGAGTCTTAAAATATGATGTGATTTATAACAGGAGCTCATAATAATAATAGACATGATGCCAAATTCTGGAGACACCAGAGTGATGGCACAGAATAATGTAGGGTTTAGATTCTCCACAAAGATGAGCAGAGCAGTAGACATTAGTGGAAAAACATCCAAATCACCTGATACATGGCATATAAGAATGATTAAATTCTAACTGCCTACAGTCGCCACTAGGGGGAGCTCTCATTGACCTTGATATGTAGATCACCTTGAGCAATGGCTCCCAGAATTTTAACTATGGAAGTGTGTAAGAAAGCAGGGGTTTTGGTGATGTGTTTTAGGAAAACTGAGCTCCAAACCTTTCTGAGCTCCAAAAATATATGAAAATAAATCATCCCACGCTTATAAGGTGTATTCTGTTTATGTTGGAAACAGCAGTGGGTCCCAGAACAAGAATAACAGCTATAACAGTCAATGACATTTATAAGCGTTGGTATCGCTGTTAGAAACATGGGCCCAAGTTTAATACAGCAAATTGTGTGTCACTTACATGTAATTTTTCGTTCTTCCATGTTCAGTCATAATTAGTTATATTTTTTGCATCTGCAGATCACTGTACCAGAGCGGGGGTCTCACTGTGTCCTTGCAATGAATATGGGATACAGCTGGAGGTGATGACTCTACCATAAGTCAGCGACATGGTGGCCACCATGTCAGGATCAGATGACCTGCACTTCAGCAAGAGGCAGATTCCGGGCTCGGTCTCTGAACTCACCCACCGGACTTTCTGCAGTCAGACGTATTCACTAAAGAAGTGAGTTTCCTGCTGCATCAAAGGCAGATTCCAGGCTTGGTCTCTGCATTCACCACTGGACTTGACATTCACCGGACTTTCCGCAGACAGATGTATTCAGCAAAGAAGTGAATTTCCTGCTGCATCAAAGGCAGATTCCAGGCTTGGTCTCTGCATTCACCACTGGACTTGTCATTTACCGGACTTTCCGCAGACAGATGTATTCACCAAAAAAGTGAATTTCCTGCTGCATCAAAAGGCAGATTCCAGGCTTGGTCTCTGCATTCACCACTGGACTTGTCATTCACTGGACTTTCCGCAGACAGATGTATTCACCAAAGAAGTGAATTTCCTGCTGCATCAAAAGGCAGATTCCAGGCTTGGTCTCTGCAGAAGTCAACCTACTTGACATTCACCAGTTTTCCACCGCCTAGGGGAAGGGCAGTCCTTCAGCCATGGCTCCCTAGAGGTTTCCTCCATTGGGGATTTTTCCTCTCCTGAGTGCTGAAGGCCCGACTCATCATGAGTCAAAGGCCCATCATCAACAGGGCCACATTTAAGACCAGTGCCCTGACTTCTAATGAGAACATCTACTGTACATTTGATACCTTGCAGTTAATAAAGAAGTCAGTGTATATTAAGTAGTGGTGTGTCTGAGCCTCTTTGTGAATCTTCATAGTCAACTGGATGGGGGTGCAGGGTGTCGGACCCTTGCTGCTCAGATGGTGATGGCCTTTCTTGGTTTTACAGCTAGGCTTATTTTTTTTATTCCCTACCTACAGTGGGGGACTGATTGGTGGGGACTGCTGGGTCCCCCATGATCATGAGAATGGGGATCCTGTGTCCCCGAAGAAATGGAATGGTAGGTCAATCATGTTCCCTTCTGCTTCATTCAGTGTCTATGGGACTTCTGGAAATAGCTGAGCATTGTACTCGACTATCTCCAGCAGACCCATGGAGAGTAGCTATGTGCACGCTCATCCATAAGTGGACATAGGATCCAGTTCTCGTGATCAGTGGTGGTCCCAGAAATTTTGTGGATAGGGGTTAGTTTTGTATCGACAGAAACTATATCCGGACTACATACCCCTTGAAGTCAACAGGTGCGCAAAAATGTGGATGTAACATGGACCATATCCATATTTTTGTTTTTGCGAATCCGCAATTTGTAGACCACTAAACAGATATGGTTGTGTGCATGGAGGGTTATATGATATTGATTTTTTCTACTGAAAAATTAAAAATATTAAGAGGTAGAGTCAGCGGTGTACCTCCAACGGAGGCAGACCACTCAGTTGCTATGGGACCCCTGGAGGAAGGGGGCCCAGTCTTGGACAAAAGGCCTGCCTCCTAATTACACTTAATTCTCGCTCCTGTCTTGAGTCCCTTGTCTGGGGCTCAGGCTCTGCTTTCCAGCTCCCTGCTTCCTCTGTCCTGTCCTCGGGGCCCCCCTTTACTCAGTACATCATCAGTGGCTAGCTCTGCACCCGCTGGAGTCCTGACTAGCGCTATATGTTGTCTCGCTGATGGGCGCTGAGTTGGCTTGTTCTGTGCCACGGGAGTTGGGATTTCATTCCTCTGCAAGTGACAGTGTAGAGGATGATGAGAGTGACTTCTGCAAAAAACTATGACTTTAGGTGAGAAGTGAGTGTGCTGTCCGTAATATGTGTTTTGCTGTGAAGTGAACCCCTCATTTCCAGTGCGGAACCCCCAGTTCTGCTCTGCAGACCGGCATAGTGTAATGCCGCCATGTCCTGCTCTGTTCACTCAGGTACAGTAAGTGTCTGTGTCAGCTTCATGCACTGATCTAGAGACACATTGTTTGTCCTGCTTTGCACTGCAGCTTAGCTCCATAAGGGCATTACTATGACCACAGGAAACATCCTGTCACATTACAGACGTGGGGCTGCATGCAACTACCTGAGACGTCATAAGGGGGCACTCCAAAATAAAATACTGGAACATGTATGAAAGAAATTAACTTGGTGGTATGGAAACCTATCCAGATGTGTAGATGAAACCATATGGGTAATGTAGAAGAGACAGCGTAAGGAGGTATATGACGGAGAATATAAGAGAAATACATGATCGGTATACATGTTGGTCAGCCTGCCTTTGTGGGAGGCGCGGAGGCTCTTCATATACGAGCCACAGCCTCACTCCCCGGCGCGTCTTCTCAGGTGCACAGCTGCCGCTGGGTGTCATTAGCAGACTAGCTTCTCTGGTGGTAGGAGTCTTTCTTTGCAGCATGGAACTTGATATTTTGCTCTCTGCTACCGTAGCATGAACGCGCCATACTACGTAAGTAGGTTGGGCCGGGGCCGTCTCTCCTGGCCGGTCGGAACCGACTTTACTAGCGAACGGGAGGCAAGTTGGTCACGCAAGTTTCTGGACCTGCAGTAGGAAAAAAAATGAGGTGCAGCCTCTCCCTTGTTCCCTATGGTTAGACACTGTAGAACACGGCCTTTATTCCGTGTTGCGCTGTTCTATCTTTTTATAGACAGCACACACACATGGGGGTAGGCTTCACCTTGGGTATGATGGCTGATTGAATGTTTTTTAGCTTTGCGCGTGTTTCCGATAGTATATGCGATGACTGCGCAGTGTTTCCAGTGGTAGGTTTTTTACCCATTCTCAAGATGGCCGATTGAGTGCCTGAATGCTTGTGCGCATGCTTGGGCGATTCTATGTGACGTATTCTTATGCGACGAACCTGGCGCCTGCGCAGAGCAGGCATCGGAACGCCGGACATGGCGGTTGGCGACATGTGTGGCACGGATAACAACATTGGGTATGTCACCGCTCTCCCCCCTCCCTTCTGCAGCATCATTTCTTCTCCCTCCTTCTTGAGTATGTGCACCTGTATTCATTTATTAATTAATGGATTTTTATGATTATTTTGTACCTCACCTGTGACACAATGGTATTGTGCTGTATCACTAATGAGTAATACACATTTGTATATGTATTTTGACTTTTTTATGCACTGTCTGCACTTTATTTTCACACTTTGCTGCTAATTGATTGTATTATGATGTAATAGGGGCTGGACTATACAGGGAGTGCAGAATTATTAGGCAAGTTGTATTTTTGAGGATTAATTTTATTATTGAACAACAACCATGTTCTCAATGAACCCAAAAAACTCATTAATATCAAAGCTGAATATTTTTGGAAGTAGTTTTTAGTTTGTTTTTAGTTTTAGCTATTTTAGGGGGATATCTGTGTGTGCAGGTGACTATTACTGTACATAATTATTAGGCAACTTAACAAAAAACAAATATATACCCATTTCAATTATTTATTTTTACCAGTGAAACCAATATAACATCTCAACATTCACAAATATACATTTCTGACAGTCAAAAACAAAACAAAAACAAATCAGTGACCAATATAGCCACCTTTCTTTGCAAGGACACTCAAAAGCCTGCCATCCATGGATTCTGTTAGTGTTTTGATCTGTTCACCATCAACATTGCGTGCAGCAGCAACCACAGCCTCCCAGACACTGTTCAGAGAGGTGTACTGTTTTCCCTCCTTGTAAATCTCACATTTGATGATGGACCACAGGTTCTCAATGGGGTTCAGATCAGGTGAACAAGGAGGCCATGTCATTAGATTTTCTTCTTTTATACCCTTTCTTGCCAGCCACGTTGTGGAGTACTTGGACGCGTGTGATGGAGCATTGTCCTGCATGAAAATCATGTTTTTCTTACCTTGCAGACTTCTTCCTGTACCACTGCTTGAAGAAGGTGTCTTCCAGAAACTGGCAGTAGGACTGGGAGTTGAGCTTGACTCCATCCTCAACCCAAAAAGGCCCCACAAGCTCATCTTTGATGATACCAGCCCAAACCAGTACTCCACCTCCACCTTGCTGGCGTCTGAGTCGGACTGGAGCTCTCTGCCCTTTACCAATCCAGCCATCTGGCCCATCAAGACTCACTCTCATTTCATCAGTCCATAAAACCTTAGAAAAATCAGTCTTGAGATATTTCTTGGCCCAGTCTTGACGTTCAGCTTGTGTGTCTTTTTCAGTGGTGGTCGTCTTTCAGCCTTTCTTACCTTGGCCATGTCTCTGAGTATTGCACACCTTGTGCTTTTGGGCACTCCAGTGATGTTGCAGCTCTGAAATATGGCCAAACTGGTGGCAAGTGGCATCTTGGCAGCTGCACGCTTGACTTTTCTCAGTTCATGGGCAGTTATTTTGCGCCTTGGTTTTTCCACACGCTTCTTGCGACCCTGTTGACTATTTTGAATGAAACGCTTGATTGTTCGATGATCACGCTTCAGAAGCTTTGCAATTTTAAGAGTGCTGCATCCCTCTGCAAGATATCTCACTATTTTTGACTTTTCTGAGCCTGTCAAGTCCTTCTTTTGACCCATTTTGCCAAAGGAAAGGAAGTTGCCTAATAATTATGCACACCTGATAAAGGGTGTTGATGTCATTAGACCACACCCCTTCTCATTACAGAGATGCACATCACCTAATATGCTTAATTGGTAGTAGGCTTTCGAGCCTATACAGCTTGGAGTAAGACAACATGCATAAAGAGGATGATGTGGTCAAAATACTCATTTGCCTAATAATTCTGCACGTAGTGTATATGCCCCACTATGCACTGTGTTCATTGCTTGAAAAAGGCTCTTGTATGAGCTGAAACGTTGCCATCCACATGGGTGAATAAACACCACTACTTTTACTTGGAGTGCTGTCCGTTTTTCATCTGTATTGTATGGGGTAAGCAGCTACATCCCTGGACATAGCACCCACACTGTTTCTTCCAGTGCCGCCATTTATTTCCTTTTTTTTTATATAGAAGAGTATAGTGAAAACCGGCACTCTACATCTAGCAGTAATACTAAAGGAGCAATGTACACAGGTATGGTAGTAAAAATGCGTATTTATTTTTATGAGAATACGATAAAAATGAAGGGTAAAGGATAAAAGATATAAAAATGAAAATTGCAATTTACAGAGGTGGGGATGCACAATGAAAAAGATGTGCAAAGGTGGATGCGGGAGTGGGACAATGTGGTGGTTGTCCGATGGTGGTTTCCACCTTCAGTGGGTTCAATGGTTCAATAGTTCATTGTGTCCATTTGTATACAGTTCATAAAAAATTGTCTTGTATAATATGGGATATATGGAAGTATATAAAAATATATTGCAGAGGAGAAGGTGCAGTGTTTCCCTGTTCAGGGCTTGCTGGCCGGACACTGATGTTGGTCACAGTAGAAAAAAATATATATAATGACAAAAAGATAAAAAGATATAGGTAATGTGTCAGCTGCACCTGGTGTGGCGTCCCACACACTAAAGAGGGCTGCACCCTGACTGTTTACCTTCTTTGTGAAGTGTAGGTGTCCCGGCTGTTGGAGCGTCCTTGTTGCGCTCTATGCTGTCTGTTTCCCGGTCTTTGGCGTTCCACGTGGGTGTGACGTCACTTATCTGGCGTCTCACGTGTCTTTGCCGGACTCGGTTTGTAAACTTTCGCTGGCGATCTTTTTCGATCCAGAAGATTCGGATGTAACCGATTTTTTGGAAGCGCTTCCAGGGTAAGATTTCTTGCAGGTTTAGAGGTCTTAGCTGCCTTCTTCATCAGTGGTAGCCCTCTGACTGCCATTGTATTGCCTTTTATACTGCTTGTGGATCTTTCAAAGGCCTGGACTGGATCCGATTTTACGTGATCCGAACTTTTGGGTATGGTGGTTCCATCGAAAGTCTGGATGTGTCCGATTTTTGGATCCGTTTTTTTCGGGAGTTGGTTTAGTTTGTAGAGAAATCCGGTGTAATCCGAATTTTTTAGTTTGTAAAAATCGGGTGGGATCTGAATTATTTTAGGTGGAATTCGAATTTTTTGTGTTTGCCTGCTGTACTAATTGGATGGCTTCCTTTATTTGCACTTGTTCTACTGTAGACGGTGTAGTGTTGTGCTGGTTGTTGGTTTGATTCTTTATTAGCTTATGGTTTCTAATTTAACCAGGGTTCTGTAGTTTTTGTATTTCCTGCGGTACCGTTGCGTTTTCTGCCAATGGTGCGTTTTTTAGATTGATTTTGTTTTTGGGCATATTTGATATCTAGGGACCCTAATTTGGGTTCTGTAGTTTTTGTATTTCCTGCGGTACCGCTGTGTTTTTTTCAATGGTGCGTTTTTTTTAGGTTGATTTTGATTTTGGGCATATTCAATGTCTAGGGAGTGTTATGTGAGGTGGTGGTGTCTTTTTAGGATTATGCGTTTTGGTGTGTGTGTTGGCGGGGGGTGTGTCTAGTGGTGACATTGGTGACAGGCAGTGTGAATGGTTGGGGTAGTGCATTCCGTGATATGTGCTAGTGGAGGAACTTCAATCTTTTTTGGTGGTGTGTGTGTTGTCATCTGTGGTTTTTGTGCTTATTTTTTATTTTTTGGAACCCATATTTGGATTCAATATTTTGGTCCAAGACTTGGATCCGGTTTTGGGATCCAATTTTGGGTTATGTGATTCTTATTGTTGTTAGGTGTTTTTCAATGTATGATGATAAATTTCTCAATCTTTTTGGTGGTTTGGTATTTTGTATGGATTTTCTTTTGCGGTTTGGTTTTTTGGGGTCCGTTGTTGGATCCAATTTTCAGGACTTGCTGTTTTAGTGGTGATGGGGTGGCGGCCACGTATCGAGTGGCGGTAAGGGTGCTGGTAGACAGCCGGACGCCTACCGCGAGTCGAACGGGGGCAGCCACTCCAGGGAAGATTTATAGGAACCCAAATAGTTCGAAATCGGCGTTTAGGCCTCCCGGTATAATTGTATTGAACTCGAAGATAAACTTTGATTCAGTGCGGGACATCTTAGCTACGTGGTTTCCTCCTCTCCAATCTGTTTTTACTTTTTCCAGTGCTGCAAAAGATTGTCCTGATGGGTCTTGGTTGTGGTGTGTTTTGAAGTGTTTGGAGATTTTTGATGTTGTTTATATGTTCTGATATTCGTTTTTTTAAAGTTCTTTTTGTTCTACCGATGTATTGTTTTTTACAGGGACAGGTGATGATGTAGATTAGGTTTGTGCTGCTGCAGGTGAGGAATTCCTTTATTTTGTGTTCTAGTGTTGTGGTTGTGGATTGTACTCTGTTCTTAAATAAAGTTATTTTACAGTTGTAGCATTGATTGCACCTATAGAATCCTTTGAGTTTTTCCCATGTATTTATTGTGAGGTTTTGTTTTTTCTGTTGTATTTTGATGGAAGGCGCAATTTTCAGGCCTAGATTTGGGGCCCTTGTGTATATGATGTGAGATTTTGTCCTTTTGATTGTGGTGCCAATGGGTGTTAATAATTTTTTCGATATTTTTATGTTGTGTGCTGAAAGGTAGTATCAGCTTTGGGGTTTAGTTTGTTTGTGTTTTCGTTTTGTTCTCAGGGTTGTCGTTGAAGAAGGAGGTTCTATTTAGTTTTCTTACCTTTGTGAGGGATATCTCAATTTTAGTTGGGGGGTATTCTTTTTCGATAAATTGTGCTTTTAGGATCTCAGCCTCTTTCTCAAATGTGTCGTCTTTAGTGCAGTTGCGTCTCAGACGTCTGAATTGGCTCTCTGGTATGTTGTTGAGCCATCTTGGGAGGTGACAGCTGGAGTAGAGGATGAAACAGTTTTTTGCTGTTGGTTTATGGAAAGTTTTGTTTATGTTGGCTGTGAATTGTAGGTTTATTTGGTTATCGTTTATTTCTTCCAAGAAATTTTTTATTTTTATTTTTTTCCAAAATGCTTTATTGCAGAATGGTCATCCTACACAGAGTACTTAGAAGAGGAGGTGTGAGCTCCCATTATGCAAAATTGTTTTACAGTAACAAGTATCAATTAACATGACAACTGTAAATAGGATGTATATAAACAGAGCTATAGACTTTGACATATATATTCGTAGGTTAGGAAAGTATACATAGTTTACAATATTGTTGTAAAGCTGTAAAGCCGGGTGGATGGTGGGATTTAATCTTGGAAACCTCTATAGGATCTCCAGTTTTTCCAAAGGGTTGTAAATTTGTGGTGTGACCTGTTTTCCCAGGCTGCTATGTCCTCGAATCTATATATGGATTCGACCTTATTAAGCCAGTGATCCACAGATGGGACATCTGGTGATAGCCAGTGTGTAGGGATCAAGAGTCGAGCGGCTACGATCAATATTTTAAACAGGGGGGGATAGTTATCTTATCAGTAAGATGTAATCCTAGAAGGGCTAGGACCGGTGATGGCTTGACGCTGGATTTACAAATCTCATTGCATTTTTTAAAAATATTACTCCACCAATCAAGGATTAGAGGGCAGGTCCACCAGATATGTAGCATTGTCCCTCGTTCTTCTCCACACCTCCAACATGTGTCAGAACCATTATTGCTATAGTGATGGGTGACGTCAGGTGTTTTGTACCATCTAGTCAGTATTTTATATCCATTTTCTTGGATTCTGGTACATCTAGAGGACATCTAAAAATAAGAAGTTGTTCTTCATGAGTGAAGTGGGTGTTTAGTTCTTTTTCCCATAAGGTTATAAAACTGGGTTTGGGTGGCATGATTACAGTATTAAGGTATTTATAAAGTAGGGATATAACTTTCCTCGGGGGAGTAGGGCTGTGGATGAGATTCTCAAACCATGTAAGGGGTCTCATTAAAGAGCTTAGTGGGATGTGTTTATTGATATATGTCAGCAGAAAATGAAGCATGTGCGGGTGAGATTCAATCTCGGGTAGATAAGATATTAGGGTTTCACGGTTTAATGGACCGTCCTCATTCTTTAGCAGGATATCAATTAGTTGTAAATCAGAGGAACGTAAATTCTTATGAATGCTTTGTCTCAGCTCTAAAGGAGCTAACCCTATTACATCCCTAATTTGTGCCAAAGGGGATGGCGATGGGAAACCCCATTTCGAGTCTTGGAACCATTTCCACGCCTCAAATGTAGATAGGACCAGCAAATTGTGTTTGAGCGATGGGGACACATTGTGGTGTGGGTCTATCAGCAGGGGCCTTAGTGATGGCATGTAGGCAGGGGTCTCCATACCAACCCAGGACTTTTGTTCGGGGGTCCTAAACCAGTCCAGGGCCCTGGAGAGGAGTATTGCTTTGTTGTACAATTGAGGGTTGGGAAGGCCTATGCCTCCTTGATCCCTAGACCTTTGAAGGGTATTGATATTGATCCTAGCTTTTTTACCATTCCACACGAATGAACGTGAAAAGGAGTTGGGGATAGGTATGGGGAGGACTTGGAGGAGATATGTCAATCTAGGTAGGACAAGGGACATGACCATATTTTTGCGTCTGAACCAGAGAGTAGCGGAGGGTTTAGAGTTTCTAGTTGGCGTTTAATAGAGTCTAGTAGGGGGATATAATTTAATTTATATAGTGAAGAAATATCGGGGTGGATCTTGACTCCCAGTTATGTTATAAAGGGTGAGTCCCAATTGAAAGGGAAAGAGGAGGCTAGTTCAGTTTTTAGTTTCTGGCTAAGCCCTACACTCAAAATATGAGATTTTTTCATGTTTACTTTAAAATTAGAAAGGTAGCTAAATTTTTCCAAAATAGAGTATATATAGTGCAAGGATTTACCAGGGTTGGAGGAAATTATGAGGAGGTCGTCGGCAAAGGCCGCAATTTTATGTTCTTGGTCACCCAATCTTGGGCCTCTTATATTGTTGTTGCTACGGATGAGAATAAGAAGAGGCTATAAAATCAAGACAAAGATCAAGGGGGACAGGGGGCAACCCTGCCTAGTCCCATTTTTTATGGAAAAAGGATGGGATATAGTGTTGTTGATCAGCACAGACGCCGAGGCGGTAGTGTACATGGCTTGAACTGAGTTTATAAAGGCATTCGGAATTCCAAAGTGTTCCAGTGTGCGGTACATATAGTTCCAATGCACCCGATCGAACGCTTTTTCGGCATCTGTGCTGACCAACACCAACGGATGACGAAATTTTGAGGCATGTGAAAGTAAATTAAGGACTCTGGCTGTATTATCTTTTCCCTCTCTACCTTTAATAAAGCCAGTTTGATCCCTATGTATAAGTTGAGGGAGGATGGGGGCAAGGCGATTAGCTAGTAGTTTAGCCAATAGTTTTAGGTCTAAATTTAATAAAGAGATAGTGCGGTAATTGCCACAATCTGTGATGTTGGCTCTTGTCATTTCGTGGGAGAGAGGGTCGCCTTGAAGAGTTTTGTTACATACATTGAGTAGATGAGGTGATAAAATAGTCTGGAAAGATTTATAGTATACGGCTGGAAAGCCATCAGGGCCGGGAGCTTTACCTTTTGGGAGTTGGTTTATGGCTAAGCGGAGTTCCTCGTTTGTAAAGGGGGAGTTTAGGGTATTGATATGGTCGTTATTCAAACGGGGCATACCTATAGAGCGGAGAAAAAGATTTATTGAATCTTGATGTGTGATATTAGTGGTAGAATCCTCCTGGGGGGGAAGGTTGTATAGAGAGCGGTAGAATTCGGAGAACCTACGGGCTATTTCTTCAGTATTGTGGAGTATATCTCCTTCTTTGTTGCGGATTTTGCAAATGAAACTTTGGGCCTTCCTTTTTTTAATCCTGGACATCATAAATTTGGACACCTTGTCTCCGTGGGCAAAATATTTATACTGTGCGTGAAGGAAAAATTTAGCCGATTGAGCGTTTAGAAGGTTTTTTAATTCAGCCCTGAGAAGTGCAAGTTTTTTCATGTGGGAGTCTAGGAGGGATCTCTTATGGAGGGTCTCAATATCTTTGATGCTTTTGAGAAGAGAGTCAACGCGAGCAAGTCTCAATTTTTTAGTATATGAGCCCAGGCTTATGAGTTGACCTCGGATGAAAGCCTAATGGGTGTCCCACAGGGTATAGGGGTGGATACCAGGGGTATTATTGGTTGAGAAGAAATCTTTTAACCAGTTAAGGACTTTTTCTTTATTTTCAGGGGATTGGATCAACATCTCATTAAGTCTCCATTTGTAGGAGGTAACGGGCCTGTCAGGTGTGAGGATGTTAATCCATATAGGGGCATGATCGGAAATGCTAATAGAGCCAATTTGAGCTTTAGAGAAAAGTTGGATATGATCAGCTGAGATCATAAAATAGTCCAAACGTTGATATGAACTGTGAGGGTTTGAGAAAAATGTAAAATCCCTAATTGTGGGGTTCAGGGATTTCCAAATGTCAATCAGACGACGTTCATGGAAAGACTTCCTCAGTTTGCATAGAGCTTTCTTTGACAGAGCAGATTTTTTAGAGGATCAGTCTTCAGAGGGAATCAAAGTGAGGTTGAGATTCCACCCATAATGATCACCCCTTCTCTAAAATGGTCAATCATTTGGAGAATCTTATGTATCCACGTGATCTGATTGACATTTGGAGCGTACACATTAATAAATGTGTAAATCTGGTTGGCTATACAACCTTTTAAGAGGATAAATCTGCCCTCGGGGTCTAAAATTTGATCCATATAGGTGAATGGGATGTTTCTACTAAAACCAACACTAACTCCTCTGGAGGCAGACGAGTTCGTGCCACAATGGTACCAAATGGGAAAGCAGGAATGGGACAAATTCGGGAAGTGGTTCACCCTGAAGTGCGTCTCCTGGAGGAAGGCGACGGAACAGCCCATTTTCCTTAACTCTGACAAAATTTGGCAGCGTTTGGAAGGGGCGTTAAAGCCTTTTACATTATAGGAGGTAATTTGTATATCTGCCATTTTACCTTATAATCTGAAAAGGACCGCTCCGCCATCTCCCACCAAAAGAGGCTTTTAATTCAGACGTGCTGCGGAATGAAAACAAACATGTGTCATTATACTTTCCTGCAGAATATTTAAAGGAGCCGCAGGTCATTATACATCCTGAAACAAAAGTGTTAACTAAATAACAATGAGGTAATGAACCTATTGTGAACAATAAAGTGTCAGGCATGGTCAAGCCTGAAAAGTAGTAGTAGTGGGGGGAAAAAGATAAACATGTTAGAGATCACCATTATGATAATGGACTGGCAGGTCCGGTTGGACATGGACGAATAAGATCAATTGTCCATAGGTAATCTTCTGGATGAGGATCTTCTTGGGTTCTTGGGGCTTCTGTGACGTTTTGGGGTACGTTGGCGCTCCCAGATGCCTGGTTGTGGAATGTCAGGGAGGTCGGAAAAGTCCTGGACGGGGTCCCAGTTTTCTATCTCCAATGGATCAATCTGTAGGTGGTTAAAAACAGGATCCAGATCTGCGTGGTTGGATATTGAGAATCTGCGGCCCTCATATGAAAATATAAGCCCGAAGGGGAATGACCACCTATAGGGGATCTTGCGATCTCTCAGCAATCTTGTAAGAGGACCTAGGGCTCTTCTTTTATCCAGGGTGGACTGAGCTAGGTCCTGGAAGAAGGTTTTTTAATTCAGCCCTGAGAAGTGCAAGTTTTTTCATGTGGGAGTCTAGGAGGGATCTCTTATGGAGGGTCTCAATATCTTTGATGCTTTTGAGAAGAGAGTCAACGCGAGCAAGTCTCAATTTTTTAGTATATGAGCCCAGGCTTATGAGTTGACCTCGGATGAAAGCCTTATGGGTGTCCCACAGGGTATAGGGGTGGATACCAGGGGTATTATTGGTTGAGAAGAAATCTTTTAACCAGTTAAGGACTTTTTCTTTATTTTCAGGGGATTGGATCAACATCTCATTAAGTCTCCATTTGTAGGAGGTAACGGGCCTGTCAGGTGTGAGGATGTTAATCCATATAGGGGCATGATCGGAAATGCTAATAGAGCCAATTTGAGCTTTAGAGAAAAGTTGGATATGATCAGCTGAGATCATAAAATAGTCCAAACGTTGATATGAACTGTGAGGGTTTGAGAAAAATGTAAAATCCCTAATTGTGGGGTTCAGGGATTTCCAAATGTCAATCAGACGACGTTCATGGAAAGACTTCCTCAGTTTGCATAGAGCTTTCTTTGACAGAGCAGATTTTTTAGAGGATCAGTCTTCAGAGGGAATCAAAGTGAGGTTGAGATTCCACCCATAATGATCACCCCTTCTCTAAAATGGTCAATCATTTGGAGAATCTTATGTATCCACGTGATCTGATTGACATTTGGAGCGTACACATTAATAAATGTGTAAATCTGGTTGGCTATACAACCTTTTAAGAGGATAAATCTGCCCTCGGGGTCTAAAATTTGATCCATATAGGTGAATGGGATGTTTCTACTAAAACCAACACTAACTCCTCTGGAGGCAGACGAGTTCGTGCCACAATGGTACCAAATGGGAAAGCAGGAATGGGACAAATTCAGGAAGTGGTTCACCCTGAAGTGCGTCTCCTGGAGGAAGGCGACGGAACAGCCCATTTTCCTTAACTCTGACAAAATTTGGCAGCGTTTGGAAGGGGCGTTAAAGCCTTTTACATTATAGGAGGTAATTTGTATATCTGCCATTTTACCTTATAATCTGAAAAGGACCGCTCCGCCATCTCCCACCAAAAGAGGCTTTTAATTCAGACGTGCTGCGGAATGAAAACAAACATGTGTCATTATACTTTCCTGCAGAATATTTAAAGGAGCCGCAGGTCATTATACATCCTGAAACAAAAGTGTTAACTAAATAACAATGAGGTAATGAACCTATTGTGAACAATAAAGTGTCAGGCATGGTCAAGCCTGAAAAGTAGTAGTAGTGGGGGGAAAAAGATAAACATGTTAGAGATCACCATTATGATAATGGACTGGCAGGTCCGGTTGGACATGGACGAATAAGATCAATTGTCCATAGGTAATCTTCTGGATGAGGATCTTCTTGGGTTCTTGGGGCTTCTGTGACGTTTTGGGGTACGTTGGCGCTCCCAGATGCCTGGTTGTGGAATGTCAGGGAGGTCGGAAAAGTCCTGGACGGGGTCCCAGTTTTCTATCTCCAATGGATAAATCTGTAGGTGGTTAAAAACAGGATCCAGATCTGCGTGGTTGGATATTGAGAATCTGCGGCCCTCATATGAAAATATAAGCCCGAAGGGGAATGACCACCTATAGGAGATCTTGCGATCTCTCAGCAATCTTGTAAGAGGAACTAGGGCTCTTCTTTTATCCAGGGTGGACTGAGATAGGTCCTGGAAGATTTGAATGTCATGGCCGTTCCAGCTCACTTTACCAGATTGGCGGGCTTTGATAACAACTGCCTCTTTAACTGGGAAACTTAGAAATTTGCAAATGATGTCTCTTGGTGGGGCCGTGGCAGGGGGTTTAGGCCTTAGGGCACGGTGGGCTCTCTCAAGGATGATTTCGTGGACTGTATCTGGGCCAAGAAGAGACATGCAGATTTGCACCACAGTGCTCGGGACATCTGCTTCCACCGTTTCAGGGATCCCTCGGAACCGTAAATTGTTCCTCCTAACTCTATTTTCCTGGTCTTAAAGGAAGCTGCAGAGGTTGTTCATCTTTTGCTGCATGATCAGGAACCGCTGTGAGACTGCAGTCTGGTGTCTGATGATGGCATCCTGTGTGCTTTCAAGCGTTTCAACCCGGCTGCCTACTTGAGTTATCTCTTGTTTAATGGCCGCAAGATTGGAGCTCAGAAGCTCCAGGGCTGACGCTAAGGAGGAGGATAAGAGCTCCCTTAGAAAGGAGCGAGAAATCGGGAGGTCGTCCGCAACTTCATCTTCACCTCCTGTAGCCTGGTCTAGCAGGTCTACATGTTTAGAGCGCGGGGCGCGAGTAGGAGTCGGCGCCATCTTGGTCGCTGCCTTCTTTATAAATTTGTCCATCTCCCCAGTAGTAGGGTTCTTCTTATCTGGAGCAGCTTGTTCTCCGGTCCTTGGGCCTCCGATTTTGACCATGGTCGGCGTGCCAGCTTGTTAATGGAGTGCTTCAGAGGTGATCTCTGTACGGAGCAGCCGCCTCAAGCGTCCATACTGTTTCGGCGCTAGCTCCGCCCCCCTTCCAAGAATTTTTTTAATTCAGTTTCTCCTCTCTGCCAGATGAAGACCAGGTCGTCGATGTATCGTTTCCATAGCACCAGATCCGTCCCCAGCCGATGCTGTATATGTTCATCCTCCCATTGTGACATGAAGAGGTTTGCATAGCTGGGGGCGAATCTGGTGCCCATGGCTGTGCCCCTGGTCTGTAGGTAGTAGACGGAGTTAAAGGAGAAGTAGTTGTGTATTAAGATCAGCTCAACAGCTTCAGCTATGTAGCTTATTTGTTCTTTTTGGAATTCGGACATCTAGAGTACCTAGGATCCAGTTTGGGTTGTACTCTATGTTTTCCATTGTTTTAATTATCTGTGTACTGTCTTTTATGTATGTGTTTGTATTTTTAACAACTGGTTGGAGTAGTCTGTCGATGTGTTGTGAAAGATTTGATGTCAATGATATTATTCCGGAAATTATTGGACGGCCTGGTGGGTTCTCTAAACTTTTGTGAACTTTAGGTAAACAATAGAATATCGGGAATCTCTGTTGTGTGTTTAGGATAAATTTTGCTTGTAGTGTCCCTTATAGCAGAAGGGCCCATATACTTAATACCGCACATAACACAGGGGAGACTTATCTCAACTTATATGAAGGAAAACTGGCTCAGTTACCCATAGCAACCAATCAGATCGTTCCTTTCATTTTTGAAAACTCATTTGGAAATTAAAAGGTAGAATCTGATTGGTTGTTATGGGCAACTGAGACAGTTTTCCTTTGCATCAGTTCTGATACATCTCCCCCATAGTGCAGACTGGCTTGTACTGGACCCTATACAGATATATGACATGTTTATTTCTAAATTCATCCTGCCTAGGAGTCAGGAGTACAGAACTCACCCCCAAAAAGACAGTAAAATAGAACAATTAACAACATTTTTAAAAATACCCCCATTTTCAGAGCCAGCACATTGTCCCCATTTACAATACTGCAAACAGAAAGCCCCAATTCCCAGCACAGGGGCCTCAATAAACAATACTGGCAGCACAGGGCCTTAACTGACAGAATTTGGGAATCCTGCACCAGCCACTAGGGGGAGCTCACTACACCCAGATGTATAACTCCATATACGGCTAGCTCCCCCTAGTGGTGTCTGGGACAGGTAGGATTTAGGATAAATGTGAAGCATCATGAGAGATGTCAGATGAGAGGTGAGAGATCTCACCGGCGTCCATCTTCACCTCTCGTCGTCCTGTAACGGTCTGAGGACCACTGACCGTTGGTTTCCTTTCAAGTTTAAATCCAGCGATCCCATTGGCTGCTGAGCAGTGACATCTGGAAGAGGAAATTTAAAGGGACAGGATGCTGTTATCTCACTGCAGTGCATGTCCTGTATGTGAGATATCATGAAGCTGTGGCGATAATCTGCGGGGACCGGCTGCTATCACTCCTCATCCACCAGGGGGCGTAATATCTGATCAGTGTTATATCCTACATATTATTGCACTATTATATGCCAAGAAGCATCGAAATCTACAATTACGGTTTTGATAAATGTTTTTACCCCTTCCTGACCAGGTTATTTTGCATCTCTGATTATGTAACTGATTTTGATAGAGGAATATTCGCCAAAAATTCTGCTGTTGGTAAAAGATGTCAATTATGTCTTCACCATTGGCTCCGATCTGTGACAGTGATCAGGAAGCTGGAAGATCTTCCGGCCTCACACCCTGTGATATATCATCATCATCATCACCCAGATCTCAGGAATATATGTGACACGTACTGATATAGTATATACTTACTTCTAGGCCTCCATGACTTATCCACAATCTGGTTTTAGAAAACTTGGGTGACAACTAATACGGCCGCCAGTGCAGATCCCCCCCAAGGGTTGTCACATGGGGTTTACAGGATTGTTGATGGCTACAATTACTAATAAGAAGAAAACCACCATATACTGCTAAAGTAATACCGCCATATACAGCCGGTATATAACCACCATATACTGCTAAAGTAATACTGCCATACACATCCT
This sequence comes from Bufo gargarizans, assembly GCF_014858855.1. NCBI lineage: Eukaryota > Metazoa > Chordata > Amphibia > Anura > Bufonidae > Bufo > Bufo gargarizans. The sequence goes on from NC_058080.1 coordinate 73,218,234, forward strand.
GTATAATACCACCATATATTGCCAAGATAAGAGTGTCATATACAGCCTATATAATACCACCATATACTGCTAGCGTAATATCACCATATACAGCCGGTATCATACCACCATGTACTGCCAAGATGATAGTGTCATATACAGCCTATATAATACCACCATATAGTGAGAACATAATACTGTTATTTATAGGCTACAGAAAATAGCCATATGGTGCTAAGTTAATACTGCCACATACCGCCGGCATAATACCACCATATAGCGCTAACATAATAATGCCATAATCAAACTGTATAATACCACCATATACTGCCATGATAATGCTATACAGCCTGCATATTATCACTAGGGTTGAGCCAATAGAGCTTCGGATCAGAGAACAGAAGAACAAACTTTTTAATGAGGTCTCTGTACAGCATTAAAATGTATTGGCTCTGCGTAGACAAAATTCGTATTGGCCAAAGTTGCGAGACTTCACTGAATTCATTCGGTATTCCTTTCTACGTCTTTAAAAACATTTTAAAATAGGAATCCGAAGTCGGGTTTGGTACTGGCTGGTACCTCGGTATTGAACCCGACTTTGGATTCCTAATTTACTGAAGTGTTTCATTGAAGTCTTGCGCGACTTCGGCCAAGACGAATTTTGTCTACGTAGAACCAATAAATTGTAAATTCTGTACGGAAACTACATTATAAACAAAGTTCTGGAGCGAATCGACTTTGGATTGATGATCCTAAGCTCAATTCGCTCAACCCTAATTATCAACATATAATGTTAAAATAATACTGCCATATAACGCCTGTATAATACCACCGTGGAGTGCTAAGAGAAGACCGTCATATACAGCCTCCAAAATAATACCATATAGTGCTAATATACACAGACAGTTATCTTTAATGGGGGGGCACAGGAAAATAACCTGAAATAAGCAGATAACTTACCAACGGGGCCGTACGTCAATCGCCGATCATTAGCCATAAAACATTTGAGCATCAGCATCCATAATCATAATGATCAGTGACTGCAGCTTAGCTGCATTGTGTATAGGAGGTCCTGTCTCCATATAAACTTGGTCTGCTGTTCTGTATCTCCCTCATGCTTTACACTGCAGCACTGCCTGTTCAATTTTGCTGCTGTGTGTAAGTGGAAGGTAAGTATGTGGAGAGATGATCAGGTTACAGTAAAGGACAGAAGATTATAAACTACAGGGACACAAACCCTCAGAGAGAAGAGGACTATCTGCATGTAGATGGCGGGGCATTAATAAGGGGGAGGTGCTTTTATCAGCCATTGATTAGTAAACTCTTGACTCCTCCTCCTGAACTGTGCAGGACTCAATGCAGGAGGAGAGGTTTTGGGGAAGTTGCTTGGGGTGTTTCCAAATTTTGCGCCTACTTACGCTCTTGGGTACAGTAAGGCCCCATAGACTTCTTTGGGGGCCATATTATGGCGGCGTACCACTTGCATATTACTGGTGTCAATCGGCGGCCGAAATGAAATGGATTCTACAATTTGGACAATCCTTCGTAATCACCAGTGTGAGCACAACACAAAAATACACATCTCACATACTGCAAACCTTCTGATGAGAAGGACGAGGCCTTATCCAAGCAATCAACGGTGGACGGAATCTCTTCCTTTCTTTTCAGAAAAGAGGTTCTGCAGCATCTGCGCCTTAAATTCTGTAATTTTAGTAAAAGGATTAGAGTGTTTCATATAATATAAAGATCTATATAAAGTTTTGGAACTATACAGATAAAAAAATAAAATCTGCCACCAAATCAAACTAAAAATGTGAAGCAGAAAATTTACTGTTTAGGTAAAAATCTATGTATTGAAAACTGAAAATCTGCATCCATTAAACAAACACTATCCATTAGGGCTGCAACTAACGATTATTTGAATAATCGATTAGTTGCCGATTAATTTCTACGATTAATCGATTAATCGGGAAAAACGACAAAATTACAAAACAGAGAGGTTTATATGATCTTACTTGAAAAATTATGTTCAAAGGCCATATTAAAACAAATTGTGGACGACACTATTATGGGGGATCTGTGGACGACACTATTATGGGGGATCTGTGGACGACACTATTATGGGGGATCTGTGGACGACACTATTATGGGGGATCTGTGGACGACACTATTATGGGGGATCTGTGGACGACACTATTATGGGGGATCTGTGGACGACACTATTATGGGGGATCTGTGGACGACACTATTATGGGGGATCTGTGGACGACACTATTATGGGGGATCTGTGGACGACACTATTATGGGGGATCTGTGGACGACACTATTATGGGGGATCTGTGGACGACACTTATGGGGGATCTGTGGACGACACTTATGGGGGATCTGTGGACGACACTATTATGGGGGATCTGTGGACGACACTATTATGGGGGATCTGTGGACGACACTATTATGGGGGATCTGTGGACGGCGCAGTTATGGAGAGGGGGATCTGTGGATGGCGTAGTTATGGAGAGGAGGATCTGTGGATGGCGTAGTTATGGAGAGGGGGATCTGTGGATGGCGTAGTTATGGAGAGGGGGATCTGTGGATGGCGTAGTTATGGAGAGGGGGATCTGTGGATGGCGTAGTTATGGAGAGGGGGATCTGTGGGTGGCGCAGTTATGGAGAGGGGGATCTGTGTGTGGCGTAGTTATGGAGAGGGGGGATCTGTGGGTGGCGTAGTTATGGAGAGGGGGGATCTGTGGGTGGCGTAGTTATGGAGAGGGGGATCTGTGGGTGGCGTAGTTATGGAGAGGGGGATCTGTGGACGGCGTAGTTATGGAGAGGGGGATCTGTGGGCGGCGCAGTTATGGAGAGGGGGATCTGTGGGTGGCGCAGTTATGGAGAGGGGGATCTGTGGACGGCGTAGTTATGGAGAGGGGGATCTGTGGGTGGCGCAGTTATGGAGAGGGGGATCTGTGGGTGGCGTAGTTATTGAGAGGGGGATCTGTGGGTGGCGCTGTTATGGAGAGGGGGATATGTGCACTGTTATGGGCATAACAGTGCACAGATCCCTTTCCTCATAACAGTGCACAGATCCCCCTTCCCATAGCAGTGCCATACACAGACCCCCCCTCCTCCCCATAGCAGTGCCATAGACAGATCCTCCCCCCTCCCCATAGCAGTGCTATACACAGACCCCCCTCCCCATAGCAGTGCCATACACAGACCCCCCTCCCCATAGCAGTGCCATAGACAGATCCTCCCCCCTCCCCATAGCAGTGCTATACACAGACCCCCCTCCCCATAGCAGTGCTGTACACAGACCCCCCTCCCCATAGCAGTGCTATACACAGACCCCCCTCCCCATAGCAGTGCCATAGACAGATCCTCCCCCCTCCCCATAACAGCCCCGGCCCCGATGCTTATAAGTCGGACTAATCACTGCATCTTTATTTTACCTTTTTACAATGACGCTCCTGTAACAGCCAGGCAGAGCGGACGGCGGCGCAACGTCACTCACTCACGTGACGCACCTGCTCCGCCCACCTCATGAATGAAGGAGGCGGAGCAGGCGTGTCACGTGAGTGAGTGACGTTACGCCGCCGTCCGCTCTGCCTGGCTGTTATAGGAGCGTCATTGTAAAAAGGTAAAATAAAGATGCAGCGACCGCCCGCCCGCATAGCAACGAATTGGCGATTATTCGATAACTGGATTCGTCGACAACGAATCCAGTTATCGAATATAATCGATTACATCGATTAATCGTTGCAGCCCTACTATCCATATATCTTAGTTCAGTAACATATTAAAATAATCTGGCCTTCATCCTGGCAGAGTATTGTGATGTCACCACATTTGCATAGAATGTTCTAGAACTGGGCCTACAGCCGTGATGTCACTGGATGACATCACAATGATGGATTTGTGAAGGTGGGACTCCATGTTGGATGCACACAACTTCAGAAAGAAGATTGGACGCCATCATGAGGATTCATAGGCGTCTGCGGTATGTTGATCGGCGGCTGCTGGTCAACTCTCTCTCATCCTGCATGTCGATTGGCTCATTCCTTCTGACCCGATTCAGAAAACTGAATCAAAAATGGAGGACTCTGATGAGGAACTCCAGCTTCCTGGCCAAGAAATCAACCATCATGACACAGGTCAGGAGCTTCTTCAGGTCAGTTGCCTTAAGACGTAAAAACCACGTCATCCGCCATGACATAGCTGAGAAGACTCCAATTATTTTTATTGCTGATCCAAGCGTTGCACATGAGGGGCCCCTAATACCACAAGGCATGTCCCTGGGAGAAAAAACAGAAAGTGGGGAACCCCCACAAAAAAGACCTCGGGACGCTGATACTGTGGAGCCATTCCTTGACCACAAAGCACCACCTTCTAAAAAAACACCAAAGAGCTGTAAGCGACGATGTAATAGAAAGACTCGTCAAAAACAACACACAGCAATGAAGGATCATGTCTCTTTAAATTTTGAGACCCTTAAAACATCGGACAAGAAAATGGCTGAGTCTGCTGAAGACCTTTTGAAGGAATCTCGTGAAGCTTCCAAAGCCAGTCTTAAACGGAAAGCACCAACCTCCAATGACAGTCAGTCCGGGACATTTCCACCAGCCAAAAGAGCTGCGGCAGAAATCATGTCCGCTCCATCTACCAAAGATGTAGGAAGCCCGGAGCTGGGAACATCACAAGTGGAGATGGCCTATAACTGGAGAGCACAGAACAACTTGTCTCCAAAGCACTTATCCATCCTGAAGAGCAGCGGCCAGGAAGGCATGCTGGACGATGACATCATTAATAAGGCCCAGGATCTCCTGCAGAATCAGTTTGGGGACTTTGATGGCCTGCAGCCCGCCGCTGCTATTCTCTTTCCAGGGTACAGTGTGCTAGAGAAGGCCGTACAAATCCACTATGACGAGGACAGGGTGCACTGGCTGACCACCTGCTTCAAAAATGGCGACATCCTAGTGGCCGACAGCATCAAGACCAGCAAATTGCCTCTATCTGTTTGCGAGCAGATTAATAACATCTACAGTGTAGTGGTCAATGAGCCCCTGAAAAATCTAAAATTTCTCAACGTGGATCAGCAGAAAAACACCTATGACTGTGGGGTGTTCGCCATAGCATTTGCCTTTGAGTTTCTGGCAGATGACGGTGAACCCACGGCGATCTTCCAGCATGATGTGATGAGAGACCATCTAATATCCTGCCTGCAGAATGGCAGGATCACAGGCTTTCCCAAAAAGGTCAATTAGCGACTCCATGTCTTTCATGACATGTCGAGTCTATGATGGGCCAAGAGATCGCCCTGACCAGAAGCCTGATATTACCGAAACAGACCTGGATCCTCTACTTCACCAAAGCTGCAGTCTCTACCTAATCCCAGATTACAACTGCTGGCCCATGGCACAGGTCTACAACCCACAGACTTGTTGGCATCGGTAAGTGACTATTCTAAGTTTGATCATTTCCGTGTACGGATTGTAATAATGTCTTCTCATGTGATAATATATGTATGTGTAGAAAGTACTTAGACAACACCAAATGTTCGGGGTAATCACACCCCACAAACATTGGCCTTTTAGCCTATGGGCCCCATAACTTTGCTGTGTCTATAGTTATACCTATTTATGAGGGGGGTAGCCTAGTTTATTATGTTAACTCGGTCCTACAGACCCGATTATCAGGCAGTTGTGTCCCAGGAACATTTGTCAGACTATCAGATGATAGGGACCACATCCACAAGGAGACCTTGTATCCTCATTGTGTATATTGATATTGTTTTCTGTATAATTTGGACACAGCGGTATCCACTGGTCACCACTGGAAATGAAAACAGCCTGGGGTTAAGAAGGCAATTGCAGCAGATCGGATCACCAGAGGTCTGAGACAAAATGAGGTGCAGAAGAAACCATCTCCTGATCTTCACCAGTGACCCCTGCTAGAAGGTATTGGCCTTAAGAACCAAAAAGAGCCCTAAATAAGGTAAGATCCTTGTTACAGGAGTCTTAAAATATGATGTGATTTATAACAGGAGCTCATAATAATAATAGACATGATGCCAAATTCTGGAGACACCAGAGTGATGGCACAGAAGAATGTAGGGTTTAGATTCTCCACAAAGATGAGCAGAGCAGTAGACATTAGTGGAAAAACATCCAAATCACCTGATACATGGCATATAAGAATGATAAAATTCTAACTGCCTACAGTCGCCACTAGGGGGAGCTCTCATTGACCTTGATATGTAGATCACCTTGAGCAATGGCTCCCAGAATTTTAACTATGGAAGTGTGTAAGAAAGCAGGGGTTTTGGTGATTTGTTTTAGGAAAACTGAGCTCCAAACCTTTCTGAGCTCCAAAAATATATGAAAATAAATCATCCCACGCTTATAAGGTGTATTCTGTTTATGTTGGAAACAGCAGTGGGTCCCAGAACAAGAATAACAGCTATAACAGTCAATGACATTTATAAGCGTTGGTATCGCTGTTAGAAACATGGGCCCAAGTTTAATACAGCAAATTGTGTGTCACTTACATGTAATTTTTCGTTCTTCCATGTTCAGTCATAATTAGTTATATTTCTTGCATCTGCAGATCACTGTACCAGAGCGGGGGTCTCACTGTGTCCTTGCAATGAATATGGGATACAGCTGGAGGTGATGACTCTACCACAAGTCAGCGACATGGTGGCCACCATGTCAGGATCAGATGACCTGCACTTCAGCAAGAGGCAGATTCCGGGCTCGGTCTCTGCACTCACCCACCGGACTTTCTGCAGTCCAGACGTATTCACTAAAGAAGTGAGTTTCCTGCTGCATCAAAGGCAGATTCCAGGCTTGGTCTCTGCATTCACCACTGGACTTGACATTCACCGGACTTTCCGCAGACAGATGTATTCACCAAAGAAGTGAATTTCCTGCTGCATCAAAGGCAGATTCCAGGCTTGGTCTCTGCATTCACCACTGGACTTGATATTTACCGGACTTTCCGCAGACAAATGTATTCACCAAAGAAGTGAATTTCCTGCTGCATCAAAGGCAGATTCCAGGCTTGGTCTCTGCATTCACCACTGGACTTGACATTCACCGGACTTTCCGCAGACAGATGTATTCACCAAAGAAGTGAGTTTCCTGCTGCATCAAAGGCAGATTCCAGGCTTGGTCTCTGCATTCACCACTGGACTTGTCATTTACCGGACTTTCCGCAGACAGATGTATTCAACAAAGAAGTGAATTTCCTGCTGCATCAAAAGGCAGATTCCAGGCTTGGTCTCTGCAGAAGTCAACCTACTTGACATTCACCAGTTTTCCACCGCCTAGGGGAAGGGAAGTCCTTCAGCCATGGCTCCCTAGAGGTTTCCTCCATTGGGGATTTTTCCTCTCCTGAGTGCTGAAGGCCCGACTCATCATGAGTCAAAGGCCCATCATCAACAGGGCCACATTTAAGACCAGTGCCCTGACTTCTAATGAGAACATCTACTGTACATTTGATACCTTGCAGTTAATAAAGAAGTCAGTGTATATTAAGTAGTGGTGTGTCTGAGCCTCTTTGTGAATCTTCATAGTCAACTGGATGGGGGTGCAGGGTGTCGGACCCTTGCTGCTCAGATAGTGATGGCCTTTCCTGGTTTTACAGCTAGGCTTATTTTTTTTATTCCCTACCTACAGTGGGGGACTGATTTGGAGGGGACTGCTGGGTCCCCCATGATCATGAGAATGGGGATCCTGTTTTCCCGAAGAAATGGAATGGTAGGTCAATCATGTTCCCTTCTGCTTCATTCAGTGTCTATGGGACTTCTGGAAATAGCTGAGCATTGTACTCGACTATCTCCAGCAGACCCATGGAGAGTAGCTATGTGCACGCTCGACCTGCCACTTAATTCATAAGTGGACACAGGATCCCGTTCTCGTGATCAGTGGTGGTCCCAGAACTTTTGTGGATAGGGGTTAGTTTTGTATCGACAGAAACTATATCCGGACTACATACCCCTTGAAGTCAACAGGTTTGCAAAAATGTGGATGTAACATGGACCATATCCAGATTTTTGTTTTTGCAAATCCGCAATTTGTAGACCGCAAAACAGATATGGTTGTGTGCATGGAGGGTTATATGATATTGATTTTTTCTACTGAAAAATTAAAAATATTAAGAGGTAGAGTCAGCGGTGTACCTCCAACGGAGGCAGACCACTCAGTTGCTATGGGACCCCTGGAGGAAGGGGGCCCAGTCTTGGACAAAAGGCCTGCCTCCTAATTACACTTAATTCTCGCTCCTGTCTTGAGTGCCTTGTCTGGGGCTCAGGCTCTGCTTTCCAGTGTCCTGTCCTCGGGGCCCCCCTTTACTCAGTACATCATCAGTGGCTAGCTCTGCACGCGCTGGAGTCCCAAATAGCGCTCTATGTTGTCTCGCTGATGGGCGCTGAGTTGGCTTGTTCTGTGCCACGGGAGTTGGGATTTCATTCCTCTGCAAGTGACAGTGTAGAGGATGATGAGAGTGACTTCTGCAAAAAACTATGACTTTAGGTGAGAAGTGAGTGTGCTGTCAGTAATATGTGTTTTGGTGTGAAGTGAACCCCTCATTTCCAGTGCGGAACCCCCAGTTCTGCTCTGCAGACCGGCATAGTGTAATGCCGCCATGTCCTGCTCTGTGCACTCAGGTACAGTAAGTGTCTGTGTCAGCTTCATGCACTGATCTAGAGACACATTGTTTGTCCTGCTTTGCACTGCAGCTTAGCTCCATAAGGGCATTACTATGACCACAGGAAACATCCTGTCACATTACAGACGTGGGGCTGCATGCAACTATCTGAGACGCCATAAGGGGGCACTCCAAAATAAAATACTGGAACATGTATGAAAGAAATTAACTTGGTGGTATGGAAACCTATCCAGATGTGTAGATGAAACCATATGGGTAATGTAGAAGAGACAGCGTAAGGAGGTATATGACGGAGAATATAAGAGAAATACCTGATCGGTATACATGTTAGTCAGCCTGCATTTGTGGGAGGGGCGGAGGCTCTTCATATACGAGCCACAGCCTCACTCCCCGGCGCGTCTTCTCAGGTGCACAGCTGCCGCTGGGTGTCATTAGCAGACTAGCTTCTCTGGTGGTAGGAGTCTTTCTTTGCAGCATGGAACTTGATATTTTGCTCTCTGCTACCGTAGCATGAACGCGCCATACTACGTAAGTAGGTTGGGCCGGGGCCGTCTCTCCTGGCCGGTCGGAACCGAGTTTACTAGCGAACGGGAGGCAAGTTGGTCACGCAAGTTTCTGGACCTGCAGTAGGAAAAAAAATGAGGTGCAGCCTCTCCCTTGTTCCCTATGGTTAGACACTGTAGAACACGGCCTTTATTCCGTGTTGCGCTGTTCTATCTTTTTATAGGCAGCGCACACACATGGGGGTAGGCTTCACCTTGGGTATGATGGCTGATTGAATGTTTTTTAGCTTTGCGCGATGACTGCGCAGTGTTTCCAGTGGTAGGTTTTTTACCCATTCTCAAGATGGCCGATTGAGTGCCTGAATGCTTGTGCGCATGCTTGGGCGATCCTATGTGACGTATTCTTATGCGGCGAACCTGGCGCCTGCGCAGAGCAGGCATCGGAACGCCGGACATGGCGGTTGGCGACATGTGTGGCACGGATAACAACATTGGGTATGTCACCGCTCTCCCCCCTCCCTTCTGCAGCATCATTTCTTCTCCCTCCTTCTTGAGTATGGGCACCTGTATTCATTTATTAATTAATGGATTTTTATGATTATTTTGTACCTCACCTGTGACACAATGGTATTGTGCTGTATCACTAATGAGTAATGTCACGGATGATCCGCAAGAATATTGAACTGTCCTCCCAATATTATCAATATTAGTCTCCCTTATTGAGCAGTAGGTCTATTAAACAGTAATTATTTCCCTAGGCCCCAGAATCTACAATTTGATTACTCAGAGCTAGAGTTGAGCGAACACCTGGATGTTCGGGTTCGAGAAGTTCGGCCGAACTTCCCGGAAATGTTCGGGTTCGGGATCCGAACCCGACCCGAACTTCGTCCCGAACCCGAACCCCATTGAAGTCAATGGGGACCCAAACTTTTCGGCACTAAAAAGGCTGTAAAAAAGCCCAGGAAAGAGCTAGAGGGCTGCAAAAGGCAGCAACGTGTAGGTAAATCCCCTGCAAACAAATGTGGATAGGGAAATGAATAAAAACAAAAATAAAATAAATAAAAATTAACCAATATCAATTGGAGAGAGGTCCCATAGCAGAGAATCTGGCTTCACGTCACCCACCACTGTAACAGTCCATTGTCAGATATTTAGTCCCAGGCACCCAGGCAGAGGAGAGAGGTCCCGTAACAGAGAATCTGTCTTTATGTCAGCAGAGAATTAGTCTGCATGTCATAGCAGAGAATCAGGCTTCACGTCAGCCACCACTGCAACAGTCCATTGTCAGATATTTAGGCCCAGGCACCCAGGCAGAGGAGAGAGGTCCCGTAACAGAGAATCTGTCTTTATGTCAGCAGAGAATTAGTCTGCATGTCATAGCAGAGAATCAGGCTTCACGTCAGCCACCACTGCAACAGTCCATTGTCAGATATTTAGGCCCAGCACCCAGGCAGAGGAGAGAGGTCCCGTAACAGAGAATCTGGCTTCATGTCAGCAGAGAATCAGACTGCATGTCATAGCAGAGAATCAGGCTTCACGTCAGCCACCACTGCAACAGTCCATTGGCATATATTTAGGCCCAGCACACAGGCAGAGGAGAGAGGTCCCGTAACAGAGAATCTATCTTCATGTCAGCAGAGAATTAGTCTGCATGTTATAGCAGAGAATCAGTCTTCACGTCAGCCACCACTGCAACAGTCCATTGGCATATATTTAGGCCCAGCACCCAGGCAGAGGAGAGAGGTCCCGTAACAGAGGATCTGGCTTCATGTCAGCAGAGAATCAGTCTGCATGTCATAGCAGAGAATCAGGCTTCACGTCAGCCACCACTGCAACAGTCCATTGTCATATATTTAGGCCCAGCACCCAGGCAGAGGAGAGAGGTCCCGTAACAGAGGATCTGGCTTCATGTCAGCAGAGAATTAGTCTGCATGTCATAGCAGAAAATCAGGCTTCACGTCAGCCACCACTGCAACAGTCCATTGTCAGATATTTAGGCCCAGCACACAGGCAGAGGAGGGAGGTCCCGTAACAGAGGATCTGGCTTCATGTCAGCAGAGAATCAGTCTGCATGTCATAGCAGAGAATCAGGCTTCACGTCAGCCACCACTGCAACAGTCCATTGGCATATATTTAGGCCCAGCACACAGGCAGAGGAGAGAGGTCCCGTAACAGAGACTCTGGCTTCATGTCAGCAGAGAATCAGTCTGCATGTCATAGCAGAGAATCAGGCTTCACGTCAGCCACCACTGCAACAGTCCATTGTCAGATATTTAGGCCCAGCACCCAGGCAGAGGAGAGAGGTCCCGTAACAGAGGATCTGGCTTCATGTCAGCAGAGAATCAGTCTGCATGTCATAGCAGAGAATCAGGCTTCACGTCAGCCACCACTGCAACAGTCCATTGGCATATATTTAGGCCCAGCACCCAGGCAGAGGAGAGAGGTCCCGTAACAGAGACTCTGGCTTCATGTCAGCAGAGAATCAGTCTGCATGTCATAGCAGAGAATCAGGCTTCACGTCAGCCACCACTGCAACAGTCCATTGTCATATATTTAGGCCCAGCACCCAGGCAGAGGAGAGAGGTCCCGTAACAGAGAATCTGGCTTCATGTCAGCAGAGAATTAGTCTGCATGTCATAGCAGAAAATCAGGCTTCACGTCAGCCACCACTGCAACAGTCCATTGTCAGATATTTAGGCCCCGGCACCCAGACAGAGGAGAGGTTCATTCAACTTTGGGTAGCCTCGCAATATAATGGTAAAATGAAAATAAAAATAGGATTGAATGAGGAAGTGCCCTGGAGTCCAATAATATATGGTTAAGGGGAGGTAGTTAATGTCTAATCTGCACAAGGGATGGACAGGTCCTGTGGGATCCATGCCTGGTTCATTTTTATGAACGTCAGCTTGTCCACATTGGCTGTAGACAGGCGGCTGCGTTTGTCTGTAATGACGCCCCCTGCCGTGCTGAATACACGTTCAGATAAAACGCTGGCCGCCGGGCAGGCCAGCACCTCCAAGGCATAAAAGGCTAGCTCTGGCCACGTGGACAATTTAGAGACCCAGAAGTTGAATGGGGCCGAACCATCAGTCAGTACGTGGAGGGGTGTGCACACGTACTGTTCCACCATGTTAGTTGAAATGTTGCCTCCTGCTAACACGTTGCGTATCAGGTGGTGGTGCAGTTAGCTGTGGCGTGTTGACAAAACTTTTCCACATCTCTGCCATGCTAACCCTGCCCTCAGAGGAGCTGGCCGTGACACAGCTGCCTTGGCGACCTCTTGCTCCTCCTCTGCCTTGGCCTTGGGCTTCCACTTGTTCCCCTGTGACATTTGGGAATGCTCTCAGTAGCGCGTCTACCAACGTGCGCTTGTACTCGCGCAACTTCCTATCACGCTCCAGTGCAGGAAGTAAGGTGGGCACATTGTCTTTGTACCGTGGATCCAGCAGGGTGGCAACCCAGTAGTCCGCACACGTTGAAATGTGGGCAACTCTGCTGTCGTTGCGCAGGCACTGCAGCATGTAGTCGCTCATGTGTGCCAGGCTGCCCAGGGGTAAGGACAAGCTGTCCTCTGTGGGAGGCGTATCGTCATCGTCCTGCCTTTCCCCCCAGCCACGCACCAGTGATGGGCCCGAGCTGCGTTGGGTGCCACCCCGCTGTGACCATGCTTCATCCTCATCCTCCTCCACCTCCTCCTCATCCTCGTCCTCCTCGTCCTCCAGTAGTGGGCCCTGGCTGGCCACATTTGTACCTGGCCTCTGCTGTTGCCAAAAACCTCCCTCTGAGTCACTTCGAAGAGACTGGCCTGAAAGTGCTAAAAATGACCCCTCTTCCTCCTCCTCCTCCTCCTGGGCCACCTCCTCTTCCATCATCGCCCTAAGTGTTTTCTCAAGGAGACATAGAAGTGGTATTGTAACGCTGATAACGGTGTCATCGCCACTGGCCATGTTGGTGGAGTACTCGAAACAGCGCAACAGGGCACACAGGTCTCGCATGGAGGCCCAGTCATTGGTGGTGAAGTGGTGCTGTTCCGCAGTGCGACTGACCCGTGCGTGCTGCAGCTGAAACTCCACTATGGCCTGCTGCTGCTCGCACAGTCTGTCCAGCATGTGCAAGGTGGAGTTCCACCTGGTGGGCACGTCGCATATGAGGCGGTGAGCGGGAAGGCCGAAGTTACGCTGTAGCGCAGACAGGCGAGCAGCGGCAGGATGTGAACGCCGGAAGCGCGAACAGACGGCCCGCACTTTATGCAGCAGCTCTGACATGTCGGGGTAGTTGTGAATGAACTTCTGCACCACCAAATTCAGCACATGTGCCAAGCAAGGGATGTGCGTCAAACCGGCTAGTCCCAGAGCTGCAACGAGATTTCGCCCATTATCACACACCACCAGGCCGGGCTTGAGGCTCACCGGCAGCAACCACTCGTCGGTCTGTTGTTCTATACCCCGCCACAACTCCTGTGCGGTGTGGGGCCTGTCCCCCAAACATATGAGTTTCAGAATGGCCTGCTGACGTTTACCCCGGGCTGTGCTGAAGTTGGTGGTGAAGGTGTGTGGCTGACTGGATGAGCAGGTGGAAGAAGAGGAGGAGGAAGCCGAGAAGGAGGAGGTGGCAACAGGAGGCAAAGAATGTTGCCCTGCGATCCTTGGCGGCGGAAGGACGTGCGCCAAACAGCTCTCCGCCTGGGGCCCAGCTGCCACTACATTTACCCAGTGTGCAGTTAGGGAGATATAGCGTCCCTGGCCGTGCTTACTGGTCCACGTATCTGTGGTTAGGTGGACCTTGCCACAGATGGCGTTGCGCAGAGCACACTTGATTTTATCGGATACTTGGTTGTGCAGGGAAGGCACGGCTCTCTTGGAGAAGTAGTGGCGGCTGGGAACAACATACTGTGGGACAGCAAGCGACATGAGCTGTTTGAAGCTGTCTGTGTCCACCAGCCTAAATGACAGCATTTCATAGGCCAGTAGTTTAGAAATGCTGGCATTCAGGGCCAGGGATCGAGGGTGGCTAGGTGGGAATTTACGCTTTCTCTCAAATGTTTGTGAGATGGAGAGCTGAACGCTGCCGTGTGACATGGTTGAGATGCTTGGTGACGGAGGTGGTGGTGGTGTTGGTGGTACATCCCCTGTTTGCTGGGCGGCAGGTGCCAACGTTCCTCCAGAGGCGGAGGAAGAGGCCGAGGCGGCAGCAGCAGAAGAGGCCGAGGCGGCAGCAGCAGAAGAGGCCGAGGCGGCAGCAGCAGAAGAGGTAGCAGGGGGAGCCTGAGTGACTTCCTTGTTTTTAAGGTGTTTACTCCACTGCAGTTCATGCTTTGCATGCAGGTGCCTGGTCATGCAGGTTGTGCTCAGGTTCAGAACGTTAATGCCTCGCTTCAGGCTCTGATGGCACAGCGTGCAAACCACTCGGGTCTTGTCGTCAGCACATTGTTTGAAGAAGTGCCATGCCAGGGAACTCCTTGAAGCTGCCTTTGGGGTGCTCGGTCCAAGATGGCGGCGGTCAGTAGCAGACGGAGTCTCTTGGCGGCGGGTGTTCTGCTTTTGCCCACTGCTCCCTCTTTTGCTACGCTGTTGGCTCGGTCTCACCACTGCCTCTTCCTCCGAACTGTGAAAGTCAGTGGCACGACCTTCATTCCATGTGGGGTCTAGGACCTCATCGTCCCCTGCATCGTCTTCCACCCAGTCTTGATCCCTGACCTCCTGTTCAGTCTGCACACTGCAGAAAGACGCAGCAGTTGGCACCTGTGTTTCGTCATCATCAGAGACATGCTGAGGTGGTATTCCCATGTCCTCATCATCAGGAAACATAAGTGGTTTTGCGTCAGTGCATTCTATGTCTTTCACCGCTGGGGAAGGGCTAGGTGGATGCCCTTGGGAAACCCTGCCAGCGGAGTCTTCAAACAGCATAAGAGACTGCTGCATAACTTGAGGCTGAGACAGTTTCCCTGGTATGCATGGGGGTGATGTGACAGACTGATGGGGTTGGTTTTCAGGCGCCATCTGTGCGCTTTCTGCAGAAGACTGGGTGGGAGATAATGTGAACGTGCTGGATCCACTGTCGGCCACCCAATTGACTAATGCCTGTACCTGCTCAGGCCTTACCATCCTTAGAACGGCATTGGGCCCCACCATATATCGCTGTAAATTCTGGCGGCTACTGGGACCTGAGGTAGTTGGTACACTAGGACGTGTGGATGTGGCAGAACGGCCACGTCCTCTCCCAGCACCAGAGGGTCCACTAACACCACCACGACCATGTCCGCGTCCCTTACTAGATGTTTTCCTCATTGTTATCGTTCACCACAACAACAAAAATATTATTTGGCCCAATGTATTGTATTCAAATTCAGCTGGATATAAATTTGAGGCCTAGTATTTAGGCGCTGGGTGACAGGTATGGGTTTACTGACAGAATTAGACTTGGAAATGCACAGTAGCGTGTGTGTGAAGTTATTCTGAATGTCCCTATGTGCACCTTCAATATGATCTACCCTTTTAGGGATAGATTTCAAATAGCTCTGATACAGCAGAAACCACTAAATTAGGAAATTGCTAAATTGGGAATTGTATTTCAACCCAGAACAAGAAATGTGCTTGAACGGACACTAAATAACTCGCCCAGCTACAGCACTAACGACAGATTTAGCTGGATATAAATTTGAGGCCTAGTATTTAGGCGCTGGGTGACAGGTATGGGTTTAGTGACAGAATTAGACTTGGAAATGCACAGTAGCGTGTGTGTGAAGTTATTCTGAATGACCCTATGTGCACCTTGAATATTATATACCCTTTTAGGGATAGATTTCAAATAGCTCTGATACAGCAGAAACCACTAAATTTTTAAATTGCTAAATTGGGAATTGTATTTCAACCCAGAACAAGAAATGTGCTTGAACGGACACTAAATAACTAAATAGTTCGAAATCTAACTAAATAATTGTATTGAACTCGAAGATAAACTTTGATTCAGTGCGGGACATCTTAGCTACGTGGTTTCCTCCTCTCCAATCTGTTTTTACTTTTTCCAGTGCTGCAAAAGATTGTCCTGATGGGTCTTGGTTGTGGTGTGTTTTGAAGTGTTTGGAGAGTGAGTGGGTTTCGAAACCTTTTTTGATGTTGTTGATATGTTCTGATATTCGTTTTTTTTAAGTTCTTTTTGTTCTACCGATATATTGTTTTTTACAGGGACAGGTGATGATGTAGATTAGGTTTGTGGAAGGGGCTCTGAGGGGGATTCATACAAAAATTGGGGGCAGGAGGTCTGTGCGGGGCAGCAATAGGAGATAGGAGGGTGAAACAGGAGCTCTGGATACATGAGGGAGGAAAGGAGACAGCAGGGGCCCCATGAGGATGAGATAGGACAGGATATGTGGGGGGGGGGAAGTCATGGAGGCAAACTGCTTAATGAAACAGTAACACAACTAAATAAAATGAAGCAGCATCCAGCAGCAGATCGAAGAGTCCCCCCTTCTGTCCCACAGACAAGATACAGTCACAGTGCAAGCTCACTCATAGACTGTCTTCACACTTCTCTGCTCCAGACCTGCGGTCTCTCTCCTCAGGCAGCATGTGTCCTGTGTAGAGGGGGCGTGTCCTGTGTAGAGGGGCTTGTCCTGTGTAGAGGGGGCGTGTCTGAGTCTCTGCAGCTCAGAGGGCCCACCAAAGGGGTACCTGTAGTGTCCCTTATAGCAGAAGGGCCCATATACGTAATACCGCACATAACACAGAGGGGAGACTTATCTCAACTTATATGAAGGAAAACTGGCTCAGTTACCCATAGCAACCAATCAGATCGTTCCTTTCATTTTTGAAAACTCATTTGGAAAATAAAAGGTAGAATCTGATTGGTTGTTATGGGCAACTGAGACAGTTTTCCTTTACACCAGTTCTGATACATCTCCCCCATAGTGCAGACTGGGTTGTACTGGACCCTATACAGATATATGACATGTTTATTTCTAAATTCATCCTGCCTAGAAGTCAGGAGTACAGAACTCACCCAGAAAAAGACAGTAAAATACCCCAATTAACAACATTTTAAAAAATACCCCCATTTTCAGAGCCAGCACATTTTCCCCATTTACAATACTGCAAACAGAAAGCCCCAATTCCCAGCACAGGGGCCTCAATAAACAATACTGGCAGCACAGGGCCTTAACTGACAGAATTTGGGAATCCTGCACCAGCCACTAGGGGGAGCTCACTACACCCAGATGTATAACTCCATATACGGCTAGCTCCCCCTAGTGGTGTCTGGGACAGGTAGGATTTAGGATAAAGGTGAAGCATCATGGGAGATGTCAGATGAGAGGTGTGAGATCTCACCGGCGTCCATCTTCACCTCTCGTCGTCCTGTAACGGTCTGAGGACCACTGACCGTTGGTTTCCTTTCAAGTT
Organism: Bufo gargarizans; assembly: GCF_014858855.1. Classification (NCBI taxonomy): domain Eukaryota; kingdom Metazoa; phylum Chordata; class Amphibia; order Anura; family Bufonidae; genus Bufo; species Bufo gargarizans. The sequence continues at coordinate 73,235,776 of NC_058080.1, forward strand.
TAAATCCAGCGATCCCATTGGCTGCTGAGCAGTGACATCTGGAAGAGGAAATTTAAAGGGACAGGATGCTGTTATCTCACTGCAGTGCATGTCCTGTATGTAGTGGCGTCGCTAGAGGGGGGCGAGGGGGGGAAAGCGCTCATTAGTACCGAAGGACCAGGAAGTGGTGAACGCTCTGTACTCACCACTTCCTGGTCCTCGGCTGTCGGCTGTGCAGGGCTGCGCACAGCGTAAGGTCGCTCTGTGACCTCACGCTGTACGCGCCAGTTTAGAGCACAGTCGACTGAGGAGAAAATGGCAGGCGGCGTCCGTCCAGGAGCAGGAGAGGTAAGTGTTTTTATTTTTTATTTTATAAAAAATGTGGCTGCTGGGGGCATTATGGGGGCTAATAGGAGGCATATGGGGGCTAATTGGAGCCATATGGGGCATTTGGAGGCATATTTGGGGGCTAATTGGAGGCATATGGGGGCTAATAGGAGGCATATGGGGGCATTTGGAGGCATATGGGGGCTAATTGGAGGCATATGGGGGCTAATTGGAGGCATATGGGGGCATTTGGAGGCATATGGGGGCTAATTGGAGGCATATTTGGGGGCTAATTGGAGGCATATTTGGGGCTAATAGGAGGCATATGGGGCTAATAGGAGGCATATGGGGCTAATAGGAGGCATATGAGGGCTAATTGGAGCCATATGGGGCATTTGGAGGCATATTTGGGGGCTAATTGGAGGCATATGGGGGCTAATAGGAGGCATATGGGGGCATTTGGAGGCATATGGGGGCTAATTGGAGGCATATTTGGGGGCTAATTGGAGGCATATGGGGACTAATTGGAGGCATATTTGGGGGCTAATTGGAGGCATATTTGGGGCTAATAGGAGGCATATGTGGCTAATAGGAGGCATATGGGGCTAATAGGAGGCATATGGGTGCTAATAGGAGGCATATGGGGCTAATAGGAGGCATATGGGGGCTAATAGGAGGCATATGGGGCTGATAGGAGGCATATGGGGCTGATAGGAGGCATATGGGGGCTAATTGGAGGCATATGGGGGCTAATTGGAGGCATATGGGGCTAATAGGAGGCATATGGGGGCTAATTGGAGGCATATTTGGGGGCTAATTGGAGGCATATGGGGGCTAATTGGAGGCATATGGGGGCTAATTGGAGGCATATGGGGGCTAATAGGAGGCATATGGGGGCTAATAGGAGGCATATGGGGGCTAATAGGAGGCATATGGGGGCTAATAGGAGGCATATGGGGGCATTTGGAGGCATATGGGGGCTAATTGGAGGCATATGGGGGCTAATTAGAGGCATATTTGGGGGCTAATTGGAGGCATATTTGGGGCTAATTGGAGGCATATGGGGGCTAATAGGAGGCATATGGGGGCTAATAGGAGGCATATGGGGGCTAATAGGAGGCATATGGGGGCTAATAGGAGGCATATGGGGGCTAATTGGAGGCATATTTGGGGGCTAATTGGAGGCATATGGGGGCATTTGGAGGCATATGGGGGCATTTGGAGGCATATAGGGGCTAATAGGAGGCATATTTGGGGCTAATAGGAGGCATATTTGGGGCTAATAGGAGGCATATTTGGGGCTAATAGGAGGCATATGGGGGCTAATAGGAGGCATATGGGGGCTAATAGGAGGCATCTGGGGCTAATAAGAGGCATAATGGGGCTAATAAGAGGCATAATGGGGGCTAATGAGGCATAAGGGCTGATATGGGGGCTAATGAGGCATAAGGGCTGATATGGGGGCTAATGAGGCATAAGGGCTGATATGGGGGCTGATATGAGAGGCATAATGAGGGCTAATGAGAGGCATAATGTGTCATCCACAGATGCCCCCATAACAGTGTGTCTTCCACAGATCCACCATAACAGTGCGCCTGTGCACTGACGAGAGACAGAAAGAAGGGGAAAGAATCCGTGGAAGCAAGCAGGGGACAGCACAGCAGACGACTGAGTAGCTTCTTTTGTAAGTAAATTGCTTTATTATAACTGTATCCCTGCATATCGCAATTCTCTCGTATTTTGTAATCTTATTGATATATACTTATTTTGTTTGTGCCCCCCCATTTTTGACTGTGGTATCTTTGTGCCCCCCCCTATATATTGTTCCTAGAGTCGCCACTGCCTGTATGTGAGATATCATGAAGCTGTGGCGATAATCTGCGGCGACCGGCTGCTATCACTCCTCATCCACCAGGGGGCGTAATATCTGATCAGTGTTATATCCTACATATTATTACACTATTATATGCCAAGAAGCATCGAAATCTACAATTACGGTTTTGATAAATGTTTTTACCCCTTCCTGACCAGGTTATTTTGCATCTCTGATTATGTAACTGATTTTGATAGAGGAATATTCGCCAAAAATTCTGCTGTTGGTAAAAGATGTCAATTATGTCTTCACCATTGGCTCCGATCTGTGACAGTGATCAGGAAGCTGGAAGATCTTCCGGCCGCACACCCTGTGATATATCATCATCATCATCACCCAGATCTCAGGAATATATGTGACATGTACTGATATAGTATATACTTACTTCTAGGCCTCCATGACTTATCCACAAGCTGGTTTGAGAAAACTTGGGTGACAACTAATACGGCCGCCAGTGCAGATCCCCCCCAAGGGTTGTCACATGAGGTGTACAGGATTGTGGATGGCTACAATTACTAATAAGAAGAAAACCACCATATACTGCTAAAGAAATACCGCCATATACAGCCGGTATATAACCACCATATACTGCTAAAGTAATACTGCTATACACATCCTGTATAATACCACCATATATTGCCAAGATAACAGTGTCATATACAGCCTATATAATACCACCATATACTGCTAACGTAATATCACCATATACAGCCGGTATATAACCACCATATACTACTAAAGTAATACTGCCATACACATCCTGTATAATACCACCATATATTGCCAAGATAAGAGTGTCATATACAGCCTATATAATACCACCATATACTGCTAACGTAATATCACCATATACAGCCGGTATCATACCACCATGTACTGCCAAGATGATAGTGTCATATACAGCCTATATAATACCACCATATAGTGAGAACATAATACTGTTTTTTATAGGCTACAGAAAATAGCCATATGGTGCTAAGTTAATACTGCCACATACCGCCGGCATAATACCACCATATAGCGCTAACATAATAATGCCATAATCAAACTGTATAATACCACCATATACTGCCATGATAGTGCTATACAGCCTGCATATTATCAGTAGGGTTGAGCCAATAGAGCTTCGAATCAGAGAACAGAAGAACAAACTTTTTAATGCGGTCTCTGTACAGCATTAAAATGTATTGGCTCTGCGTAGACAAAATTCGTATTGGCCAAAGTTGCGAGACTTCACTGAATTCATTCGGTATTCCTTTCTACGTCTTTAAAAACATTTTAAAATAGGAATCCGAAGTCGGGTTTGGTACTGGCTGGTACCTCGGTATTGAACCCGACTTTGGATTCCTAATTTACTGAAGTCTTTCATTGAAGTCTTGCGCGACTTCGGCCAAGACTAATTTTGTCTACGTAGAACCAATAGATTGCAAATTCTGTACGGAAACTACATTATAAACAAAGTTCTGGAGCGAATCGACTTTGGATTGATGATCCTAAGCTCAATTCGCTCAACCCTAATTATCAACATATAATGTTAAAATAATACTGCCATATAACGCCTGTATAATACCACCGTGGAGTGCTAAGAGAAGACCGTCATATACAGCCTCCAAAATAATACCATATAGTGCTAAGATACACAGACAGTTATCTTTAATGGGGGGGCACAGGAAAATAACCTGAAATAAGCAGATAACTTACCAACGGGGTCGTACGTCAATCGCCGATCATCAGCCATAAAACAACCACTGCCGGCTTGAACATCAGCATCCATAATCATAATGATCAGTGACTGCAGCTTAGCTGCATTGTGTATAGGAGGTCCTGTCTCCATATAAACTTGGTCTGCTGTTCTGTATCTCCCTCATGCTTTACACTGCAGCGCTGCCTGTTCAATTTTGCTGCTGTGTGTAAGTGGAAGGTAAGTATGTGGAGAGATGATCAGGTTACAGCAAGGACAGAAAATATAAACTACAGGGACACAAACCCTCAGAGAGAAGAGGACTACCTGCATGTAGATGTTGGGGCATTAATAAGGGGGAGGTGCTTTTATCAGCCATTGATTAGTAAACTCTTGACTCCTCCTCCTGAACTGTGCAGGACTCAATGCAGGAGGAGAGGTTTTGGGGAAGTTGCTTGGGGTGTTTCCAAATTTTGCGCCTACTTACGCTCTTGGGTACAGTAAGGCCCCATAGACTTCTTTGGGGCCATATTATGGCGGCGTACCACTTGCATATTACTGGTGTCAATCGGCGGCCGAAATGAAATGGATTCTACAATTTGGACAATCCTTCGTAATCACCAGTGTGAGCACAACACAAAAATACACATCTCACATACTGCAAACCTTCTGATGAGAAGGACGAGGCCTTATCCAAGCAATCAACGGTGGACGGAATCTCTTCCTTTCTTTTCAGAAAAGAGGTTCTGCAGCATCTGCGCCTTAAATTCTGTAATTTTAGTAAAAGGATTAGAGTGTTTCATATAATATAAAGATGTATATAAAGTTTTGGAACTATACAGATAAAAAAAAGAAATCTGCCACCAAATCAAACTAAAAATGTGAAGCATAAAATTTACTGTTTAGGTAAAAATCTATGTATTGAAAACTGAAAATCTGCATCCATTAAACAAACACTATCCATATATCTTAGTTCATTAACATATTAAAATAATCTGGCCTTCATCCTGGCAGAGTATTGTGATGTCACCACATTTGCATAGAATGTTCTAGAACTGGGCCTACAGCCGTGATGTCACTGGATGACATCACAATGATGGATTTGTGAAGGTGGGACTCCATGTTGGATGCACACAACTTCAGAAAGAAGATTGGACGCCATCATGAGGATTCATAGGCGTCTGCGGTATGTTGATCGGCGGCTGCTGGTCAACTCTCTCTCATCCTGCATGTCGATTGGCTCATTCCTTCTGACCCGATTCAGAAAACTGAATCAAAAATGGAGGACTCTGATGAGGAACTCCAGCTTCCTGGCCAAGAAATCAACCATCATGACACAGGTCAGGAGCTTCTTCAGGTCAGTTGCCTTAAGACGTAAAAACCACGTCATCCGCCATGACATAGCTGAGAAGACACCAACTATTTTTATTGCTGATCCAAGCGTTGCACATGAGGGGCCCCAAATACCACAAGGCATGTCCCTGGGAGAAAAAACTGAAAGTGGGGAACCCCCACAAAAAAGACCTCGGGACGCTGATACTGTGGAGCCATTCCTTGACCACAAAGCACCACCTTCTAAAAAAACACCAAAGAGCTGTAAGCGACGATGTAATAGAAAGACTCGTCAAAAACAACACACAGCAATGAAGGATGATGTCTCTTTAAATTTTGAGACCCTTAAAACATTGGACAAGAAAATGGCTGAGTCTGCTGAAGACCTTTTGAAGGAATCTCGTGAAGCTTCCAAAGCCAGTCTTAAACGGAAAGCACCAACCTCCAATGACAGTCAGTCCGGGACATTTCCACCAGCCAAAAGAGCTGCGGCAGAAATCATGTCCGCTCCATCTACCAAAGATGTAGGAAGCCCGGAGCTGGGAACATCACAAGTGGAGATGGCCTATACCTGGAGAGCACAGAACAACTTGTCTCCAAAGCACTTATCCATCCTGAAGAGCAGCGGCCAGGAAGGCATGCTGGACGATGACATCATTAATAAGGCCCAGGATCTCCTGCAGAATCAGTTTGGTGACTTTGATGGCCTGCAGCCCGCCGCTGCTATTCTCTTTCCAGGGTACAGTGTGCTAGAGAAGGCCGTACAAATCCACTATGACGAGGACAGGGTGCACTGGCTGACCACCTGCTTCAAAAATGGCGACATCCTAGTGGCCGACAGCATCAAGACCAGCAAATTGCCTCTATCTGTTTGCGAGCAGATTAATAACATCTACAGTGTAGTGGTCAATGAGCCCCTGAAAAATCTAAAATTTCTCAACGTGGATCAGCAGAGAAACACCTATGACTGTGGGGTGTTCGCCATAGCATTTGCCTTTGAGTTTCTGGCAGATGACGGTGAACCCACGGCGATCTTCCAGCATGATGTGATGAGAGACCATCTAATATCCTGCCTGCAGAATGGCAGGATCACAGGCTTTCCCAAAAAGGTCAATTAGCGACTCCATGTCTTTCATGACATGTCGAGTCTATGATGGGCCAAGAGATCGCCCTAACCAGAAGCCTGATATTACCGAAACAGACCTGGATCCTCTACTTCACCAAAGCTGCAGTCTCTACCCAATCCCAGATTACAACCGCTGGCCCATGGCACAGGTCTACAACCCACAGACTTGTTGGCATTGGTAAGTGACTATTCAAAGTTTGATCATTTCCGTGTACGGATTGTAATAATGTCTTCTCATGTGATAATATATGTATGTGTAGAAAGTACTTAGACAACACCAAATGTTCGGGGTAATCACACCCCACAAACATTGGCCTTTTAGCCTATGGGCCCCATAACTTTGCTGGGTCTACAGTTATACCTATTTATGAGGGGGGTAGCCTAGTTTATTATGCTAACTCGGTCCTACAGACCCGATTATCAGGCAGTTGTGTCCCAGGAACATTTGTCAGACTATCAGATGATAGGGACCACATCCACGAGGAGACCTTGTATCCTCATTGTGTATATTGATATTGTTTTCTGTATAATTTGGACACAGCGGTATCCACTGGTCACCACTGGAAATGAAAACAGCCTGGGGTTAAGAAGGCAATTGCAGCAGATCGGATCACCAGAGGTCTGAGACAAAATGAGGTGCAGAAGAAACCATCTCCTGATCTTCACCAGTGACCCCTGCTAGAAGGTATTGGCCTTAAGAACCAAAAAGAGCCCTAAATAAGGTAAGATCCTTGTTACAGGAGTCTTAAAATATGATGTGATTTATAACAGGAGCTCATAATAATAATAGACATGATGCCAAATTCTGGAGACACCAGAGTGATGGCACAGAATAATGTAGGGTTTAGATTCTCCACAAAGATGAGCAGAGCAGTAGACATTAGTGGAAAAACATCCAAATCACCTGATACATGGCATATTAGAATGATAAAATTCTAACTGCCTACAGTCGCCACTAGGGGAAGCTCTCATTGACCTTGATATGTAGAATACCTTGAGCAATGGCTCCCAGAATTTTAACTATGGAAGTGTGTAAGAAAGCAGGGGTTTTGGTGATTTGTTTTAGGAAAACTGAGCTCCAAACCTTTCTGAGCTCCAAAAATATATGAAAATAAATCATCCCACGCTTATAAGGTGTATTCTGTTTATGTTGGAAACAGCAGTGGGTCCCAGAACAAGAATAACAGCTATAACAGTCAATGACATTTATAAGCGTTGGTATCGCTTTTAGAAACATGGGCCCAAGTTTAATACAGCAAATTGTGTGTCACTTACATGTAATTTTTCGTTCTTCCATGTTCAGTCATAATTAGTTATATTTTTTGCATCTGCAGATCACTGTACCAGAGCGGGGGTCTCACTGTGTCCCTGCAATGAATATGGGATACAGCTGGAGGTGATGACTCTACCACAAGTCAGCGACATGGTGGCCACCATGTCAGGATCAGATGACCTGCACTTCAGCAAGAGGCAGATTCCGGGCTCGGTCTCTGCACTCACCCACCGGACTTTCTGCAGTCAGACGTATTCACTGAAGAAGTGAGTTTCCTGCTGCATGAAAGGCAGATTCCAGGCTTGGTCTCTGCATTCACCACTGGACTTGACATTCACCGGACTTTCCGCAGACAGATGTATTCATCAAAGAAGTGAGTTTCCTGCTGCATCAAAGGCAGATTCCAGGCTTGGTCTCTGCATTCACCACTGGACTTGACATTCACCGGACTTTCCGCAGACAGATGTATTCACCAAAGTAGTGAGTTTCCTGCTGCATCAAAGGCAGATTCCAGGCTTGGTCTCTGCATTCACCACTGGACTTGTCATTTACCGGACTTTCCGCAGACAGATGTATTCACCAAAGAAGTGAATTTCCTGCTGCATCAAAAGGCAGATTCCAGGCTTGGTCTCTGCAGAAGTCAACCTACTTGACATTCACCAGTTTTCCACCGCCTAGGGGAAGGGCAGTCCTTCAGCCATGGCTCCCTAGAGGTTTCCTCCATTGGGGATTTTTCCTCTCCTGAGTGCTGAAGGCCCGACTCATCATGAGTCAAAGGCCCATCATCAACAGGGCCACATTTAAGACCAGTGCCCTGACTTCTAATGAGAACATCTACTGTACATTTGATACCTTGCAGTTAATAAAGAAGTCAGTGTATATTAAGTTGTGGTGTGTCTGAGCCTCTTTATAAATCTTCATAGTCAACTGGATGGGGGTGCAGGGTGTCGGACTCTTGCTGCTCATATAGTAATGGCCTTTCTTGGTTTTACAGCTAGGCTTATTTTTTTTATTCCCTACCTACAGTGGGGGACTGATTGGTGGGGACTGCTGGGTCCCCCATGATCATGAGAATGGGGATCCTGTGTCCCCGAAGAAATTGAATGGTAGGTCAATCATGTTCCCTTCTGCTTCATTCAGTGTCTATGGGACTTCTGGAAATAGCTGAGCATTGTACTCGACTATCTCCAGCAGACCCATGGAGAGTAGCTATGTGCACGCTCGACCTGCCACTTAATTCATAAGTGGACACAGGATCCAGTTCTCGTGATCAGTGGTGGTCCCAGAAATTTTGTGAATAGGGGATAGTTTTGTATCGACAGAAACTATATCCGGACTACATACCCCTTGAAGTCAACAGGTGCGCAAAAATATGGATGTAACATGGACCATATCCAGATTTTTGTTTTTGCGAATCTGCAATTTGTAGACCGCAAAACAGATATGGTTGTGTGCATGGAGGGTTATATGATATTGATTTTTTCTACTGAGTCAGCGGTGTACCTCCAACGGAGGCAGACCACTCAGTTGCTATGGGACCCCTGGAGGAAGGGGGCCCAGTCTTGGGAAAAAGGCCTGCCTCCTAATTACACTTAATTCTCGCTCCTGTCTTGAGTCCCTTGTCTGGGGCTCAGGCTCTGCTTTCCAGCTCCCTGCTTCCTCTGTCCTGTCCTCGGGGCCCCCCTTTACTCAGTACATCATCAGTGGCTAGCTCTGCACCCGCTGGAGTCCCAAATAGCGCTCTATGTTGTCTCGCTGATGGGCGCTGAGTTGGCTTGTTCTGTGCCACGGGAGTTGGGATTTCATTCCTCTGCAAGTGACAGTGTAGAGGATGATGAGAGTGACTTCTGCAAAAAAACTATGACTTTAGGTGAGAAGTGAGTGTGCTGTCAGTAATATGTGTTTTGGTGTGAAGTGAACCCCTCATTTCCAGTGCTGAACCCCCAGTTCTGCTCTGCAGACCGGCATAGTGTAATGCCGCCATGTCCTGCTCTGTGCACTCAGGTACAGTAAGTGTCTCTGTGTCAGCTTCATGCACTGATCTAGAGACACATTGTTTGTCCTGCTTTGCACTGCAGCTTAGCTCCATAAGGGCATTACTATGACCACAGGAAACATCCTGTCACATTACAGACGTGGGGCTGCATGCAACTACCTGAGACGCCATAAGGGGGCACTCCAAAATAAAATACTGGAACATGTATGAAAGAAATTAACTTGGTGGTATGGAAACCTATCCAGATGTGTAGATGAAACCATATGGGTAATGTAGAAGAGACAGCGGCATAAGGAGGTATATGACGGTAGAATATAAGAGAAATACATGATCGGCATGCATATAAAGTTTTAACGGTGTCTTCTCCTATGGGCTGAGTTTCCACAAGGAACAATAAATTGAGCAGGTTGAAACCTAGTATGCCCTGTCCCTTCCCATTCACAATACATTTTGAGCCTCATTCCCATACAGAAATGCCCACTTTGGCACAAGTGCTGCCCCTTTAGGGTCCGTTTTGCAGGATGATAAGGAGCCAGGATCTCAGAGCAGATGGGGTATAATACTGCATCCCTATCTGGACTCACAGGAAGAAATTTGGAAAGTTACACATTTATACCCTAGAAATCTAGTTGTGCTTTTATTCTATTCACATTCTATGTAGAATCCCCATAATCATATACAGTCAGGTCCATAAATATTGGGACATCGACACAATTCTAACATTTTTGGCTCTATACACCACCACAATGGATTGGAAATGAAACGAACAAGATGTGCTGTAACTGCAGACTGTCAGCTTTAATTTGAGGGTATTTACATCCAAATCAGGTGAACGGTGTAGGAATTACAACAGTTTGCATATGTGCCTCCCACTTGTTAAGGGACCAAAAGTAATGGGACAATTGGCTTCTCTCAGCTGTTCTATGGCCAGGTGTGTATTGTTCCCTCATTATCCCAATTACAATGAGCAGATAGAAGGTCCAGAGTTAATTTCAAGTGTGCTATTTGCATTTGGAATCTGTACCTGTCAACTCTCAAGATGAGATCCAAAGAAGCAAGCCATCATTAAGCTGAATAAACAAAACAAACCCATCAGAGAGACAGCAAAAACATTAGGCCTGGCCATAACAACTGTTTGGAAGATTCTTAAAAAGTAGGAACGCACCGGTGAGCTCAGCAACACCAAAAGACCCGGAAGACCACGGAAAACAACTGCGGTGGATGACCGAAGAATTCTTCCCCTGGTGAAGAAAACACCCTTCACGACAGTTGGCCAGATCAAGAACACTCTCCAGGAGGTAGGTGTATGTGTGTCAAAGTCAACAATCAAGAGAAGACTTCACCAGAGTGAATACAAAGGGTTCACCACAAGATGTAAACCATTGGTGAGCCACAAAAACAGGAAGGCCAGATTAGAGTTTGCCAAACAACATCTAAAAAAGCCTTCACAGTTCTGGAACAACATCCTATGGACAGATGAGACCAAGGTCAACTTGTATCAGAGTGATAGGAATAAAAGAGTATGGAGAAGGAAAGGAACTGCTCATGATCCTAAGCATACCATCTTATCAGTGAAGCATGGTGGTGGTAGTGTCATGGCGTGGGCATGTATGGCTGCAAATAGAACGGGTTCTCTTGTATTTATTGATGATGTGACTGCTGACAAAAGCAGCAGGATGAATTCTGAAGTGTTTCGGGCAATATTATCTGCTTATATTCAGCCTAATGCTTCAGAACTCATTGGACGGCGCTTCATAGTGCAGATGGACAATGACCCAAAGCATACTGCAAAAGCAACCAAAGAGTTTTTTAAGAGAAAGAAGTGGAATGTTCTGCAATGGCCAAGTCAATCACCTGACCTGAATCCGATTGAGCATGCATTTCACTTGCTGAAGACAAAACTGAAGGGAAAATGCCCCAAGAACAAGCAGGTACTGAAGACAGTTGCAGTAGAGGCCTGGCAGAGCATCACCAGGGATGAAACCCAGCGTCTGGTGATGTCTATGCGTTCCAGACTTCAGGCTGTAATTGACTGCAAAGGATTTGCAACCAAGTATTAAAAAGTAAAAGTTTGATTTATGATTATTATTCTGTCCCATTACTTTTGGTTCCTTAACAAGTGGGAGGCACAGATGCAAACTGTTGTAATTCCTACACTGTTCACCTGATTTTGATGTAAATACCCTCAAATTAAAGCTGACAGTCTGCAGTTAAAGCACATCTTGTTTGTTTCATTTCCAATCCATTGTGGTGGTATATAGAGCCAAAAATGTTAGAATTGTGTTGATGTCACAATATTTATGGACCTGACTGTAAAGCATCAGCGCGTCAGCTCCTCACTGCTGATATCAATGTAATCTACAGAGCAAATAAACAGAAGGAAATGCACACACAGCCTCCCGTAGAAATTACACAGATTGTTACCTTTCAAAACCATATTAAAGTCTAGAGATGGCTATAATATACTAAAAAGATCAGCAACTGTGAACATACAGTACAGACCAAAAGTTTGGACACACCTTCTCAATCAAAGAGTTTTCTTTATTTTCATGACTATGAAAATTGTAGATTCACACTGAAGGCATCAAAACTATGAATTAACACATGTGGAATTATATTCATAACAAAAAAGTGTGAAACAACTGAAAATATGTCATATTCTAGGTTCTTCAAAGTAGCCACCTTTTGCTTCGATTACTGCTTTGCACACTCTTGGCATTCTCTTGATGAGCTTCAAGAGGTAGTCACCTGAAATGGTTTTTACTTCACAGGTGTGCCCTGTCAGGTTTAATAAGTGGGATTTATTGCCTTATAAATGGGGTTAGGACCCTCAGTTGCGTTGTGGAGAAGTCAGGTCCTACTGAATAGACTGTTAGAATTTGTATTATGGCAAGAAAAAAGCAGCTAAGTAAAGAAAAACGAGTGGCCATCATTACTTTAAGAAATGAAGGTCAGTCAGTCCGAAAAATTGGGAAAACTTTGAAAGTGTCCCCAAGTGCAGTCACAAAAACCATCAAGCGCTACAAAGAAACTGGCTCACATGCAGACCGCCCCAGGAAAGGAAGACCAAGAGTCACCTCTGCTGCAGAGGATAAGTTCATCCGAGTCACCAGCCTCAGAAATCGCAGGTTAACAGCAGCTCAGATTAGAGATCAGGTCAATGCCACACAGAGTTCCAGCAGCAGACACATCTCTAGAACAACTGTTAAGAGGAGACTGTGTGAATCAGGCCTTCATGGTAGAATATCTGCTAGGAAACCACTGCTAAGGACAGGCAACAAGCAGAAGAGACTTGTTTGGGCTAAAGAACACAAGTAATGGACATTAGACCAGTGGAAATCTGTGCTTTGGTCTGATGAGTCCAAATTTGAGATCTTTGGTTCCAACCACCGTGTCTTTGTGCGACGCAGAAAAGGTGAACGGATGGATTCTACATGCCTGGTTCCCACCGTGAAGCATAAAGGAGGAGGTGTGATGGTGTGGGGGTGCTTTGCTGGTGATACTGTTGGGGATTTATTCAAAATTGAAGGCATACTGAACCAGCATGGCTACCACAGCATCTTGCAGCTGCATGCTATTCCATCCGGTTTGCGTTTAGTTGGACCATCATTTATTTTTGCTAAGCATCTCTGGGAACTCCTTCAAGACTGTTGGAAGACCATTTTAGATGACTACCTCTTGAAGCTCATCAAGAGAATGCCAAGAGTGTGCAAAGCAGTAGCAGTAATCAAAGCAAAAGGTGGCTACTTTGAAGAACCTAGAATATGACATATTTTTAGTTGTTTCACAATTTTATGTTATGTATATAATACCACATGTGTTAATTCATAGTTTTGATGCCTTCAGTGTGAACCTTCAATTTTCATAGTTATGAAAATAAAGAAAACTCTGAATGAGAAGGTGTGTCCAAACTTTTGGTCTTAACTGTACATTACATCACTTATCCCATACTGATCCAGAATTATAGACTGTATTATACCCCAGAGCTGCACTCACTATTCTGTTGGTGAAATCACTGTGTACATACATTACTTACCCTGTAGTAATCCTGAGTTACATCCTGTATTATACTCCAGAGCTGCACTTACTATTCTGCTGGTGTAGCCACTGTGTACATACAGTACTTATCCTGTACTGATCCTGAGTTACATCCTGTAATATACTCCAGAGCTGCACTCACTATTCTGCTGGTGCAGTTACTGTGTACATACATTACATTACTTATATAGAAAAAGAGGAGTGTAGCAGCTCTCACCTGCCCTTCCTTTAGTTGTGAGCGCGGACAGCCCGTGTCAGGTGCGGGCGGCAATGAAGAAAAAAAGTTGAGAAAATCCAGCTCCACTTAAAAAGGAATAGGCGTTTATTCAGCTTGCGGTTAAAAACTCATCCGAGGATACCTCACTCTCCGTCGGCATTTTCAGGTGGGTGGTAATGATGTTTGTGCTACGGAGGCTGGGGACGCTGATCACCCTGTTGCGTCCAATAGTGATCCTACTGTATCTGCTGCTGCGTATACCTTATATAATAGGCATATGAGTTTTCTAGAGATGATGCATGTCTGTCAGTTACAGGAATCTAGCACAGTTCTGGATGATCTGGATCTGTATAACAGGTCCATGAATTTTCATACAAAGAATCGGGACTTTTACCCGATTCATTCCAGATCTCCAGCACTGGATAGATACCAGGATTTAGTGGAACGTGATCTAGTTTTGCTGCATGATCAGATCAATCTTGACTCTGGAGGTTGTAGTAACATTTCTAAAAAAGAAAAAGAGGCACTCCGGGATCTTAAAACAAGAGCTGATGTTGTCATCAAACAATCTGATAAGGGGGGAGGGGTTGTCGTGCTGGACAGTGGTCTATATAGAACCCTGATTGAATCCATGCTTAGTGATACATCAGTGTATGTCACTCTTAGCGACAATCCCCTTCCCTCCTTTCAGAAGGAACTCAGGGTTATTCTGGATTTAGGAATCCAATCAGGCTTCCTAACTAATAAAGAATCAGAGTATATTTATACCATGTCCCCAATTATTCCAGTGTTTCATGCACTCCCAAAAACACACAAAAATGTTTTTCCACCTCCTCTTAGGCCCATTGTAGCGGGCATTGGCTCCTTTTCGGAGAGAATGTCACAATGGGTTGATTCTATACTCCAGCCACTTATTCCATTAATACCGGGTTATCTCAGGGACACCACGTCTGTTTTGCAAACAATTGATAATATGGAATGGTCCTCAAATTGTGTTTGGATCACAGCAGACGTGGTGTCCCTGTATACCAATATCCCCCATGAACTGGCTATTAAATCATTAACCTGGTTTCTACAAACTTATGGCAACATTACTGCAGGATTGCAGGAATATGTCCTGATGGTGGTGGACTTCCTCTTCAGGCGCAATTTTTTCATGTTCAATAATAAATTTTATCTTCAGATATCGGGGGTGTCGATGGGGGCCAAATTCTCTCCCTCCATTGCAAACATTTTTATGGCATGGTGGGAGAGGTGTTTTCTCTTCATCGACACCCACCCTTTTTGGCACCACATCAGGTGGTATGGCCGTTACATTGATGACCTGATCCTGATTTGGACGGGTGATGTGGCGGCCATACCTTCCTTTTGTGGTTACATCAATTCGTGTGTGGAGACCATCTCCTTTAGTGTCCATCATGACACACTGGAGGTGGCTTTTTTGGATTTGCGCCTGAGGGGGGACCCCGCCACCAGTCAGGTATCTACCTGCACATATAGGAAACCTATGGCAGGCAATACTACATTATATGCAACATCATGTCATCCAAAACATGTAACTGCCAATATACCCAGGGGGGAAATAATCCGTGCAAGAAGAAATTGCACGGATAAAAACAGCTTTATGGAGGAGGCTGGATATATCTCCGACAGACTGGGCAAAAGAGGCTACAGTGCAAAACACATAAAAGATGCCATAGCTCAGGTCTCCACTATAGAAAGGGGATCCCTCCTGTATTCTAAACAGCAAGATCCCTTGCAAAGGGAGGTTCCACCTCTTGATATAGACACCAATAGTAAAGACAAAAACAGAAATAAAAACTGCAATATCAAGGACAAGGACACAAGGAATAATTTGTTTGTGACCCAATATAGTACAGAGTACCAACAGATCTGCCATATTATAAAAAAACATTTTCCTGTCCTGTCTTATGATGGTCAATGGACTGACATAGTTGCAGATGGGGTTAAATGTGCAGCTAGAAGGGCACCCACAATTGCAAACTATGTCAGTCCTAGTCTATATCAAGAGGAGAAAAAGTCGCAACCTGTGTGGCTTAGGACCAAGGGGAGTTATAAGTGTGGACACCACAGATGCATTTGCTGCACACACATGATTAAATCCAAGACCTTTTCCTCAACAGTAAATAATAGAGTTTTTCCTATGAAAGCGTATCTCAACTGCAATACAACCCATGCTGTCTATTTGATCACTTGCACTAAATGTAAACTGCAATACGTGGGTTGCACTATTAATGCTATAAAATCTAGAATACGCAAACACATCTCTGATGTGCCCCATCATGGCAGTCGCAATGTGTCTGCAGCTAGTCTGCATTTTGCTGTCTGCCATGATGGGGACACATCAGACATGGTAGTACAAGGCATAGAAAAGGTTTTTCTACCTAAGCGTGGAGGAGATTATAGAAGGAAACTATTAAATAGAGAATCCTTCTGGATTTTTTCGCTGAACACACGTCAACCTGAGGGGCTCAATAAACGTCTAGATCTGATCATGCAGCAATAACTCACATACCAGGGATCTGATATGTGAACTCCTCTCTTTTTTCTGGAAGTATTACGGTACTCAATTCTCTGATAATGTGATCTCCATTATATTCCATCATATTCTGGTATAATACTGTTACATATTCAGTTTATATTTCGTGTATCCATTATATATGTACATCCTTGTATGACATAGTTTGTGTATAGCTATTGGCCACATCTATTTTCTCTATGCATACATATGGTTATATATTTACGTTCTTTTCTTTAAATTGATTTTCATATGAAGAGTTAACTTGAAGGTGTGGTACCTCTTTCTGGGGGCGGTTACAGGCCTGTGGGAACATTAGTGAACACAGGTGCACCCTCCCCTATAAGAGGTCTCACTCTCAATGTTTTTCTGTGTCATGAAGAAGGGCTGGAATTGTTTCTAGTAGCCCGAAAAGCTTAGACAAGACTGTTATTTTGTATCCTCGGATGAGTTTTTAACCGCAAGCTGAATAAACGCCTATTCCTTTTTAAGTGGAGCTGGATTTTCTCAACTTTTTTTCTTCATTACATTACTTATAATGTACTGATCCTGAGATACATCCTGTATTATACTCCAGAGTAGAGATGAGCGAACCTCTGTTTTAAGTTCGGCGTCTAAAGTTCGGGTTTGGATTAGCGGAGAATCCCGATCTGGAACCGGATATGGATTCCGACTTCCGTTGTGGTCCGTGGTAGCGGAATCAATAATCGGCCATTATTGATTCCGCTACCACGGACCACAACGGAAGTCGGAATCCATATCCGGTTCCAGATCGGGATTCTCCGCTAATCCAAACCCGAACTTTAGACGCCGAACTTAAAACAGAGGTTCGCTCATCTCTACTCCAGAGCTGTACTCACTATTTTGCTGGTGCAGTCACTGTGTACATACATTCCATTTCTTATCCTATACTGATCCTGAGTTATATTCTGTATTATACTCCAGAGCTGTACTCACTATTCTGCTGGTGGAGTCACTGTGAACATACATTTGTTATGCAAGCGGGTGTGGACCCACTGTGCCACTGACTGGCTATACTCTGGAGGGGTGTGACTAAGCAACTAGCATCTGACGGCTTGGGCCGTTAGAGTAGTTGCCTGGTGCCACTCACGAGCAGTCCCCAAGTTAGTGCCAACTGACTAGGGGTTCAGAGATACCGGTGCAAGCACCGATGGGAAGTATGTGGTCAGGAAGTCCGGGGTCAGGGCAGGCAGCGATCAAGCAAGGTCTGTAAACGAAGTCCGAGGTCAGAAGCAGGTGCCAAACAGGCGAAATCCGATAATTCCAAAAGCAGGGTCCAGTACACAGCAAAGCAGAATTTGAAAAACACCTTCACACTTGGAACTAGACAAGCTAGTGACCATGAGTTGCTCAGGCATCTTCCTGTGGTAGGAAGCACCTTCAAATACCGCCTGCAATCCAGCCATAGGCTGGTGAGACAGAGGGCGTGTACGTGCTGCCTCACAAGTGAGGAGAGACACACCCATATAAGCCCTAACAAACAGTACAGGTCTCCAGCAGGAAGTAAACTCTGGCATGGAGCACAGATGCAACAGTTGAGCTACCTGCTGCCCGCGCTTGTCAGCACGGCGCATGGCAGCAGGAGGGAAAGAGGGAGCCCAGCGCCCGTGGGTAGGGGCAGCAGTGCCGGCACTGACCGCTGGGCTAACACATTACATCACTTATTCCATACTGATCTAAAATTATAGACTGTATTATACCCCAGAGCTGCACTCACTATTCTGCTGGTGAAAACGCGGTAAAGTTTTATCCTTTTGCAAGTTAAGAGGGTTTGGACTTATTAGAGACCTTGACTCAGGTCGTGATTATTATGTGAACCGTCGAGCTGTCAAATGCCGCGACCTGCCCAGCCACCTCCGCAGCCTCTATGTGGATGAGGTTGTCGAGTTTACCCCAGCAGAGAGCACTCGCGGACCATACGCCACTGGAATCACCTGACCCGTTCCAGAACCAGAGTCCTGGGAACCCAAGGAGAGCTCAGAATTAGAAGAGGAGCCAGTACACACTACTGCCAGATATGTGCCTCGACTGACCCGTAGCCAGAACCAATATGCCACTGGCTTTGTAGGGACAAATATCCTGTGGCAGCCCGCAATCGCCACCAGGTATCCAGAGGTGCGCTCAAAGAAATAGAGATCATCCAAGTTTAGGTCAATGTCCCTATCTGCAGCTGACCCAGTGCAAGAATGTACCCAGCTATTGCGGCAACTGGTGGTTCCTCACAGCCAGACCATCCCAGTCCAACCTCAGGAAAGAAGAACGTCTACATCCCTTGCTACAGAGGTTGTCTCTGTTATTACCAAACCTACTGCCACAGTTGTGCCAGCTATGATGGAAGAGGAGCCTACTGATAAGAAATCCATAATTGGGCCAGAGCCCATCTCTATTAAAGATCTAGAAAAACCCTCTATCTTTGATGAAGTCAGGAGACAACTAAAACTGTCTATTGTGCCTAAAATGTGTTCCTGGAGGAACCCCAGAATGTTCATCTCCCGATTCTTGGGATTCTGGAAGCCCCTAATCTACAGATTTTCCATCTAGCCCGGACCCCTGCAATTAAAGTAGGCCGGCTACTCATTTAAAGGAAACAAGAAGGAGCAAGAGCACTGTTGAGGGCGGAGATCTTTATTTTGATTTTCCAGTTTGGAACTCCCTCTCCCTTTTATTAAAAGGACTCTATTAAAGACTCCATCATTCAGCCAAACCCAAGTTGTGCCACTGTTTGCACCAATTTTATTGCCATTTTTCCCCCTTTTAAGGTTGTCCGGAACTTTAAAACAACCAAATGTTCTGCAACGTTCAAGAAAATGTACCCAGAAAGACTTTTCTGTGCCTAATGAAGAAACTTTGAAACTTTGCATTTATATCCATATTTGTATTTGTGGCATGTATTTGGTGTATGTCAGGTGATGGCGTAGAGATCCACAGCTTCTATCAGTACAAACGTCGAGGGTGACTTATATTTTAGCAGTGGGGTATGCAGTGTCCCACATATGTGTGAAAGGGACACTTTAAAAACATCTTTGTATTTATTATATGTATTACTAAATGTATGGTATTCCCTATTTATCAGGCTGATATTGTCATTACACTCATTCGTCCCTAGGTGGTGGTGGCTCCACTTATTTATATAGCTTGGGGTGTGTCTAGTCAGTGCAAAATCTGATTTGAAGAGTGTTAGTTAGAAGAAGTGTGAGGAAGGAAGAAAGTGTATGGAGAAAGAGAAACAGGCCTCCTCCAACATGTACAACATGTAGTCTGCTATTTTTACCCCTTGGTTTTGGCCAGACTAAGGGAGTATAGAGATCATTATTTACTGCAGCAAAGCACCAGACATCAAGTCTATGTCTAAATATGAAGTAAGCCTAGTGAGGGTTGGAGCTGATTCAAGCCTATGGACTTCACAAGCAAAATGTCACAACCAGACAGCTGAGAAGCTCTGACAGAGGCCTTTCAGAACCTCCTCCTTGAATTTCTGTGTTGTGGTATTCAGCTCCTCCTCTCGTCAGCCTCTCTCAGCTGTCATGTGTTAATTGCTTCCCTTTAAATTCTTCCCCAGAAGGCTTTTCTGAGCAGCTTATATTACTTCCTGGAGTGTGTGCGCACGCTGATCTGTCCTCCTGTTTGCTTCAAAGCTAAGTGTACCTTTATCTGTTAATATCTGTTTGCTGGATCCCAGGTGACCCTGACTCCCTCCGTATCTTGTGTAGGGAGCCGGTGGTCGTGTCCCCTCACTATTGTAGGGTGCTCAGGGCTTTATAGTCAAGGTTCGTGGATATGCAAACCTCCACCATTCGGATCTTTGCATAGGCTGAGCAGCCAGGGAAAGTGCCAGGTCTTCTGCAGGGGTCTCCCTTGGTTCCTTAGTTTTTGGATCCAGCGAGTCGTTTATACATGTTGCTTTGCCTTATTTCCTGTACACCGTCCATGACACAAAAGTACCCAGGAGCATCTTTAGGAGTACCGAACACAAATAGACAGTTAGTGTGCAGAACTGTCTTTATCCTGAATACCTCAGGAGAGATTCCTGCAAAAAATGAAGCAGAGTTTGTGCCTTCCATGAGGGGAATGTCTTTAAGAAATAGCTCAATATAAAGTAAGAAAATAGTATATTTAGTACCAGAGTGCTATAGATGGGACTTAAGATAATTACAGAGGTATTGCCTGTAGAAGAACTGTATTAGAGAATCCCTCCATTGACAATTGCCTAAAGTCTGATATAAGGATTGCCACTGTATCAACTTCTGAATAATTGCCTATGCCATACAAATGCACCTTGTTGATGAACTGTAACAACTGTCCAGAGACTATTGATTCAGTAAATGTTCAACTGGTTTACAACAACGGACTCTTCATCATTTACTACTACTACTACTACCCTCAACATTTGCACCTTACAGTGCTGGCGTCACGAACCAGGGGCCAAGCCGTACACCCTAAACATTACCATCAAGGGCACCTCAAGCAACATCTGGCTGGTGTTCCCTGTAACCAGAGGGCCCTGGAGGATTTCGTGCTGTCTTCCCATCATCTGTACACTAGCCCAGGGAGGCTCTGCTAACCGTGAGTAAATGAACTATTACACCCACCGGCTCACCACCACTATACTCACTATCCCCTGTGGTTTGGTATTGTACACCAGTGCTCCACAGCGGCAGCAGCATGATGTCCTCACACATGGTCCTGCTGATCTGTGTAGGAGGAGGAGCGGGGTAGGCTGGGAATCAGCCTCTGCTCCTCCTACACAGCAGCGCGATGTGGCACAGTATCCTGCTGCTGCTGATTGGGAGCTCAGATCATGGAAGGAGCCATATGACTGAGGCGAGGAGTATTTATTGTTTGTTTGTTTTTTACACTTTCTGTGAAGGGGCACATCTGGGCAGAACCACTGTGAAGGGGGCACTGGGCACATATCTTGGCATATCCACCATAAAAGGGCACATATCCTGGCATATCTACTGTGAAGGGGCACACATCTTGGCATACCTAATGTGAGGGGGCACATATTTTGGCATACCTAATGTCAGGGGGGCACATATCTTGGCATATCTACAGTGAGGGGGCAAATATCTTGGCATATCTACAGTGAGGAGGCACATATCTTGGCATATCTACTGTGAGGAGGCACATATCTTGGCATATCAACTGCGAGGGGGCACATAACTTGGCATACCTAATGTGAGAGGGGCACATATCTTGGCATATCTACTGTGAGGGGGGCACATATCTTGGCATATCTACTATGAGGAGGCACATATCTTGGCATAACTACTGTGAGGGGGCACATATCTTGGCATATCTACTGTGAGGGGACACATATCTTAGCATACCTACTGTAAGAGGGGCACATATCTTAGCATACCTACTGTGAGAGGGGCACATATCTTGCCATATTTACTGTGAGGGGGGCACATATCTTGGCATACCTACTGTGAGCGGGCACCTATCTGTGAGTAGTCGTGAGGGACTAAAACATTTGGTAGAAAATAAAAGTAGGCACATAAGGACTGATTCACATATATCCGCTCTGTAGTATGCTCTGTGTAAGGTATTTAATCTATAATACATACAGTTTTATTGCTGTAAGCGCCATGCAAAATGTCATAATGGCCCACTGAGACTTTACCGCCCAAGGGCCCACATGAACCTAGAGGCGGCCCTGCCTCCTGATATCTATCATAATGTGACAAGTGTAGAAGAAACACCACGGGTACTAATCCACATGTTGTACCGCCATCTAATGCTGCTATAACCATGGACAGGAGGTTCTTAGTATACATTGTTTTCAAAATGTATAAGCCCACTTGCCACGTCACGGCGACCTCCTTCAAGTGGGTTCCTACACTAATGACTATTATTATTTATTATAAGACTATAGTATTAGAACTATTACTATTATTCCCCTTATTATACTACTGCTATCCTATGGTTGTTAATTATGTCCCTACACCTAAAACTGTTGATCCAGAAGAAGGCGAAAACCCCTGGATTCATTCGGCCA
The DNA here is from genome assembly GCF_014858855.1 of Bufo gargarizans. Lineage (NCBI taxonomy): Eukaryota > Metazoa > Chordata > Amphibia > Anura > Bufonidae > Bufo > Bufo gargarizans. The sequence continues at coordinate 73,258,179 of NC_058080.1, forward strand.
ATTCGTGTCACAAGGGAAAATTTGCTTCTCGACCCCGGGAAAAGGCGATCAGTCCTAGAACCCTGGATCAAACCCCCTGATGCCTATCCCTAAATTAGGTCCCTATCCCTAAACCTGTTGATCCAGAAGAAGGCGGAAAACCCCTGGAAACATTCAGCCAATTCGTGTCACAAGGGAAAAATTCCTTCTCGACCCCGGGAAAAGGCAATCAGTCCTAGAACCCTGGATCAAGCTTCCTGATCCCTATCCCTAAATTAGGTCCCTATCCCTAAACCTGTTGATCCAGAAGAAGGCAAAAGCACCTGGACACATTTAGCCTATTCATGTCACAGGGGAATAATTCCTTCTCGACCCCGAGAAAAAGGCGATCAGTCCTAGAACCCTGGATCAAAACTCCTGATTTCTATATCAAAGTTTTCTAAAAATCATGTTGTTATTTTTTTTATTTTACTATTGTTATAGATCTATTACTATATTACTATCCTTTTACCTAAGTATTAATATTTAATAACTCTAATTTTATTTTATTTTTTAGATTTGGTTGTTGCTGGTGGTCTTACAGCTCCTTACCATCCTTCACCGGCAGAATGGTTTAAAGAGGAAGGTCCAGAGGATGTTCTTCTTTCCTCTCAGGTTGGTTTTGACATACTGGAAGGTGGTTGGCTGGTGGATCTTCTGTCTTCTTCCAGGCTGATTCTGAACTCTTCTCAGGTTCTTGCTCTTCACATCCAGTTTCACCATCCTCTGTTCTTTTTTCTGCTTCTTCTCAGTAGTCTCATCCTGCTGCTCCCGGGATGTCTTTGCCTCCTCCCGCTCTCTCTTGGCCTTCTCCACCGGCAGGTCTTCGCACAGTTGGCTTGCCATCATCAATGCCGGCTCTGGATCTTCTTCCTCCAATGGAAAAGGCAGGTATTTCTTCTGAGCTTCTTGGTTGGTTGGCATGAGGTGCTAAGAACAGATTCAGTCACTCATCTATGAGACATTCCTATTAAACCTTCACATCTATAGACAGAACATGGAGGAATCTGGAGGACAATATGACAGAAAGTACAATCACTCACCTCCATCTTAAAGATTGGAGACGGGAGGAATCTCATGGGATAGATGAGACGTTGTTGGTTTCTCTCCTCCACCGTGCAGGGATAAGCTGCAGGGAGAACACAACTAGATCACGAGTTTACTTCAGATCAGTCTAAACCTAAAGCTCAGATCAAGTTTTCATAGTCGAGTCTTATTACCAAAAATACTCACTTAACCACCTCAGCCCCCCTAGCTGAAACAGACCAGACCACTTTTTACACTTCTGCACTACACTACTTTTACCGTTTATTGCTCGGTCATGCAACTTACCACCCAAATGAATTTTACCTCCTTTTCTTCTCTCTAATAGAGCTTTCATTTGGTAGTATTTCATTGCTGTTGACATTTTAACTTTTTTTGTTATTAATCTAAATTTAATGACATTTTTGCAAAAAAATGACATTTTTCACTTTCAGTTGTAACATTTTTCCAAAAAAACGACATCCATATATAAATTTTTCGCTAAATCTATTGTTCTACATGTTCTTGAAAAAATTAAATGTTTGGGTAAAAAAAAATGGTTTGGGTAAAAGTTATAGCGTTTACAAACTATGGTACAAAAATTTGAATTTCAGCTTTTTGAAGCAGCTGTGACTTTCTGAGCACCTGTCATGTTTCCTGAGGTTCTACAATGCCCAGACAGTAGAAAAACCCCACAAATGACCCCATTTCGGAAAGTAGACACCCTAAGGTATTCGCTGATGGGCATAGTGAGTTCATAGAACTTTTTATTTTTTGTCACAAGTTAGCGGAAAATTATGATTTTTTTTTTTCTTTTTTTTTTTTCCTTACAAAGTCTCATATTCCACTAACTTGTAACAAAAAATAAAAACTTCCATGAACTCACTAAGCCCATCAAGAAATACCTTGGGGTGTATTCTTTCCAAAATGGGGTCACTTGTGGGGTAGTTATACTGCCCTGGCATTTTAGGGGCCCAGATGCGTGAGAAGTAGTTTGAAATCAAAATCTGTAAAAAATGGCCTGTGAAATCCAAAAGGTGCTCTTTGGAATGTGGGCCCTTTTGCCCACCTAGGCTGCAAAAAAGTGTCACACATGTGGTATCGCCGTACTCAGGAGAAGTTGGGGAATGTGTTTTGGGGTGTCATTTTACATATACCCATGCTGGGTGAGATAAATATCTTGGTCAAATGCCAACTTTGTATAAAAAAATGGGAAAAGTTGTCTTTTGCCGAGATATTTCTCTACGGGCCTGTCTGTGCGGTGGCTGCGTTGGGGTAACTACTGCCCGTGCCACCGTACCAGCTTCAACTGCCCTTCTGGTGCTCGCCACTTCACCATGTTGTACTGCAGTGCTGGTACTAGGTCCAGGGAGGGCTGCTGTTGTATGCCTCACCACGTAATCCGACAGCGCCAGCCCCACTCTGCTGCCCTTGAAGCGGATCCTGCGCAACCTGTGGTCTAGCGACACGGGGCGGGGTACGCCTGGTGGTATCAGGGACCTCAACCTCCTCGTCCGAACTTTGTGTCAGACTGCCACTGCTTTCTACAGGTTCATATTCTGACCCGCTAGATTCATCAGATGAGGGTTCCCATTCCTCATCCGACTGGGTCAGAAGCCTGTAGGCCTCTTCAGAAGAATACCCCCTGTTTGACATTTGGGCTACTAAATTTAGGGGTATTCCTTGAGACTACCCAAGAAAAAAAGCAAGCCTGTCTTACAAATGGGAGGCTAGCGAAGTACCGGAGGCCGCTGCGGTTGATAAAAAAATTTTTTTTATCGCCGCAGCGCTTGTAAAGTGATTGTGCAGTGATCAAAAAATATAATTTTTTTGTCACTGCGGCGGGGCGGGCGTGGGTGCCTGATCGGGCAAACACTGCGTTTTGGGTGGAAAACTATTATAGATCTGACTGATCAGTTCTGTTCACTTACAGATACTATAAAAGTACAAATGCTGATTAGCGATACGCTAATCAATCGCTAAACTACCTAACCAAGGGGCCTAAACTATCCTAAAACCTAACAGTCAATACCAGTGAAAAAAAAAAGTGACAGTTTACACTGATCACTTTTTTCCTTTCACTAGGTGATTGACAGGGGCAAGAAGGGGTGATCAAGGGGTCAATTGGGGTGCAGGGGGGTGATCTGGGGCTAAGGTGTAGTGTTTGGTGCTACTCACTGTGATGCCTGCTCCTCTGCTGAGACCAACTGACGAAAAGGACCAGCAGAGGAGCAGGGAAGCGATTTAACACATTATATTTACAAATATAATGTGTTATCTGGCTTCTGATTCTTTTTTTTTTTAAATCATCAGCTTGCCAGCCACGATCATTGGCTGGCAAGCTGATGACGTGACCTCCCTCGAACTTTTGCCGGCCTGCGATGCACATGCGCGGGCCGGCCAAGAGCGTCATCTCGCGTCTCGCGAGATAACGCATATATGCGTGACTCTGCCTGGGACTGCCGCCTCTGGACCGCGATCCTGCATTAGGCGGTTGTCACGGAAGGTGTACAGAAAACTAGAAGACAAAAAATGAAGATCCGACTGACTGGATCCAAAACTAAGGAACAAAAGAGAGAGCCCTGCATCAGACCTGGCTCTCTCCCTAACTGCTCAGCCTATGCGAAAATCCCAATGGTAGATGATCGCATATCCTCGTACCTCGACTGTATAACACCTGAACATCCTACAATAGTGAGGGGACACGACCACCGGCTCCCTACACTAGATACGGAGGGAGTCAGGGTCACCTGGGATCCAGCAAACAGGAAAACACAAATGAACGAACAAAACTTATCTGTAGAAGACTCAGTAGTAGGATCAGCATGCACACACTCCAGGAAGTAATATAAACCGCAAAGTGATGCAGTATGGGAAGGGATTTAAAGGGATGCAATCAGTGCAACTACATGACAGCTGAGAGAGGCTAACGAGATGAGAAAATGAAAGCAAAACAAAAGAAACCTCGAGGAGGAGGTTCTGAAGGACGTCTGTCAGAGCTTCTAAGATGTCTGGTGGTGACAGTACCCCTCCTTCTACAAGTGGACTCCGGACACTCAGAGCCCACCTTCTCAGGATGGGACCTATGGAAATCCCTGATGAGACGAGTGGCCTTAATGTCCGTCACTGGGACCCACATCCTCTCCTCAGGACCATAACCCTCCCAATGAACGAGGTACTGGAGAGAACTGCGGACAACACGAGAATCCACAATCCTAGAGACCTGAAATTCAAGATTACCATCAACCACAATCGGAGGAGGAGGCAAAGACGAGGGTACAATGGGTTGGACATAAGGTTTTAATAAGGACTTATGAAAAACATTATGGATCTTCCAAGTCTGAGAAAGATCAAGACGGTAGGCAACAGGATTGATGACGGACAAGATTTTGTAAGGCCCAATAAACTTAGGACCCAACTTCCAGGAGGGAACCTTCAATTTGATATTCTTAGTAGACAACCACACAAGATCACCAACATTCAGGTCCGGACCAGGCACACGTCTCTTATCCGCCACACGCTTATATCTCTCACTCATGCTCTTTAGATTATCCTGAATCTTTTGCCAAATAGATGACAAAGACGAGGAGAATCTGTCCTCATCAGGTAAACCAGAAGACCCCTCTCCAGAGAATGTCCCAAACTGCGGATGAAACCCATATGCACCAAAAAATGGTGACTTATCAGAGGACTCCTGACGACGATTATTTAAAGCAAACTCAGCAAGGGACAAAAAAGAACACCAATCCTCCTGATTCTCCGCCACAAAACAGCGCAGATTTGTCTCCAGATTCTGATTGACGCGCTCTGTCTGACCATTCGATTGCGGGTGGAAAGCAGAAGAGAATGACAACTGAACCCCCAAGCGAGAACAGAAAGCCTTCCAGAATCTGGAAACAAACTGTGTGTCCCTATCAGAGACTATGTCTGAAGGAATACCATGCAATTTGACAATGTGATCAATAAATGCCTGCGCCAGCGTCTTAGCATTGGGCAAGCCAGGAAAAGGAATGAAATGCACCATTTTGCTAAAACGGTCCACCACCACCAGAATCACAGTCTTCCCCGAGGAACGAGGCAGGTCCGTAATGAAGTCCATGGACAGATGTGTCCAAAGACGGGAAGGAATGGGTAACGGAAGGAGAGGACCTGATGGCCTTGAATGAGGGACTTTGGCACGAGCGCAGGTCTCGCAGGCTGCCACAAAACCCTCAACCGACTTACGAAGCGCCGGCCACCAGAATCTCCGAGCAATGAGATCCACTGTGGCTCTTGCCCCCGGGTGCCTAGCAAGGACAGTATCGTGGTGCTCCTTAAAAATCTTGTGTCTTAAAGCGAGAGGCACAAACAACCTCCCAGGAGGACAAAGATCAGGAGCCTCTGACAGGGCTACCTGAACCTCTGCCTCCAATTCAGGATAAAGAGCAGAGACCACCACACCTTCAGCCAAAATGGGACCCGGGTCTTCAAAATTCCCACCTCCCGGAAAACAACGTGACAGGGCATCCGCCTTCACATTCTTAACCCCAGGGCGGAATGTGACAACAAAATTAAACCTTGAAAAGAACAAAGACCATCTGGCCTGTCTCGGGTTCAGACGCTTGGCTGACTCCAAGTAGGCCAGATTTTTATGGTCGGTAAACACGGTAATAGGGTGTCTGGCTCCTTCTAGCCAATGGCGCCACTCCTCAAAAGCCAACTTGATGGCCAACAACTCTCTATCTTCCACATCGTAATTTCTCTCTGCGGAGGAGAGTTTCTTCGAGAAAAAGGCACACGGTCGCCATTTGGCAGGAGAGGGACCCTGAGACAAGACCGCCCCCACACCCACCTCAGAAGCATCAACCTCAACTATGAAGGGTAGAGAAATATCAGGTTGTACCAAGATGGGAGCGGAAGCAAAACTCTCCTTGATATTAGAAAAGGCCTTACGCGCCTCTACCGACCAGGAGGAAAAAACTACCCCCTTTCTAATCATATCAGTGAGTGGTTTAACAATAGAGGAATAATTCAAAATAAACTTCCTGTAATAATTGGCAAAACCCAAAAAACGCAATAGCGCCTTCTGATTCTCAGGAAGCTCCCACTCAAGCACAGCGCGGACCTTCTCGGGGTCCATGCGAAAACCAGAAGCGGAGAGAAGAAACCCCAGAAATTGAATTTCTGGAACCGCAAACACACATTTTTCCAGTTTAGCGTACAATTTATTCTCCCGCAGGATGAGCAAGACCTGACGTAAGTGTTCCTTATGAGTTTTGAAATCAGGAGAAAAAATCAAAATGTCATCTAGATACACTAATACAAATTTCCCCATTAAATGATAAAATGCTGTTCACAAAATGCTGAAAGACGGCTGGAGCATTCATCAAACCAAAAGGCATAACCAAATTCTCAAAATGGCCCTCAGGGGTATTGAAGGCTGTCTTCCATTCATCTCCTTCTCTGACCCTGACCAGGTTGTATGCCCCTCTTAGATCCAACTTGGAAAAAACTTTAGCCCCGGCAATCTGGTTAAACAGGTCCGGGATCAGAGGAAGCGGATAAGGGTCACGAATTGTGATACTGTTCAGCTCCCTGAAATCCAGACATGGTCTTAAAGAACCATCTTTTTTTTAACAAAGAAAAAAACTGCGGCAACAGGTGACTTCAAGGGTCGTATGTGTCCCTTTCTCAGACTCTCAGAGATATAAGCACACATAGCGACCCTTTCAGGTTGGGAGAGATTGTATAAACGAGATTTAGGCAGCTTGGCGCCTGGGGTGAGATTAATAGGGCAATCGTACTCCCTGTGAGGGGGCAAGTCCTGAACACCACTCTCCGAAAACACATCCGAAAATTCAGAGAGAAAAGATGGTACAGTCTTAGTAGAAACCTCAGAAACAGATGTTGTGAGGCAATTCTCTCTGCAAAAGTCACTCCAACCATTTATTTGCCTCGCTTGCCAATCAATGGTGGGGTTATGTTTAGTGAGCCAGGGTAGCCCCAACACTAGAGGAGGCAACCCGCTTAGGACGAAACATGACACATCCTCAACATGAGTATCACTCACAATCAAACGGATATTGTAAACTATGCCCTTTAACGATTTCTGAGAAAGTGGAACGGAATCAATGGCAAAATTGACTTCGGAGTGCAGCATCATTCCAACCAGTATCAGCTGCCCATCTCCGAAATTCTGAACAGTATATCTCTGCGGACTGTTTACCCTGGCATAAAAGACGTAGTCTAGACTCAGCCAAAGCAATACGATCCGGATCATCATATATCTGACCCAGGGCTAAAAAAAATTCATCCACTGAACGGAGGGGCCGTGCCCCCACCGGCAGCGAAAAGGCCCAGGACTGAGCGTTATCCCTGAGCAGCGATATGATGATCCCCACCCTCCGCTCCTCATCACCAGAGGAATGGGGAAGTAGGCGAAAATTGAGTTTGCAAGCCTCTCTAAAACAAACAAAATTCTCACTACCCCCGGAGAACGTATCCGGAAGCGAGATTTTAGGCTCAGAACAAATTCCATGAATGCAAGCAGAAACGGTCACCTCAAACTGAGAGACAGTTTTCCGGAGATCCTCTACCTCCAGTGAAAGACCCTGCATGCGGTCAATCAAGGTTAAAACCGGATTCATGCTTAAGACGGTTTTGGCGGTTTATGATGTCACGAAAGGTGTACAGAAAACTAGAAGACACAAAATAAAGATCCGACTGACTGGATCCAAAACTAAGGAACAAAAGGGAGAGCCCTGCATCAGACCTGGCTCTCTCCCTAACTGCTCAGCCTATGCGAAAATCCCAATGGTAGATGATCGCATATCCTCGTACCTTGACTGTATAACACCTGAATACCCTACAATAGTGAGGGGACACGACCACCGGCTCCCTACACTAGATACGGAGGGAGTCAGGGTCACCTGGGATCCAGCAAAAAGGAAAACACAAATGAACGAACAAAACTTATCTGTAGAAGACTCAGTAGTAGGATCAGCATGCACACACTCCAGGAAGTAATATAAACCGCAAAGTGATGCAGTATGGGAAGGGATTTAAAGGGATGCAATCAGTGCAACTACATGACAGCTGAGAGTGGCTAATGAGATGAGAAAATGAAAGCAAAACAAAAGGAACCTCAAGGAGGAGGTTCTGAAGGACGTCTGTCAGAGCTTCTGAGATGTCTGGTGGTGACAGCGGTCCGGAGGCGGTTAAGAAGGGTCCCAGGCCATAGATGCACTGCTGGCATTGGCGGATCCAGGGGGGGGCAACGGGGAAATTGCCCCCCCCCCCGAGAATCCTCCCGCCGCGACGGGTCTCACACTCACACATAGACACTGACAATACTAGTGGCGCGGCGCAGCGCAGGTTGCTTCACCGCGACGGGTCTCACAGTACTCAGTCTCACACTGACAATATCAGTAGTAGCGCAGCGCAGGTTGCGCATGCGCAGCAGGTCTGACTCTGGCCGGAGCAGCAGCTGCGGGCGGCACTGTCTGCACTCTGCATCTGCAGTGAGTGTACTGTTGTAAACTTAGGCTAACGTTTCGTCACTCACTTCGTCAGGCAAGCGGCAGCACCTCCTGCTCCTCCGACTCCTCCTGCTTCATTAATAAAGTGGGAGGAGCTTGCGAGTGACACAGTGGGTGACGTCACGTGCGTGCCTGCTATGCTCTGCGTCAACGGCCAGCCGCTGCTCCTGCCGCCAGTTTATTCTAGTAGTGACTGTGAGGACTGAGGAGTCAGTCACTTGAATGAGAGAGAGTCCAATCCAGACTGTGAGACTTTACTTGATAGTCTTGAGTAAATTAGAAGACAGTGACAGACTAGTACCGGCAGTATTAGTAAGTAGTGAAGTGATGAGTCATGAGTATTATATTATGTGTCTAAAAAATGTAATAATTCAAAAGGGGGGGGGGCGTGGCTAGCAGCCGGCATGGACGGTCGCACTTAATCTGAGCTCCAGCTCCCGACCTTAATCCTGAGCCATCCTGAGTGCCATTGCAGCCATTCAACCTGATCCAGAGACATACGGTCGACTGATCCTTCATAGCTACCGGAGATGGGGCCCAGCAAAGCACAAGCGGCCGCTGACCGGCTGAAAGAGTTCGCGCGCCAAGAACACCATAATGGCGCCGCGGCAGCCGGCTCACCACGCACGCAGCACACCCGCGGCCAAGCGGCACAACAAGCAGCTGCTGAGGAACCGGAGGCGGCTGATCTCTCCCTGAAGGAGGCTCATGAGCAGCTGATGACAGCGATACTGGCCTGCCAAACGTCCCTTACCACCAAGATAGAGGAGGTACGTGTGGATGTCGGCCTCCTGAGACATGATGTGCAACAACTCAGAGAAAGGGTGCGGGGGACGGAGGAGAGGATCTCTGAGCTGGAGGACCTTACTCGCCCCATTCCTGCTAAAATACAGGCCCTAGAAGGTTCGGTATCCTTATGGCAACAGAAGTGCGATGATTTGGAGAACAGGGCCAGGAGAAATAACGTGCGTATTCTGGGCCTACCTGAAAGGACAGAGGGGCGAGATCCTGCGGCTTTCTTGGAGGCCTGGTTCAGGTCGACTTTCCCTGAGGCGTCTTTCTCTATGGCGTATGCAGTGGAGCGGGCCCATAGGGTCCCGGCCCGACCGCCACCACCGGGGGCACCGCCCAGGCCGCTCCTAGCCCGCATGTTAAACTGGAAGGACCGCGACATAATCCTCACCCAAGCAAGAAAGATGCAGACCGTCATGCATGAAAACGCCAAGGTGTCCTTGTTCCCTGATTTCTCCGCCGAGCTTCAGAAGAAACGGGCGACTTTTGTGGCCGTCAAAAAGAGACTCAGGGACATGAACTTACCGTATTCCATGGCCTATCCGGCCAGGCTGAGAGTGGTGGATGGAGAGAGATCTCATTTCTTCACGGATCCCAGAGAAGCGGATGAGTGGGCTGCAAGAAAATCGCGGAGATTGCCGCCACCTCCATGAAGTATATTAATGTGCCAGCAATCTGGCTCTCATTTTTGTCCGGACCCGGGCGGTTGATCCGAGCTGGTGGCGATATCAGCGCGGCGTTTTTTTTTTCACTTGCACCGGACCCCTGTTTGCTGCTCTGGACTTGGCGTGAGTTTTTGCCGTTTATATTGTACACTGAAGAATTGCTGCAGGCACGACGTGTATCGTGCTAAGGGAGCTGGTCGGATACCGGCATATTCTTTTTACATCTAGTGATATGCTGGTCCCTGACTATTTAGCCACTGAGACATTTTTGCCTGATTTTTGGCGTTGTGATATATGTCTTTATGTTGTTTCACAGCATAACTGGTTCAGATTTCAATGTTTGTATTATGTTTTGGCACTGTATGGTATAGCAATGCATGCAGACAGCAGCGTATATGTACTGGGGAAGATGGGGGGTTGCAGAGAGTGGGGGAGACGGAGGGAGAATGGCTTTGTGCATAGATCAATGTTATGGGTCAAATGGCTGCCATAGTGTTGATGTCATGGAATGTGAGGGGACTGGGAGATCCGGGTAAAAGAATATCTGTCTTTGCTCATGTCCGCAGATATAACCCGCACATACTTAGCCTGCAGGAGACCCATCTCACAGCCGAAACTGCGGGGAGGTTACAGAAACCATGGGTACAGTGGTCTGGCCATTCGTTTGGCACTTCTCACTCTAAGGGAGTGTCGCTAGTAATTAACCGCTCCATTAGATGGGAACCGCACGCAGTTGAGACGGACCCGGATGGCGGGTTTATATTTGTGCATGCACATGTGAATAATGTCCCGTTTGTGATTCTTAACATTTACTGTCCCCCCCCTGCCAATATGTCAGTCCTTCAAACTGCAGCCATGTTTGCAGCCCAGTATCCACATGCTAGGCTGCTGTGCATAGGGGATTTGAATATGACTATGAACCCACAGATGGATCGTTTCCATGCTAATCCTGCACCCCCGGTTTCTAGTCCGCCCAGCTTATTAGCGGCGTGGATCGGGGAGATGGGATGGTTGGATTTGTGGAGGGAAAAGCACCCAGACTCTATTGAGTACTCCTGTTTTACTCCCTCTTCAGGAGCAATGTCTAGAATTGACTACATGTTTGGTTCCCCTGAAATATACCTTGAGCTGGCAGATATTGCGCATGGCCCTCAGAGTGTCTCGGACCATGCGCCTTTGATAGCGAGGTTCAATTCAACACAGGGATGTAGCCCCAGCGCCAGGACGAGAATACACCCATTTTGGCTTACCCTCCTGAAAGAACAAGATAGGATCCCTGATCAATTGCAGGTGTTTCTGGAAGTGCAGGACGCAGACACTAACCCTCTGCTGTTGTGGGATACGCTGAAGGCTTATCTTAGGGGGTGTCTTAAGTCATCCATCTCCTTTATTAAAAGGGACACTAGAAGGAAGGAGGATTCTCTCAATGCATGTGTTAGGGAGGCGGAGGCAAGGTTTGCGTTGGACCCTTCTGACGCAAATCGGCAGGATTGGATGCGGAAAGGCAGGATGTATTTGGTTCACCTCAAGGAAAAAAGCAACCGCAAAGTGTTCTTTTACAAACAGCAGGCCTTTGAGATGGGGGACAAGGCAGGGCGAGTACTGGCGCATATTGTCCATAAGAATTCCTCAGCTCCGCCAGTTTTGAGGATACGCACCTCGGACGGGGAGATTAGGGATTCTGTGCCAGATATTTTAGCATGCTTCGCTGACTTTTACCAGAGCTTATATCTCACCAGGGTGGAATATGCGGAGGTAGACCTAGAGCAGTATCTGAATGAAGTGGAGCACCCGAGTTTATCAATGGCAGATCGCGATAGATTAGAGGAAGATATCACTGTAGAAGAGATTCAGGAGGCTATTGGTGATCTGGCAAATGGGAAGGCTCCTGGTCCGGACGGCCTGCCTCTAGAAATATACTCCAAGTATGCAGATAAGTTAGTGCCTCAGCTTAAGGTGATGTTTCAGGAAGCCTGGCGAGTGGGCAGATTACCGGACTCCCTTTATGAAGCAACCATAGTGGTACTACTGAAGCCGGACAAGGACCCCTTAGATTGTGCATCCTATCGGCCAATTTCTTTGTTAAACCTAGATTACAAGATTCTGGCAAAGATCTTCGCCAATAGGTTGAACAAAATAATTACTAGTATTATACACAGTGATCAGACGGGGTTTATGCCTGGACGCTCGACCTCGGGTAATATTCGTAGGACCCAAGTTATAGCCCAAATTGGTGTTCATCATGATAGACATTGGGCCCTGGCCTCGTTGGATACGGCTAAGGCCTTTGACTCACTGGAGTGGCCGTTTTTGATGAGGGTCATGGGGAGGTTCGGCTTTGGGCCTAGGTTCATGCAGTGGATCCGGATATTATATAGATGCCCTAGAGCTAACATCCTAGTGAATGGCACGACTTCAGCTTACTTTAACTTGCAGAGAGGTACGAGGCAGGGTTGCCCCCTCTCCCCCCTCTTGTTTGCCATTGCCATTGAACACTTGGCCATTCGGATCCGGCAAGATCTAATATATTCTGGAGTTAGTATGGATGGGAGGGAAGACAGAGTAGGCCTCTATGCGGATGACCTCATTCTATTTCTTGATAGACTGGACATCTCTCTACCACGGGCGATCACTATTATAGAAGTGTTTGGGAAGTATTCAGGGCTACTCATTAATTGGTCCAAGTCAGCACTAATGCCTTTGTGGAACTCTGACTGGCCTGATGTCTGGCATAACCTCAAGATAGTGGATCATTTTAAATATTTGGGGGTTTATATTACTAGAGAGCCGAGGGAGGCCTACACTAAAAATATTGCCCCGCTGGAACATGTCTTTTCTGGTAAATTTAAAATTTGGAGAACACTTCCTATATCGATCATGGGAAGAATCAATTTGATAAAGATGATCCTTTTACCTAAGGGGCTATACCTATTGGAACATGCTTGTACTCCAATACCGCGTAGTTTCTTTGACCGTCTTCACTCACTAATGGGTCAGTTCGTTTGGGGCAGAGCTAGACATAAACTTGCCTTGCACACTTTGCAGCGCTCTAATTTGCGGGGCGGTGCAGCGCTGCCAGACTTCCATTTATACTTCCTTGCAGGCCAGTTGAGATTTCTGGTTAACTGGGTGGATGGAAAGCCTCTGTTGAACATGGAATTTTACTTACAACAGTATTTGGGACAGTCGAGTCTATGGCCGGTGCTGGAGGGGGCCTGAGTCTGTATCTGGGAAACTGCTGCAGATTCACAAGTTGGCACAGCAGGTCTGGAGAGATGCCAAATTGCGTCAATACCAGGACTGGCCGGATGATATCCCCTTATGGGATAATCCATTATTCCCGCACTTGCAGTCTATAGAAGGCACTCACACTTGGGTGTCTGCAGGTATAACTGCGCTAAGGGACTTGTATAAGGATGGCATCCTCTATTCCTTCTCCCAGGTTCAGGAGAAATTTGGGTTGGAGCGTACTCAATTCTTTAGATATCTGCAGATCAGACATGCCTTGCGCGAGCAATTTAGGGACCGGAACAGGGCCATTTCCTCCTATCCTTTGATCGGAGTCATTAAATCACAGGGACCAAAGGGCATAATCTCAGCTCTGTATACTTACCTGCTGGGGTTGCGGATGGCCTCACAGCCCATACTGGCTAGACTAGATGGAAAGGGAACATTCCCCACCTCACTGCAGAAGAATGGGTGGATGCACTGGAGGCTGTGATTCGTGTGTCACCCTCGGTTAACAATAGGCTCATCCAATTGTTTATGCTGCACCGCAGTTACCTGACTCCTACCAGGCTGCATAAGATGGGGAGAATGTCCCAGCCGGATTGCCTTAGGTGTGCTCATAGCAATGCCGACTTCTGGCATATGATGTGGGAGTGCGGACACATCAGATCATATTGGCGTGATGTGCTTGCAATCTTATCATCCCTAGGAATGGGCCCTATACCTCTGTGTCCCAAGGTTTGCCTGCTGGGTATTTTGGATAATGATGGGTGGACTCACTATAATAAAATACTTCTGAGCGAATCCCTTTTTATGGCCCGCAAAGTGATTGCCATTAAGTGGATGGCGGAGGAATACCCTACAGTAGGCATATGGAAGAAACTTGTCAACCGGATTATACCGTATGAAAAAGTACTTTATGTGAACAGAAAATGTCCTGAGAAATTTCTAAAAGTGTGGGGTCTGTGGTGTGATTCTAACCTGACTACCTCGCCTGGTTCTGCAGTGTCTGTGGATTCTTGAGATGTTGCGCTGGGAATGATATGCGTTTTTCCTGAGCCTCATGGAATGTACTATTTATCAGGAATGTATGCAGGTCCTATATGACAAGTTTAGTACGGAATGATGTGCTCTGTTGTACCTATGCCAGATATAATTGATGTACCTGTCACTGTATGCTGCATGCAACATATTCTGTGTGCGTTTGTCTGTACCGTGTAAGTGCCTTGTTACTCTTTTTCAATAAAACGAGTTTAAAAAAAAATAATTCAAAAAGGGTCAGTCAGTCAGCGTCAGTGAAATCAAAAGCCTTAGGGTACTTTCACACTAGCGTTAGTGTGATCCGGCAGACAGTTCCGTCGTCGGAGCTGCCTGCCGGATCCGTCGATCAGTGTGACAACTGACAGCATTTGTAGACGGATCCGGTTGCGGATCCGTCTACAAATGCATTGCAAGAACGGATCCGTCTCTCCGCTTGTCATGTGGATGGACGGATCCATCGGCTCTTGTTACTGACACGTGATGGGGGGGGGCTCTTGTTACTGGCACGTGATGGGGGGGCTCTTGTTACTGGCACGTGATGGGGGGGCTCTTGTTACTGGCACGTGATGGGGGGGCTCTTGTTACTGGCACGTGATGGGGGGGCTCTTGTTACTGGCACGTGATGGGGGGGCTCTTGTTACTGGCACGTGATGGGGGGGCTCTTGTTACTGGCACGTGATGGGGGGGCTCTTGTTACTGGCACGTGATGGGGGGGCTCTTGTTACTGGCACGTGATGGGGGGGCTCTTGTTACTGGCACGTGATGGGGGGGCTCTTGTTACTGGCACGTGATGGGGGGGCTCTTGTTACTGACACGTGATGGGGGGGCTCTTGTTACTGGCACGTGATGGGGGGGCTCTTGTTACTGGCACGTGATGGGGGGGCTCTTGTTACTGGCACGTGATGGGGGGCTCTTGTTACTGGCACGTGATGGGGGGGCTCTTGTTACTGGCACGTGATGGGGGGGCTCTTGTTACTGGCACGTGATGGGGGGGCTCTTGTTACTGGCACGTGATGGGGGGCTCTTGTTACTGGCACGTGATGGGGGGCTCTTGTTACTGGCACGTGATGGGGGGCTCTTGTTACTGGCACGTGATGGGGGGCTCTTGTTACTGGCACGTGATGGGGGGCTCTTGTTACTGGCACGTGATGGGGGGCTCTTGTTACTGGCACGTGATGGGGGCTCTTGTTACTGGCACGTGATGGGGGGCACTTGTTATTGGTGGGCACTATAGGGGCATCTACTGAGGCCACAAAGAAGGGGTATTTTATATGGGGGGCTCTGTACAGTAGCATTTTATACTGGGACACATTATGGTGGGTACTATGGGGAAGGGGGGAGAGGAGTACTATGGAGTCATCTACGGGGGGCACTAAGAAGGGGTATTTTATACTTGCAAATTATGGGGGACACTGAGGGCATCTACTGGGGCACTATATATGGTGCATTTTATACTGGTACATTATGGGGGGCACTAGGAGGAAGGGGGGAGAGGAGCACTATGGGGGCATTTACTGGGGGCACTATATAGGGGCATTTTTTGCACTGTCACATTATAAGGGGAATTATTTCTACTGGGGGGGCATTATGGTGGGCTTTATTACTCGCCCATGGTATGACCCCCTAGTAGCAGCACCGGCCTCTCCCTGCTCTGCTATCCCTCTGCCCCTTCTCCAAATCCTTATTATGAAATCTTTCTCATTAGGATGAAACAGAACATCAGCTCCGTCGAGCCCCCGGCCAAAGTGTGGAAGTGGCGTCCGAGATCCCCAAGGGCCAAGTAACTGTAAGTTTTCATGTGAAATATGTTTGTTATACACATATAGCATACACTGTGCCCCACAATGTACAGTATAACGCTACACTGTGCCCCACAATGTACAGTATAACGCTACACTGTGTAGTCTGTTCTATAAGCACCCTTGTTCTGTCGCGGCGGACAGAAAATAATCTGGAAGTGCCCCTCCCGAGACCAGGCTCTGAATCCGCCACTGACTGCTGGAGGCAGTAGATGTCAGAGAGAATACAGTAAGTGACCACTTACCACTCCTCATGGATGATAGGACAAAGGGTCAGATTACAATGAAGCCACTTACCTCCAGAGAAGTGCGGCCTGCTCCAATCCTGTATTCGTCCAGAATTGGAGAAATCATAGCGCGATCTGTTAACCCATTAAAGAGACTTAGTCACAGATCTGATAAAGGCAGTGAATGTTCTCCCAGGTGTAGGACCCTTGTGATCACACACTGATGGCCGGTCCTAAGGGTAATAATATGGAGGTCCTGAAGAACCATTTATAACTTCTTCATATATCTTTATAGCAGTCAGTCAAAGATCAGCTTCCTTATACAGAGCTCCAAATCCCCTGCAAAACCTTAGACTAAAATGATAAATTGTAGCTGCCTCCAGCCACCACTAGGGGGAGCAGAGAAGCATACTGTACAGGCAGTCATCAGTCCTGAGCTCCCTCTAGTGGTGTCTGCAGGCAGATCTAATGTTACCATTTATATCAGTGCAGAGGATTTGGAGCTTTGTATCAGTAAAACAGAGCTCTGATCACTATAAAAATATATCAAGAAATGAATCAACATAAAAAATGTCCTGATGATAAAAGGCGGACATTCACGTTACATATAATAGGATAATAATCACATATGATCATGCAGTACATATATATATATAGTGCCATCTTTACTGGGTATCTGTAGTGTCCCTTATAGCAGAAGGGCCCATATACGTAATACCGCACATAACACAGAGGGGAGACTTATCTCAACTTATATGAAGGAAAACTGGCTCAGTTACCCATAGCAACCAATCAGATCGTTCCTTTCATTTTTGAAAACTCATTTGGAAAATAAAAGGTAGAATCTGATTGGTTGTTATGGGCAACTGAGACAGTTTTCCTTTACACCAGTTCTGATACATCTCCCCCATAGTGCAGACTGGGTTGTACTGGACCCTATACAGATATATGACATGTTTATTTCTAAATTCATCCTGCCTAGAAGTCAGGAGTACAGAACTCACCCAGAAAAAGACAGTAAAATACCCCAATTAACAACATTTTAAAAAATACCCCCATTTTCAGAGCCAGCACATTTTCCCCATTTACAATACTGCAAACAGAAAGCCCCCAATTCCCAGCACAGGGGCCTCAATAAACACTACTGGCAGACAGGGCCTTAACTAACAGAATTTGGGAATCCTGCACCAGCCACTAGGGGGAGCTCACTACACCCAGATGTATAACACCCTGTGATATATCATCATCATCATCACCCAGATCTCAGGAATATATGTGACACGTACTGATATAGTATATACTTACTTCTAGGCCTCCATGACTTATCCACAAGCTGGTTTTAGAAAACTTGGGTGACAACTAATACGGCCGCCAGTGCAGATCCCCCCCAAGGGTTGTCACATGAGGTGTATAGGATTGTGGATGGCTACAATGACTAATAAGAAGAAAACCACCATATACTGCTAAAGTAATACCGCCATATACAGCCGGTATATAACCACCATATACTGCTAAAGTAATACTGCTATACACATCCTGTATAATACCACCATATATTGTCAAGATAAGAGTGTCATATACAGCCTATATGATGCCACCATATACTGCTAACGTAATATCACCATATACAGCCGGTATATAACCACCATATACTACTAAAGTAATACTGCCATACACATCCTGTATAATACCACCATATATTGCCAAAATAAGAGTGTCATATACAGCCTATATAATACCACCATATACTGCTAACGTAATATCACCATATACAGCCGTTATCATACCACCATGTACTGCCAAGATAATACTGACACATACCGCCGGCATAATACCACCATATAGCGCTAACATAATAATGCCATAATCAAACTGTATAATACCACCATATACTGCCATGATAATGCTATACAGCCTGCATATTATCACTAGGGTTGAGCCAATAGAGCTTCGGATCAGAGAACAGAAGAACAAACTTTTTAATGCGGTCTCTGTACAGCATTAAAATGTATTGGCTCTGCGTAGACAAAATTCGTATTGGCCAAAGTTGCGAGACTTCACTGAATTCATTCGGTATTCCTTTCTACGTCTTTAAGAACATTTTAAAATAGGAATCCGAAGTCGGGTTTGGTACTGGCTGGTACCTCGGGATTGAATCCGACTTTGGATTCCTAATTTACTGAAGTCTTTCATTGAAGTCTTGCGCGACTTTGGCCAAGACTAATTTTGTCTACGTAGAACCAATAGATTGCAAATTCTGTACGGAAACTACATTATAAACAAAGTTCTGGAGCGAATCGACTTTGGATTGATGATCCTAAGCTCAATTCGCTCAACCCTAATTATCAACATATAATGTTAAAATAATACTGCCATATAACGCCTGTATAATACCACCGTGGAGTGCTAAGAGAAGACCGTCATATACAGCCTCCAAAATAATACCATATAGTGCTAATATACACAGACAGTTATCTTTAATGGGGGGGGGGGGGGGCACAGGAAAATAACCTGAAATAAGCAGATAACTTACCAACGGGGTCGTACGTCAATCGCCGATCATCAGCCATAAAACAACCACTGCCGGCTTGAACATCAGCATCCATAATCATAATGATCAGTGACTGCAGCTTAGCTGCATTGTGTATAGGAGGTCCTGTCTCCATATAAACTTGGTCTGCTGTTCTGTATCTCCCTCATGCTTTACACTGCAGCACTGCCTGTTCAATTTTGCTGCTGTGTGTAAGTGGAAGGTAAGTATGTGGAGAGATGATCAGGTTACAGCAAGGACAGAAAATTATAAACTACAGGGACACAAACCCTCAGAGAGAAGAGGACTATCTGCATGTAGATGTCGGGGCATTAATAAGGGGGAGGTGCTTTTATCAGCCATTGATTAGTAAACTCTTGACTCCTCCTCCTGAACTGTGCAGGACTCAATGCAGGAGGAGAGGTTTTGGGGAAGTTGCTTGGGGTGTTTCCAAATTTTGCGCCTACTTACGCTCTTGGGTACAGTAAGGCCCCATAGACTTCTTTGGGGACCGTATTATGGCGGCGTACCACTTGCATATTACTGGTGTCAATCGGCGGCCGAAATGAAATGGATTCTACAATTTGGACAATCCTTCGTAATCACCAGTGTGAGCACAACACAAAAATACACATCTCACATACTGCAAACCTTCTGATGAGAAGGACGAGGCCTTATCCAAGCAATCAACGGTGGACTGAATCTCTTCCTTTCTTTTCAGAAAAGAGGTTCTGCAGCATCTGTGCCTTAAATTCTGTAATTTTAGTAAAAGGATTAGAGTGTTTCATATAATATAAAGATCTATATAAAGTTTTGGAACTATACAGATAAAAAAAAAAATCTGCCACCAAATCAAACTAAAAATGTGAACCAGAAAATTTACTGTTAAGGTAAAAATCAATGTATTGAAAACTGAAAATCTGCATCCATTAAACAAACACTATCCATATATCTTAGTTCATTAACATATTAAAATAATCTGGCCTTCATCCTGGCAGAGTATTGTGATGTCACCACATTTGCATAGAATGTTCTAGAACTGGGCCTACAGCCGTGATGTCACTGGATGACATCACAATGATGGATTTGTGAAGGTGGGACTCCATGTTGGATGCACACAACTTCAGAAAGAAGATTGGACGCCATCATGAGGATTCATAGGCGTCTGCGGTATGTTGATCGGCGGCTGCTGGTCAACTCTCTCTCATCCTGCATGTCGATTGGCTCATTCCTTCTGACCCGATTCAGAAAACTGAATCAAAAATGGAGGACTCTGATGAGGAACTCCAGCTTCCTGGCCAAGAAATCAACCATCATGACACAGGTCAGGAGCTTCTTCAGGTCAGTTGCCTTAAGACGTAAAAACCACATCATCCGCCATGACATAGCTGAGAAGAAACCAACTATTTTTATTGCTGATCCAAGCGTTGCACATGAGGGGCCCCAAATACCACAAGGCATGTCCCTGGGAGAAAAAACAGAAAGTGGGGAACCCCCACAAAAAAGACCTCGGGACGCTGATACTGTGGAGCCATTCCTTGACCACAAAGCACCACCTTCTAAAAAAACACCAAAGAGCTGTAAGCGACGATGTAATAGAAAGACTCGTCAAAAACAACACACAGCAATGAAGGATGATGTCTCTTTAAATTTTGAGATTCTTAAAACATCAGACAAGAAAATGGCTGAGTCTGCTGAAGACCTTTTGAAGGAATCTCGTGAAGCTTCCAAAGCCAGTCTTAAACGGAAAGCACCAACCTCCAATGACAGTCAGTCCGGGACATTTCCACCAGCCAAAAGAGCTGCGGCAGAAAACATGTCCGCTCCATCTACCAAAGATGTAGGAAGCCCGGAGCTGGGAACATCACAAGTGGAGATGGCCTATACCTGGAGAGCACAGAACAACTTGTCTCCAAAGCACTTATCCATCCTGAAGAGCAGCGGCCAGGAAGGCATGCTGGACGATGACATCATTAATAAGGCCCAGGATCTCCTGCAGAATCAGTTTGGGGACTTTGATGGCCTGCAGCCCGCCGCTGCTATTCTCTTTCCAGGGTACAGTGTGCTACAGAAGGCCGTACAAATCCACTACGACGAGGACAGGGTGCACTGGCTGACCACCTGCTTCAAAAATGGCGACATCCTAGTGGCCGACAGCATCAAGACTAGCAAATTGCCTCTATCTGTTTGCGAGCAGATTAATAACATCTACAGTGTAGTGGTCAATGAGCCCCTGAAAAATCTAAAATTTCTCAACGTGGATCAGCAGAAAAACACCTATGACTGTGGGGTGTTCGCCATAGCATTTGCCTTTGAGTTTCTGGCAGATGACGGTGAACCCACGGCGATCTTCCAGCATGATGTGATGAGAGACCATCTAATATCCTGCCTGCAGAATGGCAGGATCACAGGCTTTCCCAAAAAGGTCAATTAGCGACTCCATGTCTTTCATGACATGTCGAGTCTATGATGGGCCAAGAGATCGCCCTGACCAGAAGCCTGATATTACCGAAACAGACCTGGATCCTCTACTTCACCAAAGCTGCAGTCTCTACCCAATCCCAGATTACAACCGCTGGCCCATGGCACAGGTCTACAACCCACAGACTTGTTGGCATCGGTAAGTGACTATTCTAAGTTTGATCATTTCCGTGTACGGATTGTAATAATGTCTTCTCATGTGATAATATATGTATGTGTAGAAAGTACTTAGACAACACCAAATGTTCGGGGTAATCACACCCCACAAACATTGGCCTTTTAGCCTATGGGCCCCATAACTTTACTGGGTCTATAGTTATACCTATTTATGAGGGGGGTAGCCTAGTTTATTATGTTAACTCGGTCCTACAGACCCGATTATCAGGCAGTTGTGTCCCAGGAACATTTGTCAGACTATCAGATGATAGGGACCACATCCATGAGGAGACCTTGTATCCTCATTGTGTATATTGATATTGTTTTCTGTATAATTTGGACACAGCGGTATCCACTGGTCACCACTGGAAATGAAAACAGCCTGGGGTTAAGAAGGCAATTGCAGCAGATCGGATCACCAGAGGTCTGAGACAAAATGAGGTGCAGAAGAAACCATCTCCTGATCTTCACCAGTGACCCCTGCTAGATGGTATTGGCCTTAAGAACCAAAAAGAGCCCTAAATAAGGTAAGATCCTTGTTACAGGAGTCTTAAAATATGATGTGATTTATAACAGGAGCTCATAATATTAATAGACATGATGCCAAATTCTGGAGACACCAGAGTGATGACACAGAATAATATAGGGTTTAGATTCTACACAAAGATGAGCAGAGCAGTAGACATTAGTGGAAAATCATCCAAATCGCCTGATACATGGCATATAAGAATGATAAAATTCTAACTGCCTACAGTCGCGCCACTAGGGCGAGCTCCCATTGACCTTGATATGTAGATCACCTTGAGCAATGGCTCCCAGAATTTTAACTATGGAAGTGTGTAAGAAAGCAGGGGTTTTGGTGATTTGTATTAGGAAAACTGAGCTCCAAACCTTTCTGAGCTCCAAAAATATATGAAAATAAATCATCCCACGCTTATAAGGTGTATTCTGTTTATGTTAAAAAACAGCAGTGGGTCCCAGAACAAGAATAACAGCTATAACAGTCAATGACATTTATAAGCATTGGTATCGCTGTTAGAAACATAAGCCCAAGTTTAATACAGTAAATTGTGTGTCACTTACATGTAATTTTTCGTTCTTCCATGTTCAGTCATAATTAGTTATATTTTTTGCATCTGCAGATCACTGTACCAGAGCGGGGGTCTCACTGTGTCCTTGCAATGAATATGGGATACAGCTGGAGGTGATGACTCTACCACAAGTCAGTGACATGGTGGCCACCATGTCAGGATCAGATGAACTGCACTTCAGCAAGAGGCAGATTCCGGGCTCGGTCTCTGCACTCACCCACCGGACTTTCTGCAGTCAGACGTATTCACTAAAGAAGTGAGTTTCCTGCTGCATCAAAGGCAGATTCCAGGCTTGGTCTCTGCATTCACCACTGGACTTGTCATTCACTGGACTTTCCGCAGACAGATGTATTCACCAAAGAAGTGAGTTTCCTGCTGCATCAAAGGCAGATTCCAGGCTTGGTCTCTGCATTCACCACTGGACTTGTCATTCACTGGACTTTCCGCAGACAGATGTATTCACCAAAGAAGTGAGTTTCCTGCTGCATCAAAGGCAGATTCCAGGCTTGGTCTCTGCATTCACCACTGGACTTGTCATTCACTGGACTTTCCGCAGACAGATGTATTCACCAAAGAAGTGAGTTTCCTGCTGCATCAAAGGCAGATTCCAGGCTTGGTCTCTGCATTCACCACTGGACTTGTCATTCACTGGACTTTCCGCAGACAGATGTATTCACCAAAGAAGTGAATTTCCTGCTGCATCAAAAGGCAGATTCCAGGCTTGGTCTCTGCAGAAGTCAACCTACTTGACATTCACCAGTTTTCCACCGCCTAGGGGAAGGGCAGTCCTTCAGCCATGGCTCCCTAGAGGTTTCCTCCATTGGGGATTTTTCCTCTCCTGAGTGCTGAAGGCCCGACTCATCATGAGTCAAAGGCCCATCATCAACAGGGCCACATTTAAGACCAGTGCCCTGACTTCTAATGAGAACATCTACTGTACATTTGATACCTTTCAGTTAATAAAGAAGTCAGTGTATATTATGTAGTGGTGTGTCTGAGCCTCTTTATGAATCTTCATAGTCAACTGGATGGGGGTGCAGGGTGTCGGGCTCTTGCTGCTCAGACAGTGATGGCCTTTCTTGGTTTTACAGCTAGGCTAATTTTTTTTTATTCCCTACCTACAGTGGGGGACTGATTGGTGGGGACTGCTGGGTCCCCCATGATCATGAGAATGGGGATCCTCTGTCCCCGAAGAAATGGAATGCTAGGTCAATCATGTTCCCTTCTGCTTATGGGACTTCTGGAAATAGCTGAGCATTGTACTCGACTATCTCCAGCAGACCCATGGAGAGTAGCTATGTGCACGCTCGACCTGCCACTTAATTCATAAGTGGACACAGGATCCAGTTCTCGTGATCAGTGGTGGTCCCAGAAATTTTGTGGATAGGGGATAGTTTTGTATCGACAGAAACTATATCCGGACTACATACCCTTTGAAGTCAACAGGTGCGCAAAAATGTGGATGTAACATGGACCATATCCAGATTTTTGTTTTTGCGAATCTGCAATTTGTAGACCGCAAAACAGATATGGTTGTGTGCATGGAGGGTTATATGATATTGATTTTTTCTACTGAGTCAGCGGTGTACCTCCAACGGAGGCAGACCACTCAGTTGCTATGGGACCCCTGGAGAAAGGGGGCCCAGTCTTGGACAAAATGCCTGCCTCCTAATTACACTTAATTCTCGCTCCTGTCTTGAGTCCCTTGTCTGGGGCTCAGGCTCTGCTTTCCAGCTCCCTGCTTCCTCTGTCCTGTCCTCGGGGCCCCCCTTTACTCAGTACATCATCAGTGGCTAGCTCTGCACCCGCTGGAGTCCCAAATAGCGCTCTATGTTGTCTCGCTGATGGGCGCCGAGTTGGCTTGTTCTGTGCCACGGGAGTTGGGATTTCATTCCTCTGCAAGTGACAGTGTAGAGGATGATGAGAGTGACTTCTGCGAAAACTATGACTTTAGGTGAGAAGTGAGTGTGCTGTCCGTAATATGTGTTTTGGTGTGAAGGGAACCCCTCATTTCCAGTGCTGAACCCCCAGTTCTGCTCTGCAGACCGGCATAGTGTAATGCCGCCATGTCCTGCTCTGTGCACTCAGGTACAGTAAGTGTCTGTGTCAGCTTCATGCACTGATCTAGAGACACATTGTTTGTCCTGCTTTGCACTGCAGCTTAGCTCCATAAGGGCATTACTATGACCACAGGAAACATCCTGTCACATTACAGACGTGGGGCTGCATGCTACTACCATAAGGGGGCACTCCAAAATAAAATACTGGAACATGTATGAAAGAAATTAACTTGGTGGTATGGAAACCTATCCAGATGTGTAGATGAAACCATATGGGTAATGTAGAAGAGACAGCGGCATAAGGAGGTATATGACGGAGAATATAAGAGAAATACATGATCGGTATACATATAAAGTTATAACGGTGTCTTCTCCTATGGGCTAAGTTTCCACAAGGAACAATAAATTGAGCAGGTTGAAACCCAGTATGCCCTGTCCCTTCCCATTCACAATACATTTTGAGCCTCATGCCTGTACAGAAATGCCCACTTTGGGCACATTGGCACAACTGCTGCCCCTTTAGGGTCCGTTTTGCAGGATGATAAGGAGCCAGGATCTCAGAGCAGATGGGGTATAATACTGCATCCCTATCTGGACTCACTGGAAGAAATGAGGAAAGTTACACATTCATACCCTAGAAATCTAGTTGTGCTTTTATTCCATTCACATTCTATGTAGAATCCCCATAATCATATACAGTCAGGTCCATAAATATTGGGACATCGACACAATTCTAACATTTTTGGCTCTATACACCACCACAATGGATTGGAAATGAAACAAACAAGATGTGCTGTAACTGCAGACTGTCAGCTTTAATTTGAGGGTATTTACATCCAAATCAGGTGAACGGTGTAGGAATTACAACAGTTTGCATATGTGCCTCCCACTTGTTAAGGGACCAAAAGTAATGGGACAATTGGCTTCTCAGCTGTTCCATGGCCGGTGTGTGTTATTCCCTCATTATCCCAATTACAATGAGCAGATAAAAGGTCCAGAGTTCATTTCAAGTGTAAAACACCAAACAACGTTACTATCATAAATATCTCACGTGGAGTTATTCGTATATCACCTATAAATGCTTCAAGAAGCTACCACACAAGAAGTTATCATAAACAATAATTTCTTTATTAGATATCCATCAGCAGTATATCATAAAAACATATCCGAAAGCAGTAATCATAGAAAGACGATAGTATTAACAAACATTTATATAAAAACAGAGAAAAGACTCCAGACCAAATAAGGGACTAGTACCCCCCCCCCCCCCCCCCCAGAAGAAAACCCGCAGTTATGACAGACTCTATGGGATGGGGTAGTAAAAACGGTACACACAGGGCAATAATTAGCAAGACACAATAGCCAAGGAGGCTATGTGAACCTGAGTGTCACCCACACCATCTAAACTGCAGGGGGAGAGAAAAAACAATTGAACATGCTGTAGGGATTTCCCAAATGGTAGCCTTCAGATAAAGACACAGTAGCCTTTTAGTGGTGGAAATCAAAGTAATAAATGTCTTTTATTGTTGGCACACCACAATTCAACAGGCGGTAGTGATCAGCTTACTTCAGCTGACACTTAAAGAAAAACAGTTCAATCTTGAATCTGAACAATCACGTAGATAATTTTAGGGTACAGTACCGTACTCCCCACGGAGTGGATGGGAACCTTGCTTTGTCCTTTGTCTCTCAGCAGAGACCCACTGGTTTTCACTCGGCTCCAAAACACACAGCTACACAGAGCTCCACCATCAGCCAGGTAATCACCCCACTGACCCTGCTGGCTGACTTTTTGTAAGCCCGTCAAAACCCGGCCTGGACCATGGGGAACAGCCAACCCTCCCTGCACTTTGGCTGCTCCCAGTAAGAGCCGGCCCGGATTAGCTTTTCACAGCTATGCTAACTATCAAAGTGTCCATCAGCAACTGCTGTGGACATTTACACTACTGGCTCCTACTTCACCGAGGCCAGGAACCTCGGTGACACATATCTTCCATCTATGATGGTCCCTTGTGCCTTTCTACATATCCCCCCCCTCTGCCCAAAGCCGGGGGTCTGGGCAACTCCAGCAAACATGCAGTGTACTCTGGATAGGGCATCCGCATTTCCTTGTAGCCTTCCCGGCCTATGCTCTACCGAAAACCTAAAGTCCTGTAGAGCTAGAAACCAACGGGTGACACGGGCATTCTTACCCTTTTTCTCTCTTAACCATTGCAGAGGGGCATGATCCGAGACCAGTGTAAATCTCCGTCCCAGGAGATAGTATCGGAGACAATCAAGGGCCCACTTAATGGCTAAGCATTCCCTTTCAATTATAGAGTAATTCCGCTCTGCCGGGGACAGTTTTCTGCTGAGGTAACACACGGGATGTTCCTCCTCATTTATGACTTGAGACATTACTGCCCCTATGCCTACTTCTGATGCATCTGTCTGAACAATAAAGTCCCGGGAGAAGTCAGGGGCTACCAAGATGGGCTGTCTACAGAGGGCGGACTTAAGTTTTTGGAAGGCCTCTTCAGCCTCCTGGGACCACTTGATCACAGCAGACTTCCCCCCTTTTGTAAGGTCGGTCAGGGGTACTGCTATTTCTGCAAACTTAGGAACAAATCTTCTGTAGTATCCCACAATACCGAGAAAGGCTTTGACCTGTTTCTTGGTAAGTGGGCGGGGCCATTTTTGGATAGCTTCCACTTTAGTTACTTGGGGTTTTATTATACCTCTTCCTACGATATATCCCAAGTATCGAGCCTCTTCCAACCCCATGGCACACTTACTTGGATTTATAGTGAACCCGGCCTTCCGTAGTGCATCTAGGATGCTCTGAACTTTACTGAGGTGACTCTCCCAATCTTGACTGAAGATCACTATATCATCCAAGTAAGCGGCCGTATATTCCCGATGTGGGCGTAAGATTTGGTCCATAGCTCTCTGGAAGGTGGCAGGGGCCCCTTGCAACCCAAACGGCATCCTAACGTACTGGAAGGACCCTTCCGGTGTAGCAAACGCTGTTTTTTCCCTAGCTTCTCTAGACAACGGAATTTGCCAGTATCCCTTTGTAAGATCCAGGGTCGTTATGTATCGAGCTGGCCCTAGTCTCTCAATGAGCTCATCCACCCGGGGCATGGGATAAGCATCTACTTTGGACACCTCGTTTAATTTTCGGTAGTCATTACAAAATCGCCACTCTCCATTGGGCTTCGGGACTAGCACTATGGGACTAGACCACCCACTTTTGGATTCCTCAATTACCCCCAGTTTTAACATTCTCTGGACCTCTTTGGAAACTATCTCCCTTCGGGCCTCAGGTATCCTGTACGGTTTTAAATTTACTCGCGCCTGAGGTTCCGTTAGAATTTCATGTTCCACGACCTTGGTTAAGCCAGGGGTTTCTGTAAACAAGTCCCTATTCTGCTGTAACAGGAGCCGACATTGGTATTTTTGGGAAGGGGACAGGGTTTCGGCAATTTTTACATTGTCGATGGTGGCGTCTGGTTGGGTCAACAGACATGGGCTCTCAGGAGGGTCCCTATCCTTCCATGGTTTTAACAAGTTGATGTGGTAGATTTGATAGGGCTTTCTCCTACCTGGCTGATATACCCGGTAATTAACTTCGCCCACCCTCTCAGTTATCTCATAGGGCCCTTGCCACTTGGCCAGGAACTTGCTCTCCACTGTGGGGACTAAGACTAAAACACGGTCCCCAGGACTGAACTGTCTAAAACGGGCGGTCCTGTTGTATACATTCGCTTGCGCCTCCTGTGCTTGGAGCATATGCTCTTTCACAATAGGTGTCATTTGAGCTATTCGCTTCTGCAATGTAGTCACATGTTCAATGACACTTTTGTAAGGCGTGACCTCACTCTCCCAGGTCTCCTTAGCGATATCTAACAGGCCTCGTGGATGCCTTCCATACAACAACTCAAAAGGAGAGAAACCTGTTGACACTTGGGGTACCTCTCTGATTGAGAACAGTAGATAAGGCAACAGGTAATCCCAATCTCTGCCATCTTTCTCAACCACTTTTTTCAACATGGCCTTCAAAGTTTTATTGAAGCGTTCCACCAGGCCATCTGTCTGTGGGTGGTACACTGAGGTACGCAACTGGTTAATTTTTAATACTTTACAGAGATCCTGCATGACCCTGGACATGAACGGGGTCCCCTGGTCAGTCAGGATCTCCTTGGGCAGCCCTGTTCTGGAGAAAATCTGAAACAGTTCTCTGGCTATAACTTTAGAGGTAGCTTTCCTCAAGGGCACCGCCTCAGGGTATCGGGTAGCATAATCCATTACCACTAATATA
Source organism: Bufo gargarizans (assembly GCF_014858855.1). Lineage (NCBI taxonomy): Eukaryota > Metazoa > Chordata > Amphibia > Anura > Bufonidae > Bufo > Bufo gargarizans. The sequence goes on from NC_058080.1 coordinate 73,287,107, forward strand.
TATTGGTGCCCCCTTGCGGATTTTACCAAAGGCCCGACTAAATCCATCACAATTCTCTCGAATGGTATCTCGATAATTGGTAATGGTATTAGAGGGCTGCGGAAGTTTGCGACTGGAGAGGTTACTTGGCACGTAGGGCAGGTTTGGCAGTAATCCTTAATTTCTCTGTAACACCCGGGCCAATAAAACCTCTGCAAAACCCTTTCAAGCGTTTTCTCAGCCCCTAAGTGTCCCCCTAATACATGGTTATGTGCCAGGTCCATTACCATGCGTCGGTATGCTTTAGGAACCACGAGCTGTTCAACTAATTCTTCCCGGATTTTAGTCACCCGGTACAACAAGTTTTCATTCATTGCAAAGTGAGGGTACCTTTCGTCTGCCCCTGGCTCTTGAGGTGCCCCATTTACTACCCCCACATTGTTTAAGGCCCCTTTTAGAGTCTCATCTCGGAACTGAGCAGTCCCAAAGTTTCCCCGAGACACCTCTAAGTCGGGGACCGTCTCCTCAAGGGCAGAATCTTCCTCATTCTCACCTACCATGGCCGAGAACGGAAAGTCAGGGACCATCTCAGGGTCAAGGAGCACGGGGCTGTCTGCAGCACCAGGGTGTTGCTGCGGTACTGCCTTGGCCCACAGGTCCCAGAACACAGGACAGTCTCGGCCAATGATCATCTCATGCATCAATCCCTGCACTACCCCTACCTGGTGGTATACTGTACACTCTTCTGTTTTTAAGGTCACCTGGGCTATTGGGTAGACCTTGGTATCACCATGAATGCAGGTGACTCCCAAGGTCTTCCCAGGAACCAAATAATGAGGAATACTGGCTGTTAGGAGCGTGACCAGGCTCCCCGAGTCCAGAAGTCCCTTTGTGGGGTTGCCATTCACATTAATTGTACAAAAAGGGAGTCCTCCCTCAACATTAGGAACCGCACTACACGCAAACAGTGAGGTTCGTCTCCCCACAGAACAGTCCATTTGTTCTGGGCTGATGGGACATTGGGCTGCCATATGTCCCAGGCCATGGCACCTCCAGCAGATGACCTCTCTTAAGGACGGTCGTGGCGTTGGTTCTGATAGACTCTTGGCCTCATAACGTCCACCCCGGGGGGGTTTTAGTCCCTTTTTCTGCACTTCAGTGTCAACCCGTGCCTTCCAGTAGGGGGAGTTCAAGGATCCTGAGGCAGCTATGGTTGGCTCTACGGCATAGTACCTCTCTACCAAACCTATTAAGTCATCTGCAGTCTGTGGATTTCCTTGTGCAACCCAGCACTGTACCGGCTTAGAGAGAGCATGCAGGAATCGGTCCATTACGACCCGCTCCACCATTTTGGCTGGGGAACAGACATCTGGCTTTAGCCATTTTTGGACGAGGTGCAGTAGATCAAACATTTGGGACCTGGGAGGCTTGCCTCTCTGAAACCCCCACTGGTGCACCCTCTGAGCTCGGACGGTGATGGTTACCCCCAGACGTGCCAATATTTCTGCCTTCAGTCGGGAGTATTCCCGTGCATCCTGCAATGATAAGTCATAATACGCCTTCTGGGGTTCGCCTGAGAGGAAGGGGGCCAGCACCTCGGCCCATTGCTCAGCTGGTAGTCTCTCCCGCTCAGCGACCCGCTCAAAGACGGTGAGGAAGGCTTCTACGTCATCCTCTGCGGTCATTTTTTGTAAGGCAGATTGCACGTTTTTTATTCCGCCCACATTCTGTTCAGCCACATACCCCGCTGGTTGTGCGGCCACCCTCTCTCTTAGGGTTGCAATTTGCTCCGCCAGTAGGCGGTTCGTCTCCTGCTGATGGGCATTAGCCTGCCGTTGTTGCTCCAATGCCTGTTGCTGCTGTAGATTGCTCTGCACCATCTGCTTGATAAGATCCTCCATTTTCATTGACTCTTGTTGAAGCTCCGCTGCTGCTTTAACCCAGGACATCAATTGAAAAACTTCCTTTCAACAAAAAAAATCCATTCAGTAATTTAGGCTACTGGCCCTTTAAGAGTCCAACCAGAGAAAAAAAAATAGCTTCTGACATTTAACTTGTTGCTGCTTCAAGCAATCCTGGGTGTGCCCGCATCCGACACCAATTGTAGGGATTTCCCAAATGGTAGCCTTCAGATAAAGACACAGTAGCCTTTTAGTGGTGGAAATCAAAGTAATAAATGTCTTTTATTGTTGGCACACCACAATTCAACAGGCGGTAGTGATCAGCTTACTTCAGCTGACACTTAAAGAAAAACAGTTCAATCTTGAATCTGAACAATCACGTAGATAATTTTAGGGTACAGTACCGTACTCCCCACGGAGTGGATGGGAACCTTGCTTTGTCCTTTGTCTCTCGGCAGAGACCCACTGGTTTTCACTCGGCTCCAAAACACACAGCTACACAGAGCTCCACCATCAGCCAGGTAATCACCCCACTGACCCTGCTGGCTGACTTTTTGTAAGCCCGTCAAAACCCGGCCTGGACCATGGGGAACAGCCAACCCTCCCTGCACTTTGGCTGCTCCCAGTAAGAGCCGGCCCGGATTAGCTTTTCACAGCTATGCTAACTATCAAAGTGTCCATCAGCAACTGCTGTGGACATTTACACTACTGGCTCCTACTTCACCGAGGCCAGGAACCTCGGTGACACATATCTTCCATCTATGATGGTCCCTTGTGCCTTTCTACAATGCATAAAACCAGCAAAATGTATCTTACTGACCCTGGTCTAATTATGCCCCAAGAGGAAGCGTGAGCGAAACGATCGTCAGGCGGCTACTCTAGACCAGGGTCAGTAAGATACATTTTGCTGGTTTTATGCATGTTCAATTGTTTTTTCTCTCCCCCTGCAGTTTAGATGGTGTGGGGTGACACTCAGGTTCACATAGCCTCCTTGGCTATTGTGTCTTGCTAATTATTGCCCTGTGTGTACCGTTTTTACTACCCCATCCCATAGATTCTGTCATAACGGGTTTTCTTCTGTCTGGGGGGGGGGGGGGGGGTACTAGTCCCTTATTTGGTCTGGAGTCTTTTCTCTGTTTTTATATAAATGTTTGTTAATACTATCGTCTTTCTATGATTACTGCTTTCGGATATATGTTTTTATGATATACTGCTGATGGATATCTAATAAAGAAATTATTGTTTATGATAACTTCTTGTGTGGTAGCTTCTTGAAGTATTCATTTCAAGTGTGCTATTTGCATTTGGAATCTGTTGCTGTCAACTCTCAAGATGAGATCCAAATTGCTGTCACTATCAGTGAAGCAAGCCATCATTAGGCTGAATAAACAAAACAAACCCATCAGAGATATAGCAAAAACATTAGGCCTGGCCATAACAACTGTTTGGAAGATTCTTAAAAAGTAGGAACGCACCGGTGAGCTCAGCAACACCAAAAGACCCGGAAGACCACGGAAAACAACTGCGGTGGATGACCGAAGAATTCTTCCCCTGGTGAAGAAAACACCCTTCACGACAGTTGGCCAGATCAAGAACACTCTCCAGGAGGTAGGTGTATGTGTGTCAAAGTCAACAATCAAGAGAAGACTTCACCAGAGTGAATACAAAGGGTTCACCACAAGATGTAAACCATTGGTGAGCCACAAAAACAGGAAGGCCAGATTAGAGTTTGCCAAACAACATCTAAAAAAGCCTTCACAGTTCTGGAACAACATCCTATGGACAGATGAGACCAAGGTCAACTTGTATCAGAGTGATAGGAATAAAAGAGTATGGAGAAGGAAAGGAACTGCTCATGATCCTAAGCATACCACCTCATCAGTGAAGCATGGTGGTGGTAGTGTCATGGCGTGGGCATGTATGGCTGCAAATAGAACGGGTTCTCTTGTATTTATTGATGATGTGACTGCTGACAAAAGCAGCAGGATGAATTCTGAACTGTTTCGGGCAATATTATCTGCTTATATTCAGCCTAATGCTTCAGAACTCATTGGACGGCGCTTCATAGTGCAGATGGACAATGACCCAAAGCATACTGCAAAAGCAACCAAAGAGTTTTTTAAGAGAAAGAAGTGGAATGTTCTGCAATGGCCAAGTCAATCACCTGACCTGAATCCGATTGAGCATGAATTTCACTTGCTGAAGACAAAACTGAAGGGAAAATGCCCCAAGAACAAGCAGGAACTGAAGACAGTTGCAGTAGAGGCCTGGCAGGGCATCACCAGGGGTGAAACCCAGCATCTGGTGATGTCTATGCGTTCCAGACTTCAGGCTGTAATTGACTGCAAAGGATTTGCAACCAAGTATTAAAAAGTAAAAGTTTGATTTATGATTATTATTCTGTCCCATTACTTTTGGTTCCTTAACAAGTGGGAGGCAAATATGCAAACTGTTGTAATTCCTACACCGTTCACCTGATTTTGATGTAAATACCCTCAAATTAAAGCTGAGTCTGCAGTTAAAGCACATCTTGTTTGTTTCATTTCCAATCCATTGTGGTGGTGTATAGAGCCAAAAATGTTAGAATTGTGTCGATGTCACAATATTTATGGACCTGACTGTAAAGCATCAGCGCGTCAGCTCCTCACTGCTGATATCAATGTAATCTACAGAGCAAATATACAGAAGGAAATGCACACACAGCCTCCCGTAGAAATTACACAGATTGTTACCTTTCAAAACCATATTAAAGTCTAGAGATGGCTATAATATACTAAAAGATCAGCAACTGTGAACATACAGTACAGACCAAAAGTTTGGACACACCTTCTCATTCAAAGAGTTTTCTTTATTTTCATGACTATGAAAATTGTAGATTCACACTGAAGGCATCAAAACTATGAATTAACACATGTGGAATTATATACATAACAAAAAAGTGTGAAACAACTGAAAATATGTCATATTCTAGGTTCTTCAAAGTAGTCACCTTTTGCTTTGATTACTGCTTTGCACACTCTTGGCATTCTCTTGATGAGCTTCAAGAGGTAGTCACCTGAAATGGTTTTCACTTCACAGGTGTGCCCTGTCAGGTTTAATAAGTGGGATTTATTGCCTTATAAATGGGGTTAGGACCATCAGTTGCATTGTGGAGAAGTCAGGTGGATACACAGCTGATAGTCCTACTGAATAGACTGTTAGAATTTGTATTATGGCAAGAAAAAAGCAGCTAAGTAAAGAAAAACGAGTGGCCATCATTACTTTAAGAAATGAAGGTCAGTCAGTCAAAAAAATTGGGAAAACTTTGAAAGTGTCCCCAAGTGCAGTCACAAAAACCATCAAGCGCTACAAAGAAACTGGCTCACATGCGGACCGCCCAAGGAAAGGAAGACCAAGAGTCAACTCTGCTGCGGAGGATAAGTTCATCCGAGTCACCAGCCTCAGAAATCGTAGGTTAACAGCAGCTCAGATTAGAGACCAGGTCAATGCCACACAGAGTTCTAGCAGCAGACACATCTCTAGAAAAACTGTTAAGAGGAGACTGTGTGAATCAGGCCTTCATGGTAGAATATCTGCTAGGAAACCACTGCTAAGGACAGGCTACAAGCAGAAGAGACTTGTTTGGGCTAAAGAACACAAGTAATGGACATTAGACCAGTGGAAATCTGTGCTTTGGTCTGATGAGTCCAAATTTGAGATCTTTGGTTCCAACCACCGTGTCTTTGTGCGACGCAGAAAAGGTGAACGGATGGACTCTACATGCCTGGTTCCCACCGTGAAGCATGGAGGAGGAGGTGTGATGGTGTGGGGGTGCTTTGCTGGTGACACTGTTGGGGATTTATTCAAAATTGAAGGCATACTGAACCAGCATGGCTACCACAGCATCTTGCAGCGGCATGCTATTCCATCCGGTTTGCGTTTAGTTGGACCATCATTTATTTTTCAACAGGACAATGACCCCAAACACCTCCTGGCTGTGTAAGGGCTATTTGATTATGAAGGAGAGTGATGGGGTGCTGCGCCAGATGACCTGGCCTCCACAGTCACCGGACCTGAACCCAATCGAGATGGTTTGGGGTGAGCTGGACCGCAGAGTGAAGGCAAAAGGGCCAACAAGTGCTAAGCATCTCTGGGAACTCCTTCAAGACTGTTGGAAGACCATTTCAGATGACTACCTCTTGAAGCTCATCAAGAGAATTCCAAGAGTGTGCAAAGCAGTAGCAGTAATCAAAGCAAAAGGTGGCTACTTTGAAGAACCTAGAATATGACATATTTTCAGTTGTTTCACACTTTTTTGTTATGTATATAATTCCACATGTGTTAATTGAAGATTTTCCTAGTTTCAACGAAGGAAAATATAGATTTTATGAAAGACAGGAGACGAACATTATGCTAATATCTTTCTTTTTTACTCCCAGCAGCAAAATAGTTAACAATGTAAACATAGAACATTTTTTATAAAATATGTAAATGAGCCTCTAGGACTATCCAATGAACAGCCAACAAAGGTTATATAAGGTTTAGCCCCACATAAAAACGTCCTTCTTTCTTGATGATGTGATGAAGGATAACTGGAACTAGGTACGATAAACATCCATTATAAATACAGGCGTTGGAAATTAAATCTGGATTTGATGATCCACCAAGAATCGCACCATCTTGAATATAATCGGTGTATTAAACTGAAAGGAAAGAGAAATGTAGATAATAAGGGTTGGGTCAAAAGGGTGGGATAATGTTCGTCTCCTGTCTTTCATAAAATCTATATTTTCCTTCGTTGAAACTAGGAAAATCTTCAATTTTAATTCAAGACAGGAGACTCCATTATGCAAGTTCAAAGCTTAATTTTAGATATGAATGTAAAGCATAATATCACAACATTGTTACTGGTTATTAAATAATACCATGGAAACATGTGCTTCAGGTCTGAAATAAAAGTTTTTAAAAGTTGATTCGGAAGACCAATTAGCTGCTTTTAAGATGTCTGATAGAGATCCTCCAGCTTGTCTAACTTTAGTAGACATAGCTCCTCTAGAGGAGTGTGCTCCAAAGAGTGAGGTATCAACTCCAGCTAAAGACATAGTTTGAGATACCCATCTAGCCAGGGTTGCTGATGACACTGGTAAGTGAGGTTTGCAATAAGAAATAAGGAGTTGAGATACCGATGGATTCCTGAGTGGTAAGGTTTTTAGTTCATAGGATTGTAAACACCTAACTACACAAAGTTTTTCTTGTAAAGGGAACGCAGGGTAGAAAACCGATGAGATATTGGTTTTTGTACGACGTACAATAGAGAATTGGACGCCTTGTGGTAGAAACTGTCTATGGGATATATCCAAAGATTTGACATCTGATACTCGTTTAAATGAAATAAGGCATAATAACATGGTTAGTTTAAATGACAACAATTTCAACGGAAGAAGATCATTATCCTCCCAATTTAGGAACAAATTGAAAACCAAATTTACGTCCCAAGTAGAATTATATTTGGGCATGGGAGGTCTTCGAAATCTAATACCCTTCATGAGTTTGCAAACTAAAGGGTGTTTGCCTACTGGTAGAGTTTGGATAGGGGAATGATAAAAGGAAATGGCCGATCGGTAAACGTTAATCGTTCTATATGCTTTTCCTGCGTCAAAAGAATCAGACAGGAAATTTATAATCTGATTTAAAGGTGCACATACGGGATCCAATGACCGTTGACTGCACCAATTAGACCAAATCTTCCAGGCTGATCTGTAAGAAGATCGGGTGCCTGGAGCCCAGGCGTCAGAAAGAATGTCGTTAGCTGATCGTGAAATTTCAAAATCAATTCCTGACGACCGGAAATTAACCAGGCTACTAAGGATAGATGGTTCGATAGAATTAACGGATGTTGTTGTCCTGCTGGATTTTGAAGGATCGAGGAATGAATGGGAAGGATGCGTGGGTAATCTATCGTCATTGCCAGTATCTGGGGAAACCATGTTTGAGTTGTCCAGAGTGGGGTTATCAGAACCAGAGTTGATTGTTGTGACATGGTTAGAAGAAGAATCCTCGGAATGAGATTGAAAGGAGGGAAAGCATATAACCTCTTCTCGGGCCATATCTGAGATAGAGCGTCGGTTCCTAACGATTCCGGATCGGGGCGCCAACTGAAAAAACGAGGAAGTTGACGATTGAGTCGAGAGGCAAAAAGATCCAGGTACATTGGACCCCAAAGTGAATCGATCTGATGAAAGATGTTGGGATCTAATCTCCAATCGCTGGAATCTGTGAGAAATCGGGAATTCCAATCTGCAATGGTATTGGATAAGCCCGGAAGGTATTCTGCCTTCAGAGTGATATGTTTGTCTAGGCAGAAATGCCAAAAAGTTTTGGCAATGTTGGCTAACGTCTCTGATCTGGTTCCTCCCAAGCGGTTGATGTATTGTACCGCCGCTATATTGTCCATCCGAAGAAGGACACAACAATTGGATATTTGTTTTGTAAAACTCTTGAGGGCAAAAGAGCCTGCCAAAAGTTCTAAACAGTTGATATGAAGGGAAGACTCTTTTTCGGACCATTTCCCTCCTGTGGAAAGGGAGCCACACCGAGCACCCCAACCCAGTAGACTGGCGTCCGACTCGATAACTATATCTGGGACAGAATTGAATATAGTTTTCCCATTCCAGTCTTGGATATGTTGTAGCCACCAAATTAACTCCTCCCTGGTGTCCGGGGTTAGGATTACTTCGTCCGAGTAACCTAATCCTTCCCTTAAATGTTGTGTTTTTAAACGTTGGAGAGCCCTGTAATGTAAGGGAGCAGGAAAAATTGCTTGGATTGAGGCTGAGAGTAGGCCTACAATCCGTGCTATTGTCCTCAGAGATACTAAATTCTTGTTGAGGACAGATCGGATTTCTTTCCTGATAGTCTTCAATTTCCTGGATGGAAGACTCAGAGTAGCAGATTGAGTATCTACCAGGAAGCCCAAAAATTCCACCTGTTTTGATGGAATTAATTTTGATTTTTCGTAGTTGACTAGAAATCCCAAATTGGTCAAAAGAGTTAGTGCCCAATGGATATGAAGGTGAATTATTGAAAGAGATTGAGCCATGATAAGAATATCGTCTAAATAAATGATGAGGCGTACACCTCTTGTCCGAAGGATTGCCACCACTGGTTTTAATAGTTTTGTGAAACACCAAGGAGCGGAAGCCAATCCGAATGGTAGGCTGGTGAATTGATATTTGTGACCCTTCCATAGAAACTGGAGGTAAGGTTGAGACATCGGATGCATAGGCACCGTGAGATAGGCGTCTTTCAGATCTATTTTTGCGAGCCAATCTTCTTGTAGGAGTAGGTCTCTCAGTAAATGGATACCCTCCATTTTGAAATGTCTGTAGACGACATAATTGTTGAGGGTTTTCAGATTGATTACAGGTCTGTGACCTCCATCCCTCTTTTTCACTAAGAAGAGATTGCTCAAAAAACCCGGAGATTGTACAGGTATTTTTATTAAAGCGCCTTTGGAACATAGTTCCTTGATTTCTAAATGTATCAGATTTTGATCTGTCTGGGAAAATGTGATCGGATGTGGTAACTGAGTTTGAATTGGTTTGTAGCCAAAGTCTATTTGGTAGCCTCTTACAGTGTTTAATATCCATGCGTCTGTTGAAATCATAGCCCAGACGTGGATAAAATGTTTTATCCGACCTCCTAAGGGAATGTGGGAAGAAAATGGAAAGAGATTTCTTACCTGCAGAGGGTCTTGATCTCGGGAATCCTCTATTTCCTCTCGCACGCCATGGTCTTCCTCTTGTAGGGAAGAATGGAGTGGTATTGTAGGAGGTGGATGGGTAATTAGTATATTCTTGTTGTGGGGAGGGGCCTTTAAAGAATTGTCTGTCGTGGGATCCTCGGCTGGGAAACCGGCCCTTTCGTCTCCCAGCCCTTCCAAAAACACGCCCTTGGAAGACTCTTTTTAAAGAATTCTGGGCCTTATCAAGTGATGAAAATAGCCCCACATACATGTTAATATCTTTAACAAAATAATCACCGAAGAGTAACCCATCGGAGGATGGATTATTATCCGGGTCATTATGCACCGTGGCAAGGTGCGTCAATTGTGGATCTAACCTCATAAGAATAGACCTCTTTCTTTCAGTGCATATGGTCGCATTTGTATTACCTAATAGACATATTGCCCTTTGTGACCATCCTTTTAGGACCGATAAATCCACAGGTTTGTCTGAAGTGGAAGCCTGTTCAGTCAAATCTAATATTTTTGTCAAAGGACCGACCATGTCTAGTAATCTATCTTGGATTGTCCTAAAGGAACGATCTACTCCTTTTTTGGGATTTTTCCCTGATTTTGACAAATATTTTACCAAAGCTGGATCAATTTCAGGCGTATCTGAAATTTTATGTGGGAGAGTGGGTCTAGGGCATTCAGCTCGTAGTTTGTTTCTTGCTGAATTTTCTAGTGGCTTTTTGAGCCAAGAAGACACAAATTTAGACACCTGGGGTAATGGTACCCATTCTCCTGACCTGGGATGCTTAATCATTCCAGGGTCAAAGAAAGGTACCCCTGATCCATCCAAAATAACGGATGAAGAAAGATTTCCTTCTTCCAGGTTTGTCTCTTCCTCATCAGAAATGTCTTCATATAGAGATATTATATCACTAGAATTATCATCTTCATTAGAGGATTCAGGAGGGGAAGAGTTAAATGAGTCTGGCTTAACTCTTAAAGCCTTAGATGCCCGCTTCGTGACTTCAACCTCAGGGGCAGAGGGTGCAATATTAACTGCTTTAGCAGCGGTAACTGTGCTTTTTGAAAAAGCTCTAGATTTTTCCTGATCCCATTTATCCTGTGTTTTTTGTAACTTTTTAGGAGTGGGATCGGTACAAAATCGCCTTTTACAGGCTGATTTACCCCTCTTAAAACCATCCGCAAGGCGGGAAGAGGATTCCTCCGTAGACCAGAATTGGTCGGACGGGGTAACAGGGTCATTTGGTTTTTGCAAGGTCTGCGCATTAGTCATAGCCATGGTCACAGATTGTGTAATGATACTTTGCAATGACGACATGGCTGTGTCGACTGCACATTTTACAGATCTAGAAACTGTTTCATTGACCATGGATTGGAGGAGATCTTCCTCCACAATAAGTGAACCTGGGGTTCCAGGAATATTTTTATGATTTTCAGCGGACATGTTGGCTGATAATATATATATAACCAATTAAGGAAAAATGCTGAAATTGTAAGGGATTGTAAAATATCACCATATACACCAATATAAAGAAATTGTAATGAAGAACAGTATATGTAAAGGATATTATCAAAACTATCACTAGGTGGCAGCAGAGGATAAGGAATGAAATTAGCTAGCAGTTTTCTTCTGAGACGAAACCAGCAACAGATGCTATCTCTGAATGAGGAGAAAAGGGCGGGCAGGCTGATGACCAGCTGCACATGCGCACTGGGGATCGGGTGCTGAGGTAAAGTGAAAGTAAACAGTGACAGGACTACTACAGGTAAGTCAGCATAGAGGAAAATAGTGGTGCAAATGCAAAGCAGGCAATAACTCTAATCAGGGGGAACTGAATGCAGGAGAAAACACATTAATATGTGAGTGTACCCAAATTTTTATGAAAAATAATCACATGCAGCATAGCATTTTGGTAAAACCACAAAACAAGTGGCAACATACGTTGTCCACAACCATGTAGAAGAATAAATAATCAATAATAGAAATATTTATAATAAGTATATAAAATAATCTATATAATTATATTTATATGACAAAAGAACTTCAATACATATCTTTCTGGGAGCAGCAAGAAAGAAGGACGTTTTTATGTGGGGCTAAACCTTATATAACCTTTGTTGGCTGTTCATTGGATAGTCCTAGAGGCTCATTTACATATTTTATAAAAAATGTTCTATGTTTACATTGTTAACTATTTTGCTGCTGGGAGTAAAAAAGAAAGATATTAGCATAATGGAGTCTCCTGTCTTGAATTAAAATTCATAGTTTTGATGCCTTCAGTGTGAATCTACAATTTTCATAGTCATGAAAATAAAGAAAACTCTTTGAATGAGAAGGTGTGTCCAAACTTTTGGTCTGTACTGTACATTACATCACTTATCCCATACTGATCCAGAATTATAGACTGTATTATACCCCAGAGCTGCACTCACTATTCTGTTGGTGAAATCACTGTGTACATACATTACTTATCCTGTAGTGATCCTAAGTTACATCCTGTATTATACTCCAGAGCTGCACTCACTATTCTGCTGGTGCAGTTACTGTGTACATACATTACTTATCCTGTAGTAATCCTGAGTTACATCCTGTATTATACTCCAGAGCTGCACTCACTATTCTGCTGGTGCAGTTACTGTGTACATACATTACTTATCCTGTAGTAATCCTGAGTTACATCCTGTATTATACTCCAGAGCTGCACTCACTATTCTGCTGGTGCAGTTACTGTGTACATACATTACTTACCCTGTAGTAATCCTGAGTTACATCCTGTATTATACTCCAGAGCTGCACCTACTATTCTGCTGGTGCAGTCACTGTGTACATACATTACTTATCCTGTACTGTTTCTGAGTTACATCCTGTATTATACTCCAGAACTGCACTCACTATTCTGCTGGTGTAGTCACTGTGTACATACATTACATTTCTTATCCTGTACTGATCCTGAGTTATATTCTGTATTATACTCCAGAGCTGTACTCACTATTCTGCTGGTGGAGTCACTGTGAACATACATTTGTTATGCAAGCGGGTGTGGACCCACTGTGCCACTGACTGGCTATACTCTGGAGGGGTGTGACTAAGCAACTAGCATCTGACGGCTTGGGCCGTTAGAGTAGTTGCCTGGTGCCACTCACGAGCAGTCCCCAAGTTAGTGCCAACTGACTAGGGGTTCAGAGATACCGGTGCAAGCACCGATGGGAAGTATGTTGTCAGGAAGTCCGGGGTCAGGGCAGGCAGCGATCAAGCAAGGTCTGTAAACGAAGTCCGAGGTCAGAGGCAGGTGCCAAACAGGCGAAATCCGATAATTCCAAAAGCAGGGTCCAGTACACAGCAAAGCAGAATTTGAAAAACACCTTCACACTTGGAACTAGACAAGCTAGTGACCATGAGTTGCTCAGGCATCTTCCTGTGGTAGGAAGCACCTTTAAATACCGCCTTCAATCCAGCCATAGGCTGGTGAGACAGAGGGCGTGTACGTGCTGCCTCACAAGTGAGGAGAGACACACCCATATAAGCCCTAACAAACAGTACAGGTCTCCAGCAGGAAGTAAACTCTGGCATAAAGCACAGATGCAACAGTTGAGCTACCTGCTGCCCGCGATTGTCAGCACGGCGCATGGCAGCAGGAGGGAAAGAGGGAGCCCAGCGCCCATGGGTAGGGGCAGCAGGGCCGGCACCGACCGCTGGGCTAATACATTACATCACTTATCCCATACTGATCTAAAATTATAGACTGTATTATACCCCAGAGCTGCACTCACTATTCTGCTGGTGAAAACGCGGTAAAGTTTTATCCTTTTGCAAGTTAAGAGGGTTTGGATTTATTAGAGACCTGACTCAGGTCGCGATTATTATGTGAACCGTCGAGCTGTCAAATGCCGCGACCTGCCCAGCCACCCCGGCAGCCTCTATGTGGATGAGGTTGTCGAGTTTACCCCAGCAGAGAGCACTCGCGGACCATACGCCACTGGAATCACCTGACCCGTTCCAGAACCAGAGTCCTGGGAACCCAAGGAGACCTCAGAATTAGAAGAGGAACCAGTACACACTACTGCCAGATATGTGCCTCGACTGACCCGTAGCCAGAACCAATATGCCACTGGCTTTGTAGGGACAAATATCCTGTGGCAGCCCGCAATCGCTACCAGGTATCCAGAGTTGCGCTCAAAGAAACAGAGATCATCCAAGTTTAGGTCAATATCTCTATCTGCACCTGACCCAGTGCAGGAATGTACCCAGCTATTGCGGCAACTGGTGGTTCCTCACAGCCAGACCATCCCAGTCCAACCTCAGGAAAGGTGGACGTCTACATCCCTTGCTACAGAGGTTGTCTCTATTGTTATTACCAAACCTAATGCCACAGTTGTGCCAGCTATGATGGAAGAGGAGCCTACTGATAAGAAACCCATAATTGGGCCGGAGCCCATCTCTATTAAAGATCTAGAAAACCCCTCTATCTTTGATGAAGTCAGGAGACAACTAAAACTGTCTATTGTGCCTAAAATGTGTTCCTGGAGGAACCCCAGAATGTTCATCTCCCGATTCTTGGGATTCTGGAAGCCCCTAATCTACAGATTTTCCATCTAGCCCGGACCCCTGCAATTAAAGTAGGCCGGCTACTCATTTAAAGGAAACAAGAAGGAGCAAGAGCACTGTTGAGGGCGGAGATCTTTGTTTTGATTTTCCAGTTTGGAACTCCCTCTCCCTTTTATAAAAAGGACTCTATTAAAGACTCCATCATTCAGCCAAACCCAAGTTGTGCCACTGTTTGCACCAATTTTATTGCCATTTTACCCCCTTTTAAGGTTGTCCGGAACTTTAAAACAACCAAATGTTCTGCAACGTTCAAGAAAAATGTACCCAGAAAGACTTTTCTGTGCCTAATGAAGAAACTTTGCAACTTTGCATTTATATCCATATTTGTATTTGTGGCATGTATTTGGTGTATGGCAGGTGATGGCGTAGAGATCCACAGCTTCTATCAGTACAAACGTCGAGGGCGACTTATATTTTAGCAGTGGGGTATGCAGTGTCCCACATATGTGTGAAAGGGACACTTTAAAAACATCTTTGTATTTATTATATGTATTACTAAATGTATGGTATTCCCCATTTATCAGGCTGATATTGTCATTACACTCATTCGCCCCTAGGTGGTGGTGGCTCCACTTATTTATATAGCTTGGGGTGTGTCTACTCAGTGCAAAATCTTATTTGAAGAGTGTTAGTTAGAAGACGTGTGAGGAAGGAAGAAAGTGTATGGAGGAAGAGAAACAGGCCTCCTCCAACATGTACAACATGTAGTCTGCTATTTTTACCCCTTGGTTTTGGCCAGACTAAGGGAGTATAGAGATCATTATTTACAGCAGCAAAGCACCAGACATCAAGTCTATGTCTAAATATGAAGTAAGCCTAGTGAGGGTTGGAGCTGATTCAAGCCTATGGACTTCACAAGCAAAAGTACCCAGGAGCATCTTTAGGAGTACCGAACACAAATAGACAGTTAGTGTGCAGAACTGTCTTTATCCTGAATACCTCAGGAGAGATTCCTGCAAATAATGAAGCAGAGTTTGTGCCTTCCATGAGGGGAACGTCTTTAAGAAATAGCTCAATATAAAGTAAGAAAATAGTATATTTAGTACCAGAGTGCTATAGATGGGACTTAAGATAATTACAGAGGTATTGCCTGTAGAAGAACTGTATTAGAGAATCCCCCTATTGACAATTGCCTAAAGCCTGATATAAGGATTGCCACTGTATCAACTTCTGAATAATTGCCTATGCCATACAAATGCACCTTGTTGATGAACTGTAACAACTGTCCAGAGACTATTGATTCAGTAAATGTTCAACTGGTTTACAACAACTGACTCTTCATCATTTACTACTACTACTACCCTCAACATTTGCACCTTACAGTGCTGGCGTCACGAACCAGGGGCCCAGTCATACACCCTAAACATTACCATCAAGGGCACCTCAACCAACATCTGGCTGGTGTTCCATGTAACCAGAGTGCCCTGGAGGATTTTGTGCTGTCTTCCCATCATCTGTACACTAGCCCAGGGAGGCTCTGCTAACCGTGAGTAAATGAACTATTCTATTACACCCACCGGCTCACCACCACTATACTCACTTTCCCCCCTTGGTTTGGTATTGTACACCAGTGCTCCATAGCGGCAGCAGCATGATGTCCTCACACATGGTCCTGCTGATCTGTGTAGGAGGAGGAGGGGGCAGGCTGGGAATCAGCATCTGCTCCTCCTACACAGCAGCGCGATGTGGCACGGTATCCTGCTGCTGCTGATTGGGAGCTCAGATCATGGAAGGAGCCATATGACTGAGGCGAGGAGTATTTATTGGTTTTTTTTTTCACTTTCTGTGAAGGGGCACATCTGGGCAGAACCACTGTGAAGGGGGCACTGGGCACATATCTTGGCATATCCACCGTAAAAGGGCACATATCTTGGCATATCTACTGTGAAGGGGCACACATCTTGGCATACCTAATGTGAGGGGGCACATATTTTGGCATACCTAATGTGAGGGGGGCACATATCTTGGCATATCTACAGTGAGGGGGGCACATATCTTGGCATATCTACAGTGAGGGGGCACATATCTTGGCATATCTACTGTGAGGGGACACATATCTTAGCATACCTACTGTGAAAGGGGCACATATCTTAGCATACCTACTGTGAGAGGGGCACATATCTTGCCATATTTACTGTGAGGGGGCACATATCTTGGCATATCTACTGTGAGGGGGCACATATCTTGGCATATCTACTGTGAGGGGACACATATCTTGGCATATCAACTGCAAGGGGCCACATAACTTGGCATACCTAATGTGAGAGGGGCACATATCTTGGCATATCTACTGTGAGGGGGGCACATATCTTGGCATATCTACTATGAGGAGGCACATATCTTGGCATAACTACTGTGAGGGGGCACATATCTTGGCATATCTACTGTGAGGGGACACATATCTTAGCATACCTACTGTGAGAGGGGCACATATCTTAGCATACCTACTGTGAGAGGGGCACATATCTTGCCATATTTACTGTGAGGGGGGCACATATCTTGGCATATCTACTGTGAGGAGGCACATATCTTGGCATACCTACTGTGAGCGGGCACCTATCTGTGAGTAGTCGTGAGGGACTAAAACATTGGGTAGAAAATAAAAGTAGGCACATAAGGACCGATTCACAAATATCCGCTCTGTAGTATGCTCTGTGTAAGGTATTTAATCTATAATACATACAGTTTTATTGCTGTAAGCGCCATGCAAAATGTCATAATGGCCCACTGAGACTTTATCGCCCAAGGGCCCACATGAACCTAGAGCCGGCCCTGCCTCCTGATATCTATCATAATGTGACAAGTGTAGAAGAAACACCACGGGTACTAATCCACATGTTGTACCGCCATCTAATGCTGCTATAACCATGGACAGGAGGTTCTTAGTATACATTGTTTTCAAAATGTATAAGCCCACTTGCCACGTCACGGCGACCTCCTTCAAGTGGGTTCCTACACTAATGACTATTATTATTTATTATAAGACTATAGTATTAGAACTATTACTATTATTCCCCTTATTATACTACTGCTATCCTATGGTTGTTAATTATGTCCCTACACCTAAAACTGTTGATCCAGAAGAAGGCGAAAACCCCTGGATTCATTCGGCCAATTCGTGTCACAAGGGAAAAATTCCTTCTCGACCCCGGGAAAAGGCGATCAGTCCTAGAACCCTGGATCAAACCCCCTGATCCCTATCCCTAAATTTGGTCCCTATCCCTAAACCTGTTGATCCAGAAGAAGGCAAAAGCACCTGGACACATTTAGCCTATTCATGTCACAGGGGAATAATTCCTTCTCGACCCCGAGAAAAAGGCGATCAGTCCTAGAACCCTGGATCAAAACTCCTGATTTCTATATCTAAGTTTTCTAAAAAATCATGTTGTTATTTTTTTAATTTTACTATTGTTATAGATTTATTACTATATTACTACCCTTTTACCTAAGTATTAATATTTAATAACTCTAATTTTATTTTATTTTTTAGATTTGGTTGTTGCTGGTGGTCTTACAGCTCCTTACCATCCTTCACCGGCAGAATGGTTTGAAGAGGGAGGTCCAGAGGATGTTCTTCTTTCCTCTCAGGTTGGTTTTGACATACTGGAAGGTGGTTGGCTGGCGGATCTTCTGTCTTCTTCCAGGCTGATTCTGAACTCTTCTCAGGTTCTTGCTCTTCACATCCAGTTTCACCATCCTCTGTTATTTTTTCTGCTTCTTCTCAGTAGTCTCATCCTGCTGCTCCCGGGATGTCTTTGCCTCCTCTCGCTCTCTCTTGGCCTTCTCCACCAGCAGGTCTTCGCACAGTTGGCTTGCCATCATCAATGTCGGCTCTGGATCTTCTTCCTCCAATGGAAAAGGCAGGTATTTCTTCTGAGCTTCTTGCTTGGTTGGCATGAGGCGCTAAGAACAGATTCAGTCACTCATCTATGAGACATTCCTATTAAACCTTCACATCTATAGACAGAACATGGAGGAATCTGGAGGACAATATGACAGAAAGTAGAATCACTCACCTCCATCTTAATTATTGGAGACGGGAGGAATCTCATGGGATAGATGAGACGTTGTTGGTTTCTCTCCTCCACCGTGCAGGGATAAGCTGCAGGGAGAACACAACTAGATCATGAGTTTACTTCACATCAGTCTAAACCTAAAGCTCAGATCAAGTTTTCATAGTCGAGTCTTATTACCAAAAATACTCACTTAACCACCTCAGCCCCCCTAGCTGAAACACCCTTAATGACCAGACCACTTTTTACACTTCTACACTACACTACTTTCACCGTTTATTGCTCGGTCATGCAACTTACCACCCAAATGAAATGTTTAATTCGGAAACTTGGACTGGTTTCCACCGGAAAGGCTTGCATAATAGCTTCCCAGGTTGGCGGTTATAAATTGTGTGGCATACCGGTTTGTTTCTGCCACGACTAAGTCCAAGAGCTCCGCAGTCAAGAACAGCTCAAAAAATCCCAAGGCCGAACCGATCTGAGCTGTCTCAACCCGAACTCCAGACTGGGCGGTGAAAGGGGGAACTAATGGTGCGGCTGAAGTTGGGGACTGCCAATCAGGATTTGCCAGCACCTCAGGGATTCTAGGGGGTCTACAGGACTGTCTGTGCGGTGGCTGCGACAGGGTAACTACTGCACGTGCCACCGTACCAGCTTCAACTGCCCTTCTGGTGCTCGCCACTTCACCTTGTTGTACTGCAGTGCTGGTACTAGGTCCAGGGAGGGCTGCGCTGCTGGTGTATGCCTCACCACGTAATCCGACAGCGCCAGCCCCACTCTGCTGCCCTTGAAGCGGATCCTGCACAACCTGTGGTCTAGCGACACGGGGCCGGGTACACCTGGTGGTATCAGGGACCTCAGCCTCCTCGTCCGAACTTTGTGTCAGACTGCCACTGCTTTCTACAGGTTCGTATTCTGACCCGCTGGATTCATCAGATGAGGGTTCCCACTCCTCATCCGACTGGGTCAGAAGCCTGTAGGCATCTTCAGAAGAATACCCCCTGTTTGACATTTGGGCTACTAAATTTAGGGGTATTCCCTGAGACTACCCAAGAAAAAAAGCAAGCCTGTCTTACAAATGGGAGGCTAGCGAAGTACCGGAGGCCGCTGCGGTTGATAAAAAATATCAAAACTGATTTATTTTATCGCCGCAGCGCTTGTAAAGTGATTGTGCAGTGATCAAAAAATAAAAAATTTTTGTCACTGTGGCGGGGCGGGCGTGGGTGAATGCACGTGTGGGCGACCGATCAGGCCTGATCGGGCAAACACTGCGTTTTGGTTGGATGGCGAGCTAAGGTGACACTAATACTATTATAGATCTGACTGTGATCAGTTTTGATCACTTACAGATACTATAAAAGTACAAATGCTGATTAGCGATACGCTAATCAGCGAATCAGTGACTGCGGTGCGGTGGGCTGCGCGCTAACCGACGCTAACTACCTAACCAAGGGGCCTAAACTATACCTAAAACCTAACGGTCAATACTAGTGAAAAAAAAAAGTGACAGTTTACACTGATCACTTTTTTCCTTTCACTAGGTGATTGACAGGGGCACGAAGGGGTGATCAAGGGGTTAATTGGGGTGCTGGGGGGTGATCTGGGGCTAAGGTGTAGTGTTTGGTGTACTCACTGTGTAGCCTGCTCCTCTGCTGGATCCAACCGACCAAAAGGACCAGCAGAGGAGCAGGGCAGCCATATAACAGATCATATTTACAAATATAAATCATTTTTAAATCATCTTGCCAGCCACGATCATTGGCTGGCAAGCTGATGACGTGACCCCCCCTCGAACTTTTGCCGGCCCGCGATGTGCATGCCAAGCGCGTCATCTCGTGTCTCGCGAGATAACGCATATATGCGTGACTCTGCCTGGGACTGACGCCTCCGGACCGCGATCCTGCGTTAGGCGGTCTGGAGGCGGTTTAGGCTACTTTCACACTAGCGTTCGGGTGTCCGCTTGTGAGCTCCGTTTGAAAGGGGCTCACAAGCGGCCCCGAACGCATCCATCCAGCACTAATGCATTCTGAGTGGACGCGGATCCGCTCAGAATGCATCAGTCTGGCAGCGTTCAGCCTCCGCTCAGCAGGCGGACATCTGAACGCTGCTTGCAGCGTTCGGGTGTCCGCCTGGCCGTGCGGAGGCGCGCGGATCCGTCCAGACTTACAATGTAAGTCAATGGGGACGGATCCGTTTGAAGATGACACACTATGGCTCAATCTTCAAACGGATCCGTCCCCCATTGACTTTCAATGTAAAAGTCTGGACGGATCCGTTCAGGCTACTTTCACACTTAGATTTTTTTTTACAATATAATGCAGACGGATCCGTTCTGAACGCTAGTGTGAAAGTAGCCTAAGAAGGGTCCCAGGCCATAGATGCACTGCTGGAGGCAGTAGATGTCCTAAAGAGAAGAGAATACAGTAAATGACCACTTACCACTCCTCATGGATGATAGGACAAAGGGTCAGATTACAATGAAGCCACTTACCTCCAGAGAAGTGCGGCCTGCTCCAATCCTGTATTCGTCCAGAATTGGAGAAATCATAGCGCGATCTGTTAACCCATTAAAGAGACTTAGTCACAGATCTGATAAAGGCAGTGAATGTTCTCCCAGGTGTAGGACCCTTGTGATCACACACTGATGGCCGGTCCTAAGGGTAATAATATGGAAGTCCTGAAGAACCATTTATAACTTCTTCATATATCTTTATAGCAGTCAGTCAGAGATCAGCTTCCTTATACAGAGCTCCAAATCCACTGCAAAACCTTAGACTAAAATGATAAATTGTAGCTTCCTGCAGCCACCACTAGGGGGAGCAGAGAAGCATACTGTACAGGCAGTCATCAATCCTGAGCTCCCTCTAGTGGTGTCTGCAGGCAGATCTAATGTTACCATTTATATCAGTGCAGAGGATTTGGAGCTTTGTATCAGTAAAACAGAGCTCTGATCACTATAGAAATATATCAAGAAATAAATCAACATAAAAAATGTCCTGATGATAAAAGGCGAACATTCACGTTACATATAATAGGATAATAATCACATATGATCATGCAGTACATATATATATATATAGTGCCTTCTTTACTGGGTATCTGTAGTGTCCCTTATAGCAGAAGGGCCCATATACGTAATACCACACATAACACAGAGGGGAGACTTATCTCAACTTATATGAAGGAAAACTGGCTCAGTTACCCATAGCAACCAATCAGATCGTTCCTTTCATTTTTCAAAACTAGAATCTGATTGGTTGTTATGGGCAACTGAGACAGTTTTCCTTTACACCAGTTCTGATACATCTCCCCCATAGTGCAGACTGGCTTGTACTGGACCCTATACAGATATATGACATGTTTATTTCTAAATTCATCCTGCCTAGGAGTCAGGAGTACAGAACTCACCCCCAAACAGACAGTAAAATACCCCAATTAACAACATTTAAAAAAATACCCCCATTTTCAGAGCCAGCACATTGTCCCCATTTACAATACTGCAAACAGAAAGCCCCAATTCCCAGCACAGGGGCCTCAATAAACACTACTGGCAGCCTTACAGGGCCTTAACTGACAGAATTTGGGAATCCTGCACCAGCCACTAGGGGGAGCTCACTACACCCAGATGTATGACTCCATATACGGCTAGCTCCCCCTAGTGGTGTCTGGGACAGGTAGGATTTAGGATAAATGTGAAGCATCATGGGAGATGTCAGATGAGAGGTGTGAGATCTCACCGGCGTCCATCTTCACCTCTCGTCGTCCTGTAACGGTCTGAGGACCACTGACCGTTGGTTTCCTTTCAAGTTTAAATCCAGCGATCCCATTGGCTGCTGAGCAGTGACATCTGGAAGAGGAAATTTAAAGGGACAGGATGCTGTTATCTCACTGCAGTGCATGTCCTGTATGTGAGATATCATGAAGCTGTGGCGATAATCTGCGGCGACCGGCTGCTATCACTCCTCATCCACCAGGGGGCGTAATATCTGATCAGTGTTATATCCTACATATTATTACACTATTATATGCCAAGAAGCATCGAAATCTACAATTACGGTTTTGATAAATGATTTTACCCCTTCCTGACCAGGTTATTTTGCATCTCTGATTATGTAACTGATTTTGATAGAGGAATATTCGCCAAAAATTCTGCTGTTGGTAAAAGATGTCAATTATGTCTTCACCATTGGCTCCGATCTGTGACAGTGATCAGGAAGCTAGAAGATCTTCCGGCCGCACACCCTGTGATATATCATCATCATCATCATCATCACCCAGATCTCAGGAATATATGTGACATGTACTGATATAGTATATACTTACTTCTAGGCCTCCATGACTTATCCACAAGCTGGTTTTAGAAAACTTGGGTGACAACTAATACGGCCGCCAGTGCAGATCCCCCCCAAGGGTTGTCACATGGGGTTTACAGGATTGTGGATGGCTACAATGACTAATAAGAAGAAAACCACCATATACTGCTAAAGTAATACCGCCATATACAGCCGGTATATAACCACCATATACTGCTAAAGTAATACTGCTATACACATCCTGTATAATACCACCATATATTGCCAAGATAAGAGTGTCATATACAGCCTATATAATACCACCATATACTGCTAACGTAATATCACCATATACAGCCGGTATATAACCACCATATACTACTAAAGTAATACTGCCATACACATCCTGTATAATACCACCATATATTGCCAAGATAAGAGTGTCATATACAGCCTATATAATACCACCATATACTGCTAACGTAATATCACCATATACAGCCGGTATCATACCACCATGTACTGCCAAGATAATAGTGCCTATATAATACCACCATATAGTGAGAACATAATACTGTTATTTAAAGGCTACAGAAAATAGCCATATGGTGCTAAGTTAATACTGCCACATACCGCCGGCATAATACCACCATATAGCGCTAACATAATAATGCCATAATCAAACTGTATAATACCACCATATACTGCCATGATAGTGCTATACAGCCTGCATATTATCAGTAGGGTTGAGCCAATAGAGCTTCAGATCAGAGAACAGAAGAACAAACTTTTTAATGAGGTCTCTGTACAGCATTAAAATGTATTGGCTCTGCGTAGACAAAATTCGTATTGGCCAAAGTTGCGAGACTTCACTGAATTCATTCGGTATTCCTTTCTACGTCTTTAAAAACATTTTAAAATAGGAATCCGAAGTCGGGTTTGGTACTGGCTGGTACCTCGGTATTGAACCCGACTTTGGATTCCTAATTTACTGAAGTCTTTCATTGAAGTCTTGCGCGACTTCGGCCAAGACGAATTTTGTCTACGTAGAACCAATAAATTGCAAATTCTGTACGGAAACTACATTATAAACAAAGTTCTGGAGCGAATCGACTTTGGATTGATGATCCTAAGCTCAATTCGCTCAACCCTAATTATCAACATATAATGTTAAAATAATACTGCCATATAACGCCTGTATAATACCACCGTGGAGTGCTAAGAGAAGACCGTCATATACAGCCTCCAAAATAATACCATATAGTGCTAAGATACACAGACAGTTATCTTTAATGGGGGGCACAGGAAAATAACCTGAAATAAGCAGATAACTTACCAACGGGGTCGTACGTCAATCGCCGATCATCAGCCATAAAACAACCACTGCCGGCTTGAACATCAGCATCCATAATCATAATGATCAGTGACTGCAGCTTAGCTGCATTGTGTATAGGAGGTCCTGTCTCCATATAAACTTGGTCTGCTGTTCTGTATCTCCCTCATGCTTTACACTGCAGCACTGCCTGTTCAATTTTGCTGCTGTGTGTAAGTGGAAGGTAAGTATGTGGAGAGATGATCAGGTTACAGCAAGGACAGAAAATTATAAACTACAGGGACACAAACCCTCAGAGAGAAGAGGACTACCTGCATGTAGATGTTGGGGCATTAATAAGGGGGAGGTGCTTTTATCAGCCATTGATTAGTAAACTCTTGACTCCTCCTCCTGAACTGTGCAGGACTCAATGCAGGAGGAGAGGTTTTGGGGAAGTTGCTTGGGGTGTTTCCAAATTTTGCGCCTACTTACGCTCTTGGGTACAGCAAGGCCCCGTAGACTTCTTTGGGGGCCATATTATGGCGGCGTACCACTTGCATATGACACTCTGGTGTCAATCGGCGGCCGAAATGAAATGGATTCTACAATTTGTAAAATCCTTCGTAATCACCAGTGTGAGCACAACACAAAAATACACATCTCACATACTGCAAACCTTCTGATGAGAAGGACGAGGCCTTATCCAAGCAATCAACGGTGGACGGAATCTCTTCCTTTCTTTTCAGAAAAGAGGTTCTGCAGCATCAGCGCCTTAAATTCTGTAATTTTAGTAAAAGGATTAGAGTGTTTCATATAATATAAAGATCTATATAAAGTTTTGGAACTATACAGATAAAAATATAAAATCTGCCACCAAATCAAACTAAAAATGTGAAGCAGAAAATTTACTGTTTAGGTAAAAATCTATGTATTGAAAACTGAAAATCTGCATCCATTAAACAAACACTATCCATATATCTTAGTTCATTAACATATTAAAATAATCTGGCCTTCATCCTGGCAGAGTATTGTGATGTCACCACATTTGCATAGAATGTTCTAGAACTAGGCCTACAGCCGTGATGTCACTGGATGACATCACAATGATGGATTTGTGAAGGTAGGACTCCATGTTGGATGCACACAACTTCAGAAAGAAGATTGGACGCCATCATGAGGATTCATAGGCGTCTGCGGTATGTTGATCGGCGGCTGCTGGTCAACTCTCTCTCATCCTGCATGTCGATTGGCTCATTCCTTCTGACCCGATTCAGAAAACTGAATCAAAAATGGAGGACTCTGATGAGGAACTCCAGCTTCCTGGCCAAGAAATCAACCATCATGACACAGGTCAGGAGCTTCTTCAGGTCAGTTGCCTTAAGACGTAAAAACCACGTCATCCGCCATGACATAGCTGAGAAGACACCAACTATTTTTATTGCTGATCCAAGCGTTGCACATGAGGGGCCCCTAATACCACAAGGCATGTCCCTGGGAGAAAAAACAGAAAGTGGGGAACCCCCACAAAAAAGACCTCGGGACGCTGATACTGTGGAGCCATTACTTGACCACAAAGCACCACCTTCTAAAAAAACACCAAAGAGCTGTAAGCGACGATGTAATAGAAAGACTCGTCAAAAACAACACACAGCAATGAAGGATGATGTCTCTTTAAATTTTGAGACCCTTAAAACATCGGACAAGAAAATGGCTGAGTCTGCTGAAGACCTTTTGAAGGAATCTCGTGAAGCTTCCAAAGCCAGTCTTAAACGGAAAGCACCAACCTCCAATGACAGTCAGTCCGGGACATTTCCACCAGCCAAAAGAGCTGCGGCAGAAATCATGTCCGCTCCATCTACCAAAGATGTAGGAAGCCCGGAGCTGGGAACATCACAAGTGGAGATGGCCTATAACTGGAGAGCACAGAACAACTTGTCTCCAAAGCACTTATCCATCCTGAAGAGCAGCGGCCAGGAAGGCATGCTGGACGATGACATCATTAATAAGGCCCAGGATCTCCTGCAGAATCAGTTTGGGGACTTTGATGGCCTGCAGCCCGCCGCTGCTATTCTCTTTCCAGGGTACAGTGTGCTAGAGAAGGCCGTACAAATCCACTATGACGAGGACAGGGTGCACTGGCTGACCACCTGCTTCAAAAATGGCGACATCCTAGTGGCCGACAGCATCAAGACCAGCAAATTGCCTCTATCTGTTTGCGAGCAGATTAATAACATCTACAGTGTAGTGGTCAATGAGCCCCTGAAAAATCTAAAATTTCTCAACGTGGATCAGCAGAAAAACACCTATGACTGTGGGGTGTTCGCCATAGCATTTGCCTTTGAGTTTCTGGCAGATGACGGTGAACCCACGGCGATCTTCCAGCATGATGTGATGAGAGACCATCTAATATCCTGCCTGCAGAATGGTAGGATCACAGGCTTTCCCAAAAAGGTCAATTAGCGACTCCATGTCTTTCATGACATGTCGAGTCTATGATGGGCCAAGAGATCGCCCTGACCAGAAGCCTGATATTACCGAAACAGACCTGGATCCTCTACTTCACCAAAGCTGCAGCCTCTACCCAATCCCAGATTACAACCGCTGGCCCATGGCACAGGTCTACAACCCACAGACTTGTTGGCATCGGTAAGTGACTATTCTAAGTTTGATCATTTCCGTGTACGGATTGTAATAATGTCTTCTCATGTGATAATATATGTATGTGTAGAAAGTACTTAGACAACACCAAATGTTCGGGGTAATCACACCCCACAAACATTGGCCTTTTAGCCTATGGGCACCATAACTTTGCTGGGTCTATAGTTATACCTATTTATGAGGGGGGTAGCCTAGTTTATTATGTTAACTCGGTCCTACAGACCCGATTATCAGGCAGTTGTGTCCCAGGAACATTTGTCAGACTATCAGATGATAGGGACCACATCCACGAGGAGACCTTGTATCCTCATTGTGTATATTGATATTGTTTTCTGTATAATTTGGACACAGCGGTATCCACTGGTCACCACTGGAAATAAAAACAGCCTGGGGTTAAGAAGGCAATTGCAGCAGATCGGATCACCAGAGGTCTGAGACAAAATGAGGTGCAGAAGAAACCATCTCCTGATCTTCACCAGTGACCCCTGCTAGAAGGTATTGGCCTTAAGAACCAAAAAGAGCCCTAAATAAGGTAAGATCCTTGTTACAGGAGTCTTAAAATATGATGTGATTTGTAACAGGAGCTCATAATAATAATAGACATGATGCCAAATTCTGGAGACACCAGAGTGATGGCACAGAATAATGTAGGGTTTAGATTCTCCACAAAGATGAGCAGAGCAGTAGACATTAGTGGAAAAACATCCAAATCACCTGATACATGGCATATAAGAATGATAAAATTCTAACTGCCTACAGTCGCCACTAGGGGGAGCTCTCATTGACCTTGATATGTAGATCACCTTGAGCAATGGCTCCCAGAATTTTAACTATGGAAGTGTGTAAGAAAGCAGGGGTTTTGGTGATTTGTTTTCGGAAAACTGAGCTCCAAACCTTTCTGAGCTCCAAAAATATATGAAAATAAATCATCCCACGCTTATAAGGTGTATTCTGTTTATGTTGGAAACAGCAGTGGGTCCCAAAACAAGAATAACAGCTATAACATTCAATGACATTTATAAGCGTTGGTATCGCTGTTAGAAACATGGGCCCAAGTTTAATACAGCAAATTGTGTGTCACTTACATGTAATTTTTCGTTCTTCCATGTTCAGTCATAATTAGTTATATTTTTTGCATCTGCAGATCACTGTACCAGAGCGGGGGTCTCACTGTGTCCTTGCAATGAATATGGGATACAGCTGGAGGTGATGACTCTACCACAAGTCAGCGACATGGTGGCCACCATGTCAGGATCAGATGACCTGCACTTCAGCAAGAGGCAGATTCCGGGCTCGGTCTCTGCACTCACCCACCGGACTTTCTGCAGTCAGACGTATTCACTAAAGAAGTGAGTTTCCTGCTGCATCAAAGGCAGATTCCAGGCTTGGTCTCTGCATTCACCACTGGACTTGACATTCACCGGACTTTCCGCAGACAGATGTATTCACCAAAGAAGTGAATTTCCTGCTGCATCAAAGGCAGATTCCAGGCTTGGTCTCTGCATTCACCACTGGACTTGTCATTTACCGGACTTTCCGCAGACAGATGTATTCACCAAAGAAGTGAATTTCCTGCTGCATCAAAAGGCAGATTCCAGGCTTGGTCTCTGCAGAAGTCAACCTACTTGACATTCACCAGTTTTCCACCGCCTAGGGGAAGGGCAGTCCTTCAGCCATGGCTCCCTAGAGGTTTCCTCCATTGGGGATTTTTCCTCTCCTGAGTGCTGAAGGCCCGACTCATCATGAGTCAAAGGCCCATCATCAACAGGGCCACATTAAAGACCAGTGCCCTGACTTCTAATGAGAACATCTACTGTACATTTGATATCTTGCAGTTAATAAAGAAGTCAGTGTATATTAAGTAGTGGTGTGTCTGAGCCTCTTTGTGAATCTTCATAGTCAACTGGATGGGGGTGCAGGGTGTCGGACCCTTGCTGCTCAGATAGTGATGGCCTTTATTGGTTTTACAGCTAGGCTTATTTTTTTTTATTCCCTACCTACAGTGGGGGACTGATTGGTGGGGACTGCTGGGTCCCCCATGATCATGAGAATGGGGATCCTGTGTCCCCGAAGAAATGGAATGGTAGGTCAATCATGTTCCCTTCTGCTTCATTCAGTGTCTATGGGACTTCTGGAAATAGCTGAGCATTGTACTCGACTATCTCCAGCAGATCCATGGAGAGTAACTATGTGCACGCTCGACCTGCCACTTAATTCATAAGTGGACACAGGATCCATTTCTCGTGATCAGTGGTGGTCCCAGAAATTTTGTGGATAGGGGTTAGTTTTGTATCGACAGAAACTATATCCGGACTACATACCCCTTGAAGTCAACAGGTGCGCAAAAATGTGGATGTAACATGGACCATATCCAGATTTTTGTTTTTGCGAATCCGCAATTTGTAGACCGCAAAACAGATATGGTTGTGTGCATGGAGGGTTATATGATATTGATTTTTTCTACTGAAAAATTAAAAATATTAAGAGGTAGAGTCAGCGGTGTACCTCCAACGGAGGCAGACCACTCAGTTGCTATGGGACCCCTGGAGGAAGGGGGCCCAGTCTTGGACAAAAGGCCTGCCTCCTAATTACACTTAATTCTCGCTCCTGTCTTGAGTCCCTTGTCTGGGGCTCAGTCTCTGCTTTCCAGCTCCCTGCTTCCTCTGTCCTGTCCTCGGGGCCCCCCTTTACTCAGTACATCATCAGTGGCTAGCTCTGCACCCGCTGGAGTCCCGACTAGCGCTCTATGTTGTCTCGCTGATGGGCGCTGAGTTGGCTTGTTCTGTGCCACGGGAGTTGGGATTTCATTCCTCTGCAAGTGACAGTGTAGAGGATGATGAGAGTGACTTCTGCAAAAAACTATGACTTTAGGTGAGAAGTGAGTGTGTTGTCAGTAATATGTGTTTTGGTGTGAAGTGAACTCCTCATTTCCAGTGCGGAACCCCCAGTTCTGCTCTGCAGACCGGCATAGTGTAATGCCGCCATGTCCTGCTCTGTGCACTCAGGTACAGTAAGTGTCTGTGTCAGCTTCATGCACTGATCTAGAGACACATTGTTTGTCCTGCTTTGCACTGCAGCTTAGCTCCATAAGGGCATTACTATGACCACAGGAAACATCCTGTCACATTACAGACGTAGGGCTGCATGCAACTACCTGAGACGCCATAAGGGGGCACTCCAAAATAAAATACTGGAACATGTATGAAAGAAATTAACTTGGTGGTATGGAAACCTATCCAGATGTGTAGATGAAACCATATGGGTAATGTAGAAGAGACAGCGTAAGGAGGTATATGACGGAGAATATAAGAGAAATACATGATCGGTATACATGTTAGTCAGCCTGCATTTGTGGGAGGGGCGGAGGCTCTTCATATACGAGCCACAGCCTCACTCCCCGGCGCGTCTTCTCAGGTGCACAGCTGCCGCTGGGTGTCATTAGCAGACTAGCTTCTCTGGTGGTAGGAGTCTTTCTTTGCAGCATGGAACTTGTTATTTTGCTCTCTGCTACCGTAGCATGAACGCGCCATACTACGTAAGTAGGTTGGGCCGGGGCCGTCTCTCCTGGCCGGTCGGAACCGACTTTGCTAGCGAACGGGAGGCTTCGCCTCAGACTCCGCTCCCTCAGGTTTGCTCGTTGGGGCTAAATACTTCTATTTCTTTTCACCTTTGTTGTTGGTAATAGGAGTTAGTTCCTATAAATCTTACAAGTTTCACTTCGCTTTGTTCATCTCGTATGAAAAGTTACTTCAGCCGGTTTGCTGTAAAGGAAGAGTTACCCGGCTGCACGTGACGTCATGTTTGGAGATCGGACGCAGCTGTTATTATTTAGGCCTCTTGCTGTAGCTGTTCCTTGCCATGTGTCTTCCCCTCCCCCGCTACCACCATCTTTAGACTTCACGTATTTCACTGCTCCATGTACTTAAAAACCCTGCCGCACTTTTATGCTCTGCTGTTATCCTGAGCGGCATTTACACTTTCTGCTTTTATTTAATGTCTTATGCTGCATCGGCATGTCCTCACTGTCCTGCACTTTCCTACTCTTGGTTCGTATTCACTCAGATTGGTCCCACATTCAAGCTGCGGTCACCTGTTACATCTCATTCCGTACACAGCCGACAGCCGGATCCGTATTACACACCTGTTATTACATGTTGTATACTCAGCTTAAAGCCATAGCTGCTACTGTTACTCCGTTTTCATGCTCTGGACGCACCACCTGGTGTTCACACCTTGCTCCACTCACAACCAGAGCTGCGTTCATGTGTCGACTGGTATACCATGTTTGCTCTGCTCACTGTGAGAGCTGTGTTTTCACATCCGCTGTCACAACATGTTCATACTAGGCTTTTTCCAGAGCTGCATTCACGTTCACCGTTACATCATGTTTATGCTCCACTCACATTTAGAGCTGCTATTCTACCAATTTCATTGTCGGCCACACCCAGAGGTGCATTCACACTACGCTGTCAAATCATTTTTTGCACTCCACCCACGACCAGAGTTGCATTCATACATCTATCGGTATATCATGTTTGCTCTACTCGCACCCAGAGCTGCGTTCACACCTATGCTACTACAGGTTCTTTCCAGGCCTATTTCAAGAACGGCATTCACGTCGCTATTACATCTATGTTATGCTCTGTTCACAACCAGAGCTGCTGTTATACCAAATTTCATGCTCTGCTTATACCCAGAGTTGTGTTCACACTTCTGCTACACCAGGTCGTATACCCCACTCACCAAAGCCGCTTTCCATGTCTGCTGTCACATCAAGTTAATATTCCGTTCACATCCAAAGCTGTGTCCGCATGTCTGCTTTTACATCTTGTCCTATACTCCATTCACTACTAGAGCTGCGTTCACGTGTCTGCCTTCGCATCACGTCAATACTCTGCTCACTTTCAGATTGCATTTATACGTCTGCTTTATACCATGCTTTTCATGTGCTACCCATACTCAGAGCTGCGCCCATACCATGTTTTTCAGGTACCACTTACATCCAAAGCTCCATTCACCCATTTGTTGTTACATCATGTGTTGTACTCTGCTCCCACTCAAAGCTGCATTCTCCTGTTCATTGCTACGTCATGGTTTTACTCAATAATCTCACCGGGGCAGTCTGCACCCACCACTCCGGTACCTCTCTCCCGACAAACATAACTGCGTTCTTTTCAGGCTTGCGTTCCTTTCCTCGGTGGTCTGTCACATTCCATAGGCCTACTTTTCCGTTCACCTCAGGGAGAATTTATTATTATCATTATTTTTTTGGGTGTTCTATAATCCAGGTTCATATTCACTCAGACTGGTCTCCGTTTACTTCTGGTTCGTATTAACTCAGATTGGTCTCCTGCCCCAGTTCACCAAACAGCTCCTCAGCGGAGGTCACTGGGCCAATAGGAGTAAGTTTCCTGCTATGTTTTCACAAGCTGTTCATTTGTTTGTCACGATAAGAGACTTCTCTTGGCGAACTTGCAATGCCTCAGCTCTTGTTTTTCTCCCATCTCTGTTTCAATTTCATGTTTACGTTTTATGGTTCGCGGTGGTTAGTGTTTTATGTATGCACGTGCTTCGGATGACTAATGTCTATATTTTCAACGCCTGTTGGCAGTTATGTTCCTTAGGCCACCTTCTAGCCAATCCAATCATTCAAGTCGCTTCATATCCCATCAGGTCCGGCTTACGTTTTAATTACTTATTGTCACCGCAACGTCATCCCTCTGGCTTCAGGGGCCCCTATGATTGATCCGGCCTCATGGCTCCGGGGGCCCCATGGCCGTTTTTCATGTTTTGTTTGTTAGGGGTACAACATGGTTGTAGGCTGGTTAGTGTCCCAGGTTCGCTGTTGGAGGGGGTCATGGTTATGCGAGTCCCCAAGATATTCTGGTGCTGCATAAGTGGTTTGTGGTCATGGCTACGGCCAAGAGATATCCGAAGAACCCTAGGGAGAGAAACCACGGGAACAACCTAACCCAGCTAGGCGTGTCTTAGCTAACTTGACTAAATGGCTTGTTGTGTGCCCTAAGCTATAATCGTGGGTAGGCCTATAAGTGGGCAAAAACCAAGCCAAGTAGGGTAGAAAAGGAACTCGAATGGCATGTGCAAACTAATCCCCAAGCCAATTGCAAGGCGTCAGGGATCTAGAGCGAAAATTCGGGGTGTATGAGGCAAGACCAGAAGGAGACCTACAACCCATCTTGTGGATGACAAGGCCAGAGACATAATACTGAATATTGCGGATACTGCCCGAAGCGGAATGGAGGACTGGGAATACATTGTGAAATGGATAATGAAAACCAACTGAACCTTGTAAAGTTTTGGTTCTAGTGCGAGTACTGGCAATGCCCTAGCCTCAGGAGATCGTGGGACTGAAACCTAACTGCCTAGACTAGGCAGGAATGAGGGCTAAAAGGAACTATGTAGATAGGAAGAGAATCCTTGAATAGTTCCCCAGACAACAGATGCCGTGGTCCGCGCGTTGTTCTACTGTGCGCCCCTGAAAATTGTTTTAACTCTTGAGATGTGAAGACCGACCTACTATCTGAATCTTCTACCGTGAGGAAATGCTGGACCTTGTCCAAAACCCGATTCAACGTGGTTGTAGGGAGTCTGAGGTTAGTGCGGCAAGAAGCTCCCGCCATAAGAGACACGCACGCATGGTTCCCGCCATAAGAGACACGCACGCATGGTTCTCGCCATAAGAGACCTGCACGCATGGCTCCCGCCATAAGAGACCTGCACGCATGGCTCCCGCCATAAGAGACTCGCACGCATGGCTCCCGCCATAAGAGACTCGCACGCATGGCTCCCGCCATAAGAGACTCGCACGCATGGCTCCCGCCATAAGAGACTCGCACGCATGGCTCCCGCCATAAGAGACTCGCACGCATGGCTCCCGCCATAAGAGACTCGCACGCATGGCTCCCGCCATAAGAGACTCGCACGCATGGCTCCCGCCATAAGAGACTCGCACGCATGGCTCCCGCCATAAGAGACTCGCACGCATGGCTCCCGCCATAAGAGACTCGCACGCATGGCTCCCGCCATAAGAGACTCGCACGCATGGCTCCCGCCATAAGAGACTCGCACGCATGGCTCCCGCCATAAGAGACTCGCACGCATGGCTCCCGCCATAAGAGACTCGCTGGAGTGGCTCTTGGCTTAAAGGATTTCACAATTGTCATCAACATTGGTAGGTCATATACGGCCATCTGATACTATTTTCCATGGCACACCTTTCAGAAGTTTTCTTTTGGTCATTTATATTTTACAGATTAGTACTTGCGGTTCATTTCAGCCTCATTTCATTAAGAAGCTTTACCCCATGTCTTTGTCTTTCTAGGTTATCGAGTAGTGGTTGATTACTAAACCTGTCGGGTTAAGCCCCAATCTTTTCCCCAGCTGTCCTTAATTCTTAAGGTTCGCTGCCTGGCCCCATGGGCCCCTGGTGGTTGCTTCTGCCCCATGGCTTCAGGGGTCCGACCAATGGTTGTCTGTCCACCTGTGCAGCTATGCTTTTGGTTTTGAATGGCTCACATATTTACCTGCTTGCCAGCTTATGTTATTTTAGGTTTAATTTTAATTAATGTCTGTTATCATCTCCATTTTCTGTCACGTTTCCCTTCGTCTTTTCAGGTCATGCAGTTGGGGATCACCTTCCACGTCGGTCAGGTCTCGTTTCTAACGATATTTCGCTTTGCATGTTGTTCAGGCCACGTAGTTTATCTTGTTTATCGCCTGCCACATCGATCAGGCTCATGGTTTAATTCCACCTGCACCTTATTCAGGTCACTTATTATAGTTATAATTTCTTGAAAAAAAAAAACTCGGCCCCATGGCTTCGGGGGCCCGATGACAGCTTCGGCCCCATGGCTTCGGGGGCCCGTTGACAGCTTCGGCCCCATGGCTTCGGGGGCCCGATGACAGCTTCGGCCCCATGGCTTCGGGGGCCCGTTGACAGCTTCGGCCCCATGGCTTCGGGGGCCCGATGACAGCTTCGGCCCCATGGCTTCGGGGGCCCGATGACAGCTTCGGCCCCATGGCTTCGGGGGCCCGAGGACTGTTTTCAGTCCTGCTGGGATGATTGCCTGGTTGGTTGTCCATCTGTGCATCTGGGCTGATTTGGCCCGTATGTATCACATACATATCTGCTTCCCTAAATTCCTAATAATCCATGTTGATCGCTCACTTTATGTTTTGACCACAAACTGGTCCGGTTCGCCCTACAGCATCATTGTCATGTCTTACGCAGATATTTCGTCTTGCTTTAATTGTTCATGCTTCGTTCAGGTCCTGCCAGAGGAGGAACAAGTAGGTCAATTCCCTCTAGCATTTCAGTCTCTGACCGTAGTCGATCATATCTTGTCAACCAGGTCCCGCGCAAAGTCATTGCCTTTTTACCACGACCAGCAATTCATTTTCGCAGGTAGCTTTATTGCAATTGCATTCCTTCACTCATGGGAGGGCATAGACAACATTTTGTATATTATGGCTTCGTAGCTTCTTGCCGCACTTGTACCACAACCTCAGACTCCCTACAACCACGTTGAATCGGGTTTTGGACAAGGTCCAGCATTTTCTCACGGAAGAAGATTCAGATAGTAGGTCGGTCTTCACGTCTCAAGAGTTAAAACAATTCTCAGGGGTACACAGTAGAACAACACGCGGACCACGGCTAGCAGATAGCTGTTGTCTGGGGAACTATTAAAGGATTCTCTTCCTATCTACATAGTTCTTTTTGGCCCTCATTCCTGCCTAGTCTAGGCAGTTAGGTTTCAGTCCCACGATCTCCTGAGGCTAGGGCATTGCCAGTACTCGCACTTGAACCAAAACTTTACAAGGTTCAGTTGGTTTTCATCATCCATTTCACAATGTATTCCCAGTCCTCCATTCCGCTTCGGGCAGTATCCGCAATATTGAGCATTATGTCTCTGGCCTTGTCATCCACAAGATGGGTTGCAGGTCTCCTTCTGGTCTTGCCTCATACACCCCGAATTTTTGCTCTAGATCCCTGACTCCTTGCAATTGGCTTGGGGATTAGTTTGCACATGCCATTCGAGTTCCTTTTCTACCCTACTTGGCTTGGTTTTTGCCCACTTATAGGCCTACCCACGATCATGGCTTAGGGCACACAACAAGCCATTTAGTCAAGTTAGCTAAGACACGCCTAGCTGGGTTAGGTTGTTCCCGTGGTTTCTCTCCCTAGGGTTCTTCGGATATCTCTTGGCCGTAGCCATGACCACAAGTTGGTAAGGCTGATTAGTCAGCCTGCATTTGTGGGAGGGGCGGAGGCTCTTCATATACGAGCCACAGCCTCACTCACAGGGGCGTGTTCTCAGGTGCCCCACCCTCCCTCCCTTATCTTATCATTTCCACAGGGTATGCCCACTTATAGGCCTACCCACGATCATGGCTTAGGGCACACAACAAGCCATTTAGTCAAGTTAGCTAAGAGACGCCTAGCTGTGTTAGGTTGTTCCCATGGTTTCTCTCCCTAGGGTTCTTCGGATATCTCTTGGCTGTAGCCATGACCGCAAATAAAGTTATAACAGTGTCTTCTCCTATGGGCCGAGTTTCCACAAGGAACAATAAATTGAGCAGGTTGAAACCCAGTATGCCCTGTCCCTTCCCATTCACAATACATTTTGAGCCTCATGCCTGTACAGAAATGCCCACTTTGGGCACATTGGCACAAGTGCTGCCCCTTTAGGGTCCGTTTTGCAGGATGATCAGGAGCCAGGATCTCAGAGCAGATAGGGATGCAGTATTATACCCTATCTGGACTCACAGGAAGAAATTTGGAAAGTTACACATTCATACCCTAGAAATCTAGTTGTACTTTTATTCCATTTACATTCTATGTAGAATCCCCATCATCATATAAAGTCAGGTCCATAAATATTGGGACATCGAAACAATTCTAACATTTTTGACTCTATACACCACCACAATGGATTGGAAATGAAACAAACAAGATGTGCTGTAACTGCAGACTGTCAGCTTTAATTTGAGGGTATGTACATCCAAATCAGGTGAATGGTGTAGGAATTACAACAGTTTGCATATGTGCCTCTCACTTAAGGGACCAAAAGTAATGGGACAATTGGCTTCTCAGCTGTTCCATGGCCAGGTGTGTGTTATTCCCTCATTATCCCAATTACAATGAGCAGATAAAAGGTCCAGAGTTAATTTCAAGTGTGCTATTTGCATTTGGAATCTGTTGCTGTCAACTCTCAAGATGAGATCCAAAGAGCTGTCACTATCAGTGAAGCAAGCCATCATTAGGCTGAATAAACAAAACAAACCCATCAGAGAGATAGCAAAAACATTAGGCCTGGCCAAAACAACTGTTTGGAACATTCTTAAAAAGAAAGAACGCACCAGTGAGCTCAGCAACACCAAAAGACCCAGACGACCACGGAAAACAACTGCGGTGGATGACTGAAGAATTCTTCCCCTGGTGAAGAAAACACCCTTCACAACAGTTGGCCAGATCAAGAACACTTTCCAGGAGGTAGGTGTATGTGTGTCAAAGTCAACAATCAAGGGGGGGGGGAGCCTAACCGCTGATCAAGACGGAGGGCTAGGAGCGAGCTCTCTTCTCTACAATCCGAGCTTATAGTAGCTAAAAGCCAGAAAAAAAGCTAAAAATGGGCAAAGTCGGAAGGGATCCCTCCAAAGAACCCCCAAGAACACCCAGAATGTAAAAGACCCAAGCGTAAATGGACAGGTTCTTGATATACTGTCTCTCCAGCACCCTGTGAAAAGATGGTGCCGCACCGCCGCTAGCTTATGAGCGAGACTCAGATGAAGATGACGGCGCGTCAGCAGCGGGAGAAGAAGAACAAGAACGGAATTGAACCACACTTACTAAAGCTTTCTTTAAAGCCACACTATCACAAGCTTTGGCCCCGATAGTACATGAGCTAAAAGAGCTCCGGCAAGACATGAGAGACGTGGGGCATCGCCTAGAGAAACTTGAAACGAACCAAGATCAAGTGGTGACCCACAACACTGCTATTGTCCGCACCTTAGAAGATCAGATCTCCTCCCTCAATATGGCTTTCTTCATGCTTGACGATCAAGAGAACAGGAGCAGGCGCAGAAACATCAGAATAAAAGGATTACCGGAATCCATACATCATGATGACCTAGAGTCAGTAATGCTAAGCTTATGCGCCGATCTCTTGGGTACGGATAGAGCACAATCTATAAAAATTGAAAGGATCCATCGGGCTCTCTGACCCACCCCAAAATTAGAAAAGCCGCAGAGGGATGCGGTCTGCGGCTTATTAAGCTACAAAGACACGGCAGCCATCTTGAAGGCCTCCCGCACTCACACAGATTTAAGGTATGATGGCACAACTGTTCTATTCTTTCAGGATGTGGCCCCCTCTACCTTACTGAAACGCCGCAAACTTAGGCCCCTTACAGACCATCTAAAGCAACGGAAAATATTGTACAGGTGGCTCTTCCCGTTCAGTATTACCTTTGCGGTTGAGGGCAGCCGCTGTGCGATCCGCACACCACGCGACCTCCCATTGGCCTGGGAAATATTAGATATACAGCCGTTGACGCTTGAGTCATGGCTGCCGATGAAGAACACCCTCTCCTCACTTCCGATACTCCCAGTGTCCTCAACGTGGGTTACCACCCAGCGCAAAACCCTGAACAGCAAGGGACACTCTTCCTGAAGTGTCCAAGTTCCATCACGCAAAACTGACGACATCACCGCACTCACTCACATGACGTCACTTTGAAGACTTGCCAGTATTTAGAATCTAGATCTCATCCATAGTGCCTTTTCTGACTGTTGCTCTTGCAGTCTGCTTAGTGAATGGGTAGCCAAGGAGGGCGATTTCAGATTGAGACCAGAAGAGGTCTTTCATCACAGGTTGAAAAAGAAAAGAAAAAATCCTGATGAACACCAGATGCACCACTAAGATGAGCTTGACGTATTTGAGTATGGACTGCATTCATTCATTGATGCATCATGTTTTAGAGCACTTGATGTTATATCTTCTGCCTCCCCCTCTGTTCCTCTATCTTTTCTACTTCAGCTAGGTCTCCTCTTGGTTACCCATGTTTGATTTTGGGCTAGCTCCGCTACTCTATAGTAACCAGTGTACTCTTATATGGGCACCTCTCATACGCTGTCTTGAACCTCCCTTTTACAATGGTATCTTCTGTCTTTCCATACTTTTCTCAGCCCTACTACTGATTATCCTTCTGGCTTATAGAGCATTTAGTAATGCTTAATCGTATTAACACAGGCTCAGGTGTGAGGACCAGGTTAGGATACTTACATACCCACTCCACCACCACCACCCCCCTTTCATCCCTTTTCCTCTTTTACCCCGAGGATAGCCCCATGTAGAGACCTTACTTTCTCCAACCTGTTGTTTTGAATTGTGGCGTCCGACAGGTTTCTGATGTGTAGTATCTACACAAATCCCACTAGTTCATATATTTACATATGTTCCGTTTTTAAGTGGCTATGGATATCCCCGCATGAAGCAAACACAACCGAGAACTTGATCCTCTCATGGCCTCCATAAGAACGACTACCTTTAACGTCCGGGGTCTAAACACCCCTCAAAAAAGATCGCAAGTACATACCCTCCTCAAGAAAGATAAGTGCGACATTTGTTTCTTACAGGAGACTCACTTCAAGAGGGATAGGTTACCTAAGCTGCCACAGATCCACTACACTCAATGGTTCCACTGTACGTATCAGAAGGCTTCTAGGGGTGTCAGCATTGCCATTAGTAAATACATCCCCTTCACTCATATATTAACCCAACAAGACCCAGAAGGAAGATTTCTCTTTGTTAAAGGGGAGATAGGACAAGTCACAGTATCATTAGCAAGTCTATATGCCCCAAACTCCCACCAACACAAATGGATAATATCCACTCTGTCCAAATTTAACGATTTCTCTGAAGGGATCAAAATTATTGGCGGTGATCTGAATATAGCCCTCCAACCGGCCCTGGACACCTCCTCAGGCACCTCGTCACAATCACAAAAATCTCTAGGTAACATGCAGAAAACCCTGCGGGATAACAATCTAATTGACTCCTGGAGAACCCTGAATACTAACAATAAGGATTTCACGTTTTACTCGGCAGTACATCGTACTTATCAAAGAATAGATTTAATCTTAATTTCGGAAGCACACTTAGGCATACTTCAGAATTCACACATAGGCCCAATAACGGTCTCTGACCATGCCCCAGTAACTACCACACTTTCTCTTTCTAACCTACAAGCTAGAGAATGGCAATGGCGTCTAAACGAAACTCTGCTGGACTCAGATAAAAATCTGTCAGACATCACAAGAAAATTATCCCAGTATTTTATAGACAACAATCCAGCAGATACTTCCCAGACCATAGTCATGGGAAGCACATAAAGCCTTCATAAGAGGCGAATTTATAGCCCTTGGGGTGAAACTTAAAAAAGAAAGACAAAAGAAGCTAAACCACCTCCTTAGACAAATCTCAGTCATAGAGACTACTCAGTCATAGAAACATTAAATGTCCCAAGAATTACCATTATACTATGTTCAAACAATATATGCATGGTGACAAGGGGAATAAATTAATGACACACTTAATCAAAAAAAGAAAAGATGCTCAACACATAGCAGCTATCAAAACGAGCTCTGACGAGCTTGCTTTCTCCACAAAAACGTTGGCGGAGGAGTTTTGCTCTTACTATACCTCCCTATATAACCTAGATGCAAACCAGTGTTCCTCTTCCACGGAATCACAAAATCCCAAACAAATAGACCTTATTGATGCCTTTTTAGGTAAACTCTCTATCACAAATATAGGCCTCATGCACACGACCGTTGTGTGCACCCGTGGCCATTGTTCCGTTTTCCATGATTTTCTGCGGACCCATTGACTTTCAATGGGTCCGTTGAAAATTCAGAGGATGCACCGTTTGTCATCTGCCTATGTGATCCGTGTAACCTGTCCGTCAAAAAAATATGACCTGTCCTATTTTTTTGACGGACAACGGTTCACGGACCCATTCAAGTCAATAAGTCCGTGAAAGAACACGGATGCACACAAGATTGGCATCCGTGTCCGTGATCCATGGCCGTAGGTTACTTTCATACAGACGGATCCGAAGATCCGTCTGCATAAAAGCTTTTTCAGAGCTGAGTTTTCACTTCATGAAAACTCAGATCCGACAGTATATTCTAACACAGAGGCGTTCCCATAGTGATGGGGACGCTTCTAGTTAGAATATACAACGAACTGTGTACATGACTGCCCCCTGCTGCCTGGCAGCACCCGATCTCTTACAGGGGGCTGTGATCAGCACAATTAACCCCTCAGGTGCTGCACCTGAAGGGGTTAATTGTGCGTATCATAGCCCCCTGTAAGAGATTTGGGGCTGCCAGGCAGCAGGGGGCAGACCCCCCTCCCTCCCCAGTTTAAATTTTATTGGTGGCCAGTGCGGCCCCCCCTAAACTCCCTCTATTGTATTAATAACATTGGCGGCACAGTGTGCGCCCCCCGGCCCACCCCTTCCTCCCTCTATTGTATTAATACATTGGTGGCAGTGTGCGGCCTCCACCCCCCCCCCCCCCCCCCGCTCATTGGTGGCAGCGGAGAGTTCCGATCGGAGTCCCAGTTTAATCGCTGGGGCTCCGATCGGTAACCATGGCAACCAGGACGCTACTGCAGTCCTGGTTGCCATGGTTACTTAGCAATAGTAGAAGCATCATACTTACCACCTGCTGGCTGCTGCGCTGTCTGTGACCGGCCGGGAGCTCCTCCTACTGGTAAGTGACAGATCATTAAGCAATGCGCCGCACAGACCTGTCACTTACCAGTAGGAGGAGCTCCCGGCCGGACACAGACATCGCAGCAGCCAGCAGGTAAGTATGATGCTTCTACTATTGCTAAGTAACCATGGCAACCAGGACTGCAGTAGCGTCCTGGTTGCCATGGTTACCAATTGGAGCCCCAGCGATTAAACTGGGACTCCGATCGGAACTCCGCTGCCACTAATATGATCGGGGGGGGGGGGGGGAGGGGAATCCGCACACTGGCCACCAATGTTATTAATGCAATAGAGGGAGGGGGGGCCGGGGGAGGCCGCACACTGGCCACTAATGTTATTATTACAATAGAGGGAGGGGGGGCCGGGGGAGGCCGCACACTGTGCCACCAATGTTATTAATACAATAGAGGGAGGGAGGGGGGGCCGCACTGGCCACCAATGATATTCAAACTGGGGAGGGAGGGGGGTCTGCCCCCTGCTGCCTGGCAGCCCTGATCTCTTAGGCTGCTTTCACACTAGCGTTCGGTATTCCGTTCGTGAGCTCCGTTTGAAGGAGCTCACGAGCGGACCCGAACGCAGCCGTCCACCCCTGATGCAGTCTGAATGGAGGCGGATCCGCTCAGACTGCATCAGTCTGGTGGCGTTCAGCCTCCGCTCCGCTCGCCTCCGCACGGACAGGCGGACAGCTGAACGCTGCTTGCAGCGTTCGGGTGTCCGCCTGGCCGTGCGGAGGCGTGCGGATCCGTCCAGACTTACAATGTAAGTCAATGGGGACGGATCCGTTTGAAGATGCCACAATGTGGCTCAATCTTCAAGCGGATCCGTCCCCCATTGACTTTACATTGAAAGTCTGGACGGATCCGTCCCAGGCTATTTCCACACTTAGCTTTTTTTTGCTAAAATAATGCAGACGGATCCGTACTGAACGGAGCCTCCGTCTGCATTATTATGGGCGGATCCGTTCTGAACGGATCCGCCCGAACGCTAGTGTGAAAGTAGCCTTATAGAGGGCTATGATGCGCACAATTAACCCCTTCAGGTGCGTCACCTGAGGGGTTAATTGTGCTGATCACTGCCCCCTGTAAAAGATCAGGGGCTGCCAGGCAGCAATGTACACAGTTTGTAGTATATTCTAACTAGAAGCATCCCCATCACCATGGGAACGCCTCTGTGTTAGAATATACTGTCGGATATGAGTTTTCGCGATGTAACTCAAATCCGATGGTATATTCTAACATAGAGGCGTTCCCATGGTGATGGGGACGCTTCAAGTTAAAATATTCCATCGGATTGGAGAAAACTCCGATCCGATGGTATAAAAGGGATTCCTGACTTTACATTGAAAGTCAATGGGGACGGATCCGTTTGCAATTGCACCATATTGTGTCAACGTCAAACGGATCCGTCCCCATTGACTTACATTGTAATTCAGGACGGATCCGTTTGGCTCCGCACGGCCAGGCGGACACCAAAACGACTTTTTTTTCATGTCCGTGGATCCTCCAAAAATCAAGGAAGACCCACGGACGAAAAAACAGTCACGGATCACGGACCAACGGAACCCCGTTTTGCGGACAGTGAAAAAATACTGTCGTGTGCATGAGGCCATATTCGGATGATTGTGCCTTATTACAAGCATCTGTGTCTATAGAGGAGGTGTGGTACTACAAGAAACTACTCCCAGTATTAATCCCGGAACTCACTAATTGGTGCCAAGTGTAACAGGATTAGCTCACGGGACCGTCGTCTCCTGGGATAGACGGGTGCTATAGGCACATAAAACACAGTCCAGTCCAAGCAAGTATGGTGCAACTGGCCTCAGCCAGTTTTATTGACTTTGGCAGAAAAATAAATATTAAACAAAACAGTTCAAAACAAATGAAATACCTGGCCGTCTGGCCACTACGTCTAAACAGGCAGTAGTCCCTAACTACATAAAACTGAGCCTTGTTCCCAGCTCCATCAACCAAACACACTGTTGTTTTCCACTCACCCAGTAGGGTTCTTCCCAGGAGCAGAGAGATCAGCTAGTGAGCTGTTTGCCCTTTTATAGCACACTCAGGTTCCAAGGTGATTAGCCACAGTTACCCTGAATACCTGGAGTGGCTAATTGGAGCGGGGACCCACCCAACTCTCCCTGCTCCAAGCAGCCAGGCCCTTCTAACCAGGTTTTTTAACAAAACCCTTGCAAAGAGAAAACCTAGTTTTCCTTGCTGTGAATTCTCTGGCTGCTTTTTAGAACGTATAGGACAGGAACCTAGGTGAAATGTAGACTCCTTCTACCACTTTTCCCCTGGTCCTGTCACATATCCCCCCCCCCCTTCCTGTTTCGATCTTGGGGTAGGAACACTCTGTGCCCTTAAACAGTACATCCTGGACAGGGCATCGGCGTTTCCAAGCTGACGCCCGGGCCTATGTTCAACTGTAAAACTATAATCTTGAAGAGACATGAACCATCGGGTCACTAGCCTGTTTTTCTCACGGTTTTGGCACATCCATTTAAGGGGGGCATGGTCAGTTACCAATTTGAATGTTCTCCCTTCCAAATAATACCTAAGAGCTTCTACGGCCCACTTAATTGCCAAACACTCCTTTTCTACAATGGAGTATTTCTTTTTATGTTCATTTAACTTTTTACTCAAGGTACACTACTGGATGCTCTTCCCCAGCCCTTACTTGCGAAAACACAGCCCCTATACCAACATCCGAGGCATATGTTTGCACAATGAACTCCTTTTTAAAATCTGGCGTGACTAACACTGGGTGGGCACATAGAGCCTGCTTCAGGTTCTGAAAGGCTTGTCCCGCCTCCGTGGTCCATTTGACCATGGTTGAATCCTTCCCTTTTGTAAGGTCTGTTAAAGGAC
Organism: Bufo gargarizans; assembly: GCF_014858855.1. NCBI lineage: Eukaryota > Metazoa > Chordata > Amphibia > Anura > Bufonidae > Bufo > Bufo gargarizans. Next base: position 73,331,272 of record NC_058080.1, read on the forward strand.
TCGCAATGCTGGCAACATTTTCAATAAAACGCCTATAATAACCAGTTAAACCTAGAAATGCTCTGACTTGTTTTTTGTTCAAAGGCCTTGGCCAGCTCTGGATGGCTTCCACTTTGTTTATTTGAGGTTTTATAACTCCTCGCCCAATTGTGTACCCCAAGTACTTTGCCTCTTCTTGCCCAATGGCACATTTTTTCGGATTCGCTGTCAAACCCGCTTCCCTAATAGAATTCAGGACGGCTTCTACCCTGGGTAGATGACTTTCCCAATCCGTGCTATGGATTATCACATCGTCTAAATAGGCAGCTGCGTATCTACGATGTGGTCTTAAAATTTTGTCCATCATCCTCTTGAATGTGGCCGGGGCCCAATGCAAACCAAAGGGAAGGACTACATACTGAAAATGGCCACCAGGGACACTAAAAGCTGTTTTTTCTTTGGCCCCCTCAGTCAACGGTACTTGCCAGTAACCTTTTGTAAGATCTAATGTGGTAAAGAACCTAGCATTACCAAGCCTATCAATCAGCTCATCCACTTGAGGCATTGGGTAAGCATCAAACTTTGAGACAGTGTTCAGTTTCCTGAAGTCATTACAGAAACGTATGGTGCCATCAGGTTTGGGAATCAAGACTATAGGACTAGACCAGTCACTATGGGACTCCTCTATAACCCCTAACTGAAGCATTGTTTGGACTTCTTGGGAGACAGCTTTACGTCTAGCCTCAGGTATTCTATAAGGCTTTTGGTTGACTCTGACCCCTGGTTCGGTTACAATATCATGTTTAATTATATCTGTTCGACCAGGTAGCTCAGAAAAGACCATCTTTATTTTTTGTACAAACTCCTTTGCCTTTTGGGTTTGAGATCCCGACAAAGTGTCTGCAATTTTTACCTCTGGTATCTCAAGGCTACATCCTTTTTATCCACTGCTGTAAGCTGCTAACACCTCTCGGTCCTTTCAGGGTTTGATTAGGTTCACATGATAAATTTAATAGGGCTTACATCTACCTGGTTGGTGAACCCGGTAATTCACCTCTCCGACCTTCTCAACTATTTCATAAGGTCCTTGCCATTTGGCCAAAAATTTAATTTCTACTGTGGGGACAAGGATTAATACCCTATCCCCAGGGTTGAAGTTTCTTACTTTAGCCGACCTGTTGTAAACCCGGGACTTACTCTCCTGGGCCTGCAGCAAGTGTTCTTTTACAATGGGCATTACTTTTTCAATCCTTTCCTGCATTTAGGACAAGTGTTCAATCACACTTTTGTAGGGTGTAGCCTCACTCTCCCAGGTCTCTATGGCAATATCCAAAAGACCCCGAGGGTGCCGACCATACACTAGCTCGAAGGGAGAAAATCCGGTAGATGCTTGAGGCACCTCCCGTACAGAAAACATAAGATATGGTAAAAGACAATCCCAGTCTTTGCCATCCTGTGCCACCACTTTTCTGAGCATCCCTTTTAAGGTTTTGTTGAACCTTTCGACTAGTCCTTCCGTTTGGGGGTGGTAAACTGAAGTACGCAAGTGAGTTATTTTCAACAGTTTACACAACTCTTTTGTAAGCTTTGACATAAAGGGCGTCCCCTGGTCAGTGAGTACTTCTTTAGGTATGCCCACTCTAGTAAACATCTGGAACAACTCCTTGGCTATCACTTTTGTAGAGGTTTTCCTTAGAGGTATTGCTTCAGGATAGCGGGTAGCATAATCAAGGACAACCAAAATGTATTGGTGACCTCTGGCAGACTTAACAAGAGGTCCCACCAAATACATTGCAATCCTCTCAAAGGGAGTTTCAATAATCGGGAGTGGCACTAACGGACTCCTAAAGGTCACTACCGGGTTGTGTAATTGACACTCTGGGCATGAATCACAGTATTCTTTTATCTCTTTATGTACCCCGGGCCAATAAAACCTCTGCAAAATCCGGTCTTTGGTTTTTTCATAAGCCAAGTGCTCTCCTAACCCATGTGAATGGGCTAGATCCATCACCTTTTGGCGATGCGATTTTGGGACCACAAGTTGCTCCACAACTTGTCCATTTTGCTCATCAACTCTATAGAAGAGTTCATTCTCTATAGAAAAATGGGGAAATATTTTCTCTACCCCAGTTTCTTGAGGCACCCCATTGACTACTTTCACACTTTGCCATGCGTGGGTTAACGTAGGGTCCCTGAGTTGAGCTGTCCCAAAGTTATCATTGGAGACTGGCAAGTCAGGGACACCAATTTCCGGGACATCATCAGTATCATCTGCAAGCACTGCTAAGGAAAAATTCTCGGTTCACATCCCTGGGGTCCGCTTGTCCCACACGGCGCTGTATCCAAACTGGTAGAGCACGAACAAACCGGTCCAGGAACATTCTTTCCACCACCTGAGTGGCTGTAGATACCTCTGGCTGTAGCGATTTTTTAGCCAGGTGAAAAAGATCATACATTTGCGACCTCGCTGGTTTATCCAATTGGAAAGTCCAGTTGTGCACTCGCTGGGCTCTGACCGCAGATGTTACACCTAAGCGAGCAAGAATTTCTGCTTTCAGTTTTGGGTACTGTCTGGCATCCTGCTCACTCAATCATAGTAGGCTTTCTGTGGCTCCCCACTCAAAAATGGAGCAAGGGTGTCTACCCACTGTTCGGCTGGGAGTTTCTCTCTTTCAGCGGCTCTTTCAAAAATGGTGAGGTAGGTCTCCACATCATCCTCTGCTACCATTTTTTGAAGGGAAGCTTGCACTGTCCTCCCTACAGAAATGGATTCCTCCCGGACATGGGGCCTTTCAGCCAGCACCGCTATCTGCTCCACCAGACTTTTATTAAGCGATTGCTTTTCTCTGAAACCAGCTTGCGTAGTCTCCATGAACAACCGATTGGTTTCCTGCTGGATAGCATTCGCCTTTTGCAGCTGTATGTTAGCCTGGACCAGCTGTTTCAGCACTTCCTCCATATCTGCACTGTTTTTTTTTTTTCAGAACAGCAGACTTAACCCAGGACATAAAACTTGCTGGATTTTTGTGCCAGCACAGCCTCCACCATATGTAATGGGATTAGCTCACGGGACCGCCGTCTCCTGGGATAGACGGGCGCTATAGGCACATAAAACACAGTCCAGTCCAAGCAAGTATGGTGCAACTGGCCTCAGCCAGTTTTATTGACTTTGGCAGAAAAAGAAATATTAAACAAAACAGTTCAAAACGAGCTGTGGGTCTCTAGAGGGCTGACAAGGGCGGAACATCTGATGCACCAAGGGGAGAGGAGTTGGCTGACCCCGAAAAAACTGAAGGAAAAATATGCCCTGCCGGAATCCCATTTCCTGCTAATAATGCAGATTATGGGTTTCTGTTCGCACAGGTTGCGGGATCTGTCGAAGGAGGCGAGTACGAATTCCTTCGACGAGATCCTCAGTTTCTCTCCTCAAACTGTTTCCCTCTCCAGGTTGTATAGGGCTCTCTCAGGAAATTTCACGAAGGCCAAGGTGTCCACCCTTTTTAAGAAGTGGGAGAGTATCACCATGGATGATGAGATTGGGGAAAAGATCCTGGAAGGTTGGTATCTCTGTAATCGTAATGACTAAAGGAAAAAGCTCTGGCATATGAGCACTCTCACGATCCCGGCCACTAGAGAGGCATGAGTGCTGGGTTTTGGCTGGACTAAAACCAGAGCATAACTATTATATATTATTGCATTGTAGAAAGAAGATTTACAAGTATCTTCTGGGATTTGAACCTGAGACATCTACACACAAGGCTGACCGCTTACCTCCTGACTACAGCCTTATTATATTGCAAAGAGTGATTTTCTATACTTAGAAAGCTAATGCATACTACTGGTAGGAATGAGCGAACTACATGTTTTGGAGTTCGGGTTCAGATTTAGCCTGAATTCCGTTATGGATTCTGTTACCATGGAACATAACGGAAATCTATGACGGAATGCACCACGGAATCCTTTAAGATGCATGCCATCATTAGAGAAATCTATGGGCAGCATAACGGATCCGGCCGGTTTCCGTTATGCTGGAATCCTGTCCTGCATAACGGAAACCGTCCGGATCCGTTATCCTGCCCATAGACTTCTATTATGACGGAATGCAAAATGGAATTCCTCTTAAAGTCTTCCGTGGTGCATTCCATCATAGATTTCCATTATGTTCTATATGGCAACGGAATCCATAACGAAATTCAGGCTAAACCCGAACACCGAACCTAAACTTCAAAACATGAAATTCTCTGATCCCTAAATACTGGTTTCTTTATAATCATATATACCTATAAATAAACCAGTAATACATTAGCTTTTTAAGCACAGAACACCACTATTCTCAATATAGTAAGGCAATAGTATTTTATTATGGATTAAATGAGCGAGAAAAATAACTAAAGAAAAAAATTTCGAAGTCTCTCCTCGTTTTTGAACCTGGGACATCTACATGCAAGACTTACCACTAGTGGCGTCGCTAGAGGGGGGCGAGGGGGGGCAATTGCACCCCCTATGTTGTTCCTTGCCCCCCCAGGTGCCCCCCCGCTGATTCCCCCGAGTGAATACTAATGAGCGCTTCCATTATGGAAGCGCTCATTAGTACAGAAGGACCAGGAAGTGGTGAACGCTCTGTACTCACCACTTCCTGGTCCTCGGCTGTCGGCTGTGCAGGGCTGCGCACAGCGTGAGGTCGCTCTGTGACCTCACGCTGTGCGCGCCAGTTTAGAGCACAGTCGACTGAGGAGGGAGAAAATGGCAGGTGGCGTCCGTCCAGGAGCAGGAGAGGTGTTTTTTTATTTTATTTTATAAAAAAATGTGACTGCTGGGGGCATTATGGGGGCTAATAGGAGGCATATGGGGCTAATAGGAGGCATATGGGGGCATTTGGAGGCATATGGGGCTAATTGGAGGCATATGGGGCTAATTGGAGGCATATTTGGGGGCTAATTGGAGGCATATGGGGGCATTTGGAGGCATATTTGGGGGCTAATTGGAGGCATATTTGGGGGCTAATAGGAGGCATATGGGGCTAATAGGAGGCATATGGGGCTAATAGGAGGCATATGGGGCTAATTGGAGGCATATGGGGGCTAATAGGCATATGGGGCTAATAGGAGGCATATGGGGGCTAATTGGAGGCATATGGGGGCTAATTGGAGGCATATGGGGTCTATGGGGCTAATTGGAGGCATATGGGGGCTAATTGGGGGCTAATTGGAGGCATATGGGGGCTAATTGGAGGCATATGGGGGCTAATTGGAGGCATATGGGGTCTATGGGGCTAATTGGAGGCATATGGGGGCTAATTGGAGGCATATGGGGTCTATGGGGCTAATTGGAGGCATATGGGGTTAATTTGAGGCATATGGGGGCTAATTGGGGGCTAATAGGAGGCATATGGGGGCTAATTGGAGGCATATGGGGGCATATGGGGTCTATGGGGCTAATTGGAGGCATATGGGGTTAATTGGAGGCATATGGGGGCTAATAGGAGGCATATGGGGGCTAATTGGAGGCATATAGGGGCTAATTGGAGGCATATAGGGGCTAATTGGGGGCTAATAGGAGGCATATGGGGGCTAATAGGAGGCATATGGGGGCTAATTGAAGGCATATGGGGGCTAATTGGAGGCATATGGAGCTAATTGGAGGCATATGGGGGCTAATAAGAGGCATAATGGGGGCTAATTAGAGGCATAATGTGGGCTAATGAGGCATAATGTGGGCTAATGAGGCATAATGGGGGCTAATGAGGCTAATAAGAAGAATAATGGGGCTAATGAGGCATAAGGGCTTATAATGGGGGCTAATGAGGCATAAGGGCTGATATGGGGGCTGATATGGGAGTGATGAGAGGCATAATGAGGGCTAATGAGAGGCATAATGTGTCATCCACAGATCCCCCATAACAGTGTGTCTTCCACAGATCCACCATAACAGTGTGCCTGTGCACTGACGAGAGACAGAAAGAAGGGGAAAGAATCCGTGGAAGCAAGCAGAGGACGGCACAGCAGATGACTCAATAGCTTCTTTTGTAAGTAAATTGTTTTATTATAACTGTATCCCTGCAGACCGCAACTTTCTCGTATTTTGTAATCTTATTTCTATATACTTATTTTGTTTTTGCCCCCCCATTTTTGACTGTGGTATCTTTGTGCCCCCCCTATATATTGTTCCTAGAGTCGCCACTGCTTACCACTTACTTTATTTTACATTTGTGAAATAGTTGAATCAATGTAGAAGCCAAGAACGATAGCAGAAGGAGAACACACGGTAAGATAAGCTTGTTGCAGATTTGTTAAGAGCCAGTGAATCTTGCAAGTCTCCTGCAGCCTGAGCAACTCTATCACACTCCACAATTCCTTCTGCCTGTCTTTGCTGCTAGAAAGAAGTATGTATCCACTGGACTCTGGGGTCGAGTGGAGGGTGGACCATAGGCGCAAAACACAACCAGAGTTTGTTTCAAACCAATAGGTTTTTTTTATTATTTTTGTTATCGTGACTGCTAGAAAAGGATAATGCCTTACAGGCAGTGGACTAGTGAGACCCCTAGTGGTCATGACTTTGCAGCTTGTTTTTGGGTGGATTCGGACAAATATTTTAAATAAAGTGATTTACAGATTTAATAATTAGACCTTTTCCTAAGAAATGAGAATAATGTATGCATATATACACTCTTGACTCTTTAAAAAATAAAATAAAAAATAAATACCCCTCAGTCACCTGGAAATAGATAAGAATGCATTAAAATACTCCTCCATTACAATAGTGCTGCCCCTGTACTCTTAATAAAATACTACTTACTGTACCTTTGTCATCTAGCACATTTAAAAACGTTAATTCCTCTTGTTTATCTGCTACTATGTCTTGAATCCAAAACCTGCTAATTTGGCGCTGTAGCAGCTGCTACCATGGTGGTTACACCCCTGGCATAGACCTTACCATTCAGCCACAGGCTCAGCCGTCGTTCAGAGTGGATTTGCTTTGGCAATGTGATTTAGAAAGTAAATACAATAACATTCTGAAAGTCATTCTGACTTTGAACTTGGCAGTATACTAGTGTTAGGGACCCATCTGCAGAAGCCACCTTGACACCTGGTAGATGGGCCCGACACACGTTTGATCAAATATGTGCGCTAAGAGCTTCCATTAACTCATTTATAGTCGGTATTGTACCACTTTAAGGGCTCTTTCACATCTGCGTTCTTGTCTTCCGGCATAGAGTTCCGTCGTCGGGGCTCTATGCCGGAAGAATCCTGATCAGTTTTATCCTAATGCATTCTGAATGGAGTGAAATCCGTTCAGGATGCATCAGGATGTCTTCAGTTCTGGAACGGAACGTTTTTTGGCCGGAGAAAATACTGCAGCATGCTGCGCTTTTTGCTCCGGCCAAAAATCCTGAACACTTGCCGCAAGGCCGGATCCGGAATTAATGCCCATTGAAAGGCATTAATCCGGATCCGGCCTTAAGCTAAACGTTGTTTCGGCGCATTGCCGGATCCGACGTTTAGCTTTTTCTGAATGGTTACCATGGCTCCCGGGACGCTAAAGTCCTGGCAGCCATGGTAAAGTGGAGCGGGGAGCGGGGAAGCAGTATACTTACCGTCCGTGCGGCTCCCGGGGCGCTCCAGAATGACGTCAGAGCGCCCCACGCACATGGATGATGTGATCGCATGGCACGTCATCCATGCGCATGGGGCGCTCTGACGTCATTCTGGAGCGCCCCGGGAGCCGCACGGACGGTAAGTATACTGCTCCCCCGCTCCCCACTACTACTATGGCAACCAGGACTTTAATAGCGTCCTGGCTGCCATAGTAACACTGAAAGCATTTTGAAGACGGATCCGTCTTCAAATGCTTTCAGTTCACTTGCGTTTTTCCGGATCCGGCGTGTAATTCCGGCAAATGGAGTACACGCCGGCCGCGGATGCACACAACAGTCGTGTGCATGAAGCCTTATACATACAAACAATAGAGCTAAGAAATGGGGTCATTCTAAATAAGGGCTCTTTCACACTTGCGATCCGGACAACGCAAGTGTGAAAGAGCCCTTATTTAGAATGACCCCATTTCTTAGCTCTATTGTTTGTATGTATAAGGCTTCATGCACACGACTGTTATGTGCATCCGCGGCCGTTGTTCCGTTTGCCGTTTTTTTCCACGGGCTCATTGACTTTCAATGGGTCCGTGGAAAAATCGGAAATTGCACAGTTTGGCATCCGCGTCCGTGATCCGTGTTTCCAGTCCGTGAATGCCCTGAATATTGTAGGCTTAAGTAAGTCCAGAGAGGCAGTATACTAGTGTTAGGGACCCACCTGCGGAAGCCACCTTGACGCCTGGTAAATAGGCCCGACACACGTTTGATCAAATATGTGCGCTAAGAGCTTCCATTGACTCATTTATCATTTATAGTTGGTATAATACCACTTTTATTTAGAATGACCCCAATTTCATAGCTCTATTGTTTGTATAATGGTGTGCAGCCATTTTCTTTTTTTAAAAACATCATTGGAATTTGTCATCTAGCTAGAATATTTACAAAAAGTCTATCTTGAAAATTCTTTCCAAATTTGAACCCAAAACCTAGTAGGTATGAGCCATAGGCTTACTATGGTATTGAGTAGTCACATGTCAGATATCAAACTCAGAAAGAAAAGGAAGATATCAACTTTATTAAATCTTTCTGGAGGTCTGAAAAATAGACAGCAATTCTGCCATTGTGGTTTTTTTTTACACTGTTTTTCCTGTAATAAAAATGAAGTGTTATGTTTATTTGACGAGTCATTACTAGTGTTGAGCGAAGCATCCAAAGTGGAATTCGATCCGAAGTTTAGGAAAAATTCTATTTTCCTTGCGCTTTGTGGTAACAAATATTTTTTTTCCTAAAATGGCGGCTACACGTGTTAAAAAGTAAAAAGTACATTAAGAAGCTCGAGAGCACGAGATCACCCATGATGCTATGCAAACAGCCAATCAGCAGCTAGCCAGCCCCTGTGATGTCACAGCCCTAAAAAAGCCTCATCGGTGTCAGCCATTTCACTGTAAGCTGAGCAGAGATGTGACAAGCACTAGGGACAGTGTTCAAGAAGCCTTTAAATGGTGGAATATTGGATAGGGATAGTGCAGGGACAATGCGTGGATAGTGTAGAGCGATCATAGGAAGAGTTTTTACACACTGTAGGGTGAGCATAAGGAGAGCACAGGAAAAATGCAGGGACAGTGCGGGCTGTGTAAGCTGAAGGGATCCATAGGAGACAGCCTGCTTTGCATTAATTCCTGTGAAGGGCACAGAGCTATCTAATTGAACAGCGTCCACCTTGTTTAATAGATAAGCAATCCAATAAGGCCATGAGACACCGGCAGGGTGGCAGCATGAAGCTGAGCCAGCAAGGTGGAAGCAGTGTGAGGTCTGGAGCCAAACTTGCCTGGGGTAGACCATCTGCTACTCAGGAGCCTACCTAACGATGCATGGCTTCACAGAGGTAGCGGCAGCCAGTCATCATGCAGTGGTGGGGTTAAAATGCCATATTTGCCAGTGTGGGAATTTTTATGGCCGGAAGACATCATCATAGCCATAAATAGGATCTGTGGGCAGAAGGTGAAGCGCGGCCAGGGTGCCAGTGTTCGCACTACAGCGCTGCATGAACACATGGAGGTCACCATAAAACCGTGGCACTAATACAGTGGAACAGCCTGACAGATCTCCCAGCGTCCCACACCTCTTCTCCAGCTGTCAAGGTTCCACAACCTCAGCAGAGGGGAACTGTGTTTCCTTCCCATTGTCTACTGGTCCTAATGTTCCTCCTCCTCCTTCTCGTCACGCGTTTCACCAGCAATCGATCACTGGGGCTATTGAAAAAAGAAAAAAAAAAAAAAAAAAGCCAACAGTATGTGTACAGTCATGTCCAAAAGTTTTGAGAATTACATAAATATTGGAAAAGTTGCTGCTTAAGTTTTTATAATAGCAATTTGCATATACTCCAGAATGTTATGAAGAGTGATCAGATGAATTGCATAGTCCTTCTTTGCCATGAAAATTAACTTAATCATTGCTGTCATTAAAGGACCTGCTGAGATCATTTCAGTAATCGTCTTGTTAACTCAGGTGAGAATGTTGACGAGCACAAGGAGTTGAGTGGAGATCATTATGTCAGGCTGATTGGGTTAAAATGGGAGACTTGACCTGTTAAAAGGAGGGTGATGCTTGAAATCATTGTTATTCCATTGTTAACCATGGTGACCTACAAAGAAATGCATGCAGCCATCATTGCGTTGCATAAAAATGGCTTTACAGGCAACGATATTGTGGCTACTAAGATTGCACCTCAATCAACAATTTATAGGATCATCAAGAACTTCAAGGAAGAGAGAACTGTGAGCAAGGGGTTATAGCCACCACGTTCCACAGACTTGTCCACATGAGATTTTTTTTATTTGTGGGGAAATTTAAAACCAGAAAGTGTCTTCTAACAATCTACATCCCCTGGATGAACTCAAGGAGAACATCACAGACACTATCTCCAGCATCACTGCTGTAGAACTGCCTCCAGTATCAGCCACCATAATCAGACGTGCCCAAAGAAGCAAAGACTTGAACGGGGACCACTTTCAGCATATTTTGTGACATGGGGATAAAAGAAAAAAAAAAAATATCCACTTGCTTGTTCATCTTGTAACACTATTGCTGGAGGTGGACTACTTTTTTGTGGGCCACCCTGTATAATATAAAAAAAAAAAAAATGGAGGTGCAGAAACAGCCAAGCAGTTACTGTGAAATAACTGGACATGTAATTATAGCATACAGAAGATATGGAAATATCCACGTACTGGGCACCCCAGATTTCATGTTCAGTAGTTAGTGTTTTTCAGGTTATATCACACTTTTTAGAAAGAAAAAAAAAAAAACTTGCTAAAAGTGCCTCTGGCTTATAGTCGGGGTGGTTCAGCAACACCCCGCCTGCTTCTGTAATGCCTCGCACTCCTTCTGCCATGCTCTCATACACCGGAACTGAAGCCTGCATCAATGCACCTGCCTGAGAGCTCTAAACCAGTGGTCAGTAATGCTGGATGGTCTGTGGCATCCAGAAGTCTAGGCAGGCTTTGGGACACAGTCCTCAGAAGACACTTTGATTGTGATCCCGAAGATGCCCTGGCGGACGGAAAGCTCTGGAAGTGAGGATGATTGAGTGATGGCTGATATCACCACCAATCCAACATGCCTCACTTCCAGAGCTTGCCATTGGCCAGGGCAGCCCCGTCATCACAGTCTGGGCTAGAACTCTGCCAGGTAGGTAGCTGCATTGATGCAGGATTCAGTTCCGGTGTATGAGAGCAGGGCAGTAGAAGGCCAGTGTAAGGCCTCTTGCACAAGACTAAGTATTTTGTGGTCTGCAAAAAATCAGAGACTTAAAGAATACGGATGACATCCGTGTGCATACCGTATTTTGCGGAACGAAACAACTGGCCCCTAATAGAACAGTACTACCCTTGTCCATAATGCGGACAAGAATAGAACATTTTTTTTTTGCGGAAAGGAAATACGGAAACGCAATGCACACAGAGTACCTTCAGTGTTTTTTTTTTTTGCGGACCCATTGAAATGAATGGTTCCGTATATGGTCCGCCAAAAAAAATGGAGCAGACGCGGAAAGAAAAAATAGGTTTGTTTGCAAGAGGCCTAATTGTGAGGTTTTAGTAAAGAAAATAGGTGTGTGAGGGCTGATGCACACAAATGGATTTTCTTTCCGCTTCCGTTCTTATGCGGAACCATTCACTTCAATGGGTCCGCAAAAAAAACAGAAGGCACTGTGTGTGCATTCCGTTTCCGTATTTCCTTTCCGCAAAACTTTTTTGTAGATGACAGAACATCACGTGAGACGCCAGCCTCCACCGCGAAAATTGAAACTATATGGCTGCTGCATAAAGATTCGAGACATATCGAATATACAGAAATACAAAGGAGGGTGAGGTTTTTATACACCACGAGGGACGCCTCTGGTGGAGACACTGAAGCAACCATACACTGAGTAGAACTATTAATATTTGCAAGTAAATCAAGCTACATATCACCTAAAGGATCGTCGTTTTTTACATTCGATTATTCAAAGGACTGTTCTTTATATTATTGGACAGGTCAAATATTTTTAATGCTTAGATTTTTCTACCAAGTTCATATTCACTGGTTTAACCACTACACCGCAAGGAGTATACATTGGAGCAGAACCATTGACTTATCTACCCACTACTACCAAAGGGCAACCAGTAGTTCGAAGTCTCTATTTTTATTTATACAATTTACATTTACAGTTTTATGCAACAATTATAAGTGTACGGTATATTCATCTATTATCAATTTTTTTTCCATTTTATTTGCATGTCTTATCAATTTTATGTACAGTATACAGCAGACTATTAATCGATTTTTACCATTCGCAAATTTATATGTCGGATGGTGGGAAGAGCAATTTATCCACCCCGACGGCACCCCCCGTGCGGGTCTCGTCCTCTGGCGGCGTTTTATCAACGATATAATTTTTATATGGGATGGGGGGGGAAACAAAATTGCAGGAATTTTTTTAAGAAATTAATAAAAAATGAATTTTATTTAGAGTTCGTGTCAAACTATAGCAATAAAGAAATGCATTTTTTAGATTTAACTATTTATGTGGAGGAGGACAAGTTATTTACCAAGACTTACAATAAACCTACTGATGGAAACAGCTTTATTGCCATGGAGAGCTGCCATCTGCCTAGATGGTTGGAAAACATTCCACGGAGCCAATTTATGAAACTCAAAAGAAATTGCACAGAAACAAAAGAATACGAAAGGGAGGCAGAACTTTTACAGAATTTTTTTTAACACAAGTGTTATGATAAAACAAAATGGATACAACAGAAATTAGAAATAAATCAAATAAATAGACAGACTAATGGAAACAAAAAAAACAAAAAAAAACTATGGAGAATGAAACTGAAATGGCAATCCTGCCCATCATTACACCATATAGTAACCAGGTACCATTTTTCAAAAAAATTATTAAAATAACCATTGGGAAATCCTCAAAGAGGATAAGGTCATAGGTGAAATGATTCCAAAAGAACCCAAGTTTGTATTCCTGAAGGTACAAAACATAAGCAATATGATCGCCCCCACGAGCAAATGCATGGGAACAAGTGTAAAAAAGAAGAAAAAATAAATAAATGGGAATGAGGGGGAGGCTTCTATCCATGTAGAAAATATCATGATACATTTTTTTTTTAACTCATAATAAATACTGAGGAATCATACAAACCATAAAAGATTTTATAACCTGTAACAGCAGGGGAGTAATATATACAATAACGTGCCCCTGCAAAAAGATATATGATTATATATATGATACAACATAGAGAGCAAACATGAAGGTCATCCATTGTCCCGTCACTATAATATAGAACATGGAGGGAGCTTTGCGGGTTCCAACTTCTGTGGGGTGGAAATAATACAGAGAAATAAAAGGGGTGGCGACTATATTAAAGAAATATCCAGAGTAGAGGCAAAATGGATATTTAATATGGACACATTAATTAATGCCAAATGGTTTGAATGCTGAAATAGAGCTGTTCGCTTTTGAATAGCCAGATTGGTAGATCCGTATAGTAATGGCACAGAAGGGGTTAATTTTTAGTAGCTGGGCAATGAGCGTATAAATAGAGAGCGTTAGTAGCCATGTAACACTCCCTGATGAAGAACAGCTTCTGTTCGAAACGCGTTGGCCAGAGATCCTTGGCACTTGTGGTCACTGACGACCGCGGTAGTGACATCACTCACTGCTCCTAGTGAGCGCAGAAAATTGTCCAACCCCTTCCTGCTGCAGCATCGCGCCACCGGCCAGGGCGCGAAGCGGCACGCCAGCTACACGGAACACTGACAGACGCACATCCCGGACTCCGGCATCAGTGAATCGGCGAATCTACATCGGTGTAAATCGGCAATCCCTGACTCCAGGAAGGTGCAGCTACCGCATCGAGCAGGAATCTACATACCCAAATGCAGGTACACTGTTTGTTTCAGGAAGATAACCGGGTTGATGTATACTTGTGTGCCATATTATAGGTAGTACAAGCTTTAACCCTGCCATTCCCCATTACATTCAACCATATCTAGTCCCAGAGCGCAGTATCATTATCTTTCATATTCAGATTTTTACCATTTATTCGAATACATTTTACCCACTCAAGTTCTTGGTCTTAGATGCGTTTTGGATGAGGAGTGCTGGTTTATTTATTCAAGTTACTGTTTCAGTTTCCAATCCGCAAAAAACTGATCGCATACGGATATGTTTTGCGGAATGACGGAATGGAAGAGGACTTAAATCAGATACGGAACAGCGGGTCCGTGAAAAACAGACTGCAAAACAACAATGGTCGTGTGCATGAGCCCTGAGAGAGAGAGATGTATATGTAGCAGTGCTGTGTGTATATGGTAGATAGAGAGATAGATAGAGTCAGCTGTGTAGCAGAGCTGTGCAAGTTACGGACAGCTTCAATAAACCACCAGAGAAGCTTTAATAAGTTGAAAATATTTTTTTTTTTTACTAAATTTTATGTTGTCTAAACTTGGGATGCGTCTTACGGTCTGGTGAGTCTTATAGTGCGGAAAATATGGCATCTTTCCTCAATGTTGGTTAAAGACATCAATTTCTCATGAAACAAACTCAATACAATATCAAAAACAGGCTAGCGCAAAACCCTCGACAGGCTGCAATTTACATCCCAACCACTGGGTGGAACAGAAACACTGCGTAGACATTTCGTGACAGAGTACTGAGAATTTATTTACTTTTTATTTTTTTAAAAGCTGGTCATCTCGAGACATCTTAGAGTCAAATGAAAGGTAAGGAAGGACACGTCAGAATAGGTTTACCTAATCCAAATCCCATGTGCGTCGGATGGTACAATCTCTGTAATTGATTACTTGCATTTAGATATAGAATTAGAACCCAATTACACGGTAATATCCAGGAAGTCACCAACTCCTTAGCATTAGAAGAGACCCACACACAAAGCAGAAGGAAATTATACATTAAAAAAAAAGTTTATTTTCTGTTATCATCTGAAGGGTTTTTTTTTTTTTTTTTTGAGGCAACAGTTTCATGGACAAGCAGAGCAAGAAAACACAGTAGATGCACACCAGGATTGTAAAAATAGATCACAACTATTGTCACCATGGCAGCCGATACGGAAAGTACAGCGCGCAGTACAGTCTCTCCCGCCTGCGAGTGCTACAGTATTTGGCCTGTTACCTCTGGAATGTCAATGATAGAATCTGACATGTAAGTGCTATTCATCTGCAAGCAGTCACTGACTAAAGCTTTTTTTTTGTTTTTTGAAAGTACATGGGTTATAGACAGACACACCATTTATGTCTGCAGAATGAGAATGCAGCCACGTAACCACGGAGCATAGAACAGAAATATATATATAATTTTTTTTTTTATAATAGAATTTCCAATTGCAGTAGTCCTAGCCGTGTCCTGCCAGTATATACTCCGTCCTCATTTGTAGGTGACTGTCCATTGTTTGACACAAGCATCGTGGGACACGGTGGCCAGTGTGTGCTCGTCCAGCCAAGCCAAACCGCTGACGTGGTGTAGCCGATGGGTATCTGTAAAATTTAAAAAGGGGGAGGTCAGTTAGTAAGGTCGTTTCATGCCATTCGAAATGTGCAGTAGTTGCAGTGCGCCATCTGCTAAAACTACATGCAATGGGGTCACTTCTTTTAGCAAATTATTAGGAACAAATAATAACTGATCCATGTCAATGTCCTGCCGATCACCTGATCGCATAAACTACTGATCACCTGACAAACAAGCAAAATGCTCGTTCATGCACCACATTAAATCATTGTTTGTGGGCAGCACGTAGCCCTGTGTAAACGGGTATTTGCAGTCGACAAACAATGAAGCTGTACAGGGATGAATGATCGTAGCATGGTGATGAACGATCATATTAATGATCATCCATCCGCATAAAGAGAAGATGACTGCTGCAGCTAAACAAGCGGGCCCAATGGTTTGTACCCAATCACGGCCCATGTAAATAGACCTTCATTTATAAGTCACATGATAGATCTTAAAGGGAGTCTGTCCCCTCCATATGGCCATATACAGCGCTTACATTGTCCTATCGCACACCTATACATGAATGTTATGGTACCTTTGTCTGTCTTTACACCTGCAGAAGCTGGAAAAACTAACTTTGATTGATATGCAAATGAGCACTCGCAAGTGCCCAGGGGCGGCGTTCACTGTGTTAGAGCCCAGGCTCCTCTGCCTGCCCTCCTATTCCCTTGCGTCATCCTTCGGTCCGGCCGAGATTAGATGCCCACAGCAACCAGAGCTCAGCTTTAATTGCTCTTGAAAAATTTTATCTATGCTGTAATTGGGCTTCATTTATCCAATGTCACATGAAGCCAAGCAAGGCCAACACAGACCCAAAACAAGCATGGTACCACAAACTTTTGTACAGAGACCCCCGCTAGATGTTAGAACAGATCTCAATCTCTACAAGTGAGAAGCCAGAAATTTGTACACAAGGGGGCACATTTGTTTTAACCCTTTTGATCACAGGCAGTTTTTTTCTTTTTTTATTGCAAATAGTTTTTTTTTTTTTACCCCCATCTTTCAAGACTGGAAGGCCCCTTGCTCTGTCTAACGGCTCCTGTACACCGCCAGATGTTCAGGCAGATCATCGCCAACAAGCATTCGTACAAAGATAGTTGGCGATAATCTGCCGGTGCAAAGGTGCCGCCAACTACCTGTCGAATGAGCAAAACTCTCATTCATCGGGTAATTGGATCTTTCATGTAGTCACTTAAATCATGGTGTGGGGGAGATTGCCGCATGTAAAAGCAGTGGTCTTCTCCACTGGCGAGCAGTAGATTGTTGGGAAGGAATGCTTCCTTCTTGACAATCGTCTTCTCAACTGAGAAGTGTAAAGGGGCCTTCACCATTTAGATGCTGCCCGAGGCTGTTGCAGGCAGGTGTCAGTTGTATAACACAGCTGGCTCCATACACTGACTTCCACCTTATAGAAATGTCAGAAGTCACCAGAGTAATATTTTCCATTTGGTCTTGGTATTTGGTCCAATCTGATGGGTGTCAAGTTGCAAAGAGAACTTTTTTTTTTTTTTTTTAAGCAATGAGTAGAGTTAGGCAAGCTAGACACTATCAATGTTAACCTCTTAACATAAGTCTAGGGTATTGATCAAATGAATATGTTTTTCCCCCAAGCATGAGAAGAGTGCCTAAATGTGAGATTGAGGTTTGCGTTACTGTGTCCAGTGTTGTGGGTCATAACTATACTAGTACATATGTATACATGAACAGCAACCACATGTGCACACAGCTGTAGATTCTTGTAGATTGTAAGCTCTTGTGGACAGGGTATGTTACTCCTCTGTACCAGTCTGTTGTATTTTTTGATATTTGTGTAACCCTGGCTGGACATACAGCGCCATGGAATTAATGGTGCTTTCAAATAAATAATAAATTAGGGACGAGCGAAACTTCGGATGAAACATCTGAAGTCGATTTGCATAAAACTTTGTTCTAATACTGTACGGAGCAGGAGCTCCGTACAGTATTAGAATGTATTGGCTCCGATGAGGTGAAGTTATTGCTTCACACAATAAACTTCATAAATTAATTTGTACAGTAAAAAAAAAAAAAAAAAAAACATTTCCCGAACCATTACTCGGGTTCGGTTCCAAGTGGTACAGTATTAGAACGAAGCTTTATGCAAATCGACTTTGGATGTTCATACGAAGCCGATTCGCTCGTCCCTAATAATAATTGCACAGAACATATTACAATATAAGAATGCCCCCTAGTGGATAACATGTTCTGTTCAGTTTAATTTATTAGTTCATTTAGAGTAACAAGGCAAATTTCGTGACTTTTTCCCCCCTATGCTACAGTTTTTTTTACAAGTTACAATCAGTTACTCATTGGTAAGAGTCTTACCTGGCATTTTGAGCTGCTTATCTGAATCACTCACGGTCCATACAAAAACCATCATATCCATACCCCCAGTGGCAAAATGTTCATTGTCGGGTGACCAGGCCACACAGACTACCTTTGCATGGTGCCCATAATAGCGGTCCTTCTCCTGGTGAGCAACAAAGCGCAAAATTACAACCAACAATAAGCATGTGAGGCACGCACAGGTTAAACATCCGTTACAGGGAATCAGAGCTTTTTCTTTAACTAGCCACAGAGCACATTGTCAGGAGGGGCTTTTAGTCATGCAACGAAAAACCTGCAAAATGTGAGCACCCGTCGTCCCCGTGATGCCATATGTTGGTCCATATTACAAGATTATACTGTCTGTAATATAGCATCCAATGTAGAGTAGCATGCCGCTATCTGTCAGACTCTTGTGGAATCTGAAACACAAGGCCTGGAGGCATAGGGAGGTAGAGCATGGTCCTGCAGAAGTCTACACTGGCTACACTAATAACGTGAAGCTATTCAGAAGCATCAGTACAGCAAAGGAGATTTGATACAATACGTCACGACTTTAAATGGGTTCTGCAGT
Source organism: Bufo gargarizans (assembly GCF_014858855.1). Classification (NCBI taxonomy): domain Eukaryota; kingdom Metazoa; phylum Chordata; class Amphibia; order Anura; family Bufonidae; genus Bufo; species Bufo gargarizans. Next base: position 73,349,821 of record NC_058080.1, read on the forward strand.
TTGTTTAAACTGATTATCTATCCTCTGGATAGATCATCAGCATCTGATCGGCGGGGGTCCGACACCAGGGACACCCGCTGATCAGCTGTTTGAGAAGGCAGCGGCGCCGCGACCTTCTCACTGTTTACTGCAGGCCCAGTGATGTCACGACTTGTATCAACTGGCCTGGGTGGGGCTAAGCTCTGTTCACTTGAATGGAGCTTAGCTGCGCCCAGGCCAGTTGATCCTAGTCATGACGTCACTGGGCCTGCAGTAAACTCTGAGAAGGCAGCGGCGCTACTGCCAGCGCCGCTGCCTTCTCAAACAGCTGATCGGCGGGGGTCAGAGGATAGATCAGTTTAAACAAACTGCAGAACCCCTTTAAATACTAAGTATCAAAGCTGTAGCTACAATAATTGGGGTACAACTGGAAGCCGGATTAATACATAGGATATTGGAGGTTTTTTTTGTTTTAGCGTTTTATTTTTCTTACCCATCTTCCTTGAGCCATAACTTTTAAATTAAATTATGGCATACAATGTAGTGGGAAGCGGTAAAAAAAAATCCAAATGAAAGTTGTTTATTTTTTTTTATTTTATTTTTTTACTTTTTTGTAATGATTATGAAGCTCGTATTTAAGCGTACAAAATCCTTTTTTTTTTATTTTAAACAATCATGGATTTTTTAAATGCATTTATTACTGACTATTGCTCATCTCAGCCTCTTCAGCGAGGCTGGGCGTAATGAAACCAATTACTGGCATCCTCATTGGCCACAGAGGATGCGGATAAGAAGCCCAGAAGGGCAAGCTTGACCACAGCATCTAAAGGCTTTAAATTACCGCGATCAGTAATTAGCCGCCGGTTTCTGCTGTTTCAAACGCATGTTTGCCTATTGCTCCAGTGCTAAAAGGTTTTAGTTTCTGGTTGTGTGTGGATTTAAGAGAAAGCTGCAAGAAATATCACAACCTGTTACGTACAACCGCTATTACAGTACAGCCTCCAGTAACCACATGTGAGTGATACAGGAATCTTTCTTCATCTCATCACCCCTCCCTGTTTTGTTTTTTTAGATTGTAAGCTCTCGTGGGCAGGGCCCTCTCCCCATCTGTTGACAAGTTTGTCTATTGCACTTGTGTTTTATATTATGTATGTACACCCCTCTTATAGGTACCGCACCATGGATCTAATGGCGCTTCTAAATACATAAGTTGATAAACAGTTGAACAGCTAAAAATCCCCCCTGCGCCTAATAAGGCAACTTGTTAACTCATTATTTACCAGCATCTGCATGAGGGACATTTTTGGCGTCTGGCCCTTGTGATGCGATAATTTCGGCTTGTAAAAGCAGGCATAAGTGACAAATATAAACATTTCACATCTCATACTTTTATTTTAGGAGGGTTTATGCATCTCATGCTCTTTTTGAATCAAAACTTTTAGGATTTTTTTTAGTTAAGCTTTAATGCGAAATTACATGATGACGTACATGGGGTGAATTTGCACAATGTCAGGACAATATATGGGTTTGGGAGTATAATTTTTATTTTTTTATTTCATTATGCATGTCAAACATGAATATTTCCCAGGAGCAAAAAGGTAAAAAAAGGAAGGTCATATTATTCTATGGGTCCAAATTAAAAATATATATGAAGCAACTTTACAGATAATCTTAACAAAAACTTCTGTTTGCGTCTACCACTCCTAAGCAGATCTGGACACAGGTAACAGACTACAAATTCTGTAGTCTCACCCGCTAATGATACGGTTATCCAATTTTCCCATGCTTCGTTCTGACCTACCAAATGTAAGTAAGAAGTGAGGGACAGATGGTATGGAGTGTGACTGCAGGATCAGACTACGCAGGGTCTTCTTAACATGGAGACACACAGGTCTGCACAGGAGCTGTATACACCAAACTAGGAGATGCTTAGATATTTTTTAATTCTGGATGAATTGAAGAAATGTAAAAAGGATTGCCCTATTAAGACATCTTATCCCCCCCATCAACAAGATATGGAACAAGGGGGTCATTTAGGAAGTTGGCGAAGATTTAAACTGGTGCCGCTACATAACTGCGGCGGATCAACCAGCGCATGGGGTTTATTCAGATTGGCAATCCAAAATGCTGGTCCTAATAAATGACCACCTAAGTATCTGATCAGACAAGTTTGACCTCTAGGGCCCCTGGGAATCACAAGTATAGGGGCCTGAGCTCTCCCATTTAAATGAAGCTGCAGTCACCCATACGCACTGCTGTACACACCCAAGAGCTTGTACTGTAGCCATCTTTGGCAGTACCAGAGTTGAATGGAGTGGCGCACACGCATGTTCCAAATGGGGAGCACAAGCTTCCTTTCTTATGACCGGTATGGTCCCAGCAGTCAGACCCCATAAATCAAACACTTATCCCCTATCCTGTGAATAGGGAATAAGTTATTTTAATGGGACAAGACCTCTAAAGATTCACTTTGTCAGTAAAATGGATATTAATGAATAATATAAGAGTTAAAGGGAATCAGTCAGCTCCGAAACATACCCCAAGCTAAACTAAGTGGAGTGCAAGTGACGCAGAGTCCGACTGTGTAATTTGTATCTCCATACTCTCTTTCCTTCCAGAGCTGTACGCTCACAATCTGGCAAAAAATGGCTGGCGTCCTCTCCATTGTGCGCGAGCTCGGGACTCCTCTCAATGCATTTTACTGCTGGTTTAGGGGGAGCACAGCAATAGAAAGAAAGGGAGTATAAAGATACACATTACTTCAATGGACTTAAGTTACACTGCATAACGGCTTACTCTAATTTGGGGGATGTTTCAGAGCTGAGAGAATCCCTTTAACCCTTAGTGACCACCCATAAGCCCATTTATGGCGGTCGCTAAGATGCCTTAGGCTGGGCTGCTGATTTTTTACGGTGGCCTACTCCAGACACTGCACAGGTCTCCCGTGCAGTGGGAAGCGGCAACCCGGCTCTCACATGAGCCGAGGCCCTTCTCCAACAGCCCAGACCGGCAGGAGTGAGTATCCGGGCTTTTTGACGCTTTACATGCTGCGGGCAATGGCGCCCGCCACAAGTAAAGCCCGGACAGAGACTCCCTCTGTCTCCCATCAACACCCCGCAAATACGATCGCAGAGTGCCGATGTGTGTAAAGGCAGGCTGGGGTCTTATGAAGGCCCCAAGCCTGCCTTGAGTAGTTTCCAGCAGGCTGCGCCTCTGTGGCGCAGCTTGCTTGTCAATGTCAGTATAGCACTGTCATTAAAATGCAATGCACTATAGGGATAATGATAATCAATCTGAATATTGTCTGGTATTGTCTGTTATTGTCCTTGCAAAAAAAAAAAAAAAAACAATGACAGAATTGCTAATTTATTCTTAGTTGCCACCAAAAAAACTTCATAATGATACCAATAAAAAAAAAACACAAGTCGTCCCGCAAAAATCAAGCCCTCGCACAACACAGGAGAAAAACGAGATTTTTGTATAACTTACCAGTAAAATCTCTTTCTCGCTCTTTCCTTGGGGGACACAGAAGACCTTGGGTATAGCTCATCTCCATAGGAGGCGTGACACTAAGTGAAAACTGTTAAGCCCCTCCTCCACAGCTATACCCTCAGCCTGGAGAGAGAGACTGCCAGTTGCGTGTCCAAGCAGTGAGAAAAGGCAAAGTCCAACAAGGAACCAACAAGCCAACTACCCAACGGGTAACAAAAACTTGGAAAACGTACAGAGAAAAAACAATGAATGGGTGGGTGCTGTGTCCCCCAAGGAAAGAGCGAGAAAGAGATTTTACTGGTAAGTTATACAAAAATCTCGTTTTCTCGCCCAGTTTCCTTGGGGGACACAGAAGACCTTGGGACGTTCAAAAGCAGTCCAAAAGGGGGAGGGACCACAGCACCAAGGTGAAGCACCCGAAAGGCATCAATGAACCGCCGCCTGTAAACCCAGGCGGGGTAAGGCAGCATCTGCCAAAGTCAGAGTATGCACCCTGTAGAACTCAGTAAGGCGTGCAAGGCAGACCTGTGGCCGCCGTGCCCAAATGCACGGCCGAAGCCCAATGCCTCCGGCCCAGGAGGCACCGACCGCTCTGGTGAAAGGAACGGTGACACCAAAGACAGAATCCTGCCCTTGGTGCGGTAACCTCAGCAATAGCCAATCTGATCAAGCGGAGGAAAACCACCCTGGAGTCTGTCAACCCTATGCACAGCCCTCCTGGAAACCCAAGAGGCCGAACGTCTGCAAGAGTCGGAGATCTCCAAGTAAAAACGGCAAGGCCCAAACAACGTCCAAATAGGTGAGGTGTTGAAGCGAAAGGCAAACACCACCTTCAGAAGGAAGGAAGGAAGGAAGGAAGGAAGAAACGGGATGCAGAACAGCCCTGTCCTGGAAAAGACAAAGCTCGTAACAAAAAAAGGGGCCATTCCGGCACCCGTCAGAGACACGACTGATACGGAACACAACCGTACAGGACAGAAGGGGTAGAGAGAACTCCTGTAACGGCTCCAAGGACAAGATTGGAGCGCCGAGAGTACAGTACAGAGGAACCAAAGAGCCACTCCGAGGAAGAAGGTCTGGACAGGCCCCGAGGGCCGGGGAACGCTGGAAGAGGAAGGACAGCGCCGACACTTGACACTTCAAGCAAAGGAGTCCCAGTCCCAGGTCCAGGCCGGACTGGAGAAAGACAGAACCATGGGGGGGAGAAGGGCAGAGTGGGGAATGCCCAGCTACCCACCGACACCCAGACAAAAAACCCTAAGTCCAACGACAGATCCTGGACGAAACACAGCCAGGAGCGAACAGTAGCGAGCCCGCTGGAGTCACCTGGGCAAGCGGATAAAAACCCAATGTGACCAGGCGCAGACCAGTAACACGGGCAGAAGGGTCGGCAAAACTGGTCCCGTCGGCCTCCGAGCAACGTTGTCCCGTATCCACCCGGAGTGGGGGAGCAGAAGGACAGACGGAAGGGAACCGAAGGGTCCGCCCAGCATCCGCCAGATGCCAGGACAAGACAGGCTAAAGTCCATGCTTATGTAGCCACCACAGGAAGACTATCTACAGTCCTGGTGTGGGAGATCGAAGGACAATCTGGACCGAAGGGCAGTCCCCCCAAGTTACCAAGAAGGTAAGTCTACAGCAGGACCACAGCCTAGAATGGAAAACGCAATCTGCACCCAGCGGGAGGACAGAACGCGGTAGACCCAGCAAGAGGCACACAGCTAATACAGCCAGTGTGAACAAGGGAGACAGTACGAGACCAAAGGAACACCGGAACCATCCACATGAACAACCATGCTCCCCCCAGAGGGGAGGACAGTGAAGGAACAGCCTCTGAAGCCTGGCCGGGCAGAAGCCACATCGGCGTGATCTGTACCGAACGGGGAGCCAAACAGAGCCGGCGAGACAAGGTAGTCGAGACAGAGGCCGGCATCACACCCCCCAACCGAAAGGAGGAGTGGGCAGCAGGGAAGTCATAGGACAGCCCAAAAGCAGAACCCTGCTACACTGTGAGACGCCAGGTTCACCGCCTCGCAGAAGGCAAATACCCTGAAGAACCCAAGGTGGAAGTCCTCCGGACCTGGGTAATAGAGCATCCAAGAGAAGTTGGGTGATCTACCCGAGAAGAGTGGCCCGAACCTGGTAGCAGATCAGACCGAAGCGTAGAGGGCGCCAAGAGGAAGGACTCATACCACACTGCATCCGAAGAGGAGGAAATGGTAATAGGCGAAGGAACCATAGTCCCGCCAGAGCCAACGAAGAATCCGAGGGGCGCTGCAGACAACAGCACGCATCTAGGAACCACGAACACTTCCCGGGAGGAAGGGCCAACGAAATGAATGAGTACCACCCAGCTCGGTGCAGTAGAGAGCACAGAGCCCTCCGGGTCAGGTGGACAGAACGATCTCTGTAGAGACGAGTGCAAGGCTTGCGGCAAGTAACCCAAGAGAACAAAGGGATGTCGCAGGAAAGGAGGGGAAGCATACGTACGAGCAGCCCCGTAAGCAGTGAGAAGGCCAACCCACCTACGGGAGGAGAAGGCATAAACGGCCCAAACAACGCACAAGAACGGCCGCTCCCTGCAAAAAAGTCACTCAGAGAAGAGGGCCAGCCACAGAGTGCCCCAGCATCTATGGAAGTGCAAAGTGCAACCTGAAAGGGAGTTATGCATAAGCCTAGCATGGCACGCGATGGAACGTAAGCAGTCCGCCCCGAAAGAGGGGAAATGTACCTGGCAAACTGCAGTCGGCAAGAGTGCAAAGGCCCACCCCAAAAGGGGGTGACGCCTAAGGCCGTACCTACTCCAGAGACATAGGACATACCATACAATCCTGCAGGAGCGCAGGAGGTCCACCTAGTGAAAGGGGGACATGCACAGGGTTATCCTAGCATTAAGAGAGCGTGCAATAATTCCCCCAACACCGAACTTTGTGAGAGTGCAACCACTCCGCCAATGAAGGGGACATGTACAAGTCCAGCACAGCACAGCACGTACAAGGACAGCCGTGAATCTCATGAGCGTGCAAAGGTCCGCCCATGGAATGAGGGGTGGTCACACACAAGGCCAGCACCGAATCCAATGGGAGTGCAAGCGTTCCACCCATGTACGGCGCTGGTGCGATGTGTAAACATGACGCCCGCTTGCACGTGCAGCGGGCGTCATGCACATGGCCAGCATCTCATCCAGGGAGAGTGAGAGCACCCTGCCATGTACGGGAGTCATGCACATAGCCAGCAACGTACTGGCGAGAGACAAACACAGTCAGTGAGAATGTGTGTATGTCGCTTGAGGAAGGGAGGCATGCCCATGGCCGGCAGCGAATGCGAATCCAATGAGAGTGCGTACACCGCCCACGGAAGAGGGGCCATGCACATGGCTGACAGCGGATCCAGCGAGAGTGCAAGCACCCCGCCATGGAAGGGGTTCATGCACATGGCCAGCAACGCACCGGCGAGAGAACAACCACAGACAGAGGGAGTGTATGCATGCCGCCTGAGGGAAGGAGGCGTGCCCAAGGCCGGCAGCGAATCCAATGAGAGTGCAGCATACCACCTATGGAAGGGGGTCATGCCTATGGCCAGCCGCGAATCCAGTGAAAGTGCAGCGTTCCGCCTATGGAAGCGTGTCGTGCACCTGGCCAGCACCGCATCCGGTGAGAGTGCAGATTTCCGCCTAATAAAAGGGGGACATGCACATGATCGGCAACAAATCCAGTGAGAGTATAGCGTTCCGCCAATGGAAGGGGGTCACGCACATGGTCGACCGCGAATCCAGCGAGAGTGCTGCGTTCCGCCAATGGAAGGGGGACGTGCACATGGCCAGTACCGTATCCGGTGAGGGTGCAGTATTCCGCCTATGGAAGTTGGTCACGCACACGGCCGGCAGCGAATCCAGTGAGAGTGCTGCGTTCCGCCTATGGAAGGGGGACGTGCACATGGCCAGCACCGTATCCGGTGAGTGCAGTATTCCGCCTATGGAAGGGGGTCACGCACACGGCTGGCAGCGAATCCAGTGAGAGTGCAGCGTTCCGCCTATGGAAGGGGGACGTGCACATGGCCAGCACCGTATCCGGTGAGAGTGCAGTATTCCGCCTATGGAAGGGGGTCACGCACACGGCTGGCAGCGAATCCAGTGAGAGTGCAGCGTTCCGCCTATGGAAGGGGGTCGTGCACATGGCCAGCACCGTATCCGGTGAACCTGCAGCAATCCGCCTAAGAAGGTCATACACAGGGCCAGCCCGCAGCCAGGGAGAGTGCAGTATCCCGCCTGGGAGGGGGGGGGGGGTCATGCCCATGGCAGGCACCATACCTGGAGAGGGTGACGAATGCTGCCTACAGAACTGACCGCATGCACTTGGCCCGCGCTGCATCCCGGGAGAGGGCAAGAAACCGCCTAAAAGGGGAAATGCACCTGGCAGCGACGCAGGCTGGGAGCGCGAAACCATGCTGCCTATGGAAGGGGGGCATGCAGACAGGCAGCACTACTGCGATGAGGCTGCAGCGTCCTGCGCAGCCCACAAGAATCTGTTAGACATCTGTTTATTCATTATTATTTCATATTTTTTTTTTTTTTTTTTTTATTTAAAACAGCCTCTCTGAGGCTAAAGGGGAACCACCATATAGGGGCACAGATTCTCTTGATGCAAGAGAAAAAAGGGGTGGCCAACCATACAGGCCCATTGGGAGCCGGCCTGCACCCAAAGGGTTAACAGGGAGCCGGCCTGGGGGCCGGCGCTGCGATCCACTGGGGGCGGAGGAAGCCCCAGGCGGGAAGAATTCGCGCCTGGAGAAGTACCCGCCCCCTCCAACAAAGGCCAGAATTTCGCGGCCTAGTAGGCCGTAAAGCCGGGGCCTAGATTTGTGCGGCGCCCGGCCGACCGGGGCCGCATAGTATTATATACCGCCGGGACTGAGGCGGAGCGGCGCATTAAACCGGCCGCGGGAGCCCACCCCGCAGGCCGGAAGAGTCGGGCCCAAATGGAGTGCCGGAATTGCGGCCCCGCAGGCCCGATGGCGGCCCAGCAGGTCATTGCGGCGCCCGGCCGCACCGGAATGTCCATGCCGGCCGGAGGCGAGGTCTGTCAGGAGCGGGCCCCAGGCCCTGAGCAACGCTCCGGTAAGGAGATGGGGGGACCCCGAGATCGGGTGCCCGCGTAGTATCATATACCGGCGGGACATCAAAAGATAAAGGGGGACAGCAGCTGCATGTCCTATGGGGCCAGGAGGGGGAGGGGGGGAGCAGGGAGCAGATTGCCGCCCTGCGGCACCCCAGGGGCCAGCCTAGATCCAGCAGTGGAAGGGTTAAGGTTTGTCCAGGGATTCGAACTCATGACCTCTGCCATCAGAGGCAAGGCATTCACCATCACAGCTATGAAAGCTGTTCAGAGAGGCACAGTATGGGCCATGGGGGGGGGGGGTTAGGCCCGCAGGAGACCGGGTGGTGGTGGTGGTGGAAAGGGGGGGGGTCGTAGGGCTGGAGAAGCCAATCTCTCACCATAGCCGTCTTCACCCTCGGTCCATTCCAGCAGGGTCGCCCCTTCAGCTACTGGCACCGTAGTGGCAGGACGCTGGAAGAGGGGCTTGGCGTGCGGGCGACCCTTGCGCTGGCGGGATACAGGGGAGCTGGGCTGCCCTGGTCCACCTTGCCTTCTGTGGGGGAGGCAGCAGTGCGGTGACCGGCACTGGCGCAGCTCGACCCCGGGAGAAACAGAGAGGTCTAGTGCGACTCTGTTGTCCCTGATGATCTGGAACAAAAAGAAAAGAAAAAAGTAAAAATCAAAATTTAAACAAGGAGAATCAGCCCTGCAGTAGCAGGGAGTGTCTTGCCTCCTTGGACACTAAGCAAAAACTGGCAGTCTCTCTCTCCAGGCTGAGGGTATAGCTGTGGAGGAGGGGCTTAACAGTTTTCACTTAGTGTCACGCCTCCTATGGAGATGAGCTATACCCAAGGTCTTCTGTGTCCCCCAAGGAAACTGGGCGAGAAAAAAAAAAAAATTATGGGTCTTGGGAAGCGGCAATGCAAATTTGCGGCAATATCATTGTAATCCTACTGACCCAGAGAATAAAGATATTAAGTTACTTATACCGAAAAATGAATGCCTTAAAATTTATAACGCAAAAACGCAGTGGCAGTATTGCTGTTCCCCCCCCCCCCCCCAGAAAGTGTTAATAAAAGTTGATCAAAAAGTTGTGTGTACCCCAAAATGGCGCCATTAACCCCTTAGGGACACAGCCTTTTTACACCTTAGGACCAGGCCATTTTTTGAAAATCTGACCAGTGTCACTTTAAGTGATGATAACTTTAAAACGCTTTGACTTATCCAGGCCATTCTGAGATTGTTTTTTCGTCACATATTGTACTTCATGACACTGGTAAAATAAAGTTAAAAAAAATATTTTTTTTTGCATAAAAAAAATTTCAAATTTACCAAAAATTGGGAAAAATTAGCAAATTTCAAAGTTTCAGTTTCTCTACTTCTGTAATACATAGTAATACCCTTAAAAATTGTGATGACTTTACATTACCCATATGTCTACTTCATGTTTGAATTATTTTGGGAATGATATTTTATTTTTTGGGGATGTTACAAGGCTTAGAAGTTTAGAAGCAAATCTTGAAATTTTTCAGAAATTTACAAAAACCCAATTTTTAGGGACCACTACAGCTCTGAAGTCACTTTGCGAGGCTTACATAATAGAAACCACCCAAAAATGACCCCATTCTATAAACTACACCCCTCAAGGTATTCAAAACTGATTTTACAAACTTTGTTAACCTTTTAGCTGTTGCACAAGAGTTATTGGCAAATGGGGATGAAATTTGGGAATTTCATTTTATTGCCTAATTTTCCATTTTAACCAATTTTTTCCACTAACAAAGCAAGGGTTAACAGCCAAACAAGACTGTATCTTTATTGCCCTGACTCTGCCGTTTACAGAAACACCCCATATGTGGCCGTAAACTACTGTACGGCCACACAGCGGGGCGTAGAGTGAAAGGTGCGCCGTTTGGTTTTTGGAAGGCAGGTTTTGCTGGACTGGTTTTTTGACACCATGTCCCATTTGAAGCCCCCTGATGCACCCCTAGAGTAGAAACTCCATAAAAGTGACCCCATCTAAGAAACTACACCCCTCAAGGTATACAAAACTGATTTTACAAACTTTGTTAACCCTTTAGGTGTTGCACAAGATTTAATGGAAAATAGAGATACAATTTCAAAATTTCACTTTTTTGGCAGATTTTCCATTTTAATATTTTTTTTCCAGTTACAAAGCAAGGGTTAACAGCCAAACAAAACTCATTATTCATGGCCCTAATTCTGTAGTTTACAGAAACACCCCATATGTGGTCGTAAACCGCTGTACGGTCACACGGCAGGGCGCAGAAGGAAAGGAATGCCATACGGTTTTTGGAAGGCAGATTTTGCTGGACTGGTTTTTTTGACACCATGTCCCATTTGAAGCCCCCTGATGCACCCCTAGAGTAGAAACTCCAAAAAAGTGACCCCATTTTAGAAACTACGGGATAGGGTGGCAGTTTTGTTGGTACAAGTTTAGGGTACATATGATTTTTGGTTGCTCTATATTACACTTTTTGTGCGGCAAGGTAACAAGAAATTGCTTTTTTGGCACCGTTTTTTTTTTTGTTATTTACACCATTCATCTGACAGGTTAGATCATGTGGTAATTTTATAGAGCAGGTTGTCACGGACGCGGTGATACCCAATATGTATACAATTTTTTTTATTTATGTACGTTTTACACAATAATTTCATTTTTAAAACAAAAAAAATGTTTGTGTCTCCATAGTCTAAGAGCCATAGTTTTTTAAATTTTTGGGCGATTATCTTATGTAGGGTCTCATTTTTTGTGGGATGAGATGACGGTTTGATTGGCACTATTTTGGGGTGCACATGACTTTTTGATTGCTTGCTATTACACTTTTTGTGACGGAAGATGACAAAAAATGGCTTTTTTTTACACCGTTTTTATTTTTATTTTTTTACGGTGGTCATCTGAGGGGTTAGGTCATGTGATATTTTTATAGAGCCGGTCAATACGGACGCGGCGATACCTAATACGTATACTTTTTTTTTATTTATGTAAGTTTTACACAATGATTTCATTTTTGAAACAAAAGAAATCATGTTTTAGTGTTTCCATAGTCTAAGAGCCATAACTTTTTCAGTTTTTGGGCGAGTATCATGGGTAGGGTATGATTTTTGCGGGATGAGATAACGGTTTGATTGTTACAATTTTGGCGTAGATGCGACTTTTTTGATCACTTTTATTACCTTTTTTGGGAAGTAAGGTGGGCAAAATTCCAATTTCATCATAGTTTTTAATTTTTTATTTTTATGGCGTTCACCGTTCGGGTAAAGTAACATTACCGTTTTATAGATCAGGTCGTTACGGACGCGGCGATACCAAACATGTGTAGGGAATTTTTTTTTTTCATTTTTAATCAGTGATAAATGTGTTTTTTGATTTTTACTTTATTTTTCACTTTTTTCACTTTTTTTTGACCCAGACCCACTTGGTTCTTGAAGATCCAGTGGGTCTGATGTCTGCATAATACAGTACAGTACAATATATATTGTACTGTACTGTATTTTACTTACACTTTGTCTGAACAGATCTATGCTTTCAGCACAGATCTGTTCAGAACCATGGACAGCAGGACGCCTGAGAAGGCGTCCTGTTGCCATGGGAACATTCCCCGTCTGCTCAGTAGTGGCCAGAACTGCGCAGACGGGGAAGGGTAAGGACGGGGCTTGGGGGGCTCTCTGGGGGCTCTCTCCCTCTCCATTCGGGGGACTGCAAAGGCACAGCAGCCCCCCGATGGGAGAGGGAGGGAGCTCCTTCTTACTGTTAACCTTTTCCATACAGCGGTCCGTATGGACCGCTGTATGGAAAGGGTTAAACGGCTGACATCGCATCACCGATGTCAGCCGTTTATACCAGGGTGCCAGCAATGTGCTGGCACCCTGGTATACCCACTAGACGCCAACGATTACGCAATGGGAGGCGGGCGGGGGATCGCGATCCCGCCTACCGCACCGCCCGCCTCCCGCACCCCTCCCCCTGCACCTCCCACCGTGCTCGAATAACTCAGGGGTGCAGGGGGGAGGGATACAGGAAACCATTTTTAATCCTAAAGTTTCTGATCCCCGCGGTCAGGGACCGCGGGGATCAGAAACTGCAGAAATCGCAGCAAACCGCAGGTCTGAATTGACCTGCGGTTTGCCGCGATCGCCGACATGGGGGGGTCACGGGACCCCCCCGCGCATTTAGCCTAGGTGCCTGCTCAATGATTTGAGCAGGCGCCGGGTTCCGATCACTGCCAGCCGCACGGCAGTGATCGAAAATGCACAGGGCGTACATGTACGCCCTGTGTCCTTAAGTACCAGGGCACAAGGGCGTACCTGTACGCCCTGTGTCCTTAAGGGGTTAAAAACTAAAATTTTTCCCTAAAAAAACAGGCCCTCAAAAAGCTATAAAGATGGAAAAGTTAAAAAAAAAAGTTATAGCTCTTGGAATGCGACGATGAAAAAAGAAAGAAAAACGCTTGGGCCGTAAGGTCCAAAACAGCTGCTCGGTAGACATTTCTAAGAATGATCTATTTGTGAATCTGGAACAGTAGCAAGAACTGGCCACGGAAGCTTGAAACTAAATGTGAACGTCTTGTGCTACAATAAACCATCTGGGCGATATGACACGCTGCGTGTTCTGAGCCATCAGAATCTACCTACCGCATATCCATCAGCAACAGTGAAGACTGTGACACCCCTGTTCACATCAGTAGCAGCAAGAAAGGCACCATCGTTGGAATAGGCGAGGCTGGTGACAGCAGCCTTAATCGGTAGAGTCTTCCCCTCATCCTTCAGTGAGTTTCCTTGAATGGAATACAGATGGACATTGCCGTCCTATCGAGAAAGAGAATCAGTTACATGAATGGAAGTCCATGTAATGTTTTGATTAACCATTTTGGCTCACAGAGTGGGAGTCCTCCACTCTCTGATATTCATAGGCCTTTAAGAGACAACCCCTTTTAGTGCTAAGAAAACAAGCGCGTCTGAAACATAATTAAAGCCGATGCTTCCACTATATCCTTCGCTGTTACTTAGAAGTTACAACAGTGCCACCTAGAGGCCTAATAGTCAACCACAGAATCGCAGGCAGAAAATCCATGGTCTACTACAGTACCAGCAGCGGATGAGATTTTACTTAATTATATCCACATGCTGCAGAAAAATTAAAAAGCAGAAGTTGACCTGCGCTGTGGATTTTATCTGTCGCGTGTTGGCTTATGCTGCGGATTTTCAGGGCGGATTGCACCCAATTCCAATCTGCAGCAAAGTCCACATGAAAACACAATTCCATTGCAGAAAACCCTGCCCGCACGGCCTTACCCTAAGGCCCCTTTTCACACAAGCGAGTATTCCGCGCGGGTGCGAAGCGTAATGAGAACGCATTGCGCCCGTACAGAATCTGCATTCATTTCAATGGGGCTGTGTACACGAGCAATGTTTTTCACGCATCACTTTTGCGTCGCGCGAAAAATCGCAGCATGTTTTATATTCTGCGATTTTCACACAACACTGGCCCCATAGAAGTGAATGAGGCTGCGTCAAAAATCGCATCCTCAAGCAAGTGCAGATGCGATGCGATTTTCACAGATGGTTGCTAAGAGATGTTGTTTGTAAGCAGTTTTTTATCACGCACGTGCAAAACGCAATAAATTGTATTTCACTTGTGCGACAAACAAAACTGAATGTACTTGCTTGCGAAATCGTGCATTTTTCACTGAAGGCACCCGCAACTAATCCACTTACGCTCGTCTGCAAGGGGCCTTAAGAGCACACAGGTAGAAAGTAAGAGACAAGGCACTTACCGCACCGCCGACTGCAACGTCCCCAGAGCCTGGGTGAATGGCGACAGTTTCCGGTTCATAGTCCAGAGAATCAATGATGGAAACCTTTCTCTTGTCCTTTAGCAGCGCAATCTGTGGAGTCATAAAACATACCAGAAGCAATGTCCGGCTTGGTCAATGGAGGTCATAGTGTAATGAGCAATTATCTTCCCTATATGTGCCTGTTTTTTTAAAAAACCTCTTCCAAAAAGTGGTACATGGAGAGCAGATGTCAGGGGCAGCATCTACATGGACCATGCAGTTAGCGCACACTATAAAAATGGTATATTCACTACTGATCAGAGCAGAACACAGAACTTCACCCTGGATATAATCACATCCTCTCTAACCAAGCCTATGCACACAACGATCGGTTCAATAAACTTTATTTCCTACATAGTGGACAATACTCACAACCAGCTGCAAAAAAACAAAACAAAAACAAAAGAAATACCGCAGAAGGGCTGCTCAGTGAGGGTCATGTGCAATAAAAGTTAATGGCCAGTGGTATTGATTAAACAGCGCATGGTGGAAACATTTACTCGTTAAGTGGTGAGGGAGTAGGCTTCAGATCATGTCCCTGTGCAGTTTCAGCCTCCTTGCTTTCCACCTTCTCAGAAGTACACAAAAAAATATAATTGTGTCACAGCCCCTGAAGGCTGAGAGATCAGGGAGGTGTCCTGAGGTCAGGGTCTGCCCATAGGTATGAAGACCACCAGGATACAGAATTACCATGATATAAAATTGTCATATATTCTCAAATACATAGCTTTAAAAAAAAAAAAAAAAAAAACATTATTTCACTAATTTTGTTAAAGGGAACCTGTCATCAACTTTATGCTGCCCACACTAACGGCAGTATAAAGTAGAGACAGGCGAGTTGATTTCAGTGGTCTGTCATTTATAAATTAAAAGTAAGTGGTTGCCGAGAACCAACATCACAATCATTGCAGACTGGGCCTGGAAAAGAGTCCCGGCCACCTGAGAAGAGTCATGTTTATTCATGAATTCCTGCCCACCCTCTGATGACTGACCACCTTCTACCTAGTTCTCTCTAGGAGAGAACTGCCAATCATCAGCAGATGGGTGAGGAGAGCAGGAGATTATAATAACCAGGACTCTTCTCAGGTAGATCTGACTCTTTTCAAGGCCTGGGCTGCAATGATGCTGGTTCTTGGGAACCACCGAGTGACACACCGCTGAAATCAGCATTTCTGTCACTATTTTGTGCTGCCCTCAGTGAGGTCAGCATAAAGTTGATGACAGGTTCTCTTTAAGTTCTTAGGGATCCTGCGTGTGGTAGAGCTGTCTGTCCAGTGCCCACATGGGCCTGCATCTGCACAGGCACTGTAGATCGGAGGATATTCTCCACTAGAGTCTATATGAGCATACTACACTTTTATTCTGTCGCTATTACAGCTTAGTACAAAATGGGGCAATAATATGTCCAAGTGGATGAGCCCTTACATTTGGCCATAGAATACGAGATTGGAGTTTAATTCTCTTAAAACTAAAATTCCTTTTCTTCTTAAAAGAGGACCTGTCACTAAAAAAATGCAATGCAATCTGAAAGCACCATATTAAGGATCAAGATGATACATATTTTTGTGGGAAAAAGATGCAGTAAAACCTGTCATTTACACATTTATATCAGTTTTTTCCCACCTCCTGTGAGCAGCTATCGGTACAGGAGGGAGGGGTCATCAGTGACTGAAAACTACCTCTGTATACACATAGAATGCCGTCAGTCACTGATAACCCCTCCCTCCTGTACTGATATCAGTGACTGACGGCATTCTATGTGTATACAGAGGTAGTTTTCAGTCACTGATAACCCCTCCCTCCTGTACTGATAGCTGCTCTCAGGAGGTGGAAAAAGCAAAATACATAAATGTGTAAGTTACAGGTTTTACTGAATCTTTCCCTACAAAAATATACATCAATCTGCTCCGCTCCTACTGCTCTATAACATGGTGCTTTCAGATTGCATTGGCGTTTGTGGCGACAGGTCCTCTTTATAGGCCTCTCAGAAATAACCAGGATAGTGACATAACAGAACCACACAGACTAAGGTGTAAAGGGCGTACCTGGCCAATGCACACGGCGACGGTGTACCCTCCAGTGCCGACAGCCACGCTCTTTGGTTGAACATCCAATTTCACTGAATTCTGGGGGCTAAAAGTGAAGGAACAGAGACAAATAAGAATACTGAAATATAATGCAAGTGAGCATAATCGCCGATCCCATCTATATTTGGAGGGCTGCATTTATTGCAGGCTTCAGAGCTGAACTCTCCCAGCCATCAACGCTAATTCCCTATCCACAGGATTGGTGTTAAGTGCTGCTGGGACCCATACCGCTCATGAGAACAGGGGTGCAGTGTTCCCCTATCTGAATGGAGTGGCTGCTGCATGTCCGCTACCTCTCCACTCATGGGACTGCCAGAAGCAGCAGAGCGTCGTCCTCTGCTTCTCATCAGTCCCATAGAGTAGAATGGACATGTGCGTTAGCTGTTCCATTCAAACAGGGGAACAAAGCACCCCCCGTTCACTTAATCGCTGGGGATACCAGCAGTCAGACCCCCAAAAAAGAGTAAAAGGGCTGCTCATGGGAAAATCCTCTTAAAGAGATCCCACTTTTCTGTCAGTCTAGTTTAAAGGGAACCTGTCACCTCGAAAATGCAGTGTAATCTGTAGGCAGCAGGTTATAGAGCAGGAGGAGCTGAGCAGATTAATGTATAGTTTTATATGAAAATTCTAGACTTTGAAGTCCAGGAGGCGGTCCTATCAGTGATTGACAGCTCTCTCTGTATACACAGTCGGAGGGAAGACTGTCAATCACCGATAGGACCGTCTCCTGGACTTCAAAGTCCAGAATTAGCATGGATATAACTGTATAAAACACAGAATCTTTTCCCATAAAACAATTAATCTGCTCCGCTCCTCCTGCTCTACGACATGCTGCTCGCAGCTCAGACACCATGTTCAACTTGACAAGTTACCTTTAATATATGTTGCCATTTTGCAAACATTATGCCTTAGACCATGGGTAGGCAACCTCCGGCACTTCAGCTGTTGTGACACTACAACTCCCAGCATGCATACTTGCTCTGCTCTTCTAAGAACTCTCATAGAAATGAATGGAGCATGCTGGGAATCGTAGTTTCACAACAGCTGGAGTCCGAAGGTTGCCGATCCCTGCCTTAGACTATGCACAGACAGTCAGTCCTCCATCTACTTCTTCAAATATTGCTTTTCCCTGTGAGGAGTTATCCTGTGCAATATATTAAACTTAAAGGGCTTGTCTGAAACCATGGCTGCTTCTTCTAAAAACTGAATGGAGCTGAGCTTCAATACCAGACACCCAAAGGACAAGCGTGGCTATTTTCTAAATTTGTTCAACCCCTTTAATCTTTAAAAAATATATATTTATATTAACAAAAAGAAGCACCATGAGCTCATACACTATACAAACCTGTAGTCTTTGTCCGTGAGGTTAGTGAAACGCACTGTATCGTCCATGCTGCAAGTGACCAGCTGGTCGGAGCCGTCAATAGCCATACTGGACACCTGGTTTGTGTGGCCTTTACCGGAAAAGGTGTCGTTCTCCCCCGTCTCAGCATCAAGATAATGTATGGTCAATTGTTAAGAAAAATGTATTATTATATAGGTAAAAAAAAATAAACCTGAGCAGCTAACAGGAGCAGAAACAGGCCCCAGTCTACAGCGGCGGCTTCTGGTGGAGAAATGGGGCCCCCGCAGGGCTATTCCAGCAATTCCAATTCATCCTGTCTCCTAAGGACAGGAGACAGAACCGAGAAAGGGCGTTCCCTTTTTTAAGCATCTCTGGTTCCCGTTTCTTGTCCAGAGGAGGAGGAGGCGGTCTCTCCATGGATGCAGTCATAAGGAGAAGGGGGGGGGGGGACTGAATCCAGTTGTACTGTAGATATTATGAATAAGTAAGACATCTGCCTGTGGCTGAATTTCAATCCTCCCCATTAGGGTTCATTCACACGTCCGCAAGTGTTTTGCGGTCCACAAATTGCAGATCCGCTAAATACGGACACCGGCCATATGCGTTACGCATTTTGCAGACTGCACATTTGGAAGACTGCACATTGCAGACTGATAGAAAAACCCATTCTCGTCCATGTAGGTATTCTGGGAGGGCTCATAAGACAATGGATGTGCCTGAAAAGAGTAACTGATGGGGAGCAATTTCTGTCCGCTAAAAAGACTAAGAATAGTGACCGTGCACATAAAGACACTACTCCCTAGGGAACAGGGCCTAGAACCCCCCATACTCATGAACTGTGGGGGTTCAAATAGTTAAACCCCATTTGTCATTGTCCTGCCACTACTCACATGATGGCCGCTCATCTTAAGCTCTTCACATTGGAGTTTGACTCATTCTGCACTGGATGTAGTATGGATTTGCAGGACCTAGCTTGCTATTAAAGAGGTATTGTTGGACACGGGGTAGAAGATAATGAGATCTGTGGTGGTGTCACCACTGAGACCCCAATGCCCCAGTACGAATGGAGGAACAGGTCGAGCATTCCCATGCTGCATCCATTCTATGGGAATGCTGCAAATATTCAAGCGCTGTGCAGTCAGGCGGCTTCTGACCAAACTGTTATATCCTGTCCAAGGCAGAATACCCCTTTAACGGGTTTGTTTTTTTTACTTGGTAGAATATAGCAGCAGACCACACTCTTCTGTCCTCCAGGGACAATGGAAACCTGACAGCACGCTCCAGTGTGAAGAGCGCGATACACACATCAGTCCCCCGCGCCCTCCGTCAGTAGAATCTGCATATGAACCATCAAACAGCAGAGGAACCTGCACACTGGCATCAGTGAGGAAGACTGTTATATGCCCAGATCCTTCTAAAAATGAAGTGCCCCATAGAAACAGGGACATATACATTTTAAGGGAAAAATTTAGTCATGCTCTCCAGAATAGTCTAACAGCTTGATTTCCCTTTATGGAAATATTTAGACAGCATGGAACAAAAGTGAAGGAGCTCAGGGTCTGCAGGAAGATGAAGAGAGCTGGACAGATGAATGGTTGAGACAAGTAAATCTCAGAGCCAACACAGTGGTAAGCAAAATCTACAATGTGCCTGATGTTCAACACTAGTTATCCGTTTTACAATGAATCCACACCGACAGACCCTACTGACTATGAACCTTGACAGCAAGGGGGTACAAAAATAAAAATTAAGGGCTCCTCTAGTTCCCATGCTGTAGCACAGGCACAGAGATGACTAGGAACAGAGTGGTTTCCTTACCGTTCCTTTTACTATCTTAAGTGATGGTTTATAGCCAGGATATGCCACCACTTACTGATTCATGAGAGTCACCTGCCAGGACCACCCTTTAACCTTAGAAGTACCACTGTGCAGAAGAAAACACAAGAGACCTCAATCCCTCCATTCTCCAGATGGGCTCCTCCACCAACCACTAGGATATACCAAACATTCAGTGATAGGAATCTCTCGTTAATCCCACAAGTTGTTTTTAAAAAAAAAAAAGGATATTGATATGTCCATCATGGCTTCCTGTATAAATGGTGGGCTGCCCATCTTTTCTGTGGACGGTTATGCACTGGATTGACTTGCTGTGACCCTAAAAAGGGGAAACATTCATTAATCAGTCAATAACCCCAGGCACTGCATTTATCAGAGTATTTATGGCGCCCACCATACCTTGATCACACGTAGGGGTCGGTCTGGGTTATTCTTGTCCAAATAGTTGATGTAGCCAGACAGAGAAACAGTCAGCAGGTAATTCTTCTGCCACAAGCATCCCAGCTGCTGGTCGAGCGTGTCTGTCCCCAGCCTAAACGTGGTGACTGCTGAGTTAGCGGCAACATCCCAGATTTTAGCAGTTTTGTCCCCAGACGCAGAAAGGAGTTGGGTGCTGTCAGCACTCCAGCTAATCTGTGTGAGAACAAAGAGCTAGTACTACAGCCAGACAGCCGGTTATTTTACCCCACACACCTTGTGAATAATAAGTAATAAAAGGATATCATTCAGGTTGCCAAGCATCTGCTCTTGACCCGTCTAGGTGACTACCATCTAAGTGGATAAAGATTTGGTGCCCCTCTATCGAAATCATTTTCCTTTTTTAGGCTTTTTCCTACCACAGTAGCTGTAGGCACATTTACCAACTCCCAATTTTGCCAGGACAATCCCCCTGAAGCGACCTGCAAAGGAGTGGAGCTTATGTACAGCCCACCAAAAAAAGTGCATGTTCTTGGGGTAATCACAAGGGCAATTTCACATGAGCATACTCAGTCCGTGAAATATGCTCCATGTGACAGTAGTAGTTACAAATACCATGGATACGCTTTAGTACATCAGTTGTACTTGGTGTGTCCAAAGGTACCATCAACAACAGTGTGGCACAGTCTCGATTTTGGTAGAATCCCAAAAGTTGTGGAGTCCATGGTAACAACATCTAAAAGCACATTTTGGGGGCATTCCCAGAGCGGTGTCTAAATGGCCTGATTTTGGCAAATTAAAAGTTCAGACGCATGCAAAGAGGCTTCATCGCCATCATGCTCGTTAAGAGCTCATTTGCATCCTTTTTCCAGAGGAGCATGTATGGCCTATAAGTCTCCTCACACCGACTAGGGCACTCTCTCCCAAGGAGAGATAGTACCCCCCAAATACTGACTTAGGCCTGTCATCTAGTTAAGCCAGTGCTCTCTGCTCTGCACTGATGAGGGTAATTTCCACCGAAACAGCTGTCTGCAGATGAGGTGCTGGCTTATAGGATAGCTGCCTTACATCTGGTGGCATTAGAGGCAGAGCTTGTTAAGAGCTCTTTTGCTTCCCTTTCGTCCCAGAATTGCTGAGGCGCATGCATGAAGTCTCCTCATGCCGATTAAGGCATTCTCTCCCCAAGAAGAGATAGTACCCCCCAAGCTCTGGTTTAAAAAAATAAAAAAAATAAAAAAAAAATCACTGAAAATATTCAATTTATCAAAAACCTAAAGAAAACTGCCCTTATCGCCCATACCAATTAATCAATAACTGTTCAGCAAATGTTTACTCGTTCCAAAAGAGAATTTTTTTTTTTTCTTCTTTTAACACTAACTGGGTAGCTACCTATAAGGTGGCACTAGCGAGAATAGTTTTTTTTTCCCTTTTTGATCGCTTATTTGCATACTTTACCCAATACTAAATTTTAAAAAAAAAGAAAGCTTACTGCATAAACTCCTCCATCGTGCGCTTTTCCACCTCCAAGAGAGCAGATTTTTTCTGCAGTTTTTCCATCATACAGGAAAATCTAATAAGTAATAAACACAAAACAAGGATGAAAAGAATGCCACAACCATAGAAAAGTATCCGTTTCTCAAACTCATACAAAACGGGCACTACTTGCCCGCCAAACAGTCTACCAATTTATTTCCCCATCCATTACCTGGCCATCCGCACTGGCAGTTGCAAATCTGTTGCCATCGGGTGAAAATCGCACACAGTTAACAAAACGGCTGTGGTCCTGTATTGAAAAAAAAAGGCACATTAAAAAGATTGGCATCCAAGTCTACCACAAAAGCCGCAAAAATTCATCACTTTTTAGAAAGGCCCAATACCATTTCGTAGCAATTAATATAGAGTGTTGTACATTTCTATTTTTCCTCCTGAGGCATGACATACAGACTTGTTATATCCATATAATAATGCTTGACGAAAAAGCTTTAGAAAACAGTTGAATGGTTTCAGAGCGGACATGTGGACTTTTTGGATACACTTTCAGATAGCTATTTGAATAAGCTACTAAGCTGCAGTAGGTGTATCCGCTTTCTCCGCTGCATCTCCAATTCTCAGTTGTCCCTGAGCTGGTGCGTGGGGATTAGTTGCTCATCATGTCTGCCTACAGAATACATAAAGGCTGTAAATTCTGCTTCCTGTCTTTCAATCACTCAGAAGCAGCAAATAGGACATTATAGAGAAGTACTGAGCAGTACAGATGTGAATAAGGCCTCTTTCACACTTGCGTTGTCCGGATCCGGCGTGTACTCCACTTGCCGGAATTACACGCCGGATCCGGAAAAACGCAAGTGTACTGAAAGCATTTGAAGACGGATCCGTCTTCAAAATGCTTTCAGTGTTACTATGGCAACCAGGACGCTATTAAAGTCCTGGTTGCCATAGTAGGAGCAGGGGAGCGGTATACTTACAGTCCGTGCGGCTCCCGGGGCGCTCCAGAGTGACGTCAGAGCGCCCCATGCGCATGGATGACGTGCCATGCGATCACGTCATCCATGTGCGTGGGGCGCCCTGACGTCACTCTGGAGCACCCCGGGAGCCGCACGGACGGTAAGTATACTGCTCCCCCGCTCCCCGCTACACTTTACCATGGCTGCCAGGACTTTAGCGTCCCGGCAGCCATGGTAACCACTCTAAAAAAGCTAAACGTCGGATCCGGCAATGCGCCGAAACGACATTTAGCTTAAGGCCGGATCCGGATCAATGCCTTTCAATGGGCATTGATTCCGGATCCGGCCTTGCGTCAAGTCTTCAGGATTTTTGGCCGGAGCAAAAAGCGCAGCATGCTGCGGTATTTTCTCCGGCCAAAAAACGTTCCGTTCCGGAACTGAAGACATCCTGATGCATCCTGAACGGATTTCACTCCATTCAGAATGCATTCCGACGACGGAACTCTATGCCGGAAGAAAAGAACGCAAGTGTGAAAGAGCCCTAAAGCACATGGGTTGAGATATAACACCATTTGCTGCTGAATCATGTCAGTCTGCTTGGTTTTCTCTGCACTTTCTGCCTCCTCCTTCTAAGAGATTATGTAATCTGATCCTTCAGTTAGCAGGCAGCCCGACTTTGTTTTACAGGGAATGTGTCACCAAAAATTGTTTCTGCCAGTTAAAATCAGATAGCAACAAAAAAAATTTTTCAAACTGGATTTTCTTATTTTAGAAGTCCAGCTGCCTCTCGCTGTGCGCTGCTGGAACTCCTCCCCCGCCCCCATTATAGTCAATGGGGACGGAGCGGCAGTTCGGGGGCACACGTGAACTAGCGGCAGGACGGATCCGACAGGCTGTTCCCCCGCCGGACTCCCCTGCCGCTAGTGTGAAACTAGCCTTAAAACATGATATTGGGCCTGCATCCTGCCTGAGCTCTTCTTAACAGCATATAGAGAGATACTTTACAGCAGCCACCATGGGCCATAGACACAATGAACAGGAGCTGACCCCAATGACTGAGTTTTCCAGGCATGTTCCATGACCTATGCAAAGGTCAGGAGGGAGTGGTTAAGCTGTAGTAACACATAGTGAGTGGTGGAGACTGTTTCCTATATATAGGAGGTGATATCCATCATTGTAGCCCTGCCTTTAATGATATGCAGATAAATGCTACTTTATGGTTTGTACTGATCACTGTACTGCAGTTATTAGGTTTAGTGGCTACAGCAAAAATTTCAAGACTATTGGGCACATTTATTAAGACCGGCATTTTAGACACCGGTCTTAATAAACCCCTAAGCTGGTGGATCCGCCGAAGGTATGTAGAGGCGCCAGGCTCTTCATAACTGTGGCGGATCCTCCGCCAGTTCTAAATGTAAGACAGCTTCTGAAATAACTAAATGACGTGGTTTTAAATAGCAGAAAAAAAAAAATCTCAAATACCCCAAATGCTATTGCGGAATTAGCTCTTACCTCTAGAAATGCGCACATGTGATCCATTGCTAGCAGTAATCCCCAACAATGGAGGATGCCAGCAACAGACCACATGTACCACAAAAACGTCCTACACAGGTCTTAAAGCAGAAAATGCTCAAAACCCCATATGCTGTTACGCATTTCTAACTGGGGGAGCAAATGCTGCACATGTGATCCGTTGCTAACAGCAATCCCCAGCAAAAATGCATACAATGGAGGATGCCTGCAGCGGACCACATGTACCAAAAAGACATCCAAAGCAGTACAGCCCAATATGTGGATGTGATGGATTATATATATAAAGCAAAACATTACAAAGATTGGTGCACCACAATGGTAAATATATTCCTATATCAAGAAGATACCGGAGCCCGCGCATCTCGTCAAGGTCTCTCATAGTGGCACGGGACCTAACGCTAACCTACCCATGTGCCCTGCACCGCTTGAGTCAGTGATCAGTGGGACTCACAGCCTCCTCCCATTGTATGTGCGATTTCACGCTGGAGGTAACCTGGGAGCTGTTCGCTGTGTGTCGGACCTCATGCTCCTGTAATTGCCCATATGGCCCCTGTAGTTGCCCACTGGCACAGGTAGGTTAACGTTAGGTCCCGTGCCACTGTGAGAGACCTTGATGAGGTGCGCGGGCTCCAGTATGTTCTCGATCTAAAAATATATTGGCGAAAGTCTCATTTTTAAAGTCAGAGTGAGGGTTTAGCCATATATTGTCAATTGCATTTACCATTCTGGGGCACCAATCTTTGTAATGTTTGGCCTTAAGACAGCTTCCGTCCCTTTTTTTTATTTTTTATTTAGACATGGCGAAGTCACAGATCGCCAATCTGTGCCTGAAATACGCCTAAAATAAAAGAAAACTCTCCTCGCCTGCTGCTGCTCCAGTCCCCACTTCCTGGTACAGTCTCGACACACAGGAAATGACCTGAAATGCACACTCATCCAATCACTGGCAGCACCAGTGACCCGCCTCAGCCAGTGATTGGCTGAGCATATACTGTTTCTAAGAGACACCTTAAAAAACCGCCGCTGAGACGCTCATCTGATCGCTATTGGTTCGGCTACTCAGTGAACACAATGGGTCTGCCAATCCCTTTAAATTACATCGGAATACAAAATGTGTCCTAAGGCGCAGTGCCACTTCAGATTCACTATCCATGTACCAGGAGAGTAGATGGCTGTGAGAAGAAACCTTCAATGGAAAACTAATAATTAATTTACACAGGATGTCAGATCCACTTTCCATGGAAGGATCAGGTGGATAAACGGTCATGAAAGTGAATGAAGGCAGTAGTAAATATTAACACACTCAGTCATCATGTCACAATATGGCGGGGAAAGTCTTAAAGGGCAACTCAATAGAAAACTCCAACAGTAGTGGGGCTTCATTTATACACGTATTCTGTCTGCAATAAGTAGGTGCAGAATCAGCCTCAAGGGGACTGCTCCCCGTTACGGCCTGCTATTGTCTGCAAACCCCCGTTGCCGGATGTTTTGATCCGGGCGATGGGGAGATGGGATAATTTAGATATCGGATAACCCCTTTAAGCTCTCACTGGAGAATGCAGGCGCCCACAGGCAGAAATTCACTTAAAAAAAAAATATATATATATATATATATATATATATATATATATATATATATATATATATATATATATATATATGAACATTGCAGACAAACCAGATACCTTGTATAGAGTCTAGAGGGGATTCCATGTGCCCCTGATAAAGGATGACATATGGACGCCATTAAAGTTTTTTTTTCTTGAAATGCAACAATGATGAGCTAGCCTCAGGATACATCATCACTATCTGGGCGTCCGACTCCTGATACCCCTTGCCGAACAGCTCAGACGAGCCCTGACCCTTACCGGCCAATGGCTAAAATCTTAGCAGTGTGTTCCGTGGGTGATAAGCAGACAGTGCAGGGGCACAATAGAAAATACATTTGGAAAAAGAAATTAATTAAAGTATTAACACAGCAAGCAGAGGCCGAACAGAGATTCACCAGACGGCTTTTCTCCGGAAACAGATTGATCCAGGCAGCGGGTTGTGGAGGCATGAATAATTCAGAGGGACAGCCGAGAATGGATCATTAGGGACACAGAAACCCCAGTGTTGTACGCCTGAGCGGGAACCAGACAGTGCGGTACAATCCCTGTAATAAAGTCCAGCCTGTCACTTTAATGTCACACTGCTGACCAACATCCCGAGTCTTCTTCATAGTATTCAGTGGTGGGGGGGCTTTTCAATGCACAACCAGCCACAACCTCGTGTGAATTTATTCATGGTGGCATTGCAATTACACTTGCCTGCCCAAAGCCATTCTAAGTAAAAAAGATTACCAGACCTTGCAGAAAGCATCCCTCACCCTGGCATGGCAGCTCTGCCATTGCACATTGTGTGTTGGTAAATTTCGACTTCTTTGGGGAAAAGGAATCCTTTATTTATTTTTATTTTTTTCTTCTTCCCCCAGCTATACTGGGGGATCACAAAGATATGTGCGCCCTTAGGGGTCTTGTGCATTGCTTTTCCACATTCCTGATCCTAACCCATAGTTTTTGTGACCGTCTGACTATGCGGAGCCTATAATGTAAGTCAATGGGGAGGGATCTGTTTTTCACTGACACAATATGCGGATGCGTTCAGTGAAACTCGCACTATTTTGCAAGCAAGTTCAGTCAGTTTTGTCTGCGATTGCGTTTAGTTGTTCAGTTTTTTCCGCGCGGGTGCAATGCGTTTTGATGCGCGTGATAAAAAAACGGAATGTTTACAAACAACATCTCCCAGCAACCATCAGTGAAAAACGCATCGCACCCGCACTTGCTTGCGGATGCAATGCGTTTTTCACGCAGCCCTGGCCCCATAGAAGTGAATGGGGCTGCGTGAAAAACGCATTGCATCCGCAAGCAAGTGCGGGTGCGATGCGTTTTTCACTGATGGTTGCTGGGAGATGTTGTTTGTAAACATTCAGTTTTTTTATCACACGCATCAAAACGCATTGCACCCGCGCGGAAAAAACTGAACAACTAAACGCAATCGCAGACAAAACTGACTGAACTTGCTTGCAAAATAGTGCGAGTTTCACTGAACGCATCCGGCCCCAATCCGCAACGCCCGTGTGAAACCAGCCTAAGAGGAATACAAATAATCATGCTGCGATTTTCACGCAACGCAGAACTGATGCGTGAAAAACAACGCTCATGTGCACAGACCCATTGAAATGAATGGGTCAGGATTCAGTGCGGGTGCTGTGCGTTCACGTCACGCATTGCACCCGCGCGGAAATCACGCTCGTGTGAAAGGGACCTTAGGCTACTTTCACACTCGCGTTTTGTGCGGTTCCGTATTGTATCGGCACAGACGGATCCACACTGATAATGCAAACGCTTGTATCCGTTAATAACGGATCCGTTTGCATTATTCATAAAAAAAAATTAAAAAAGCCCAAGTCAAAACGGATCTGTTTTGACCTACATTGAAAGTCAATGGGGGACGGATCAGTTTTCAATTGCACCATATTGTGTCAGTGAAAAACAGATCCCTCCCCATTGACTTACATTATAGGCTCCGCATAGTCAGACGGTCACAAAAACTATGGGTTAGGATCAGGAATGTGGAAAAGCAATGCACAAGACCCCTAAGGGCGCACATATCTTTGTGATCCCCCAGTATAGCTGGGGGAAGAAGAAAAAAAATAAATAAATAAGATTCCTTTTCCCCAAAGAAGTCGAAATTTACCAACACACAAGTCCCACAGTTTCATCGTTCCTCCTCCTGATAACGCTGAGCTCTAAAAATTCCACATCCCGTGTGGTTTCGCTGCTTTATTTCTCCCCCACATCATTTCTAAGTAAGCAAATCCAGCAGGGATGAAATGACAGTTCAAACCAGGTCAGAGACAGAAGGCCTCAGGTCACTCACGCCAATTGTAAACTTGAACTTAAACGGTGGTCCCTCGAAGAAAGCCGAGAAGTTGTCATCACTGCCGGTCACCAGACGATAGGGCCGGGTCTGCTTGATGTCCACGCTGTTAATCACTTTAATGTGTCCAGAGATTTCACCCACCGAGGAGCCGGTGTCCCAGAGAAACACAGAGCCGAACCTGAATGTGGAGAAGACAGGCGTAAATGGGATGCATCGCCGCATTATTCATTAAAAACAATCTCATCCAATGTGGGATCAGCAGGGGTCCAACTGCTGGCGCCCCTCACCGAGCAAGAGAACAAAGGGGCCCACAGTGCGCTGTATGCAGCTCAGCCCTGCCGAGTGAACGCTCGATCATCACCCCATGTACACAGGCCATCCATCAGATGAAAATGGGCCAACGCTCCATTATTAGCTGATCACATCACAAAAATAAACGGCGTCTAACATAACACAAGACAAGGACGAGGTACGAGTGTCCATGTTAACCACAGTTCTGTCTCCTCATGGATTTTCACAACATTTTAGCGTTTTAGCCAATTTACTAGGTTTACAACCTAAACGAATAAAAAGACTATGTATGGGGGTTATTGATTATACTGAAATACACCTATATTGGGTGTATTTCAGGCACAGATGGCAGCGCAATGGTTAGCTGCGCCGCTATCTGCAACTTTACCCCGCTCACGCCAGGTCTAAAATTGTGGGGGCAGGGAAGGGTAGAGGCCGAAAACCCTGTCTCATTTACCATTTTCTACGCCTATTTTAGGCCTTATGCACACGACTGTTTGGGTCCGCATCCGAACCGCCGATTTTTCAGCTCGGATGCAGACCCATTAATTACAATGGGGCCGCAAAAGATGCGGACAGAACTCTGTGCTGACCGCATCCCTGGCTCCATTCTGCGGCCCCGCAAAAAAAACACATGTCCTATTTTTGTCCGTTTTGCAGACAAGAATAGGCATGTTTACAATGGGCCGGACCGCAAAAAAAACGACACGGTCGTGTGCATGTAGCCTTAGGCATTGAAAAAAAAAAAAAAGAAGAAGATCTAAATGTAAGACAGCTAGGAAGCAGTCTTACATTTAGAACTGGCGCTGGATGCGCAGAAGTTATGGACAGGCCAGAGCCTCTTCATAACTTGGGCAGATTCACCGCTAGCTTAGGGCTTTATTAAGACTAGCGTCTAAATGCCGGTCTTAATAAAGGTTCCCCTATGTACACTTATGGGGGCTTCTTTTTAAAATTAGTATTGCATTGGTCTTTATTAAAAATGTTGAACCCTTTTCTCTGTACAGCCCTGAGATTCTCTAGTAGCCTGCTGTCTATTTTCACTCTGTTCCATCAGGCAGCTCAGCTGACGGCTCCTTATCTCTGTCCTTCTAAAGACTCATCATAGCTCAATTCTTATCTTACTGATAGGCATGTGGCTCAATAAGTGCTTATAACCTTTAAGTAATTTAGTGCGAAGGGTTACTAGTTGACCGGTAGAATTCTCAAAGCTAGACAGTTAACCCCTTTGTGACAGAACGGCTGAATAATTTTTTATCTAAAGACCAATTAAAAAAAAATATTTTTTGCCTAAAATGAGTAAAAAAGTAATGGTAAACAAATTGCCCCCTAAGGTGAACATTGCCTTTAAAAGGAACATGTAGCAATCTTTTTGACCTACTGCAGACAGGACACAGTAGGGAGGCTCCTGCTCCAGCCACTTGTCTTACAGCTCGTCAGTGGACGGTGAGGTGGAGGGAGGACATGGCTGGGCTCCTGGGACACACAGTGGGGATTTCTCTATATAGTTCTCAGTTTAAATGGTAACATGAAAAAATAGGACCAAGGGAAAGTAGGAGCTGAAGGGAGGAAGGGTTTGGATTTCTTTTTAGCGTTTAGTGTGCAGGATCTGTACAAATCATGGAATTTGGATGCCAACTAAAAAGAAGCAGACAGTCTATAATTATATTTCAAGGAATTTCAGTTACTTTCAGGCATCTTCATGGCAACTAAACTCTTTAGAGATCTCACATTTGTCAGCTACAGTTGCGTGGGAGGACGTTTACATGCAACTTGTCAAATCAGTTTTTTTTCTGGTTTGTACAATTAGATTCTGAATTAGAGATTTGCATAAAGTCTTGGAGACAAACCACAAATAAGTAATTTATATAACACAGTGGAGAACACATGCAAAGCTGCCGGGCACAGAAGCACCAGATCGAACAAAAATTAAAAAGAGGGTTGAAAAGTGTTTAACACATGATCCAAAGCAGAAATACCCTGCCCATAGGACTTAACTCACAGTAAAAAAACAAAACACTCATATCAGCTCTGAGTTTTCTGGATAATTTCTGCTTGTAAACCCATTACCAATTGTGCAATCACCTAATGTAGGTTGGTACTTAAGCAATTGGCCATTTCTAGCTGACGCATTTCATTAGTGACAGTCACTCAGGCTTCATAGAAACGCATAGTCCCTGCTTTCTCCTCCCCTCTTCTCAATCAATGATGCAAATCAATGATTAAGGGTCCATTCACACGTCCGTTTTTTATTTCCTGATCTGTTCCGTTTTTTGCGGAACAGATCAGGACCCATTCATTTTCAATGGGTCCTGGAAAAAAAAAATAAAAAATATCGGACAGCACAATGTGTGCTGTCAGTTTCCGTTGTTCCGTTCCGCATGTCCATTTAAATATAAAACAGGTCCTATTATGTTCCTGAAAAATCGGATCCTGGTACAATGCAAAGTCAATGGTTCCACAAAAAACGGAAGACATTCGGATGTCATTCCGTATGTCTTCGGTTTTTTGCGGAATCCGTTCCTGGAAACACATAGCAAATATTTTTTATTTTTTTTCAAAGAAATCCAAACAACTTTATTTGATTGAAATGTATACATGTTTCAGTTTTTTGCGGATCCGCAAAAAACGGATGACATACGGAAACATTTTCAGGAACAACGGATCCGCAAAAAACTGACCGAAATTCGGATTATAGAAAAATACTGACGTGTGAATGTAGCCTTAACCTGACTGGCTGCTATGGGCACCTGTTTTTTTTTTTTTTTTTTCCTTTAGGGTGGTTTCAGCAGGTTTTGTTTTGTCTATGGGGTTTGGCATTTTTCCTTCACTTGTGTTGTGTTTTTTGGATCCATGGAATTTAAAAATCACAGCATGATTCTGGCTTTTTTGCCTTATTTTCTTGCATTTTTGTTCCATAGGTTGTTTTTTTTTTGGGCCATACTTTAAAAAAAAAAACAACATATACACACATATATATATATATATATATATATATATATATATATATATATATATATATATATATATATATATATTTTTTTTTTTTTTTTTTTTTTTTTTTCCAACAGTTTTTTTTCCACCTCTACTTTTTTCACACTAATCTACAAAAGGAAATGACATGTTATAAAAATGAATTCAATAGATTTGAGAATGAATAGGCTTACGCAGGCTAAGTGAATAAATATATGTCTTTTGTCTGTACGTTGTGCCAATCTTCTGTTATTTCTACTAGAAGGTATGAATGAATTGCTAGCAGTCTGCAGTAAGGGTACAGAGAGGAGGTAACCAGTTGGGGGGTGTACCTGCAGAGTCTGACAATCGCAGCACTGATTGGATAGAGTGAGACTGTGCAGGTACACCAACCCCCCCCCACCCCCAAACTGGTTACCTCCTCTCTGTACACTTACCGAAGGGTAATAGCAATTCATTCATGACTTCTAGTAAAAATAAAGGAATGGCACAACATAGAGCCATAAAAATAGATTGTTATTGCACAGGGAATGCATGAAGCTATTAAAAGGGAACCTGTCACCTGGATTTTGTGTACAGAGCTGAGGACATGGGTTGCTATATGGCCGCTAGCACATCCGCAATATCCAGTCCCCATAGCTCTGTGTGCTTTTATTGTGTAAAAAAACCGATTTGATACATTTGCAAATTAACCCGAGATGAGTCCTGTCCCTGAGATGAATCCAGTGTGAAGGAGCCCAGCACCTCCCAGCATGCTCAATCTCCTCCTTGCTCCCCGACGTCAGAAAGCTAGAGCGCCGTAATCTCACGATGCGCAAGCATGCGCATGCTCAGTTCGTTCCCTGAGGCTGATGATGGCACAGGGAAGGAACACTATGACGACACTGCGCATACAGAATACTAAGTAATGTAAAGAGAGAAAAAACTGAAAAGGACAGAACCAAAAACAGTAAAGGAGTGTTCATATGCCACATGAGAAAAATAAACCCTTTCATGATTTACTTCTGCCTATCTAGTTTCTGTAGTACAATAATCAATAATTATAACCCCAGTATCTACTGATTGTGTTTTTTAACCCCTTAGTACGGCGGAGGTCCAGTCCCCAAACATTGCGCCTGCTCGCACGTGCAGCGGGTGCTTTAGGCTTGGGGTATCTGCCATTTTAAATAGAAGACACACAAGGCACATGTATGCGATCAGCCATAAGGCTGATCGCATACATCTTACCCTTCAGATGCCGTGGTCAAACGTGACCACGGCATCTGATCAGCCAGGAACCGAAAGTTGCGCACTTCCGTTCCGGTAACAGCGTTCCCCGACTAAGATTGGGGAGCCTGTTACATTGCGTAATCGACCCAAGCCTCAAGCAGGCTTCAGAGTCAATTAGATGAATATACCAATACAGGCCACTAGGTGGCAGCCTTATATTCGTATAGTGCAAATGAAGTGAAGTGTTCAATGATGGCTATTTAGCCATCAATGAACACTATGGGCAATCGAATGACTGCCAGTTATTTTCACCCAAGGGGACTTAAAAAAAAAAAAAAAAAAAAGTTTGTTTTTACAAAAACACAGAACCTAAAAAAAAGTTCAAATCACCCCCCTTTCCTTAAAATAAAAATAGATAACCAATAAAAAAAAAAAAAAAACAAACATCATGGGCATCGCCGCATGCGAAAAAATGCCAATCTAATAAAATATCACAAAATTAAATGGCATATTTTTAAATGCCATTTTTTGTCACTTCAACTACCCAATAATTTTTTTTTATAAAAAGTGATCAAAAAGTGGCACACACTTCAAATTGTTATCACTAAAAAGAACAGATCGTCCTGCAAAAAATGAGCCCTCACACAGCCCCGTACACATAACTACAAAAGAGTTATAGGGGGTCAGAGTATGGTTATAAAAAATGTTTTATTTTCCTCTAAAAGGTTTTAATTTTTTTTCAGTATAGAAAACGCAAGAAAAATGTATACAAGCTTGGTATCGTAACCATACTGACCTGGAGAATAAAGATAACTGGTCAATTTTACTGCATAGTGCAGTGTAAAAAATTTTTTTAACCTTTTTCAGAATTGCAAATGGTGTAGAATTGGGGAAAAAATGCGTTTTTTTCCACTTCCTACTACTTGGTATGCAACCGTAAATGGAGCCATTAGAAAGTACAACTTGTCCCGCAAAAAAATAAGCCCTCATAAAGGATAAGTGAACGGAAAAAAAAAAAAAAAAAAAAAAAAAAAAAAGTAGGACTATGGGAAGGCGGGGAGTGAAAAACGAAAACGCAAAAAAGCAAAATCCCAGGGTCCTGAAAGGGTTAACATCCTATATCAGGGATCAGCAACCTCTGGCACTCCAGTTGTTTATTCACTTCTAAAGGGAGTTAGGAAATCAGCCAAACATTTTGGCATGCTGGGAGTTGTAGTTTCACAGCAGCTGGAGTGCCGAAGGTTGCCGATCCCTGTCCTGTATGAGGGGTTATCAGAAAACAAAATTTGGTTTAAAACATTGAAACATGTCATTTGCATATGCTAGACGGTCCATATTTCGTCCACAGCTCCCCTGACCCAAAGTGAGTGCATCATAGTAATTTATGACCAGTCAGTTCCTATCTGAACATGGGTTAATACATAGCGCTAACATGATGATGCGGGTGCATTGCAATAGGCCTGCGACCAGGTACAGACAATGGAAACTGCAGAAGGCAAAGGAGATGCGCTGACACATGGACACTTGTGTGCATGAGCCCTTAATAAAATACCTTCATATAACAAATGAGCCTCCTGCCACCCCATACATAGCAGAAAACAATTCTGCAGCACCCTATGACCGGGTTAAAGTGGTATTACTGCCATAGCAACATTTGTTGTCTTTCTGGTATGGTTTGTACCCATTACAAAGGAAACAACTCATGGGTCGAGGAACAGTCACAGACATCACGCCACACTTCAGCCATGACTGTGAAGCCGGCGTATACACAGATCTCATAGGAGGGCCCCATGCACACAAAAAAAATGAGAATCCGATGCAGACCCATCTGTGTGGCCCCCTGGAGACGTTTTACAGACAAGGATAGGACAGTTCTTTAGAGGGCGAGAGGTCCTGTTCCACAAAAGACAGAACGCACAGAGAGGCGGTATCCGTGTTTTGCAGATCTGCGGGGGGGGCGACAAACAGGCAACAGTCATGTGCATGAGCCCTCAGTATGGGCCCCATCCAGTTTCCCATAGGACAAAACACTTCTAGGCAAAGCAAAGATTTCAGACTTTTTTTTAAGGCCCGTTTTATACATTGGGTGCATATTGCTAGGATATGCCCCCAAATCCCAAAAGAGAGGGTCCCAGAGGTGGGACCCTCATCCATCTCTATAACAGAGCCCTCAAAGTGAAGGAGAGTGGAACACACATGCACGGTCTCCCTCCATTAATTTCAATGGGAATGATGAAAATAGCGGAGCAGCGCGGTCAGCTTTTTTCAGAAGTCTCATAGAACAAAATGGGAAGTGATCCGCACAAAGGAATCCACCATTCCTCTCGCTTCTAAGGGGCTGACTGAAATATTATTTTCAGCATTCCCATAAGGGTCCATTCACACGTCCGCACTTTGGGTCCGGATACGTTCCGCAATTATGCGGAACCATTAATTTTTAACGGGGACGGAAGAGATGCGGACAGCACACAGTGATGGCCAACCACAGGCACTCCAGATGTGGTAAAACTACAACTCCCAAGATGTACACTTGCTTGGCTGTTCACAGAACTCCACAAAAATGAATGGAGCATGCTGGGAGTCGTAGTTTTTCACTATAGTTGGAGTGCCGGAGGTTAGCCATTACTGTTATAGAGAGTAGAGGAGCTGAAATAATCACGGATGACCTGAACAAACAGGTTCTGGACTCGGGTTACATAGCATCAAAAATCTATATAATGCTATGTGACCCTGCCAGTGCTGGAAGTTCAGGACGGGTGCTGCGCTGCGAGTCCTGGGTGCGACACACGCTCGCTCGTCTGAAAGCGGCCCAAGAAAGATGCCCTGATTCTGACCTATAACAGAAGGGTGTGAAAAATCACACTCTAACGAAAGGGAAATAAAGAAATTAGTGTATACAAGGTCATCCCTCCCAACAGGGAGCTACGAACGCTCCATCCATGCGACGCTGGAACATCAACAAGCAGACTTTAGAACTTTTTTTTTTTTTTTAGCCTAGTACCATTTTTGTGACAACCCCCGAAGTCATTAAGCTATAGAGAACATAGAGCTTTAACAGTGCAGATAGCATAGTCCAATTGCTTTTTCATTACAATAACTGAGTCACATAGGATTGGGTCCCAGGTCAGCTGTTGGAAGAGGCTGGCAGTCCGTGAGCGCTGCAGTGTTTTCCTATGCCATGTGATGGCAGCGATCGACGGGGTGCCAGGACTCAGACCCCCGCTGATCTGATAAAGACGACCTTCATTACTGGATTTTGAACGCTGCCTGAATACTTTAGGCATTTTATAGAACGCCAGATTTCACACATTGCGATGTTTATGATCCGATTGGAAGGAGAGACCATGCACAACCCAACCTTCTACACAGCACACTCACACATCAATTAGAGAAATGACATGGCAGGTAAGTCTCTCCAACCAGGTGTCACAGCTTCCCCTCACAAGGCCTTGCACGGCTTCTCATCTCTTGATATGGGCAATATAAATGTCCCTATTTGCCCAGGAGGAGAGCCACTAGCAGGGCATCCATCACTACCCGTGCTCATAGCGTGTAGTACTACTTTTCCCCACAAGGGCCGCAGACCTGAGAGGCATGGTGTGCATTTCAAGTGAGAATGCTCTCCCCTGCAGAGCTGCTACGTGTCTAGCAATTTCCACTGATTTGTATGAAGTGTAAAAGTACTCACATAATGTAGCAGCGGCTCTAGCCTCGTACCATTATCAGGCAAACCTCATTGTATAGATGTAGCCTTAAAGGGGCAATTCCAGGAATTTACCATTGGTGACCTATCATCGGTTGATCGGCTGGTTTTGGTAGCTCTGGCACTGAAACTACACAGCTTCATCTATTGTGTAGTAGACAGAGACCGAAGTGAATGGAAGCAGCGATACAGTTACAAGCTCCGTCCGCAGCACAACGTATGAACCTGTAGTCCTGGGGACGGAGCTAGTCGGAAACAGCTGATCGGAGTGGGTGCAGGGCAGCAGATCTGCATTCAGAAAACTTTTGATAGGTTATAGGGACATACCAAAAGTTTTGATTGGTGGGGGTCTGAGCATTGAGACCCGCGCAAACTCTCTAGAACGAGGGCAGAAAAGTGCTCGCTTAGCACGTCCTCTCTCCTCGCGGCAGGACAAGAAGCGAGATGGACTCAATAGAAAGACTATGGGCTCATGTCGTGCAGCTAAGGGATCATCCTAAGTGAGAGCTTCTCTCCCCTCATTCTAGAGATAGGTGGGGGGTCTCATCACCAACCAAAACTTTTGGTATGTCCCTATAACATATCAAAAGTTTTCTGAAAGTAAAAATCCCAAAATACCCCTTTAAAGCTAAAGCCCACCAATATAAGCTTTTACTCTCTAATGATTTTCCCACCACACACCTTGGAACGACTACAATGTACTGTGCGAAAGATTAAGAGCCGGTTCTTGGAGGGTATGACAAAGCACTTAAATACACTGTCAGCTATCCAAGTCAGAGGATGTACGGCCAGTCACGCCAGCACAGATACTACACCACAAAGGACTGGATCTTCGGTTCTTACAGCTACTCCACATAGATCTAGCGGCAGCACGGAACCGGCAGGCTCTTCACCCGCCGGAACAGCCTGCCGGAGAAGGCTGCCGCTAATGTGAAAGTAGCCTTAGTGAAGTAAACAGCTTTTTAAAGCCACGTGTACAAAAATAGCTTGGGGACTACTGCTATAGACCATGGCTGACCAGAAAACTATTTTAATTCAATAGACAATCTAAAAGATCCAAATATCTAGGTTTTACCATAAAGCCTCTTGCACACAACTATGAGGCTGTACAGAGACATATGGAGTCCTGTCATATCTCGCACGTCTACGAGTGTCCTTATTGCTCTGCTCAAAAAAAAAAAAAAAAATACTACTAATAATCCCAAGCCTTCCTCCTTTGATCCGATTTTGTCTTGTACTACAATTAAAGGGGTCCTCCGGGCTTTTAATATTGATGACCTATCCTCAACACCCGGCACCCCCGCCGATCATCTGTTTGAAGAGGAGGCGCGCGCCGTGCCAGCGCTGCCTCCTCTTCACTGTTGACCTTCTTGCCGTCACCTCTGCAGCAGGTGTAATTATACCTAACCGTCCCATTCATTTCAATGGGACGGATCGTTCCCATGCGGTTAGGGTCCATTCACACGTTCGTAATTCTGTTCCGCATTTTGCGGAACGGAATTGCGGGACCCATTCATTTATATATAGAGCCGCACTATGTGCGGCCCGGATCCAGAATTGCGGATCCGCACTTCCGGGTCTGCAATTCTGTTCCCGAAAAAAAAAAAAAAAAATTTTTTATAAAAAAGTACATAGAACATTTTCTATCAAGTGCCGGCAATGTGCGGTCCGCAAAATGCAGAACGCACATTGCCAGTGTCCGCGTTTTGCAGACGTGTGAATGGATCCTTGCTGCAGAGGCGACGGCGAGAAGGTAAACAGTGGAGAGGAGGCAGCGCCGGCACGGGGCGCGCCTCCTCTTTAAACAGCTGATCGGCAAGGTGCCGGACCCCCGCCAATCTGATAATGAGGATCTATCCTGAGGATAGGTCATCAATATTAAAAGCCCGGAGAACCCCTTTAAAACTGAGAACTACATAAAGATCTCTCTGCTCTGCGCTCCAGGCCAGCCATGTTCCCCTGTAATGTGTCTGGAGCAGGAGCCTCCACGCTGTGGCCTGGCTGCCCAAGGACAAAAATGCTGTTAAGCCACTAAGCCAGTCCCCTTCTTTAAGCTCCTCTCCTTCAGCCAGCCACCAGCCAAAGATGGAGTAGATCAATTGGAGAATAACCAGAAGGATTTCGCCTAGACCGTGTGCGGATCACGCAGAAAGTGCTGAAGACTGACAAACAGTGCGGGCAGCTATAACAGTGTTACTTTTCTAGGTTTAGTGCTCCTTTAAGGATCCCTGCCCAAGTGCACACCATCGATGATGATGCCGGCTGGGCCTTCTGCCAGAAGTCTGAACAGACACAGCCAGGAGGGAAGCCTGTTCAGACGTCCGTTGTTCTGAGCACACACTTCCCTATCTGATAATGTCACCTATCAGCATCCATTGCTGCGAATGCAAGCAAAAAAGGAAATAACTCTATCATGTGAAGGCTACAAGAACCACAAAGATCAGGATTCGGGATGAGCGAAATTGACTTCGGATGTACACTATTTGAATGTATTGGCTCCGATGAGACAAAGTTATTGCTTTGCGAAGTCTCGCAAGACTTCGGGTAATAACTTGATAAATTAATTTGTACTGTAAAAACCATTTCCCGAACTCTGGTTCGGTTTCAAGAGAACTGAAGCAATAACTTTGGCTCATCGGAGCCAATACATTCTAATACTGTACGGAGCTCTATACAATATCAGAACGAGGTTTTATGCGAATCGACTTCGGATGTTTCATCCGAAGTCGATTTGCTCATCCCTAATCAGGATACATACATGACCTAAAACAGCAGCACATCCTTCAAGGCTACTTACTTTTCTCTTCCTTCCCCGACCACGGCAAGCCTCTTGCTGTCCTCTGTCCAGGCGATGTCCTTAACCTTCCCCACAAATGGCTGGTACTCATACTTCAGGAGATGCTCCTTCTGCGTGGTATCCCATATTCTTAGCTTACCAGTGATATCTGACA
Source organism: Bufo gargarizans (assembly GCF_014858855.1). Lineage (NCBI taxonomy): Eukaryota > Metazoa > Chordata > Amphibia > Anura > Bufonidae > Bufo > Bufo gargarizans. The sequence continues at coordinate 73,388,959 of NC_058080.1, forward strand.
AACAAGCACACGGACACTTCCATCATCACATTACGTGTGACGCCACTGAGCCTACTGAATAATGAATTGTCCTATGTACACAGTCTGCTGCCATTCATTATCACAGAGCTGGAAAAACGAGCTGCGTCTACTCCTTTCACTTATTCCCTTTCCTACAATGTCTTCTGAGCCTGCCAGGTACCTACGACCGCGGAAGAGAGGAGCCCACCTACGACCGCGGAAGCCCCAGGAAAAAAAGGGGGGGGGGGGTATCTGATCTACAGAATTCATTTTCAAATTGTCTCTCTCAGGAAATTATACATGGAGTTAGTTGATGGAGGTCTCTCGGTCAGCCAGCCTATAGATTTCAAAGGTTCTTTTTTAATGCTTTATTTCCCCTGTGGTGGCGCTGCAGAGAGACCAGACACCTGTACTGCAAGAGTGCTAGATGCACGGGTGGCTGCCCACACCTGGTAAATGTCTCGTTCAGCCAGAAACTCAGAAAACTGTGAGAGGGGGGGGGGGGGGGGAAGCAGTAACTGCATAGTGCTGCCTGGATTGTTCCAAGAGTACTTCCTCATTTTTCCCTCCATTAAAGGGGTTATCCCATCTTAGACAATGGGGGCATATCGCTAGGATATGCCCCCATTGTCTGATAAGTGCGGGTCCCAGAGGTAGGACCCGCACCTACGAGGAGAACAGAGCAGAGAAACTTGAGGAGGGCGCACTGTGCCCTCGGCTATTTCAGTCTGCCCCATAGAAATGAATGGGAGCTGTGGCCGTGCATGCGCAGTGCGCTCCCATTCACTTCAATGGGAGAGGTGGGGAGCTGCGCCTGGTGGTGGACAGACCCCCGGGATCCTCCAGCCACAACTCTCCCCGGCTCTGTTCTCCTTGTAGGTGCAGGTCCCAGAGGTGGGACCCGCACCTACCAGACAATGGGGGCATATCCTAGTGATATGCCCCCATTGTCTAAGATGGGATAACCCCTTTAAATAATATAGACTCAGAAAGTGCTGCCTCCCTGTCTCATAAAAGGAGATAGGCACAGATAGTACCACCATCCTGCCTTGCTCTATATAAAGGCACAGACAGTACTAACTCACTCTAGGTCCCTGTATATGATGCAGGCACAGACCGTACAACATCTCAATCTCTCCCACTAAATGATGCCAGCATAAAAAGTAGTGCCACCCAGTCTCCCCCAGTAAATGATGTAGGCAGATAGTACTGCCATCCTGTCTCACTGTATAAAGGATATAGGCACAGACAGTACTTCCTCAATCTAGTTCTCTGTATATGACGTAGCCACAAATAGTACTGCTTCCTTGTAAATTATGTAATACTGTCCCACTAACTAGTAAGAGGTAAAAGGGCCAATTTACAAGAGCTGACACGCAGGGAAATGATTGGGAGCGTACTGTTAGTTCCCGAGCATTACCCACGTGTGTGCGCTGCACTTACATGCAGCAGTCATCCTCCTTTGTATAGGGATGAAAGAGATAAAACGATCATTCCTTCCCATGCAGATTGTTTGTCGGCAGCATATCCTTGTTCACACAGGACGATGTGCTGCAGACATGATCAAGTCACCAGACAATCAAGAGCTTTGCGCATAGTCACAATTATCGGGAATGAGTGCACAAAGGAAGGATTGTTCCCGATAACTGGCCCAAACCTAAACCTGTGTAAAAGGATAATGATGGCCTATTCTCAGGCTAGGTCATCCATAGGAGATCAGTGGGGACCGTCACTGTTGTAGGTAGCCACTGGTGCCAGACACTATACAGTGGGCGGCACCAAAAGCAGAAGGCTCCATCATTATGGAAAATTTTAAAAAGGGTTGGCCATCGTCTATTACTAGCGGAGTAGTCCATACATGCAGCCGGTCACAGACATTATTAAACCACTGGCTCAGATTTCTAATTGTTTCAGATGCCTAATTTATACTTACTCGCAGGTCCCCTTCCTGGCGCTGTGCTCCCAACATTGGCCACTGATGGAGGGACATATCAGTCCTGTCACTAACACAGGGTACAGACCGCGCATGTGCTGGGTCCCTGTTCATCCCCGGTGTAAGTGAACAGAGGCTGCTGACTGGTGGGACGGGTCACATGTTCCTCCATCAGCAGCCATGGAACCGCAGCACCGGGAAACAGGTAACCAGACCTAAATTAGGTCCGCCGGCAGTCATGGTTTAATAATGGTCAGCTCTTTAACTGTACTGGCATTTATATCAGGCATTTACTATATAAGGGTTAATCAGCAGTCGTCATAGTCTTCTTCATGCTTTGCAGTAACCTACCTCCAGATGCAATGTAGAACCCACTGGGAGCGTACTTGGCCACAACCACCTGGTGGGCATGCTCGGTGTAGACATCTGCAATGGCCGGGTTCTACGATGAGGAATAAGACAACACAGCAGATCAGAGAAAGGTAGGTAATGACTGCCACATACAGACCCAGCACGTTTTATCTTAGGTTCAAGGTGCAAAGAGCCCTGGCCCCATTACACGCGCTGCCTCTTGTCACTGGGTAAGCAGTGTCAAGTCTCAGACGTATGGAGAGAAATTGTATTTAACACCATAAAACCAAGGAATCAAAGCGGATCTATGAGCTGGAGCAATAATTCTCCAATTCCTGCTTTCTATCCATCCCCATTAAAGAGGCGTTACATGACAGAGCAACAGATCGGGGATCTCCAGCTGTGCACAGGTTTACTGCACGGGTAAGAGCATTAGACCCACACTGCCGCCATGTCAGCAATGCATCAGGTCCGCTCTGACAGGCTGCAGAGTGTAGCAGGATCCAGAATGATCTCCGCCAGATCTAACAGCAGTACAGCCACCACCACCGATCCACAGAATGATAAATGTCTGACTCTTGGGGCCCACACTGACCAGAATCCTCCTCATGAGACGACCACTGAAGGTCCATGCATGGTATTTACTTCAGTAGGACTGGCTACAAAAACCAGACCTGATCACTACCTGGTAAAAATAATAAATCAAAATCAAAGGAAACCTTCCGTCAGCCAACTGGCTGGGGTACCGGGTTTTGGAACCCTTGCCTATATTGATGGCCATGTGCCACTTTTGTAGAAGAACATTTCCTTTACAATCCACTCCTGACCCCTGCTTTAGAGGCTACAAAAATGGCACATGTGGAAGCACCCCAAGAATAGTCCTTCAACCCCGTTCATGACCGTAATACTTCACAACACCGAATACTAACACGTAAACTGGCTTATATACACCTGCGAGACAATCATTTCTCATACACGCAGCAGAGATTTGGGTCATATGGGTGAGGGAACAGTCAGGAAAAGGGCAATCATGTGTCCACAGTTCAGGCTTGCTCACACGAACGTTTTTTGCGTTCCGTATACAGAACCATTCATTTCAATGATACCGCAAAACAAAAAAAAACACACACGGTTTGTACCCCGTTCCGTTTTTCCATTCGAAGATAAAATAGGTCCTATTTTTCAAAGTAATTACTGTATATGCCATACGAAAAAACAGAATGGAAAAACAGAACGGAACCGGAAAAAAAAAGAAAAAAAAGAAAAAAGATAAATGGATCACAGAAAAACGGCCCTAAAACACTGAAAAAGACATATGGTGGTGTGAACGAGCCCTTCTCCTGACAAACACTCCTTATGTCTCAGCGCCCTAGGCCCCTGAGGGGTGCTTGGGATTTCCTGCAGTCACATGAGTTTTAGCTGGAAGATAACTGGGTATATTCAGACTAGCCCTCTCAGGAATGAATCACACAAGTGAAGTCTGCGGGCGCGGCTCTGACTCACCTCAGTTATGTACGTCCTACGGGCAGGAGAGTGAAAGGCTCACAGTGTGAACCGGCCACTGCCTGCCAGCTCAGGAGAACAAGCCCGTACAGGCTGGAGCTCCCAGAGAACTGCGGCACACACCTACATAGCCCGTACAGGCTGGAGCTCCCAGAGAACTGCGGCACACACACACCTACATAGCCCGTACAGGCTGGAGATCCCAGAGAACTGCGGCACACACACCTACATAGCCCGTACAGGCTGGAGCTCCCAGAGAACTGCGGCACACACACACCTACATAGCCCGTACAGGCTGGAGATCCCAGAGAACTGCGGCACACACACACCTACATAGCCCGTACAGGCTGGAGCTCCCAGAGAACTGCGGCACACACACACCTACATAGCCCGTACAGGCTGGAGCTCCCAGAGAACTGCGGCACACACCTACATAGCCCGTACAGGCTGGAGCTCCCAGAGAACTGCGGCACACACACACCTACATAGCCCGTACAGGCTGGAGCTCCCAGAGAACTGCGGCACACACACCTACATAGCCCGTACAGGCTGGAGCTCCCAGAGAACTGCGGCACACACACCTACATAGCCCGTACAGGCTGGAGCTCCCAGAGAACTGCGGCACACACCCCTACATAGCCCGTACAGGCTGGAGCTCCCAGAGAACTGCGGCGCGCACACACACCTACATAGCCCGTACAGGCTGGAGCTCCCAGAGAACTGCGGCACACACCTACATAGCCCGTACAGGCTGGAGCTCCCAGAGAACTGCGGCACACACACCTACATAGCCCGTACAGGCTGGAGCTCCCAGAGAACTGCGGCACACACACCTACATAGCCCGTACAGGCTGGAGCTCCCAGAGAACTGCGGCACACACACCTACATAGCCCGTACAGGCTGGAGCTCCCAGAGAACTGCGGCACACACCCCTACATAGCCCGTACAGGCTGGAGCTCCCAGAGAACTGCGGCACACACACCTACATAGCCCGTACAGGCTGGAGCTCCCAGAGAACTGCGGCACACACACCTACATAGCCCGTACAGGCTGGAGCTCCCAGAGAACTGCGGCACACACCTACATAGCCCGTACAGGCTGGAGCTCCCAGAGAACTGCGGCACACACCTACATAGCCCGTACAGGCTGGAGCTCCTGGAGATATTCCTACATACACCGCCATGTACTGTATGGGACCCTACAACTGCGGCACTTACTTCCCTTATTACATACTTCAGCAAAAAAAAAAAAAAAAATTAAAGCAGTTTCTAGCAGGAATGGCACAACATTGCAAGCAGTTACAAAAACAGACATGTCAGGAGAGGTGAAGGCTCCTTTTTAACCCTTGGCCAATGTACATAAGGGTTTGGGGCTATAGTTTTTTTCTTAATTTCTGGAAAAGCCCCTTTAAGAGGAGAGAAAAATGTAGACAAGATGCCATTTTCCCACATCCTCTAACCGCAGGACCCGGGTTGGTGGATGGACAGGAGCAGAGAAGGTCTCTGATGCCGTACCTCTATATTCCTGATGATCACACATTTTCCATTCGTGTAGAGAAAGTTGTTGCCCTTGGGGTCTCCTCCGAGCACCTTGGCCACTCCTCTCTCCGTCTGAGGAAGGCTGGCAAACACATGTTCTAAAGGAGAGAAAGAAACGGCATAAGCTTCAAGCATTAAAGGGCTATTCCCAAACCATTCCACCATTTTATGATCAGTGGGGTCCGACCTCTCAGAATTAAAGGGTCCACAGCGTTGATGTAGCATTCATCCTGACCACACAAATACCAGCATTCAGTCATCACCATCCTGCACCCAATCCCTCCACACTGTCCCCAATGTCTACTCTTCATTCATTCCTCGCCTTCCATAGGTATCCGTCTATCAGCCTTCATTCATTCTATCCACACGGTCACATTAATTTCCACAGAGATCAATCTCTATCCCCTTCTAGCCACTGAACTCCATCCATTCACACTGGCAGCAATGTGTCATTCCTAATTCATTCCCAATACAGGTCAGTGAATGATGTGCGAGACTCCCGTCTATCCACGTACCATCTATAGAGGAGTACGAAATGTAATTCCTTCTATTCCTATAGAGACCAGAGATCACAGACCCCCATACTATACCCCATTCATTCTAGCCACAGACCCCCATACTATACCCCATTCATTCTAGCCACAGACCCCCATACTATACCCCATTCATTCTAGCCACAGACCCCCATACTATACCCCATTCATTCTAGCCACAGACCCCCATACTATACCCCATTCATTCTAGCCACAGACCCCCATACTATACCCCATTCATTCTAGCCACAGACCCCCATACTATACCCCATTCATTCTAGCCACAGACCCCCATACTATACCCCATTCATTCTAGCCACAGACCCCCATACTATACCCCATTCATTCTAGCCACAGACCCCCATACTATACCCCATTCATTCTAGCCACAGACCCGCATACTATACACCATTCATTCTAGCCACAGACCCCCATACTATACACCATTCATTCTAGCCACAGACCCCCATACTATACACCATTCATTCTAGCCACAGACCCCCATACTATACACCATTCATTCTAGTCACATAGCACCGAGCATTATATTATACTCCATTTTAGCAACATAGCACCGTATACGCCATTCATTATATCGCCATAGCAGCATACTATATTCCATTCATTCTGTCCCCATATCATTACACTATACTTCATTCATTCTATCCCCATGGAGATCAATGTAACACCCATCCTTTACACGGAACGACAGATCAGTAGATTGTCAGCAAGGAAGCATTCCTTCCCGGCAATCGCCTGCTCGTCAGTGGAGAAGAGCGCTGCATTTACATGTAGTGATCTCCTCCACAGTATAGGGAGCAGTGATCGCTACTGCCTTCACTCGTCCCCACACAGACTAGTAGTTTGCCGGCAGCAGGTGCTGTTTACACTGCACAATCTGATGGCGGCACATTTACACCGCCAGATAATCGCCAACGAGCGTTCCTATAAACGCTGGTTAGCGATTATCGGCGGGATTCTCCTCCTGTGTAAAGGGCCCTTTATACTTTGTTACAATGTATCCGTTTAGATAATTAACGGGCCGCGTGGAGTCCTGACTGTTCAGATCACAGAGGATTGTCTCCGATATAACTGTGGGAGGCAATATTCACGGCCGGAAAGCAGAGATACTGAAATGGTGACGAAATGAAAAAAAGTGCAGCAGAAAATAGCAGAACTTGAACATGGGCCACGGTTCATCAGACACCAATACAAGAAGAGGGGCCGATCATGACCATGACCAGGTCAGAGGCTCCTGGGATTTCTCCACGGGATGGATCCATGAATCCTGGAAAAGCTTCTATATGGCAAATATCATCTGTGCCCTATAGGAACCATCGCCGCCCCGGCGTCACATCCGACCTGCGGGGCACGCTCGTTATATATTACCTCCACACGAGCACGTATCAGCAACCTCCGGCCCTCCAGCTGTTGTGAAACTACATCTCCCAGCATGCTCCATTCACTTCTATGGGAGTTCTGAGAAAAGCTGAGAAAGTGGGCATGCTGGGAGTTGTAGTTTCCCAACAGCTGGAGTGCTGATCCCCGCCGTAGTTAATTCCATTACCCCCCAAAAGTTACTAAGTGCACAGATACCAAACCCGCATCATGTAAGAAACAACTGGATCCCAGTACAGGGCAGGATTCATACCAGTCACCTAATATTCTGGATAATCACACCACCACAGAAACTTAGTATAAAGAACATACAAACCGTAATAAACCCGCGACGGTCCAATACTTGTATAACCGAGAAATCTCCTGCCTCAGTAATGACACATAACACAGACTCCGCATGAGAGGGATGGACCCACTGCTGCACCCCCAAACCTCAACAGGACACCCCCAATGATGTATGCACTACTTTATTTATACCTCTTATTAAAGGGCCCAAATTCGCTTTCACAGGACACCCCTCCCCAAACACCTGAGCCAAACGGGGCACCCCACAAACAGGACAGCTTATTTGTGGGGAGCCCCCAGAGCACAGAGGGCACCCCTCCCTCCCGAAAGCCACAGTCTGCAACAGATGGCGCGCCGGCCCCCCGGGGGAGCGCCCCTCTCGCGGGCGGCGCGCCGGCCCCCCGGGGGAGCGCCCCAATCGCGGGCGGCGCGCCGGCCCCCCGGGCGAGCGCCCCTCTCGCGGGCGGCGCGCCGGCCCCAGGCACATAAATAACACAGCAGCCATGCCAGGACATTCTTATGTCTATATGGAGGTTGCTCAGAGTTTTCTGGATTTGAGATACATTGATGTCACTACAGCATTTGGGGTGCACTATATATATATATATATATATATATATATATATATATATATATACACATACACACACATATACTGCTGCCTACTACAGGGATAACACCCATGGGTGGGCCTGGGCTGGAGAAGCACCATCATCCTCATCTATAGCTGGAGGAGATGACTGCAACAGGCTGGGAGCGCCAGGAAACTCCCTGACAAGTGCGGAGAGCCGCAGTACACGGTGCTGGGCGAGGTGTATACACACAGTGCTGACGTCACGGCTCCCCGCTCATACGGACCGTGTCCCCCTGCTCCCCCCGGTCACTTACTCAGCTCATAGGGCATCTTGCTGTGAGTACAGAGCCTGCACGGAGTGTCTATGGATGAGCCTCTGCTCCCGGCCGCCCAGCGATTCAAACCCGGAAGCCGAAGCCGAGCGCCCAGCTGCGACGTCTCCCTGTGGCTTTGACCATATATGGTCAACAACGAGCGCTCCTCCAGCCGCTCCCCCCACGCAGCTTAGCGCTGTCACTCTGGCGTGACGTCACCACGGAGGCGGGGAGACCGCCGGCGCCATATTTACTACGGGCTAGGTTGTACTTTTATGGCTTTCCACTAGAATGTGAAGTTTCTTGTGTGGTCATTTTTTGGAATATAATTTACCGGGGTTTATCCGACGGACGGACATTCCACCGTGCAGATAGGAGACTGACAGTCTTTATTTATTCTAGCCACAAATCAGTGTTCATTCATTCATTCCCATAGAGATCAATGTAACAGATTTCATTCATTCTAGTCACAGCCTTCTGTTACCATGGAGATCAATGTATCAACATTCATTCCAGCCACATACATAATACAGATAATAAATAGACATAGATAACTTTATGCATTCATTCTGTCATGAATACCTTATTGAAATGAGTGTAACCGATATCTAGCCTCAAAAATATAAGCAAAAACATTAAAGGGGTATTCCGGTTGTTAGAAGTTATCCCCTATTCACAGGACAGGAAATAACTATTAGGCTAGGTCTACACGACGACATTTGTCGCGCGACATTTTGTTGCACTAATGTCGCGCGACAATTTTTATAATGGCAGTCTATGGTGTCGCACTGCAACATTCGAGATGGATTTTTCTGCGACTGTTGCGTCGCAGTCGCAGCATGTCGCATGTTGCAGTGCGACACCATAGACTGCCATTATAAAAATTGTCGCGCGACATTAGTGCAACAAAATGTCGCGCGACAAATGTTGCGCCCTATCTGTCGCGCGACTTTTTGTCGCGCGACAAATGTCGTCGTGTAGACCTAGCCTTAGATCGGTGGGGGTCCTACCGCTGAGACCACCACCGATCACGAGAACGGGGGTCCCGTACCCTCTGCGGCCCCCTGAAAAGAGTGGAGTGGCCGGTCACACGTGCGTGCAAGTGTGACCATTTATTTCTATGGGAAGTCTGTGAGCGCTGTACTCGGCCATCGCCACAACTCCCAGAGAAATGAGTAGAGCGACCACGCGAATGTGGGAGGGGGTAAGTTCTTGTGATCGGTGGGGGTCCCAGCGGTAGGACCCCCACTAATCTAATGTTTATCCTCCATCCTGTGGATAGGAGATAACTTGAAACAACCAGAATACCCCTTTAATTCATTCTTTGCTTTCCATAAATATCAGTGTTCTTTAGTAATAATACATGTCACCGATCATGGGGGCAAATGACACACTCTAAGGCTACATTCACACGTCAGTATTTTTCTATATCCCGAATTTCGGTCAGTTTTTTGCGGATCCGTTGTTCCTGAAAATGTTTCCGTATGTCATCCGTTTTTTGCGGATCCATTGACTTTGTATTGTACCAGGATCCGAATTTTGCGGAAAAGAATAGGACATGTTTTATATTTTATCGGACATGCAGAACGGAACAACGGAAACGGACAGCACACATTGTGCTGTCCGATTTTTTCCAGGACCCATTGAAAATGAATGGGTCCAGATCTGGTCCTGATCTGTTCTGCAAAAAACGGAACAGATCAGGAAAGAAAAAACGGACGTGTGAATGGACCCTAATACTAACTTAGCCACTAAATAAACAACATAGTGGAGGAAACGGCCGCTGTGCTTTATTAAGGGTCACTTAAAAATACCACCATAACAGATACCAAAAGACCAATAATAAATTAACCATATAAAGACCAAGATCCACTCAGCATGAGCTGAGCGACACTACCCCTCTAATAAAGCCCAGCGACAGGTGACTTAGTAGAAAAAAATTAATAAATAGGGGGAGGGGGGGGGGGGACGCTGGTCAATTCTTCAGGCACATCTGAGCCAGCTCCGCCGAACCTGCAAATATAAAGGGGAACAGATTCCCGCCGCCAGACCAGCAACAAATAAGGGAGCTGGAAATCTCCCCCAGCAACAGGCAGCGACCAATCAGCTGCACTCTTGACTCACAGAAGCCGGAATCATCTAGAAGGCAGGTAAACAGCTTTCTGAGGTGATTTTACCTGAAATAGAAAAAAGGCGGGAAAAGAGAGACAGGGAAGGGAAAAAAGAACACCCTAAGCTACCCCTGACTTTAAATCTACCTAAGGTGTCATTGCCCCCATGCTAAACGCTCTGGTGGGGTTAATTCATTCATTCTGTCTCCGTTCTTTATGTCTTTTTTCATACATAGCAGCGGAACCATCTTAGTCCGTTCTCTGTGTATAATCATTCATTCCTTATAAAAGAATACATTGCCCTCTCGTGACACAACGGCCTCAGGATACAATATTTTCAGCATATAATGGTCTTTCTTTGGCCGTCGCAATTGAAAACTAGACTGAAGATACAATGCCTCAGACTCCAACCAACATGGCCGTTTCTCTGGTAATGCACCTGTACTGGCTGTGTAGTGGCCGCTCTCTGCAGTACAGTGCGGTATTACATGTCCTGTACTGCTCTCAGGCCCCCTTGACACGAGCGAGTTTTCCACGCGGGTGCAATGCGTGACGTGAACGCATAGCACCCGCACTGAATCCTGACCCATTCATTTCATGGGGTCTGTGTACATGAGTGTTTTTTATTTTTTTCACGCATCAGTGAGAAAAGCAGCATGTTTTATATTCTGTGTTTTTCACGCAGCCCGGGCCCCATAGAAGTGAATGGGGCTTCAGTGAAAAACACATTGCATGCGGAAGCAGGTGCGGGTGAAATGCGTTTTTCACTGATGGTTGCTAGGAGATGTTGTTTGTAAACCTTCAGTTTTTTTATCACGTGCATGAAAAACGCATCAAAACGCATTGCACCTGCGCGGAAACAACTGAACGCAATCGCAGACAAAACTAACTGAACTTGCTTGCAAAATGGTGCAAGATTCCCTGAACGCATCCGGACCTAATCCGTCACGCTCGTGTGAAAGAGGCCTAACCTCTGTCAGGATGAGCTGCTTCTATGTGGACGGCTCCATGTTATTACTGTGTATATTGTACAGGACCCTGAAGAAGCTCCTGTCCTCACCATAGATTAGGCATCCTCAAACTGCGGCCCTCCAGCTGTTGCAAAACTACAACTCCCAGCATGCCTGAACAGCCTACAGGTATCAGCCTACAGCAGGGCATTGTGGGAGTAGTAGTTTTACAACAGCTGGAGGGCCGCAGTTTGAGGATGCCTGCCATAGATAGTACATTCCAGCTTCCAGCAGCCATTACTGACTCTTATATGTGAGGACTCGCTTTATCTGTCTTAGTTATCTGCTTATTTTTCGTAAACCTTCATTTTCTCTTATCTTGGGATGACATTTTGAGGGTTTGGAACCAATAACTGGTTTTCCATAGATTTATGGACTCAGGTTACATTGGTTTCAGCGTACAATGGTCGTCCCGGAACCAAGTCATATGGTAACTTGAAGGACCACTGTAGTAATCCCCATCCATTATTTCCTCGTGGACAGTAGGCTTCATTCTTCCCTTAGGCCTCGTTCACACTTCAGTGTTTGGTCAGTGATTTCCATCAGTGATTTGTGAGCCAAAACCAGGTGCAACTCTAAACACAGAACAGGAGCAGATCTTTCCGTTCTACCTCATGTCTGTGGAGGCTCCACTTCTGGTTTTGGCTCACAAATCACTGATGGAAATCACTGACCAAACACTGAAGTGTGAACGAGGCCTTACAGTTGTGCAGCCAAACCTCATTCAGTCAAACCACCGCGGATGTGCCCTGATTTTACCACAAATGACCACAGTTTTGTGGTTTTAACGATCTTTACCTGTGCTAGCTTCATTTACCATATGGGTACGACCACGCGGCGAGGTCATGTGGCACTTGTAACGCCGCCGTGGTGTGTTCAGGTACCGGGCTCTAATGAATCTAATGAAGACCACACTGGTTTGTTAATGGTCGCGCTGTACTGAAGGTGCTGTGCAGCCATTAACAATACAGACCAACTACACAGATTAATTAGAGCCCGCGCTGTGTGTTCCTACCCAATCAGTGCAGCCATCATTACAGAGATCAATTCATCTTCATTCCCTCAGACATAGTGGTGTCGTTCATATCATTTATAGAGCTAGCACTGTGGTACAATACAATTACATTATATACGGGGTTGTCTCACTTTAGAAAGTGGCATTTATCATGTAGAGAAAGTTAATACAAGGCACTTACTAATGTATTGTGATTGTCCATATTGTCTCCTTTGCTGGCTGGATTCATTTTCCATCACATTATACACTGCTTGTTTCCATGGTTACGACCAGCCTGTAATCCTGCAGCGGTGGTCGTGTTTGCTCACTATAGAAAAAAATGCCCTCCCACGGTCCCGGGCACCAGGGAGCCCTGCGCTTTTCCCTATAGTTTGCAAGCACGACCACCACTGCTGGATTAAAGGGTGGTTGTAACCATGGAAACGGGCAGTGTATAATGTAATGGGAAAATCAATTCAGCCAGCAAATTAAGCAATATGGGCAATCACAATACATTAGTAAGTGCCTTGTATTAACTTTCTCTACATGATAAATGCCACTTCCTGAAGTGAGACAGCCCCTTTAACTCTGCACAAATACATCTATATTCAAATCCCAATTCATTCATTCGACTTTCTTTAAATTTCCATATGTATCAAGGTGTATGTGCTGTTCACTAGGCTACTTTTACACATGCACTTTCCCTTTCCGCTATTGAGATCCGTCATAGGATCTCTATAGCGGGGAAAAACACTTCAGTTTTGTCCCCATTCATTGTCAATGGGGACAAAACTGAACTGAACGAAACGGAGCGCACCAGAATGCATTCCATTCCGTTCCATCGCGGACAGAATAATGCTGCAAGTAGTGTTTTTCTGTCCGCGATGTGGTGCGCACAATGTAAGTCAATGGGGACGGATCCGTTTTCTCGGACACAATAGAAAACGGATCCGTCCCCCATTGACTTTCATTGGTGTTCGTGACGGATCCATCGTGGCTATAGAAGACATAATACAACCGGATCCGATCATAACTAATGCAAAGGGTTTTATTATCGTGACGGAAGCGTTTTTGCTGATCCATGACGGATCCAGCAAAAACGCTGGTGTGAAAGTAGCCTTATTTGGTAACCTTTTGTGAAATCATCTGAGCGCATGGCATGTAATACATTACAGTATGATATGCTTCCTATTTATGGATGGAAGGGCTGTTCCCACTTTAAATATGGCTGCCATATCATTAAGGCAGATAAAGCTGGCACCATCTTTACTGTGGGCAAAACAGAAAAACCCTTCAGTTTCAGTGTCTACCACTTAGGTTCTTTTACTCTGTTCTGGTGAAGGATGTCCAGTCAGAGAAGGAAAGACAAATTCCCAGTTTATGTCCCCGTGTTTATGGAGCCCTATAAAAGGAGCGGTGTGGACGGCTATGGGCTGTGACTGATGAGGAGCGGTGGCTGGAGGTACTCGTGTTACATGTGTCACCGGTGTGCAGCGTGAGCTCATGGCTATATGTAGCCGCTGTCACATAGGTCTCAGATAATAATCAGCTCTTATCACTCCCCGATTATGAATGGAACTTTACCAAATGTGGCTGTCCTGTGCACAGGTTTATTCTGCTGGGTGCAGTAGTCCGTATATGGCCGAGCTGACAGCACAGGAACATTGGTAGACGAAGGGGACATTTCTCTCTTCCCCATTCTTAGAAGAACTTGAAACGTACAAGGAGCAGTTCCTCTTAGAGAAAATATAGCCAGTAACTAGAAATTCTCAAGTCCTCTTCTCTGGTGCCCTTATTATAAGTTCTATTTAGAAGTTTCGTAGTTATATCTGTTCCTAGGAAAGCTGGGTGACGGCCACTATGGCCAGGATTATTATTCCGACAGGGATTGCCACCGAGTTGTAAATGGTAAACCAGCTTACTCTCATAGCAATACCAGTAAGAGGACCCTATAACAGCCGGGTGACAAATCCCAGTAATTTCCACCATGTTGGTTGTCATTGTACGCTCCAAGGAACAATGTATTGGTTTAACCCTTTCGATACCAGAGGTTTTTGCGTTTTTATTTCCTATCTTCCTGGAGCCATAACTTTTTTACTTTTCTGTTCACAAACCTACATGGGGTGGAATTGGAAAAAAAAAAGTAATTCCCCCACCGTTTTACTGGTTTTGTCCCTACAGAATTCCCTTTGTGGCAAAACTGACCTGTGCCCTTCATTCTCTCGGTCAGTTCGATTACAATGATACCACATATGTGTATTTTTTTTTGTGTTTTAATACAGAAAAAATAATAAAAACTTTGGAAAAAAAGTTTTTTACATAGCCATATTCTGACCCCCATAACTTTTTTATAGTTATGGCTACTGAGCTGTGTGGGGGCTAATTTTTTGCGAGACGATCTGTAGTTTTTATTGATATTATGGAGTGTGTGTGACTTTTTGAGCACCCTTTTTTATTAAAATTTTTTGGGTAAGGGATGCAATGAAAAAATTGCAAATCGGCCATTTTGATACTTTTTTTCTGTAACGCCATTCGCCGTATTGAAAAAAATATTTTTATATTTTAATAGTATGGGCGTTTTTTGGATGCAGTGATGCCCATGATGTTTATATTTTTTATTATTTATGTATTTATTTTTTAATTCTAAGGAAACTTTATTGGAACTCCTATACAAGCCCAATTTACATGAAACATAATCACAGTATTAAGCAGTGTGTTTCATGACACTGCATCCCCCCCTGCTTTAATGTAAGTCGTCCTTGGCAGACTCTTGCCACGATGATGCATCACCTGAAAAATATAAAAAGAGCATGCATGCATATACACTGTACCGATACACCATTCTTGTGGTTTCTTTTCTTTGGCTATAAGAGAATTGGGTTAGGCATATATATATCTAATAGGAGCATCACAATATAAAATGAGTGACAAGGGCCATAGTTTCTCTTGTAACTGGGGATCTGGGCACAGCGAACAGTAAAGACCAGGATAGTCCATAATGTAACCAAAAAGTAAACTTCTCAGGAGGCTCACAGGGCATGAGTCCGTTCCCTGGGCATGAAGCATAATGGTTGTAGAACATCACAGAGGGCTTTAGTATGTGAAAGTCCATCTCCAGGCACATGACTTGAACGTTGAAAACAACGGCAAAGGAGTCTTTAGAGAGTCCTTAGAGCAAGGCAAATAATCGAGTTTCTTACCCTGACTCTGTAGTTCCAAATGATGCAGGAATGCAGTAACCGTTAATACTGGTATCGGGCAGGTAGTTTTCTCTTGGTAATCCGGTCGGATCTCCGAAGTGGCTGTGACTCTACAGGTCTTGGCTCTAGGTAACTTGGTACATCTTGAGCTAGTGAGGATTCTTCAGTAGGTAGTTCTTCTGGCTGAAGTGGGGCTGTATTAGTCTTTGCGGGAACAAGGAGGTTAAGCCACAGTGTAAAGAACCAGTGTGGAGGTTCTGAGTCTAATAATAGATTTCCAATAGACTTTGTTGGTTCCACTGGGTCAGGTGACTTTTCGGACCATTGTTCTATAGCTGGAGCTTCTTCTTGGATAATTTCTTTCAAACACAACTTGGGACAGTTGCGATGCACTATTTGTGGTGCTCTGTTCTCTTTAGTGATTTCGTAGATATCAGACTCACGGTTAGAAATAGCTGTGATGACGTAGGATTCTCTTTCCCATTTACTATCCAGCTTAGTAGTGCGATGATTATTTTTCAGTCACACGTGGTTACCGATTTTTAAGGGTTCTGATTTGCAGACTGATCATAGTCTTTCTGTTGCTTTTGGCCGACATTTGCCATGCAGATCTGGACAATCTCTTGGGCATCAGCTAAGCATTTTTGATGTTCACTCACCCAATCTGTTTATGGTAGAGGATTGATGGAATCTTGGAACAAGGTGAGTTCTGCCCAAACATAAGGTAATATGGAGTGTATCCAGTAGAACAATGGATGGTATTGTTGTAAAGATACATCAGTTGGGGTAGTAGAGTTGGCCAATCAGTTCTTTTAGCAGGTGGTACAGCTCTTAACATTTCAATCAAGGTTTGGTTAATTTTCTCGCAAAGTCCGTTACCTTGAGGATGGTAATCTGTTGTTCTCATCTTCCGACAATTGTGAAGTGAACATAGTTCATGGAAGAGTTGGGATTCAAAGGCAGATCCTTGATCTGTGAGAATCTTTTCAGGGCATCCATAGGGCAACAGGAAATTTTTCCAGAAAACGTTTGCAGTGGGTTTTGGCTGTCAAGTTTTTAACAGGTACAGCTACTACAAATTTGGTGTAGTGATCAATTATTGTCATGGCGTAGGTATATCCTAAGCGACTTGGTTCTAGCTTTACGTGATCAATGGCTACTATCTCTAGAGGTGTACGGCTTACAGTGGGATGTAATGGCGCTCTTTGGTCATGTCTCTCATTTCTTCAAATGGCACAAGTAGAACACTCCCGACACCAATTTTCAATATCTTCTCTCATTCCAACCCAATAAAATCTTCGGCGGATGGTAGCTTCTGTTTTTTGTACACCAAAGTGTCCCGCCCTATCGTGGTACATTTCAAGGACAATTCTGGCATCTCGGCGTGGTACTATAATTTGAAGCAGCCAATTATTGGTGACAGGATCTAGGGTTCTTAACATTTTGCATAAACTGTTGCTTTCTGTGTCTCCATAGCTTGAGCTGCTCTGGATCTGCATTCTTTATGTGGATTCTTTCTGGTGTTTTTCCACTAGTAAAGAAATCATGTAGCTCACCTAATACTCTGCTCTCGGCTTGTAACTTGATCCACCTTTCTTTCTCAACTTGGGGTTCTGGATTTCTCTAATGTTGGAAGTTGAGGACTTCTTTACCTTTGATGGAGATAACATCTTGTTGGGAAAATTGTTTGTAGAAAGACAGCATCTCTACTTCTTCCCAAATGTCTTCCTGTTTAGTAGGGTCTTCTCTGGTATGCAGACAGGATAAGGCATCTGCATTCTCATTTGACTTGCCTGTTCTGTACTTGACCACGAAGTTGTACATAATTGGCAAGACGTGAGGCCCATCTTTGTTCTAAGGCTCCTAATTTGGCTGTGTTGAGGTTCGCCAGTGGGTTGTTATCAGTATAGGCCACAAATGGGGTTCCTGCGAGGTAGTCTCTAAATTTTTCAGTGACAACCCACACGAGTGCGAGGAATTCCAGCTTGAAGGAACTATAGTTCTGGTCATTTCTCTTGGCACCTTTAAGAGATCTGCTGGCATAAGCAATTACTCTCTCCTTACCTTCTTGCAGCTGAGACAGGACAGCTCCCATGCCTTTCTTACTGGCATCAGTGTTGAGATGGAATGGCTGTTGGTAATCTGGATAGCCTAAGACAGGTGGTTCGATCAACTTCTTCTTTAGGAGTTGGAAAGCGATATCTCTGTCTTCATTCCATTCAATTGGTACCTGGGCTTTCTGGAACTTCTTGGGATGTCCTCTCAGGAGTTCTTGTATCGGTTCAGAAATCTGGGCGAAGTGAGGAATGAAACGTCTGTAGCGTCCTGCAAAACTAAGAGAACTTCTCACTTCTTTTACTGTGGTAGGAGTAGGCCAATTCTGGACTGCAGCTATCTTCTCTGGATCTGGCTTGACACCTTCAGAACTAACAACATGTCCCAGGTACTTGACTTCTGGTTTTAGTAGGTATCACTTAGAGGGTTTGATCTTGAGTCTGTGCTTGATGAGGACTTGAAAAACTTCTGCAAGATGTTTTAAGTGGTCTTCATAAGATTTAGAGTAGATGATGATATCATCTAGGTATAACAAGACAGTTTCAAAGTTCTTGTGGCCTAAACAGCGTTCCATTAGTCTTTGGAAAGTTCCAGGTGCATTGTAAAGTCCAAAGGGCATGTAGTTAAATTAAAATAGGCCCATAGGGGTAGTAAATGCTGTTTTTTCACAGTCTTCAGGAGCCATGGGTACCTGCCAGTACCCGCTGGTTAAATCCAGAGTCGAAAAGTAAGCTGAGGATCCTTATACTGTCAAGGACTCCTCAATGTAGAACAGGCTCCAAAAATTATGCATTCACCTGACAGAAAAGAACAAGCGATTATGTGGCTGGAGGTATATTAGACGGTCAGTGGATATCAATTTTACTGTAGGCCAGTATTGTACAGGCCCCAAAAATTATGTATTCATGAACAGAAAAGGACAAGTGATTATTTTGCTGGAGGTATATTAGACGGTCAGTGGATAACAATTTTACTGTAGGCCAGTGAAGTACTGGCCCCAAAAATTATGCATTCACCTGACAGAAAAGAACAAGTTATTATGTGGCTGGAGGTATATTAGGCGGCCAGTGGATAACAATTTTACTGCAGTCCAGTGGAGTACAGGCTCCAAACATTAGGCAGCCACTGGAGCGGTGAAAAGAAATCAAGCTTCCAGAACCTGTCCTGCCACAGAGTTCGTACAGGTAGTCAGTCGTTAACGGCACGTTGCTGCTGGAGCAGCCTATCAAGTATATACAATGTGGAGTTCCAGCGCGTCGAGCTGTCACATATCAGACGTCTGACGGGCAGGTAATGTCGCAGCTGAACATCAGCAAGGCAAGCCATGGCCGTGTAAGATCTTCTAAAATGGCCAGAGATTTTCATGGCCTTCTGAAAAAACGTCCTGATCCCCGGGGTATTTGGCAATGAATCGCTGCACGACTAAGTTCAGGACGTGTGCCATGCGCGGTACATGTGTCATTTTGCCCTGTTTCAGCGCGCTCAGTAGATTGGCACCATTGTCGCACACCACTTTACCAACTGTCAAACTGAGCGGGGTTAGCCACTGATTGGCCTGTGAACGCAGAGCTGAAAGCAGTGTAGGACCGGTGTGGCTCTTGGCTTCCAGGCACAACAGCCGCAGGAAGCATGGCAACATCTCACCTGACACGTCGAATAGGTTCTGGGGAGCTTGGGGGATGCAGCGGAAGAGGCAGTAGCAGTGGAAAAAAAAGGAGTCAGCCGAGGAGGAGATGGAGGATGGAGTAGGAGGAGGAGAAGAAAAGGCAGGCCTGCATGCCATCCGTGGCGGTAACAACAAATCCACACAGGTGCTACGGGTTACATGCTTGACGGCCGTCAGGAGGTTCACCCAATGGGCAGAAAAAGTAATGTACCTTCCTGTGTTTGCTAGACCACGTGTCTATGGTCAGATGTATCTTGGCACCGACAATTGGCGCTAAACGTGGCCATATAGATCTGGGATGCCCTTCGAGGAGAAATATTTCCTCCAGGGGTCCTTCCATTGTGGTGTGCCAATGGCCACAACTTTTCTAAAGGCCTCAGAGTCCACTAGTTTATATTGCAGTAGTTGGCAGGCGAGCAGTTCCGACAAGCCAGCGGTCAGCCGTTGGGCAAGAGGGTTATCCGGCATCATCAACTTTTTACGCTCGAACATTTGGGCCATGGAAAACTGCCTTCTGCCAGATGAACGCGACGAAGGCATGGTGGAGTGGAGGACAAATGGGAGGAGGAGAAGAGGCAGGACGTGGAGCGCCAGGAGTGTGGCTTTGTGGGTTTTGACGGCGTTGCTCCCACTGGGCTCGGTGATGGGAGGCCAGTTGCCTTCTGATTAGGGTTGGGCTTACCGCGACTTACACTTTGGCAGCACAGGCTGCAGATGGCAACACTATTGTCAGCATCTGACACGATAAAAAAAGACCACACTGCGGAGCTATGTGCTGGCGTCCTGGGAGCGCAAGATGTGACCGTGCATGGGGGATGGCTCGCTCCAAATACATTTGCAGTCTGCTTTTTGCCTCCTATGCACTGCGTATTCTGCCTGCTTCTCCTCCCTATCTGCTGCTCCGTATCTCCCTCTGAACTCCCCTCCTCTTCCTCTCTTGTGGGCACCCACGTGACATCCATCGACACTTCATTATCATCACCCCTTACCACCACTGACATTAGCGATCTCGGAGTAGGCAGCAACAGTGGGGACCACCCTCCCTGGGCTGATCTGGGTACTGTCGTCAGACCGCTGGGTGGCGGCCGTTGCTACCTCCTCTCCCTCATCCGATGCCAATAATGGCTGCGCATCAGTAAGGTCTGGGAATGGATGGGGAAATAATTCCTCTGACTCAAGTGGAGGGGGTATGGTGGTGGTGGTAGTGTCTTTGGGGGTGCATACAGCAGAGAGTGAGAAGGATGCAGATACAGAGGATGAGTAGGGTGCTGAGGCGGAAGGCTGAGTGAGCCACTCAACCAACTCTGGTGCGTCCTTTGACGTAATCGCACGCACCTTCTTTAACTTCCCACTTAGGCCTCGGCCTGGTGCACCTGCCCGACCCCTACCAACCCTGCGGAACGGCCTGCCTCTTCCTCTGCCTGTATTGACTGTTAGGTTTAGGTTAGTTTAGGCCCCTTTGGTAGGTAGTTAGCTTCAGTTAGCGCCCAGCCCACCGCACCGCAGTCACTGATTCGCTGATTAGCATATCGCATTGGTACTTTATAGTATCTGTAAGGCCCCTTTCACACGGGCGAGTATTCCGCGCGGGTGCGATGCGTGAGTTGAACGCATTGCACCCGCACTGAATCCGGACCCATTAATTTCTATGGGACTGTTCACATGAGCGGTGATTTTCACGCATCACTTATGCGTTGCGTGAAAATCGCAGCATGCTCCTCTTTGTGCGTTGTGGTGCGATAATCCACGCAACGTAGGCCCCATAGAAGTGAATGGTGTTGCTAGAAAATCGCAAGCATCCGCAAGCAAGTGCGGATGCGGTGCGATTTTCACGCATGGTTGCTAGGTGACAGTCTATTCACTGTATTATTTTCCCTTCTAACATGGTTATAAGGGAAAATAATAGCATTCTGAATACAGAATGCATAGTATAATAGTGCTGGAGGGGTTAAAAAATAAATAAAAAATTAACTCACCTTCTCTTCTTGATCGCGTAGTTCCCGATCTCTTCTTTACTAGCTGTGGGCTAAAGGACCTGTGGTGACGTCAGATCACATGCTCCATCACCACGGTGATGGACCATGTGATTGGAGCATGTGATCTGACGTCACCACATGTCATTTAGCCCACAGCTAGTAAAGAAGAGACCGGGAACTACGCGATCAAGAGGAGAAGGTGAGTTTTTATTTTATTTTTAACCCCTCCAGCACTATTATACTATGCATTCTGTATTCAGGATTCTATTATTTTCCCTTATAACCATTTTATAAGGGAAAATAATACAATCTACAGAACACCGATCCCAAGCCCGAACTTCTGTGAAGAAGTTCGGGTTTGGGTACCAAACATGCGCGATTTTTTTTCACGCGAGTGCAAAACGCATTACAATGTTTTGCACTCGCGCGAAAAAATCGCGCAAGTTCCTGCAACGCACCCGCCTCTTATTAAAATATGACGCCCGTGTGAAAGAGGCCTAAGTGATCAGAACTGATCACAGTCAGATCTATAATAGTATTAGTGTCACCTTAGCTCGCCCTCCACCCAAAACGCAGTGTTTGCCCGATCAGGCCTGATCGGTCGCCCACACATGTGTTCACCCATGCCTGCCCCGCCGCAGTGACAATCACTGCACAATGACTACACAAGCGCTGCGGCGATAAAAAAAGTTTTGATATTTTTTATCAATCGCAGAGGCTTCCTGTACTTCGCTAGCCTCCCATTTGTTAGACGGGCTTGCTTTTTTTCTTGGGTAGTCTCAGGGAATACCCCCTAAATTTAGTTGACCAAATGGCAAGGAAGGGGTATTCTTCTGAAGAGGCCTACAGGCTTCTGACCCAGTCGGATGAGGAATGGGAACCCGCATCTGACGAATCCAGCGGGTCAGAATACGAACCTGTAGAAAGCAGTGGCAATCTGACCCAAAGTTCGGACGATGAGGTTGAGGTCCCTGATACCACCAGGCGTACCCGTTCCCGTGTTGCTAGACCACAGGTTGTGCAGGATCCGCTTCAAGGGCAGCAGAGTGGGGCTGGCGCTGTCGGATTACGTGGTGAGGCATACACCAGCAGCGCAGCCCATCCTGGACCTAGTACCAGCACTGCCGTAGAACATGGTGAAGTGGCGAGCACCAGAAGGGCAGTTGAAGCTGGTACGGTGGCACGTGCAGTAGTTCCTCCGTCGCAGCCACTGCACAGACAGGCCCGTAGAGCCCCTAGAGTCCCTAAGGTGCTGGCAAACCCTGATTGGCAGCCCCCATCTTCAGCCGCACCAGTAGTTCCCCCTTTCACCGCCCAGTCTGGAGTTCGGGTTGAGACAGCTCAGATCGGATCGGCACTGGGGTTTTTTGAGCTGTTCTTCACTGCGGAGCTCTTTGACTTAGTCGTGGCAGAAACAAACCGGTATGCCACTCAATTAATAGCCGCCAACCCGGGAAGCTTTTATGCCCAGTCTTTCAGTCCAAGTTTCCGAACTTAAGACTTTTCTGGGCCTTCTCCTCAACATGGGCCTGACAAAAAAGCATTAATTGTGGTCATATTGGTCCACAAACCCAATTCATCACATGCCCATGTTGTCTGCTGCCATGTCCAGGACACCATTTGAGACCATCCTGCGTTTCCTGCACTTTAGTGATAACAGCACTTCTCGTCCCAGCACTCCTAATGCTGGCCATACATGTAATGATTGCGGAGATCCTCAAATGCCAGGGCAGTACAAACAACCCACAAACGACCCCATTTTGGAAAGAAGACACCCCTAGGTATTCGCTGAGGGGCATATTGAGTACATGAAAGTTTGAACTTTTTGTCACAAGTTAGCGGAAAGGGAGACTTTGTGAGAAAAAACTAAAAATCTATTTTCGCTAACTTGTGCCCAAAAAAAAACTTCGATGAACTCGCCATGCCCCTCACGGAATACCTTGGGGTGTCTTCTTTCCAAAATGGGGTCACATGTGGGGTATTTATACTGCCCTGGCATTTTAGGGGCCCTAAAGCGTGAGAGGAAGTCTGGAATCCAAATGCCTAAAAATGCCCTCCTAAAAGGTACTCATTGAAATTTGGGCCCCTTTGCTCACCTAGGCTGCAAAAAAGTGTCACACATATGGTATCGCCGTACTCAGGAGAAGTTGGGCAATGTGGTTTGGGGTGTATTTTTACATATACCCATGCTGGGTGAGAGAAATATCTCAGCAAATTGACAACTTTGTATAAAAAAATGTAAAAATACTGGTTTAGTTTACCGGTAAATCCTTTTCCAGGAGTCCGACATGACAGCACCCATGGAGGTTGTCCTATTGGTCTCTGTAGGGACAGGAAGCGAGAGAGATTAAAAGGCACCCTCCCCTCCCACTCTCCAGTGTTTTTCCAAATTACTACACCGGATAGGATCCAACACCTTTTATTAATAACAATGTTACATTCACACTGCCATCAAGGTTGGAACCATTATACTAGGGAGGGTAATATGGGGTGCTGTCATGTCGGACTCCTGGAAAAGGGTTTACTAGTAAACTAAACCAGTATTTCCAGGACGTCCCTCCATGAATTTCTCCTATCCTGCTGGCTATGGTTATGGCCAGGAGAAATACTGCCTTGAGAGAGAGAGATATTTTTCAGATATAAGATCGATAGGCTCAAAAGGGGGGGGGGGTCACATAAACCTTCTAAGACTACATTTAGACTACATGGGGGAATAGACTGTCTCTAGGTGGGTCTCAACCTAGAAGCTGCCCTTAGGAAACTCCTAATCCATCTATGATCTGCAAGGGGTGTATCTAAACAACAGCTGAGTGCCGAAATCTGTACTTTTTTATTTACAAATGCCTATCCAGGCAATAGAACCTGTCTTGACCCAGGTATAAATTAATACTTCACTTTTATTTGAATACAAGTAAAACCTTAATGCTAAGTGTGTGCGAGGTGCACTCTTTAATTGAACTTAAACAGAACCAAAAAATTAAGGGGTGTTAAAAACACAGTACACCACTTCACTGGTAGGTGTATTGCTTTGACAATTAGGCAGGGTGAAGAGATGTGCACTATCTTTCACCCTTACCACTGTAAGGGCAGAACACTACCGTACCACCGTCCGCGGTGACTCTGCCAGCTGAGAATGGTTGTAATAACAGCCATATAGAGTGGTGGGAGAAATGGAAATATCAACCCACTATGTGAATGGCGCATAAAGTGTCTCAGTTGATCTCAGACTGGGATTAGTGGCAACTAACACCGTAACACGGACTCGGTGCACAGTAGCCAAAACCACAACTAACTTGATTGCTAAACCAAACCAAGCAACGTCGACCAGCCTGACCGCTAGTTGCTGGTTAACAGTGGAGTGGTGCACAGCAATTAAAAACTAATACTGCCCCCCGACATGTTTCGCCAGTATTCTGGGTTCTTCAGGGGTTAATGGGCAGCCATGAGTGACCCCGGCCACCTGGAGGTTTAAATAGTGTGTAAACTAATTGACAGGTTAGCCATCCTATCAGTTACAAAGGACAAAGCACTGCCAACCAATAGTGTCCTTAGACACACCCCTACAATCTGATTGGGGTGCCGGACACCGTCGCCCACTATACGCATCATCAGAAAAGAAAAAAAAATTTTTTACATTATTATCAGTCTTCATCCTTAAACATTGGCGCACTATCTCACTGCGCACAGACTTAGACTGTGCAAAACACCGTCGCCCACTATACGCGTCATCAATGACGCGCTGCACCCGAAGTGCCTGCGCGAACACTTGGAATACATCCACTGGTACTGTGAGATTGAGCATGCGCTGCGCTATCTATGGCTGAGCACAAACTCAGGCCCTGTAAAAGGGGACCTGTGCAGTGAGACAATGCGCCAACATCCAAAGACGAAAACTGACATTTGTAAAAGTGGACACATGCCTCACAATACAGCGCTGCGCATAAGCACTACCTGGTATAAGTGCTGTGCAGTGGGTTACTAGGCTTATGCCTGCTGATAGACCCAAAAAAAAAACTCTTATCCATAGTGCAATTCCACAAGCATTCACATCAATAACTGGGACTAGCCAAGTAAAGATGACATTAAGACTTAGCCAAGTAGGGGTGATACTACTACATGGTGACACGTCGTCTGCACCATCAGGACAAAGTGATTGAAGGAATGACATTAGTATTGGTGGCAGTGAATACGCATTTTGTCCAAAACAAGTGTCAGTATTTTCATTATTATTATTACTAATAAACTGACACTAAATGTTCCAGCACGGCCCTTCATTATTAGTCAAACCAGTAGATGGGGTACTCAAAACTTCTTGGCTCAATGTCTGGATACTAATATAGGTGTCAGTTGACATTTTAAAAAATTGCAGAATAGAAAAATAGAAAACACACAACAGAAAACAACAAACTACAGACCCTCCTTGGTTGTCAAAGAAAAGCAGTGAAGGCAAAACCTTCATTGACCCCTTTGGGACTAAGACTATCTAGCCGATAGATCCACCTAGTTTCTTCTTGCAATAAAATGGCATCCAGATCTCCCTTTCTCGCACCCAGAGTTTTCTTACAGATTCCCCAAAATTTGAGTACCTTATGGTCACCTCCATGATAGGCTCTGACATGCCTGGAGACCGAGGTGTCTGCCTTAGTGTTGATACTGCTAATATGCTGGCATATCCTTCTCCTGAACTCTTGGGACGTCTTTCCAACATAGATTTTAAGACAGGGACATTGGATGGCATATACAATGCCTTTGGTCTTACAGTTAATGTATTGCCTTATCTGATATTCTCTTTTGTCCACAGGATTAATGAAGGATCGGCATCTCTTGAGGACAGAAGACACAGTCTCCATACGGGTAAGTACCCACTACATTTGATTTAAGCCAGGTAGTTTTAGGCGGTGAGGGGCGAAAGAAATTGTGGACTAATACGTCCTTCAGGTTTCAACCTCGACGGTAAGTGGCACTGGGATTCTGCGTGATAACTGTCCTTAGGTCATTATCCGCCCACAAATCTGTACTTTAAGCGTGCTGGGTTTTAGTCCTGCATCAAATCCCTCCTGAAGAAATTCTAATATGCAACCCACCGAAGGAGATCTGGTATCCGTGTGATTTTGCGACAACCAGGATGAAAATTTCTTCCATATTTTATTATATATCTCGTGACGGGTTTGCGGCAGCCTTGTAGAGTTGAGATTACTTTATCTGAAAGCCCCTTGTTTCTTAAGGTCTGCCTTTCAGGATCCAGGCTGTAAGATTCAGTTTGTCCATATTAGGATGAAAAAGCGGTCCTTGTGACAGGAGATCCTGTCTTTTTGGAAGGGTTATCGGTTCTCTGATGGACATGATCTTTAGAACTGAAAACCAGGCTCTCTTGGGCCAAGCTGGTGTAACCAAAATCAGCGTGGTTGAACTTACTCTCAACTTCTTCAGGATTAATGGTATGAGGGGAAGCGAAGGAAAGGAGTAAGCTAGACTCATGTCCCTCTTCTGGGAAAGAGCATCTACCGCTAGTGGTCTCCCTCTTGGGTCTAGCGAGAAGAAATAGTCCAGCTGAGTATTTCTGCTGGACGCAAATAAATCCACTTGAGGTTTTCCCCATTCCTGACAAATTATCTGGAATACTTCTTTGTTTAATTTCTACTCCCCTGGTTCGACACTGTGTCGACTTAGGAAGTCCGCTGTGTAGTTGAGAGACTCTTTCAGGTGTGTGGCTGTAATGGACAAGACCTTCTTTTCTGCCCACTTGAAGATGAGATTCGCTAACCACTGAAGTTGAGTTTTTTTTGTCCCTCCCTGTCTTTTTATGTAACAGACTGTCGTTATATTGTCCGACAAGACTCTGACATGATGGCCTGTGAGGAGATGTTCCGCGGCTTTCAGGGACTCCCAAACCGCTTTTAGTTCCTTGTAGTTTGAGGAACTTAGGGCGTCTGTACTGGACCAACTGTCCTGAAAGAACTGATCCTCTAAGTGAGCACCCCAACCCCGGCTGCTTGCGTCCATGGTTATTGTCTTGAGTGGTATCATGTTCCAGGAAACCCCTCTTGACAGGTTCTCTGTTACCAACCACCAGGAGAGGGAGTCTACTGCTCTGTCCGAGAGAGCTATGCTGGAATTTAACGATCTGTGGTCTTTGTCCCAAGATGAGAGGACCTCCGCCTGGAGAGTTCTTGAATGGAACTGGGCCCAAGGAACTGTCGTGATGCACGAGGTCATTAGGCCTAGGATCTGCATGGCCTCTCGTAGTGTCCGCTTTTTCTTTAATCTGAAGGAGTTTATTCTTTCCCTTATGTTGATTTGCTTGTCCTGAGGAAGGAAAGAATGCTGAGCTACCGAATCTAAGAGAGTTTCCAGGATTTTCTTTTGTGTTGCCGACTGCAAATCCGACTTCTCCAGGTTTATCTTCCATCCCAGACTTGTGAGCAAAGATAGAGTCCTTCCTTTATGAAGCTCTAACTCCTCTTCTGACTCTGCCACAAGAAGAAAGTCGTCTAGGTATGGAATTATAGTTACCTGCCTCTGTCTTAGGTAGGCTACTATCTCTGCCACTAGCGTTGTGAAGATACGCGGGGCCGATGATATTCCAAACGGAAGGCACTGAAATTGGTAATGCAATATCTTCCCGTCTTTCTTGATCGCAAATCTCAAGTACTGCTGAAACTGATGGTGAATGGGGATGTGGTAATATGCATCTTTTAGATCCAGGGTGCACAGAAAAGCTCCTGGACCTATCAGCGGGATTGTAGATTTTACTGACTCCATCTTGAAATGGTAATGTGTTATCCATCTGTTTAAGAATTTTAGGTTGATGATGGTCTTTTTGGATCCGTCTGGTTTTGTTATGAGGAACAGTTTTGAATAGTGACCCTTGAATTCCTCTGAAGGAGGGACCTGCACTATTGCACCCAATTTCAATAGCTTTTGGACATCCGCCTGAAGCTGATCATGAAGTGAAGCCGACTGGAAAACTGTAGTCTGAAACAGTCGTGGGGGAGGAAGGCGAAACTCTATTCTGAACCCCTTCTGGATGGATTCTAGAATATACTGATTCTTGGTTATTTGGATCCAATTTTCCCAAAAGAACTGGAGTCTGCCCCCTACTGGCTTGGCGTCATTGTCTCTCTGTCTTGGTATTGGGATTAAAGAGAAACCCTCGGCCTCTTCCTCCTTTCGGGTAGCTCCACCCTTTACTTCTGGGAGCGTTTTGGAAACTGCTGGCCGGCTTACGAAAGGGCAAAGGTTTCTTGCTTTTCTCCTCCCGGAACCCTTTCTTTTTGTCCGCTGTCTTTTCCAGAATTTCATCTAGTACCGGCCCAAAGAGGTGGGAACCCTTAAAGGGATTCTGTCACCTCCCCTAAGGCAAAAAACGATTTAAAACCAGCCATGCAGCACAGCTTACCTGGATTAGGCTGTGCTGTTCAATCTTGAAATCCGTCCAGCAGTTAGTTCAAAAAACGAGTTTGATCAATGAGGAAATGCGTCCTGAAGGTGCCCAGAGGGGCGTTTTTTTCTTCTGAGAGAGCCCAGTCCCGCCCCTTTTTCAGTGCCCAGCCCGCCTTCCTTTTACTTCCTAACTGCCGCCTCCAGCCTGCCACAGCCTCCCCTTCCTCTCCTCCCCCTCCCTCTTGCCGAACGAAGTCTCGCACAGGCGCAGTACCCACTGAGGGCTGCGCCTGTGCGATCATCAGGAGACTGAGGGCGGCAGCTTCATCTTCGTCACTGGGCATGCGCCGAGCCCAGTGACGTCCGATGCTCGCTCTTCCCTGCTGAGGGAAGAGCGAGCATCGGACGTCACTGGGCTCGGCGCATGCCCAGTGACGAAGATGAAGCTGCCGCCCTCAGTCTCCTGATGATCGCACAGGCGCAGCCCTCAGTGGGTACTGCGCCTGTGCGAGACTTCGTTCGGCAAGAGGGAGGGGGAGGAGAGGAAGGGGAGGCTGTGGCAGGCTGGAGGCGGCAGTTAGGAAGTAAAAGGAAGGCGGGCTGGGCACTGAAAAAGGGGCGGGACTGGGCTCTCTCAGAAGAAAAAAACGCCCCTCTGGGCACCTTCAGGACGCATTTCCTCATTGATCAAACTCGTTTTTTGAACTAACTGCTGGACGGATTTCAAGATTGAACAGCACAGCCTAATCCAGGTAAGCTGTGCTGCATGGCTGGTTTTAAATCGTTTTTTGCCTTAGGGGAGGTGACAGAATCCCTTTAAGGGATATAGCGCAAAGCTTATTTTTAGAGGCTTTATCCCCTGACCAGGATTTTAGCCACAATGCTCTCCTAGCTGTATTAGTTAAGGAATCTGCTTTTGCTGCAAATCTTATGGACTCCGCAGAGGAGTCTGCCATAAAGGATGCGGCCATTTTAAATAGAGGTAACGACCCCAGGATTTCTTCCCTAGAGGTGTCTTGCTTAAGATGCTCCTCCAGCTGATTCACCCATAAACACATAGACCTGGCTACAGAGGTAGCAGCAATGTTAGTATTGATAGTATTGGCTGAAACCTCCCATGCTCTTTTGAGTAATCCGTCAATCTTCCTATCCATTGGGTCTTTTAATTGGGCCGACTCTTCAAATAGTAGTGTGGTTCTCCTAACCACTTTTTCTACCTGGATATCCACCCTAGGGACCACATCCCACAGTTTTGTATCCTCAGGGTTGAACAGCAATCTATTTTTAAATTCACGAGGTATATATAATTTCTTATCAGCATCAGCCCACTCGTCGATCACTAAATCCTTTAAGTTTTCGTTCACCGGGAACAACTTATTTTTCTTTGCTTTTAACCCGCCGAACATTTCATCCTGCACTGAGCGAGTCTGCTCTTCCTCCTCAATATCCATTGTCTGCCTTACAGCCGACAGAAGGGGATCTAAATCTTCTTGTGAAAAAAGATATCTCTTCTGATCATCAGCCATATAAGACGAACCCTGATCTTCATCCATCTCTTCTGAAAGATATAATCCCTCTTCTTCAGACTCTGACTTCCTTAGTACTCTGGGTCTTTTTGGGGAGGGGAACCAGCGCACGGTTTCTGAACCATACTGGAACTGGCCGCCTGGATCTCCTCTTTCACAATCACTCTTAAGTCCGACAGGAGAGATGATTGCTCCTCTCTGAGAATCTTCGCCAGACAGTCACTACATAAAGCTTTTTTTATATGACTCTGGCAATTTGTTTGAACATAAAGCACATCTTCTGGCTTTCTTTTTTGGTTCTCCCAGAGATTTAACTGTAGAGTCTCTCTCTCCCTACAAAGGAAGAGAGAGAGTCCGTTAGCTGAATTGTACTGCATAAAAAAAGGAGATATGAGCCACCTACAGGCACTTACATGACCCAGGACAGGGATGTCTGCGCTAGTGTCCTGCATAGCTGACATCTGGACCTCCATGCCTCACCAGACAAAAATTGACCTCTCAATTTATGTCCTACCTGGTCCATCCTGTTGCCCCGCGGCTCCGCCTCCTCAGTTCCTGGGGGGACTCATTCAAACGAAGAGTCAACCCCCTCTTCATGCCACCGCCGCACCTGGTTTAGCGTTCCCTTGGCGCCGCCATCTTCTTCCGACCATGTGACCTCGACTTCCGGTCACATGATCTGCACGCCGAGCAGGAGGAGCGCCGGAGCGCAGGAGCCGCAGCCGATCCCAGAGCTCCCAACCGGAAGAAGCGGCCACGGCCCCCCACGATACCGCAGCCAAAGAGGTACAGGGAAAAAAGGTATCGGGGTCAGCTAGGGGACCTCTACCCCGAGAGGTGCTAGCGTTAGGCCTTCAGAATCTGAAGAGGAGAGGCAGAACCCCCCGACCAGATTCGGCCCCAGGGAACGACTTCTCTCTGCTCCTATCCCTGTAGGGACCAGAAGAACACTGGAGAGTGGGAGGGGAGGGTGCAATTTAATCTCTCTCGCTGTCTGTCCCTACAGAGACCAATAGGACAACCTCCATGGGTGCTGTCATGGAGGGACGTCCTGGACAGTTGTCATTTACAGAGATATTTCTCACATACAGTATGGGTATATGTAAAAATACACCCCAAAACACATTGCCCTACTTCTTCTAAATACAGCGATACCACATGTGTGACACTTTTTTGCAGCCTAGGTGCGCAAAGGGGCCCAAATTCCAATGAGTACTTTTAGGATTTCACAGGGCATTTTTACGCATTTGGATTCCAAACTACTTATCGCGCTTTAGGGCCCCTAGAATGCAAGGCCAGTATAAATACCCCAAAAGTGACCCCATTTTTAGAAAGAAGACACCCCAAGGTATTCCGTGAGGGGTATGGTAAGTTCATGTAAAAAAAAATATATGGGTCACAAGTTAGTGGAATATGAGACTTTGTAAGAAAAAAAAAAATGTAATTTCCGCTAACTTGTGACAAAAAATAAAAACTTCC
The DNA here is from genome assembly GCF_014858855.1 of Bufo gargarizans. Taxonomy (NCBI): domain Eukaryota; kingdom Metazoa; phylum Chordata; class Amphibia; order Anura; family Bufonidae; genus Bufo; species Bufo gargarizans. The sequence continues at coordinate 73,420,789 of NC_058080.1, forward strand.
ATGAACTCACTATGCCCATCAGCGAATACCTTCGGGTGTCTACTTTCCGAAATGGGGTCATTTGTGGGGTGTTTCTACTGTCTGGGCATTTTAGAACCTCAGGAAACATGACAGGTGCTCAGAAAGTCAAAGTGCGTAAATTAATTTTTTTTGCACCCTTGCACCATAGTTTGTAAACGCTATAACTTTTACCCAAAAAAGATAAATTTATATAGAAAAGTGAAAAATGTCATTTTTTTGCAAAAATGTTGGTCATTATTGATTAATATAAAAAAAATGTCAGCAGCAATGAAATACCACCAAATGAAAGCTCGATTAGTGAGAAGAAAAGGAGGTAAAATTCATTTGGGTGGTAAGTTGTATGACTAGTAGTGTAGTGCAGAATTGTAAAAAAGTGGTCTGGTCATTAAGGGGGTTTAAGCTAGGGGGGCTGAGCTGGTTAACGGGCTCTTTAAGGTTTCTGTCCTAACACCTTCAATGAATTGTTCTCTCAGCGTTTTATCTTGATCCTCTGCTTCATGGGGATCTACCTGTATAGCAGCTTGCAGGGTTTCCTGTAAGGATAATGCAAAGTCTCTGAGTGACTCACCGGGCTACTGTCTCTTGCTGAAGAATCTCATCTTGACCTCTGACACAGTCCTGGGTTCAAAAGTGGTGTTAAGTCGTTCAAATATCTGCTCCACTGTTCTTTTTTCTGAGCTTGGCCAGGATTTCACTTCTCTGAGGGCGGCTCCTTCCAATTGTGCAATGAGGATTTCCATTTGCTGGTCTGCTAACACAGGATACAATCTGAATATACTCTAAAAAAAATCTTTACATTCCCTTAAAGTATGAGCTTCCCCAGCGTATTGTGGGAACCAGGGTGCTCCTAGAAAATAAGGCATTGTTAAGGACATGATGCTTGGTGTAGGGGACTTGCTAAGGTAAGGCTGCTCACTATCTCCTTGTTCAGACATGACAATGACAGTCTTTCAATATAATGCAGGTTAAATACAGTTTTACACACTTTTTGCGCTGCTTTGGGCAATGGCAGCAGTATTGGTGGTTGGCGTCTTTAAGAGTTGCTGTGACAGCTTAATATAGAGGAGTATGGTGCTCTGTAAGGCAGATTGTAATCCCAAACAGTCCTTATCAAGGTAAATTTTCCCCAACTGCACTCACTCTGACATTCATACATGATTCTCAGGCTGCAGGGGAGTTGGAACTCTATTTTTTTTTTTTTTAAAGGTCAAGCTGCTGTCCACTTCCTCTATGGGTGCAGCAGTTTTTTCTGTCCTCCTAGGAACTTGCACTCAAACATTTTTATTCCACTGTGGAGGCGGCCTGTTTGTCTCCCTTTAGTACGTGGAGAGCAAAAACAAGATGGCTGATTAACCCCTGTTTTACTAGCAGCAAATAAATGCAATATAGTCACTTGTATGGGTTTTTTACAGATGCTTCAGCAGTGATCTGAGAGCACATGTATATTGCTTATACTAAGGCACGAAGAATTTGGATCCTGTTCACGACCACCAAAATCATGCAGCAGACCGGGCCACATGGGCAGTATGTGAGTGCACGGTGGGCTGATGGAGGTAGTAGTTGTACTCATGGTTTTGCAGCTCCCTGGGTCGGCGTGCAGTGATGAGGAAGACAGCACTAAATCCTCCGGGGCACTCTATTGCAAGGAACACCAGCCAGATGGAAGTTGAGGTGCCCTTGATGGTAATGGGTACGTATATGGTGCTTTGGTGGCTGGGCCCCTGTGTTGTTTGTGACGCCAGCACCGTTAGGCGCAATTAGGAGATGAAGTGGAATAAGGTGACCAAAACAAACTAAACTCCCAGTACTTTACTGAAGCTGATCCAAAGGTCATCAATGTATGCAAAAGTGATTTACAGCAAGGCAGCTTTTACAGTGATTCAGATTAGTTCCCAGAAGTTGCATAAGGGGCAGTTTTCTATGATATGTCGTTATGATTAATGTCTAAGTCAGATAGACCTGCTCATAGAATATCTCAGTGGTCTCAATATATGTCTGGTATGTACTGAGTGTGCCTTATTGTATTTAATTTAAGATTTAACTTTTATTTTATATCTATTAAAAAGATATTTGAGACTTTGTGGAATAAAGTAAATTCCTGCGCTTTATAGGGAGGTTAGCATAGGTGCTGAATGATTTGAGTGTATTCCTATTGGAGTGCCTGCAGGGGATATAATACATAGAGGGAATGGGTCTGAATGGACCAGTAACTTTCCCTATACATTAACCCTACTTGGCCTGGTCTAATGAGTGGAGGGGCCTCACTGGCTGTAGTCGGGGCACTCGTCCTTAAAAGGACGACCCCCAGCCTCCGGAACCTCGGACCTACACTTAATATCCCTATGCTCTTACCACTCTGATGATAGGCATGCTCTGTGTCCTCCTCCGACGCGTTTCACCAGGTAGGGGCCTGGCTCTTCAGGGAGAATTGAGGATCGTTTGGGCGCCTGGAGCAGTGGCTGTGCGCCTGTTAGGATCAAGCGGCAGTGGCAAACAAATGATTAGTTTCTGTCTCTTTATGTGCGCCTAACTCCACCTATAGTTCAACTGACCAATCCGTCAGCAAGTGGGATGTGCACTCAAACTTTTCCCCCCTCCCCTAGTTACCTGTCAGATCCAGGCGGAGAAGTGTTCAGCCAGATACCGCTTTCTTACTTGAGCGGTCTCGCTGCTCTCCGCCGCTAAACCGGAAGTGACATGATACTGGGGAGTGGTTTAGTTGTCAAGGGGATCTCACACTGCGTCCCCGGCAGGCTCTCTGTATTGTAAGGTTCTAGTCCGCAGTGGCTGTGATAACATCTAATACTAGATAAGAATCAAAAAAGAGGAGTTAGTAGATGTATATTAACATCTTATGTCACCCCTAACTGGTATCGATGTTAAAAAGCATCTTATGTCTACATTCAGCCAGGCTGCATGCCTCTGGCATTGCACATCATACTACATGATTATTATATGAAAAATATACATCGGATATTCTAATAGAGATCCTTCTATATTATATTGATGGTATGGTTCACTATTTAGACTATTTTTAGTGGTCCAGGAAGGAACTAGTATGGTGATATATTGGGTCCATTTTGTAAAAATATGGGTCCATGCACGCACATATGTAGTTGTGAGCGCATGCATATAAAAGAGGCCTCCACATGCAAACATACATACATGTAGACCCCTATATGCATACGTGCATGCGTGCATGCATGTATGCGCACGCGCACTCCACGCCTCCATTTACATGGTTGCGTACAGTGCGGGTTTTTACAGGAAGGGTTTATAAGACAGGTATTCGTTAAGACCGTTCGGTGTTACTGATTTCATTTTATAGATCCATCGAGTTTCAGCCCTCAGGATCATTTTATCCCAGTCACCTCCCCTCCTGGGTCTAGGCACCTGTTGGATGCCTATAAATTTGAGACAGGCGGTGTTGCCGCCATGGCAAAGGTTAACATGCCGTGCCACTGATGTGTCTTTTTTGTTTTGAATGTCATTGAAATGGTCTCTAATACGTCGTCTGAATTCTCTTTTTGTTTTCCCTATATAATCAAGGGGGCAGGAGCATTGTGCCAGGTATACTACTCCCATTGTTAAACAGTTCACATAATCACGAATGACGTAGTTTATACCGGTATATGAACATGTAAAGGTCTTGGTCTTGGATACCTGGCTACATGCTACGCACCTGCCACATTTATAGGTACCAGTAGGTTTCTTTGACAGCCAATTACCAGGGTTGGTGGGAGGCTGGTAATGGCTGTTAACCAATCTGTCTTTGAGGCTTCTTCCCTTCCTATAGGTGATCATGGGGTATGGTCCTATCATATCCTCTAAATCTGGGTCCGTTTTGAGGATATCCCAATATTTTGAGAGTACCTTTCTGACCTCCTGATGAGCATCATCAAAGGTCCCAATGATGCGAGTATTGTTTGCTGATATGATAGGTTCCAGCCTCTTTTTCTTTGGTATGAGGAGCATGTCTCGATTTTCTGAGCATGCTGCCTCATAGGCTACCCTGAGTACTCCGTCTGGGTATCCCCTCTCTCTAAATCTGTACCTAAGATCCTTTGCTGCATTCTTAAAATTTCTCATAGTGGAACAATTGCGCCGGAGTCTCAGGTACTGCCCTTTGGGTATGCCCTTACGTAGAGCATAGGGATGAGAGCTCTCCCAGCGGAGTAAACTGTTGGTGGCTGTCTTTTTACGATACACCGAGGTAACAATGTTGTTATTTGGGCCTCGTTCTATAAGTACATATAGGAACGGTAGAGACTCACGACTGAATTCAGAAGTGAATCTTAGACCCAACAGATTATCATTGATTGCCTCCATGAAGTCCGTAAAGGAGTCTACAGTCCCTCTCCATAGGACAAAGACATCATCTATGAACCTCAGCCACAGAACTATTCTGTCTTGCCACTTTTCCATCTGATCTGAACCTATCACATTGGCTTCCCACCAGCCCAGGAGCAAATTTGCATAGGACGGCGCACAGGAACTTCCCATCGCCGTCCCCCTGAGCTGGTGGTAGTGGCGACTGTCAAAGACAAAACAGTTCTTAGTGAGGCTGAAGTTCAATAGTTCAAGTACGAATTGGTTATGACCGGATAGTCTTTTGTCTCTCATAGATAGATAACTCTCCACTGCCTTGAGGCCTAGGTTGTGCCTGATAGAGCTGTATAATGCTTCAACATCTATAGATACAAGCATAGTCTCGTCGTCTATACAGACACCACTCAGTCTCAGAAGGAGATCAGAAGTGTCCCGTATATACGATGGCAGTGTCTCCACAAATGGTTTTAGAATTTTGTCAACATAGACACCTATGTTTTGCCCTAGACTTCCTACCCCTGACACTATCGGACGTCCTTTTAGGGGTGTAGTGCCCTTGTGGATTTTAGGTGTGGAGTAGAAGGTCGCTGTAATCGGATATTTAGGAAGAAGAAAGTCCAGTTCTGTCTGGTCAATGATTTTTTCTCTCAGTCCCCGGTTCAGAATTTCCCTGAGTTCTGAGAGAAAAAGGGGTCCTGGATCTTGTGATAATATTTCATATGTGTCCCTATCCTTCAGAATATCAAGGCACATATTTTTGTATTTATCTTGGTCCATTATAACCAGGTTTCCCCCCTTGTCTGCTGGCTTAATTATTATGTTTCTGTTTTTTTCCAGACTAATTAGGGCTTGATCTTCTTCCTTACTCATGTTCGATGCCCCCCTGCTAATGTTTATTGATTCCAGGTCCCTTGACACTAATTTGTAAAAAATGGACACACTCGAGTCTGGTAATGGTGGTGGCATTTGGGTACTTTTTAGTTTTAGCTCAGTAAATGGACCCTCTGCCCTATCTTTCTCACCTTCTTCCATAAGTTCTACAAGGGTACGAGTGGCTTCCAACTCTCTGGGGTTCATATTAAGCTCTCCAAGTTTCTTGTGATCCTGAAGGCAGAAATGTTTGTGCCAGAGTAGTTTGCGTGTAAAGAGAGCTAGATCTTTGCTCCATTCGAACATATTGTATTTTACCGTAGGGACGAATGACAGACCTTTACTTAGGAGAGATATGTCACTAGAAGACAAATTGTAGGATGAGAGATTAATAATTTGCATCTTATTAGGTGTATTTTTTTGTTGTACGTATCCCCCTACACCTTGTTTCTTAGGTCGTAAGGCATCTGTGTGGGGGCCTGGGCCAAAAAAGAGGAGGATGATGCAGCTGAGGATGAGTGGGCAGGTGTGGATCCTACTGTACTGCATGTTTGATAGCTCTCCCCGTAGGTATTCCTAGCTGTTCTAGGTCTACCTCTGCCTCCTCTCCCTCTATATCTTTGCCCCCTACCTCCTCTTGTTCTACCTTGTTCGCTTTCAGATCCTTCAGCTTCTGATGAAGAAATCTCACTAGGTATTTCTTTGTGTTGTGTTTTATTCAAGAAGAGATATGCTCTGTTTTCTTTGAATTCCGTTGAGTCACGAACGTATTGCTGATGCTTACGGTCTCTAAAAGTAAAGTGAAACCTCTCAATAGTATTTTGCAGAGCCTCTTCTTTAGTGGTGAATTGAGCCTCGTCTCTAAACCTAAGGGCCTGCTCTCTCAGGTTATCCACCCTTTTCTGCTTGTGGTCCAGGTTCTGCTTTTCTTCCTCTAGCAGCAGGCGCATAAACCTATGGGAACTGGCCGTGGCTTCTTCCTCCCACTTTTTGATAAGATTTGTATTTCTCAGCCTATCTGCAGGGGTCAAATTAATTCTAAGACCTTTTGGAACAATATTTTCTTTAAGGTAATGGTCCAGGGATTGTATTTCCCACCAGGATACAATTAGGTCTTTATATGCTCCTGTCAGATCTTTGAACACGTTTTTAATGTTGGTAGTCGAGTTTGTCTGAATGTAGTCAGTGTCTGAAAAAACGCTTTTGGCCTCTGTGGCCCATGCTTCCAGGTTTGGACTTACAGACAGGAAGCCTGCCATTTGCGTTATATATATATATATATATATATTATAAATATTGTATGTCGTTATGATTAATGTCTAAGTCAGATAGACCTGCTCATAGAATATCTCAGTGGTCTCAATATATGTCTGGTATGTACTGAGTGTGCCTTATTGTATTTAATTTAAGATTTAACTTTTATTTTATATCTATTAAAAAGATATTTGAGACTTTGTGGAATAAAGTAAATTCCTGCGCTTTATAGGGAGGTTAGCATAGGTGCTGAATGATTTGAGTGTATTCCTATTGGAGTGCCTGCATGGGATATAATACATAGAGGGAATGGGTCTGAATGGACCAGTAACTTTCCCTATACATTAACCCTACTTGGCCTGGTCTAATGAGTGGAGGGGCCTCACTGGCTGTAGTCGGGGCACTCGTCCTTAAAAGGACGACCCCCAGCCTCCGGAACCTCGGACCTACACTTAATATCCCTATGCTCTTACCTCTCTGATGATAGGCATGCTCTGTGTCCTCCTCCGACGCGTTTCACCAGGTAGGGGCCTGGCTCTTCAGGGAGTACAGCCAGTGAGGCCCCTCCACTCATTAGACCAGGCCAAGTAGGGTTAATGTATAGGGAAAGTTACTGGTCCATTCAGACCCATTCCCTCTATGTATTATATCCCCTGCAGGCACTCCAATAGGAATACACTCAAATCATTCAGCACCTATGCTAACCTCCCTATAAAGCGCAGGAATTTACTTTATTCCACAAAGTCTCAAATATCTTTTTAATAGATATAAAATAAAAGTTAAATCTTAAATTAAATACAATAAGGCACACTCAGTACATACCAGACATATATTGAGACCACTGAGATATTCTATGAGCAGGTCTATCTGACTTAGACATTAATCATAACGACATACAATATTTATAATATATATATATATATATATATAACGCAAATGGCAGGCTTCCTGTCTGTAAGTCCAAACCTGGAAGCATGGGCCACAGAGGCCAAAAGCGTTTTTTCAGACACTGACTACATTCAGACAAACTCGACTACCAACATTAAAAACGTGTTCAAAGATCTGACAGGAGCATATAAAGACCTAATTGTATCCTGGTGGGAAATACAATCCCTGGACCATTACCTTAAAGAAAATATTGTTCCAAAAGGTCTTAGAATTAATTTGACCCCTGCAGATAGGCTGAGAAATACAAATCTTATCAAAAAGTGGGAGGAAGAAGCCACGGCCAGTTCCCATAGGTTTATGCGCCTGCTGCTAGAGGAAGAAAAGCAGAACCTGGACCACAAGCAGAAAAGGGTGGATAACCTGAGAGAGCAGGCCCTTAGGTTTAGAGACGAGGCTCAATTCACCACTAAAGAAGAGGCTCTGCAAAATATTATTGAGAGGTTTCACTTTACTTTTAGAGACCGTAAGCATCAGCAATACGTTCGTGACTCAACGGAATTCAAAGAAAACAGAGCATATCTCTTCTTGAATAAAGCACAACACAAAGAAATACCTAGTGAGATTTCTTCATCAGAAGCTGAAGGATCTGAAAGCGAACAAGGTAGAACAAGAGGAGGTAGGGGGCAAAGATATAGAGGGAGAGGAGGCAGAGGTAGACCTAGAACAGCTAGGAATACCTACGGGGAGAGCTATCAAACATGCAGTACAGTAGGATCCACACCTGCCCACTCATCCTCAGCTGCATCATCCTCCTCTTTTTTGGCCCAGGCCCCCACACAGATGCCTTACGACCTAAGAAACAAGGTGTAGGGGGATACGTACAACAAAAAAATACACCTAATAAGATGCAAATTATTAATCTCTCATCCTACAATTTGTCTTCTAGTGACATATCTCTCCTAAGTAAAGGTCTGTCATTCGTCCCTACGGTAAAATACAATATGTTCGAATGGAGCAAAGATCTAGCTCTCTTTACACGCAAACTACTCTGGCACAAACATTTCTGCCTTCAGGATCACAAGAAACTTGAAGAGCTTAATATGAACCCCAGAGAGTTGGAAGCCACTCGTACCCTTGTAGAACTTATGGAAGAAGGTGAGAAAGATAGGGCAGAGGGTCCATTTACTGAGCTAAAACTAAAAAGTACCCAAATGCCACCACCATTACCAGACTCGAGTGTGTCCATTTTTTACAAATTAGTGTCAAGGGACCTGGAATCAATAAACATTAGCAGGGGGGCATCGAACATGAGTAAGGAAGAAGATCAAGCCCTAATTAGTCTGGAAAAAAACAGAAACATAATAATTAAGCCAGCAGACAAGGGGGGAAACCTGGTTATAATGGACCAAGATAAATACAAAAATATGTGCCTTGATATTCTGAAGGATAGGGACACATATGAAATATTATCACAAGATCCAGGACCCCTTTTTCTCTCAGAACTCAGGGAAATTCTGAACCGGGGACTGAGAGAAAAAATCATTGACCAGACAGAACTGGACTTTCTTCTTCCTAAATATCCGATTACAGCGACCTTCTACTCCACACCTAAAATCCACAAGGGCACTACACCCCTAAAAGGACGTCCGATAGTGTCAGGGGTAGGAAGTCTAGGGCAAAACATAGGTGTCTATGTTGACAAAATTCTAAAACCATTTGTGGAGACACTGCCATCGTATATACGGGACACTTCTGATCTCCTTCTGAGACTGAGTGGTGTCTGTATAGACGACGAGACTATGCTTGTATCTATAGATGTTGAAGCATTATACAGCTCTATCAGGCACAACCTAGGCCTCAAGGCAGTGGAGAGTTATCTATCTATGAGAGACAAAAGACTATCCGGTCATAACCAATTCGTACTTGAACTATTGAACTTCAGCCTCACTAAGAACTGTTTTGTCTTTGACAGTCGCCACTACCACCAGCTCAGGGGGACGGCGATGGGAAGTTCCTGTGCGCCGTCCTATGCAAATTTGCTCCTGGGCTGGTGGGAAGCCAATGTGATAGGTTCAGATCAGATGGAAAAGTGGCAAGACAGAATAGTTCTGTGGCTGAGGTTCATAGATGATGTCTTTGTCCTATGGAGAGGGACTGTAGACTCCTTTACGGACTTCATGGAGGCAATCAATGATAATCTGTTGGGTCTAAGATTCACTTCTGAATTCAGTCGTGAGTCTCTACCGTTCCTAGATGTACTTATAGAACGAGGCCCAAATAAAAACATTGTTACCTCGGTGTATCGTAAAAAGACAGCCACCAACAGTTTACTCCGCTGGGAGAGCTCTCATCCCTATGCTCTACGTAAGGGCATACCCAAAGGGCAGTACCTGAGACTCCGGCGCAATTGTTCCACTATGAGAAATTTTAAGAATGCAGCAAAGGATCTTAGGTACAGATTTAGAGAGAGGGGATACCCAGACGGAGTACTCAGGGTAGCCTATGAGGCAGCATGCTCAGAAAATCGAGACATGCTCCTCATACCAAAGAAAAAGAGGCTGGAACCTATCATATCAGCAAACAATACTCGCATCATTGGGACCTTTGATGATGCTCATCAGGAGGTCAGAAAGGTACTCTCAAAATATTGGGATATCCTCAAAACGGACCCAGATTTAGAGGATATGATAGGACCATACCCCATGATCACCTATAGGAAGGGAAGAAGCCTCAAAGACAGATTGGTTAACAGCCATTACCAGCCTCCCACCAACCCTGGTAATTGGCTGTCAAAGAAACCTACTTGTACCTATAAATGTGGCAGGTGCGTAGCATGTAGCCAGGTATCCAAGACCAAGACCTTTACATGTTTATATACCGGTATAAACTACGTCATTCGTGATTATGTGAACTGTTTAACAATGGGAGTAGTATACCTGGCACAATGCTCCTGCCCCCTTGATTATATAGGGAAAACAAAAAGAGAATTCAGACGACGTATTAGAGACCATTTCAATGACATTCAAAACAAAAAAGACACATCAGTGGCATGGCATGTTAACCTTTGCCATGGCGGCAACACCGCCTGTCTCAAATTTATAGGCATCCAACAGGTGCCTAGACCCAGGAGGGGAGGTGACTGGGATAAAATGATCCTGAGGGCTGAAACTCGATGGATCTATAAAATGAAATCAGTAACACCGAACGGTCTTAACGAATACCTGTCTTATAAACCCTTCCTGTAAAAACCCGCACTGTACGCAACCATGTAAATGGAGGCGTGGAGTGCGTGTGCGCATACATGCATGCACGCATGCTCGTATGCATATAGGGGTCTACATGTATGTATGTTTGCATGTGGAGGCCTCTTTTATATGCATGCGCTCACAACTACATATGTGCGTGCATGGACCCATATTTTTACAAAATGGACCCAATATATCACCATACTAGTTCCTTCCTGGACCACTAAAAATAGTCTAAATAGTGAACCATACCATCAATATAATATAGAAGGATCTCTATTAGAATATCCGATGTATATTTTTCATATAATAATCATGTAGTATGATGTGCAATGCCAGAGGCATGCAGCCTGGCTGAATGTAGACATAAGATGCTTTTTAACATCGATACCAGTTAGGGGTGACATAAGATGTTAATATACATCTACTAACTCCTCTTTTTTGATTCTTATCTAGTATTAGATGTTATCACAGCCACTGCGGACTAGAACCTTACAATACAGAGAGCCTGCCGGGGACGCGGTGTGAGATCCCCTTGACAACTAAACCACTCCCCAGTACCATGTCACTTCCGGTTTAGCGGCGGAGAGCAGCGAGACCGCTCAAGTAAGAAAGCGGTATCTGGCTGAACACTTCTCCGCCTGGATCTGACAGGTAACTAGGGGAGGGGGGAAAAGTTTGAGTGCACATCCCACTTGCTGACGGATTGGTCAGTTGAACTATAGGTGGAGTTAGGCGCACATAAAGAGACAGAAACTAATCATTTGTTTGCCACTGCCGCTTGATCCTAACAGGCGCACAGCCACTGCTCCAGGCGCCCAAACGATCCTCAATTCTCCCTGAAGAGCCAGGCCCCTACCTGGTGAAACGCGTCGGAGGAGGACACAGAGCATGCCTATCATCAGAGAGGTAAGAGCATAGGGATATTAAGTGTAGGTCCGAGGTTCCGGAGGCTGGGGGTCGTCCTTTTAAGGTCGAGTGCCCCGACTACAGCCAGTGAGGCCCCTCCACTCATTAGACCAGGCCAAGTAGGGTTAATGTATAGGGAAAGTTACTGGTCCATTCAGACCCATTCCATCTATGTATTATATCCCCTGCAGGCACTCCAATAGGAATGCACTCCAATCATTCAGCACCTATGCTAACCTCCCTATAAAGCGCAGGAATTTACTTTATTCCACAAAGTCTCAAATATCTTTTTAATAGATATAAAATAAAAGTTAAATCTTAAATTAAATACAATAAGGCACACTCAGTACATACCAGACATATGCTGTTTTCTATGACAATCAATCTTTATCCCTTATTTCTCCAGACTGGAGGGATGCACTATGTCTGCTGTACTGTATAATCATATACTTCTGTATCTTCTCTAGGAATACTATATTCTGACAGATGGCCTTTCTTTCCTTGGTTATGGTGGGCAGCTTGTAGCTTAGAATCTCTCCACTTAATGCAAAGGAGACTAGAGCCTGATAAACAACAGTTACCTTCCTTTGCCAATATTCTCACTCCCTCTCTGAGTTGCCTGGTTCTTCTGTAATCTTTCCCTTCTATGGGCTGGTACATGGAACTAAGTATGGAGTTTGGATAACGCTCCAAAATGGCTGCTGAGGTGTAGCTTTGTCCTCAGACATCACACACACACTGACCTCCTTCTCCTCCGTGCTGTGTGCAGGGTGAAGTCAGTCCAGAGAGGCTTGTTAGAACCCCCCCCCCCTTCCCCTCTGCAACTTTATTGGAACTCCTATACAAGCACAACTTACATGAAACACAATCACAGTATTAAAGGGGTTGTCCGGGTTTAGAAATGAACCCGGACATATACCCATTTTCACCCAGGCAGCCCCCCCTGACTTGAGCATCAGTGCAGTTCATGCTCCAATGCTCTCCTTTGCCATGCGCTAAATCGCACAGGGCAAAGGTATTTTCAGTTGTTCCGGTGATGAACCGGACTCTCCATGGGGCTGCCAGGAATCCTGGTGATGTCACCGTCACTGATGGGCGGGATTTAGCGCTGCCCTAGCCAGTAAAACTTCTAGAGCAGCGCTAAAGCCCACCCATAAGAGCCGGTGACGTCACCGAATACACTGCTGGGCAGAAGCTTCTGCCCGGCAGTGTGTTATGATAAACAAAAGAGCCCGTGCCCTGCATGATCTAGCACAAGGAAAGGGAGTGCATCGGAGCATGAGATGCTCCGATGCTAGCCTCAGGGGGGCTGAACCTGGACAACCCCTTTTAAGCAGTGTGTTTCAGGACACTGCATATCCAATGCTGTGCTTTTTAAGCTGCAAGGAGGGCACAGCCCTGACTGGAGCACTGCAGCATCTATAAACAGCTGATCAGAGCGGGTATCGGTTGTCAGACACCCACCGATCACATACTGAGGAACCTGACCTGAGAAATAGTCATCAGTATTAAACATTCAGACAACCCCTTTAATAGATGGACCTAGTAAAGCTATGCTGTAAAAACATACTTTCCAATACTCCTGAAAAGTCTGCGACTCTCCCAAAAGAAAAGGAGACCTCCCGGACTCCTAGGAGCCTTGGAAACCTCCCAGAAGGAGGTTCTGCAGAAATCTTCTCTCTGCCCCGGCGTCAGATGCTGCGTCCTGTTGCCAGTGCTCCAGGGGGCATGGATAACGTTTTAAGTGGTGGAAACTGAGGTTGATGTGGGTTGACAGGAGACGATAACGCACAATATGTGCTGTGTAGACCTGGGGGATCATCAGACTCAACCCCTGAATCTGGACACAGGTACTATGGGCTATGATGCAAACAGGCGCTCCGATCTGTCTGTCTTTCCCCAATAAAATTGTCCATCCATATCTTATGGTACCTCATACATCCCCCTCCATGGCTGAAGCCCAGGGTGAAAGTCTACAAGTCCTCCACTTCTGAATTTGGATATTAGGCTGCATAGAGTCTGATGGGAAACAGTGCTTCAGAGATCAGTTACATCACACTTTGATGCTTAACGAATAGCATGAAAATTGTGGCAAAAAGTCATTCATACCTATGCAACATAACAAAACCACATGTAGTTTAAAAAAAACTGTTGTATTTTTTCTACAAGTGAATATAAAAATGTTTGTAATATATCTTAATCTCTTCTCTTATCAGTCTGCTAACTCTAACCCTGGGTTCACACCTGAGCGTTTTACAGCGCGTTCCTACGCGCTGTAAAACGCTCAACAAGGAGAAACCAATGATTCCCTATGGGCATGGTTCTCACCTGGGCGTTTTACAGCGCGTACGATCGCGCTGTAAAACGCCCGACGCCCCAAGAAGTACATGAGCTTCTTTGGGGCCGCTTGTCGCGCGTTCTCATACATAGACTTTCGGGAACGCGCGACAATGGGCGTTCGCTTGTCTCTGTATGCGCGATTGCAAACGCCGGTACAATCGCGCATACAGAGCGATCCATCGCGAACGCTCAGGTGTGAACCCAGGGTAAGAGAGCCATGGGCTGCCTGCTCACTGAAGGCTCACATAACATAGAAGTCTATGGAGACTGGAGGGGGAGGAGGAGAGGAAGGGAGGGGCTGATGCAGACAGGCAGAGGCAGAGAGACTTAGGCTGGGTTCACACCTGAGCGTTTTACAGCGCGTTCCTACGCGCTGTAAAACGCTCAACAAGGAGAAACTAATGCTTCCCTATGGGAATGGTTCTCACCTGGGCGTTTTACAGCGCGTACGAACGCGCTGTAAAACGCCCGACGCTCAAAAAAGTACATGAGCGACTTTGGGGCGTTTTGACGCGCGTTTGTGGCCATAGGACACTGTAGTCAATCACACAAACGCGAGGCAATCGCGCATTTACTATTACAAAAAACGCGCATAAAAATGCGCGACTAAAACGCGCGTTTGCGCAACGCTCAGGTGTGAACCCAGCCTTAGGGTAATTTCACACTTGCGGCAGAGGATTCCGGCAGGCAGTTCCGTCGCCGGAACTGCCTGCCTGATCCGGCAATCCTGACGCAAACGGATGGCATTTGTCAGACGAATCCGGATCCGTCTGACAAATACATTGAAATACCGGATCCGTCTCTCTGGTGTTATCCGGAAAAAACGGATCCTGTATTTATTTTTCTTTTGCATTTTTAAAGGTCTGCGCATGCGCAGACCAGAAAACCGAATCAGTTTTGCAGTAACACTTAATGCCAGATTCGGCAGTAATACATTTAAATGGAAATTAATGCGGATCCGGCATTCCGGCAAGTGGTCAGGATTTTTGGCCGGAGAGAAAACTGCAGCATGCTGCGGTATTTTCTCCGGCCAAAAAACGTAAGAGGGACTGAACTGATGCATCCTGATGCATACTGAACGGAATGCTCTGCATTTAGAATGCATTAGGATAAAACTGATCCATTTTTTTCCCGGTGTTGAGCTCCTGTGACAGAACTTAACACCAGAAAACAAAAACGTTAGTGTGAAAGTACCCTTACGCAGAGACTGCTGCAGGTTTGTAAGTGATTTACTGCTGGATTTACATCTACACTGCTTAGTTCTGCTATATAATGTCCTCCATTGCTGCATCTGAGGGTGTGTTGAAGAAAGTTAGGGAGCAAGATCTCTTGTTTCTCCATGTGCAGACATGATTACAGATAGTCTCTGCCCACTATCTCAGAAAATGAGAGAACTATAGGCAACTTGCACAAAACTGCAAAAAAATACCAGATACAAGTCATAAAATGGCCAGATGTAGTGGTATTTCTCATGTACAGAAACATGCAGCGTCACCTCTATAGGGGTTTAGAAAATTGCACTACTGACATCGCTCATCATGGTCATATACTGACTAGTGATAAGCGGCATAGGCAATATTAGTTTTCGTGATATTTCGTGAATTTTTCACATAATATTCACAAATTCTGGAATTCATGATCTCCAGTCATTATTTTTGCGATTGCGCAAATCGGCACTAATGATACGCATATTTTTTGCTCAATACATGCAACTTCACATTTTATCAGGTCTGAGTAGATATTACCGATTGATGCACTAAGTACTGTTGTGACATCACAGCACTATGTCTGTAGCATGTATGTATGGACAGCAGAGAAACAGTAATCCCTATCACACTACCTAACACCCTGCACTGGAACCTATCAGCTACACTATATCACTATCTAACCTACACTGACTATCTCCCACTATCTGTATTTTATATATATATATATATATATATATATATATATAAAAAAACTATCTAATGTAATTGGATAAGGAATAGGATCCAGATAAAAGCACAGAGCACAGCAATGTCACTGCTCTCTCTCAGAACTGCAAAAAAACTGCAGAAAATGGCTGCTGGGGAGTTTCTTATATAGTAAGGGGGTAGGCACCTTTCCTATTGGTTGCTAGGGATGTTGCTGAGAAAGAGCTTCTCATTGGCCCACAAGCAAGAAGGGAGGTTACTGAAAAAAAAAATATATAGCACTATATTGTAGATTTCCGCAAATTCTCGAAGTGCAGATATTCGCGCTTAAAATTAGCGATTAGAATATTCTCGAACAACACTGATACTGACACGATCATCAGGGGCGTGTACTAAAGCCACTCATCAATGGCGTCTACTAGTTAGCACAATGGCCGGTACTATGCTGTTAACGACCGCACTATTTTTTGGAGGGGCTATTCCAATGGTAAGTGGAAGAGCGCAGCTCTATGCAGATAGGGTAGACACGCCACACTGGTTCGTTTAAACTTTGCTACATTTATACACTGCATATTTTACAGGAGAGCTTAAAGGCTATGTACAACTTTGGGACAATTTTTTTTATATGATTGTATTTTACTCACTTGGGGCTAAAAATCATTTAAATTGGTCTTTACTAAAAAAATATTGGGCCATTCTGTCACAAAGAGTTAACTGTTTTCTACCTGTGTGCATCCTAGTTTCACTTTCACTTTGTGCTGGTCATCTAATAACCCTTATCTCTAAATGGCTAAGAGGTCATAAACTGTTATTTAAGCCACATTCTTATCAGTAAGATAAGGATTGAGCTTTGATGAGTGTTTATAAGGTCAGAGAGCAGAGATAAGGAGCCATCACCTAGCTCAGATGGATCAGAGATCAGTTTCCCTGTCTCTGCTGCTGCAACACCCCCACAGCATGATGCTGCCAACACCATACTTCACTGTAGAAATGGTATTGGCCAGTGCCTGATTTCCTCCAAGCATGATATTTAGAATTAAGATGAAAAAGTTCAATATTGGTTTCATTAGACCAGACAATATTGTTTCTTTAGGTGCTTTTTCACAAACTTTCATGTGTCTTTTACTGAGGAGAGGTTTCTTTCTAGCTACTCTGCAATAAAGCCCAAATTGGTGGAGTGCTGCAGTGATGGTTGACCTTCTGGAAATTTCTGCCATCTGCACTAAGAATCTTTGTAGCTCAGCCAGTGTGACCTTTATGTTCTTGGTGACCTCTATTACCAAGGCAATTCTCCCCTGTTTACTTAGTTTGGTGGGGCGGCCAGCTCTAGGAAGAGTCTTGGGTGTTTCAAACTTCTTCTATTTATGAACTATGGAGACCACTGTCCTCTTGGGAACTTTCAGTGCAGTGGAATTTATTTGTATCCTTCTGTAGATCTGTGCCTCCACACAATCCTGTATCTGAGCTCTATAGGCAGCTCTTTCCTCCTCATGCTTTGGTTTTTGTTATGATAAGCATTGTCAGCTCTGAGACCTTATACAGACAGGGCTGTATCTTTAGGAATCATGTCCAATCAACTGAATTTACTACAGGTGGTGTACAAACATCTCAAAGATTATTGAGAGAAATTGGAAGCACCCAGAGCTAAATTTCAAGTGCTATAGTAAAGGGTCTGAATTAGTGTTGATTGAGCATCTAAGTGCTCGGGTGTTTGGGTGCTCGGGTCGAACACCTCGGGATGCTCAGGTGCTCTACTGAGCACCCAAACACAATGGAAGTCAATGGGAGAACCCAAGCATTAAACCAGGCACCCCCTGCTCTGAAGAGGGGAGGGTGTCTGTTTCACAGGAAAAGGTCAAAAATTGATGGAAACACCACTGAAATGGTTCGGGAACAGCATGGGGAGGATGTCTGGATGCATCTTGGACTCCCAGGTCGCTGCTGGGAACTATGTTGTCCTAGTAGTAGGCCACTTTTACAGACTGACAATAATGCGCACAAAACCAAAGATAAAATTGATTTTAGAGAAAATATTGTTAGAAAACATTCTTTCCTGTATATTTACTTGTATATAAAGTGGAAGTGCAGCCAAAAATTACAAGGAAGAGGCACTCCGATACAACCTATATATCACATAATAGAGGGCCTCATTCACATTGTGGTACAATTGTTCAGGTAGTGGGACTCCTACACTCATAAAGCCTATGCACTAAGCGAAAGGGCTGCCAAAAATTACAAGGAACCGGCACTCCAATACACCCTTTATTGCACATAAAGGAGGGCATCATACAACCTTGAATAATTATGATTGATGGCCTGCTGGTGACCCTCAAAAACATCAGGAGCAAGGGCCTGCTGTTGACCCTCTAAAACATTACGGGCGAGGGCCTGCTGCTGAGCTGACGATCTTAAACATTAGGGGTGAGTGTCTGCTGCTGAGCTGACTCTCTAAAACATTAGGGGTGAGTGTCTGCTGCTGAGCTGACTCTCTAAAACATTAGGGGTGAGTGCCTGCTGCTGATCTGAGCATCGAAAATATTATGGGCGAGTGCCTGCTGCTGAGATGACCATTGAAAAAATTATGAGTGAGTGCCTGCTACTTAGCTAACCATTGAAATAATTATGGGCGATCGCCTGCTGGTGAGCTGACCCTCAAAAACTTTATATGCGAGGGCCTGCAGGTGAGCTGACCCTCTAAAAGATTGTAGGTGATGGCCTGCTGGTGAGCTGACCCGTAAAACATTATGGTTAAGGGCCTGCTGGTGAGCTAACCCTCAAAAACATTATATGCGAGAGCCTGCTGGTGAGCTGACCCTGTAAAACATTACATGCGAGGGCCTGCAGGTGAGCTGGCCCTCTAAAAGATTGTAGGTGAGGGCCTGCTAGTGAGCTAACCCTCTAAAACATTACATGCGAGGGCCTGAAGGTGAGCTGACCCTCTAAAAGATTGTAGGTGAGGGCCTGCTGGTGAGATGACCCGTAAAACATTATGGTTAAGGGCCTGCTAGTGAGCTAACCCTCTAAAACATTACATGCGAGGGCCTGAAGGTGAGCTGACCCTCTAAAAGAGTGTAGGTGAGGGCCTGCTGGTGAGCTGACCCGTAAAACATTATGGTTAAGGGCCTGCTGGTGAGCTAACCCTCAAAAACATTATATGCGAGAGCCTGCTGGTGAGCTGACCCTCTAAAAGATTGTAGGTGCGGGCCTGCAGGTGAGCTGACCCTCTAAAAGATTGTAGGTGTGGGCCTGCTGGTGAGCTGACCCTCTAAAAGATTGTAGGTGCGGGCCTGCAGGTGAGCTGACCCTCTAAAAGATTGTAGGTGTGGGCCTGCTGGTGAGCTGACCCTCTAAAACATTACATGCGAGGGCCTGCAGGTGAGCTGTCCCTCTACAACATTAGGAGCGAAGGCAGACAAATAAGCATGTTGATATAATGGAAGAGGAGGAGGACGAGAAAAGGAAGATTGAACCATATACCCTTTTTTGTGGTGTAAGGGGTGCATGGGAATACAGTGTATTCAGTACATTATCAAAAACACATTTAAAGTGCCTTTATGTTCAGCTGCTTTCCTCTGGTGGAGTAGAAAAGTCAGGGGCAATCCAGGCCTTGATTATTTTTATAAGAGTCAACCTGTCAGTTGACAGGCGGATGCGCTTATCACTAAAGACCCGCTCTGACAAAACGCTGGCTGCAAGGCAAGCCAGCACCTCCAAGACATAGAGCGCCAGTTCATGCCACGTGTCCAGCTTGGACACCCAGTAGTTGTAAGGCACAGAGGGATCATTGAGGACGCTGACACGGTCTGCTATGTACTCCTTCAGCATCTTCCAAAAATTTTCCCTCCTTGTGACAGTAGGCCACGCATGAGGGTGAGGGTGCTGGTGGGGTGTCATAAAACTGTCCCAGGCTTTGGAGAGTGTTGCCCTGCCTCTGTTGTAACTGCTGTGTTTTCCCCTCCCCTCCCCTCCTTGGTTGCCCAAGGAACTATGTAATCTGCCGCCAGCGTTGTCAGCTGGAAATTTTTAGAGCAATTTCTCCACAAGGACTTTCTGGTATTGCACCATTTTGCTTGTCCACCACAGGAATGAGAGATGAGAAGTTCTCTTTGTAGCGGGGTCGAGAATGGTGAACAACCAGTAATGGGTTTTGTCCAAAATGTGTAAAATGCGTGGGTCACGGGAAATGCAGCCTAACATAAAGTCATCCATGTGTGCGTCGAGTTCCAGCGAGTGCTCACGTCGCATAACAGTTGGTGAGCTGGCAATTGTAATCGCTGCTGCAGCGTTAACAGACCGGAGAAAGCTGTCGATGACTTGTGGAAATGGGCACACACGCAGTGCACCTTCACCAGTAGCTCAGGCAAATTGGGGTAGGTTTTGAGAAACTGATGAAAACACTAAGTTGAAGATGTGGGCTAGGCATGGGATGTGTGTGAGCTTCCCGAGCTCCAAAGCCGCCACCAAGTTACGGCCATTATTAGACATAACTATGCCTGGTTCTAGGTTGAGTGGCCAGAGCCACAGCTCAGTCTTATCCCCTGCCACAGCTCTGTGGCGGTGTGCTGTTTGTCACCTAAGCAGATCAGCTTAAGCACGTCCTGTTGACACTGCAGTGCCACACTGCTTTAAGCTACCGACTGATGCCTGACTGGTGCTGCAAGAGGATAATTCGGAGGTGGAAGTGAAGGAGGAGGCAGAGGAGGAGAAGTGGGGGTTGGAGCCACTAATGTAGGTGCTAGCGTAAACCCTGATGGAATTAGGGCCCGCAATTCTTGGCGTCGGAAGCACCTGTGCCATCCCAGGGTACGACTCGCCCCCGGCCTCCACAACGTTCACCCAGTGTGCTGTCAGGGAAATGTAGCGTCCCTGGCCGAAAGCACTTGTCCATGTGTCAGTGGTTAAGTGACCTTTCCAGTAACTGTTTTGGTCAGGGCACGGGTGATGTTACGAGACACATGCTGGTGTAAGGCGGGCACGGCACACTGTGAAAAATAGTGGCAACTGGGGACTGCGTAAAGAGGGACTACCGCCGACAAAGAGGGACTGCCGCCGACATCAGGCTGCGGAAGGTCTCAGTGTCCACAAACCTAAATGGTAACATTTCCAGGGCCAGTAATTTGGAAAGTTGCGCATTTAGTGCAATGGCCTGTGGGTGGGTGGCTGGGAATTTGCGCTTGTGTTTAAATGCCTGGGATAAGGACATTTGCATGCTGCGCTGGGACGCAGAAGTAGATGTGGTCGCTGATGGTGCTTGCGAAGGTCTAGGTGCAGGACGGGAGGCATCCGGGCCTGCGCCTTTGACGGGGGATTGGCCAGCACTTAAGACAGGGGAAAAGGAGGCAGTGGTGTGACCCGCAGACACTGATTGTGGACCCAGGCTTTCGGCCCACCTATTACGATGCTTTGATGCATGTGGTGGATCATGCTGGTGCTAGTAAGGTTGCTAGTGTTCACGCCCCTGCTCATTTTTATATGGCACAGGTTGCAAATTACAATTCTTTTGTCGTCCGTACTTTCCTCAAAAAAGCGCCAGATTGCGGAACACCTACCCCTTGGCAAGGGAGATTGCCGCAAGGGGGTGCTCTGGGGAACAGTTGCGTTTAGTGTGGCCCGCCTTCTCCCTTTTTCCACCCCACTCCCTCTTCCAGCCTGTTGCGGTGCTGTGGATCCCTCCCCCTCTGTACTGCTGTCTTCACTTGGCTTGACACCTTCCCAGGTTGGGTCAGTGACTTCATCGTCCACCACCTCCTCACTCTGGTCATCCTCCTGACTTGTTGATCTAACAACAACCTCAGTTATTGACAACTGTGTCTCATCCTCATCATCAACCTCTTGAGACACTAATTGCCTTTGACTTATTGGCAACTGTGTCTCATCATCATCATCCACCACGTGAAACACTAATTGCCGTTCCCCATCGTCATCTTCTTGTGACTGTGGATGCTCAAGAGTTTGGGAATCAGGGCACAAGATCTTCTGTCCCTCTTCAAGCGGGCTTGTCGAGAGGCCCAAATGAAGGAGTGGTCCTGAAAAGAGCTCCTCGGAATATCGGATTGTGGGATCACTTGTTTGGCAAGAATCTCTATGGTGGGATGAAGGAGGATCAGGGTGAGGATTGTGTTGGCCAGACTCTTGGCTATTGAGACTGGACTTGGTGGAAGACAGGGTGGTGCTTGTGACGGACTGAACCGTCACTAGGGCTGCTGGAGAAGCCTGAGGGCCAGCCTCCTTCCTACAGACTATGGACCGAGAACTATGGAGACCCCTAAGACCTTTTGGGGTTACAAGGAACTATGAACCCTGATTTATGTGTGTAATTTATATGCCATATATTTCCTATTGCCCATTAAAAAGGCATGGTGTGGATTCAGCAACACAAAAAGGGTTAACTCTGCACTGAGACTCCCACTGATTGTGTTAGTGAAGGGATTAAGATAGTTGATTATAATAGCAGCCGACTCCTAGATGAGTAGATCACCCTATAATTCAATGCTTGTGTGTTCAATAAAGAGTTCCTGTTTTACCCTTCATCATATTGAGGCTGGTGTTTGGGTAACTGATCGACACTGGGGATTGCTATACGCTGAAGATTTGCTATACTCCCCTGGCTATAACTACTAGCTCTTGTAAGAGCTGTTCCTGCTCTCTGGATTTAGGAGAGGTTCACCCACTGGAAGCGGAAGCCCGGTCTTGGGTCCAGCGTGGGTGGAGGACTGTGAGACCTCAACCAAGCTTCGGCGGTTCGTGGGGTCTGCAGTGCTTACGGTGTCAAGTGGAGTGCTTGGATTCCTCGGGAAGCATTAGGAGCATCCATCGACGGAGGTACCCGGTCGGGTTGCCAGGAGATCCGTTACAGTGCTTAACTGACTGTAAGCATTATCTGCTGCAATCCGACTGACCACCTGGTCGCACTAGTCTGACTTCGAGAGCGTTGTCCTGTGCCGCCCTACAAACTGGGACATGAAGCTAGGTATTGTGGATAATTTATTTTCTTGTGCTCTGATAGCAGCTACAGTTTCAACGCGCCCAGGGCCACGGACTCTGCGTGCACCATTAGCATCACGGCCACTTCCCTGTCCCTTACTGCTCGCTTTCTTCATATTAAATGTTATATATGCTTGAAAGTATGTAACACATACAGTAGCGTAGGATTTGTAAGTGTATGCGCAAAAAAATTAAAAAAGGTATTTGGGATGTGGAAACGTCACACAGGAGATATACCGCAGATTATGTCGCTGATGTCACCAGCGGCTAATAAAAAATTACAGGGAATATCACAGGTATTTTGGATGTAGAAACGTTACACAGGAGATGTAGTGCAGCTAATGTGACTGTCCGCAGTGGACACTGTCTACGGAAAAAGTAGACTGGATGTCACAGATATTTTTGGGATGCGCAGACGTTACACAGGAGATGTAGCGCAGATAATGTCGCTGTCTGCAGTGGCCTAACTATTGCAAGCTATTTAGCGCAGGATGCGCTAAAAATAGATATTGCTGCCACACACAATAGTCCTTAAAAGGACTTTTGGGTCTGTAAAGTTCTAGCAATTTAGCGCAGGTTGCGCTAAAAATATATATTGCTGCTGCCACACACAATAGTCCTTAAAAGGACTTTTGGGTCTCTGACAAGTTTTTTTAACTGAAAAAAAGAAAATTTTACTCCCTACACTATTTTTTCCTTCTTCAGCACAGCTCTCCCTGACTAACACCGGTCCGAACACGTGTCATCGGGTGCTAAATAACACCCGATGACGCGTTCCGGCCAGTCAATCACTGTAATACCAGTAACCAACGTGTCAACGGCATTACAATGAAGGGCGTGACAGCCAACAAACGTGCGGGGAGGAGACTCGAGCATTGCGCTCGAGCACATGCAGTATTCAGCCGAATACCGCCATGTGCCTAGCATCGAGTTAAATTTTCTGTTTTCACTTTGTCATTATGGGGTATTGATAGCAGAATGATTGAGGAAAAGGCAGCAACATAACAAAATGTAAAAAAGTGAAAGGGTCTGAACAGTTTCCAAAGATTTTAAATGTATCACAATTGTTATATGTTTTGGCTCAGTCAGGAACCTTTTTTCAAACATTCACGCTTTATGTAATGAAACACAACGATTTAAATAGGCGAACAGGCACTTACTTCTGATGACATCATGTTGTCATGGAAACCATAGACCAAGAAGAACACGTAATCAGAGCTGTATGGGAGAAATCACGTGCAACATATCACATTAGTGCATAAGAAGGAGTCAGAATAATAAACTGTTTCACTATCAATATTGACCTCAGAAGATACTTCTTTATTTATATTCACAATCCAATCCAGACCCATAGGATTCAATGTTTGGAGCCTAAGTACCCAATATGCCTCACTTTTTTTTTTAAAGTGTACCTAAACGTTCAAATAAAGTTTACTAGAACCTCTTCCAAAAGCACTAAAATGTAATTTAGCAGATCTATTAGATGCCAAGAAGTAGCCAGAGTCAAAGCCAGGATAGACAGTAGGAAATATATCAGTAGAGAAGAGGTTAATCCAGAAACAACATAAAGAGTCTAAGCCAGGACGGTCAGTAAAAGCCAAATCAATAGAGAAGCTGTTATTCCAGAAACAAGCCAGGGACAGTAGACAAAGAAGATCTAACAGGAATGAAAAGCCTACTGAACACAGAACGTATTAGAAAAAATATAGAGGTGCCACACACCTATGTAATAAAGAACTTGCTGTAGCAGAAGGATTCTTCAATCCACATTAAAGGGGTTGTCTGAGTTATTTTTTTGTTCTTTGTATGTTTCTAACTAGGCAAATGAAAGGACTTTACAATTCACTTACTTTATCTTCAGTTGCTGCTTTCTCAGATTTCACTGAGGGTCACATGACCTGTGATGTCAGCTTCTCTCCCTCTGATGTTTGGTGCACAAGCGTGAGAGAGCTGATCTGTGTCTGTACACAAGATGTCACTGGGCTGGCCACACTCCCCTGCACCGTCGGCTGCTGCTTATTGCTCTCTCCCTGGATTCTTGAGGAAAAACATTAACCCCTTCAGCTGCGCAGACTCAGGGCTGAAGGCTTTACTGAGTATCTGCAGGCAGTGAGGAGACAAATGCTTGGCACAGGAGCTCACAGACTAGAGGAGTTCTGCAGAGCTTTGCACAAGAACAGGTAAAGGAAAGATCCTGTGTGTGTATCAGCAGTGTCATTGTACAGCTGGGATTTGTAGTCCTACAAATACCACCCGCTGCTGAGTCTCCCAGCAGGCAGACATGTCACTCAGGGCAGTACTTGTATTTACTCCCTTTGCAGAGTAGGGGGAGGGGCAGAGATTGTTGTTATTGAAGGTAAATAAAGGGCCAGAAGAGAACCGTAGAAATGAGGAAATATAGATTTTTTTTTTTACCTAAAACTTGCTTAGCTTAGTTATATATTGCTGCCCATCAGATTTACAGTGTTATATATTTCTTTTTCATAACTCGGACAACCCCTTTAAATAAATATAACGACCACTGAACTCTGTTGACGGATGAAGATAGTTACAAAAATGAATTATAATCAATAACAGTCTCCAGAGTGTCACTGTCATATGCCTTCTTCATTCAATCAATACATAGTAGGTAAGTGTATCCAGATAATGTTTTAGTGCATAACATTACGGTGAAACAGGACCTTTTTGAAGTCATATCTGGAGTCTTTGTGTTAAACCCCAACTTAGATGTATCAATTAAATGTAATCATTAAATGTAAAACTTTTACATTTAAAATATATACAGTATATACTTAGGAGAAACCACTAAATCTGTATTTCTATAATGGAGACAAAGTAGTATCATAGGAAGTAGATAATTTCCTGCTGCATACTGACCCCTAGTGTCAAAACGTTTTATTACAGCTTGCTTTTCCTAAAGTTTAGGGCTCATGCACACGACCGTATGCCCTCCGAGACATACGGTCTGTGAGCGGGCCATATGTCCTGGAGCGGCATACATCGTGCGCACGGGAGCGCACAGCATTATAAGTTACTATGATGCAGTGCGCTCCCGTGCGCACGATGTATGCCGCTCCGGGACATATGGCCCGCTCACGGACCGTATGTCTCGGAGGGCATACGGTCGTGTGCATGAGCCCTTAAAGGGAATCCTAAAGGGAATCTGTTACTTTGTGTATTAACTGATAAACAGTTATTTACAATTGCTAGAAGTTAAAGAAACATAATTACCAAAGTTTAAGACAATCTTTAAGTAAATTTAGCTAAAGATTAATTTTCTAATCTACAGTATTTGCTTACACCCTCTGCATTTCACTTTAACCCAAGATTAGCACAGAGGAGAATATAATGGGATGTTTTACTAATATTAGTTTTTTCTAACCTATTGGGTGCATTCAGACGACCGTATTTCTGGGTCCGCATCCGTTTCGCAATTTTGCAGAACGGGTGCGGACAAATTCATTTTATTGACAGTACACAGTGTGCTGTCTGCATCTGTAATTTTGTTTCTCGGCCCTGCAAAAAATATAGAGCATGTTCTGTTCCTGTCCTCAATCGTGGACAAGAATAGGCATTTCTATATAGGTCTGGCCCTGTGCAGTCCGCAAAATGTGGAACACACACAGCTGGTATCCGTGTTTTGCGGATCCGCAAGTTGCGGACCGCAAAACCCTACTGTTGTCTGAATGTAGCCTTAGGCTAAGGCTATGCCTATACTTTTTGTAGCACTTTATTCCAGTGGCGGCTCACGGCAGCTTCTGTTCTGCCCAGACCCACCTCCAGCTGTTTTCTTCCAACCAGTCTGGCCACGGGGTCTGCTTTGTCCCTCCACGCCGGTTATGGACAGCTTGCCAACAAGGCCTCTCCTCCTCTGCATGTAGGGCACACACTTTCTCTCTGAGTATTAAAGGGCCAGTGCATGTGCACCCTAATCTTCACAGCCAATGGCTGGCAACCTTTGGGGTACTTTAGGCACCTTGTTCTATTCCATGTGCTATCCTGCAAAGGTGTCTGCTCCGTTGTCTACCTGTGTTCCAACTTTTAGCCTGTTTACTTGATTCTGACCCTCTGCTGCTTGACCTGACCTGCACCTGACCCCCCTGTATTGAGCCCTCACTGTCTGCCCTGACCTACAAATATGTACTTACTGTATAGCATGCACTCTGCCTGCCCTGATCTCAGCCTGCCCTGACTATGATTCTACCTGGCCCCTTGATGTCCTGCACCGGTATCTCTGACCCCTGTGGGTCAGCTGTCACTCATTCATAGTCTACTCCAGGAGGTAGTGGCCTGGTGGTTCCCATGCAGCGAAGTCCAGATTCTCTGTACCGAGGTTAAAGGGTGATTAGCAGGGAATTGCCAGGATAGTACAGAGGTTAAAGGTTGAATAGCAGGGAATTTCCAGGATAACGTCCTTCAGGTTCCAGCTAAGCATTTGGTTGACACAGTAGTTCCACACCTACTGCTGTAACACACGGTTAATTGTTGAGCTACAGCTGATGTCCAAAGTAATAATATATCTACAATCTTGTGCGATGTAGCTATCACTCAATAGTTAAAATCAATTAAAAGTGCTACAAAAGGTCTAGTTGTAGCCGCAGCCTAATTGTTCTTGCTATGACATAGGCACAAATTGTGGATATCTCACAAATGATCTCAAAGTGCTTCTAAATGTATTTGCAGTTGCACCTAATGAATATTTACTCATTTACTAATTTTATATCATTTATTTACATTGAAATGATTAGGGATCAGCAAATAGACTTCAGATGAAACATACAAAGTCGATTCACATAAAACTTCATTAGAATACTGTACGGAGCAAGCTCTCTGTACAGTATTAGAATGTATTGGCTCAGATGAGCCGAAGTCATTAGTTCGCGAAGTCTCGCAAGACTTCAGGTAATAACTTCAAAAATGTATTTCTACTGTTAAAAACCTTTTCCCGAACTCGGGTTTAGTTCCAAGTGGTATTTAGTTTTATGCTCATCTCTAGAAATGATAATAAAAATGTGCCGACTTACCATTATTAGTATATAAGAACACGTTTAGACCTTCTCTACACTCTTTAGCAGTAAAACATTTCCAACTTGATATCATTTTCAGAGACCTTTCTAATGTAATTAATTAAACATTGCAAGCAAAAGCTTTTTATACTTTTTTATCTGACTCATAGTCATATGTACTTTTGTCAGGTGTGAACAAGTTTAGAACTGCTCGGAAATGTACTAGTTTTCATATAACTAATTAATTTGGGAGAAACAGCTGAAAAAAAACAAGGAAGAGCTACACAGTAACAGCTGTTAAAGACATTAAAAAAATCTCATTATAAAATTTAAAACAAAAAGCTAATTTTACATAAATTGATAGATTAGGAGAATATAGGATACTTAGTGCTGTAGATGCACACAAACATATTTTTTGTCCCTTCTTTTTTTTTTGTGGCCCGTATGCGGAATCATTCATTTCAATGGGACCGCAAAAAGAAAAAACGGAAGTTACTCCGTGTACATTCCATATCCATATGTCAAGTCCGTTTTGCAAAATAATAGAACTTGTCCTATTCTTGTCCGTTTTGTGGGCAAGGACAGGCATTGTTACAATGGATCCGCAAAAAAATGATGTAACGCAGACGTCAAACGCGTGTCATCTGTTTTTTTGTTTTATTTGTGGATCGGTGTTTTGCAGACCGCAAAATACATACGGTCGTGTGCATGAGCCCTTAGGGTGCAGTTACACCAACAGATTATCAGACAGATTTTCTGACAAGTCATTGGTCAGATGGCCGTTTACACACACAGATCTTTTGTTATACACATCAACTATTGGTCTGATTGGACAGAAATTGGTCAGAAAATCTGTTGATGTAAATGCACCCTTAGGCTAGGTCTACACGACGACATTTGTAGCGCAACATTTTGTTGCACCAATGTTGCGCAACAATTTTTATAATGGCCGTCTATGGTGTCGCACTGCAACATGCAACATGTTGCGACTGCGACACAACAGTCGCAGAAAATCCATTCGAGATGGATTTTTCTGCGACTGTTGCGTCGCAGTCGCAGCATGTTGCATGTTGCAGTGCGACACCATAGACTGCCATTATAAAAATTGTTGCGCGACATCGGTGCAACAAAATGTTGCGCTACAAATGTTGCAGTGTAGTTGTGCCCTATCTGTCGCGCGACTTATTGTTGCGCGACAAATGTCGTCGTGTAGACCTAGCCTTACTCTACTTATCAGTTACTTCTACGCCTATATGCCTCCTGAACTAATCATTTTTAGTTCACAACTAAACTCTGTCTTGAGAAAGTAGATGAATTAACAACTCAGTGAAGTGAGACAGATACAATAAAATGCTGCTGTAGGCTATAGAAAATTTTCTATGTCACCTCAGTGCTATATTCACAGCTACACTGCTTACTACTGTTGTATACTGTCCTTCATGGTGCAGCTACTTCTAAGGGTGTGCTACAGAGAGATATGTAGGAGAGCAGGATCTCTTCTTCCCTATGTGTGTGGTGTATGGGAGACATCATAGCAGATAGTGTCCACCCACTAACTGTCACGGATGATGTTGCAGATAGCTGGAACTTATAAATAAACATCCGACTGGCTTGATCCCAAACCAAGGAGCATATGGATGAGCCCTATAAACACCTAAGAGCTCTCCCTGACTGCTATGCCCATGCAAGTGTCTTTGGGCTCGAGCACAAGTGGTATTCGGCCGAACCCTTTGATGTGCCGAGCATCGTGATGCTCGAGCTAAACTGGTGTTCGGCTGAGCATGCTCGCTCAACACTAGTAGGTACCAGAAGCACACGCGTAGTCGGGCAGGCGGGGTTGTTACCAGGAGCAACAGTGCAGTACCGAAGGATGAGGCAGAGGTGTAGTCAGACAGGCAGGAGAACCAGGGTTGGTCAGTGAGGTCATCTGAGTGATGCGCGCCGCCCTTAGAGCAGCGTAACATGAAACCAACTGACCTCATGCTGTGTCCAGGGCTCAGTGGAAGCTGTTAAGCAGAATCCTCAAAAGCAATACCACCTACAGACACAGAGCCCAGGACCACAGCTGTGAAATGGAAAGACTCAAACCACAGATCACTGCGCGGCGCCCGGGACCGCGGCGATAAGCGGGGGAACAGCGGCATACAGCAGCCGCTGATACAGCCTTTATGGACCTTGCTTCAGTATTGGGGAACAATCATGCTGAAACAGAAAAGAGCCTTCCCCAAATGGTTTCCACAAAGTTGGATCCATATAATTGTACAATATGGCAGTAGGGGCGCAGGACGCCACTGTGTGGCGTCCTGCTCCCCTGCTGCCATTGTACAAGATATTTTTGTCCAAGAATAAAGACTGATGTGGACGATTTTGGTGAGTGCAATCATTTTATGCTTTATTTTTGGGCTTATTTTGTGAACTGTCTTTGAGATAGCGCACCACCGTCACTTATTCCACCACATTTACTCCTGTTCCGATGGATGTTTCAGTGTCAGGCGGTGCCATCCAATTTTTCTCTATGTATTTTTGAATATAATTGTACAAAATGTCTTGGTCTGCTGAAGTATTAAGATTTCTCTTCCTGGAATTAAGGTGCTTAGGCTAACCCCTGGCAAAACAACCTCATAGTATTATCCCTCCTCCACCAAACTTTACAGCTGGCACAGTGCATTCAGGCAGATAACATTCTTTTAAAAGCCAGATAGAGAAGCATGGTTCGTCACTCTACAGAATATGTTTCCACTGCTCCAGAGTCCACTGCTGCCATGATTTACATCACTCTATCTGATGTTTGGCATTGTGCTAGGTGATATAAGGCTTGCATGCAGCTGCTCGACCATGGAAACCCATGCCATGAAGCTCCTGGTGCACAGTTTTTGTGCTGATTTTAAAGGGGTATTCCCATTGTAGCTGGCCAGCTAAGACCTGTCCTAGGTTGCTAGTATAGCTTATATGTGTATACAGATAAACCTGCCAATAGCCTTAATACAGTTCCTATGTTTATGTGTTAAAGACAAAAGCAGAGTTATTTATTGTGACATCATGTTTTGGATGTCATATAACTTTTATATTTTGTGTTCACAGAAGCAAAAAAAGATAACATGCCTTTAAGATTCATTTTGTAATGTAAGGTAAACTCAGTGACACAGCAGAAACAATAGTGTTAATCTGTTGTTGCTGGGCAGAAGTCTAGACCAATCACAGCCAGCTTCTCACACAGCAAGAGTTCTTACCAATCACAGCCAGCCTCACACACAGCCTGTCTGGGAATTCCCCCAGCTCCTGCTGCTAGAATCATTATTCACCAGAGACAGGAGCTGAAAAGACAGCTGAAAAGTTTGGACACACCTTCTCATTCAAAGAGTTTTCTTTATTTTCATGACTATGAAAATTGTAGATTCACACTGAAGGCATCAAAACTATGAATTAACACATCTGAAATTATATACATAACAAAAAAGTGTGAAACAACTGAAAATATGTCATATTCTAGGTTCTTCAAAGTAGCCACCTTTTGCTTTGATTACTGCTTTGCACACTCTTGGCATTCTCTTGATGAGCTTCAAGAGGTAGTCACCTGAAATGGTCTTCCAACAGTCTTGAAGGAGTTCCCAGAGATGCTTAGCACTTGTTGGCCCTTTTGCCTTCACTCTGCAGTCCAGCTCACCCCAAACCATCTCGATTGGGCTCAGGTCCGGTGACTGTGGAGGCCAGGTCATCTGGCGCAGCACCCCATCACTCTCCTAGAATATGACATCTTCTCAGTTGTTTTACACTTGTTTGTTATGTATATAATTCCATATGTGTTAATTCATAGTTTTGATGCCTTCATAGTCATGAAAATAAAGAAAAATCTTTGAATGAGAAGATGTGTCCAAACTTTTGGTCTGTACTGTATATATATATATGTTTACTTACAGTTCCACTATATTGAGCCATACAATTATAGAATCCATACAAATTGCAAAAGCAAACTGCAATCTGCAGTAGAACTATTAGTTAGACCTCAGAGAAATCATAAAGTGCTTAAATAACTTAAAGTGAGAGTACAGATACTCAAGAGAGAAATATATTCACCATTTTATGTTGAATGACAAGATTGAACAGTTGAACCGCCATCTTAATCATACCAACATTTTGTGATATCTTTTCAACACGTGTTATCTACATGGACTATCTGCTGTGGAGGTGGCAGTGTAATATGAAGAAAAGTTGATGTTAATAAAGAAGTTATTTTAAGCATTTGGTGTGCTCTTTAAACCTACTGTCTCCATAGAACGGCGCTAGAGGAAGTACAGAGTAATAGACAGTCTGGTTAGACTAAAAGTCAGAGATACCAAAATGCTTCTAATGCCACAGCGCAAAAGGCACTTCATTGTGCTGCGCCTGCCACACCCATCTCAGACAATAGGGGCATATCGCTAGGCTATGCCCCCATTGTTTGATAGGTGCAGGTCCCACCTACAACGAGAACGGATTGGGAAGTGCTGTGGCTGGAGGACCCCGGATTTCCCGGGGTCTGTCCACCACCAAGCGCTGCCCTCCGCTGCTCCCATAGAAGTGAATGGGAGGGCACCGCGCACTCGCTGCCCCTGCTCCCATTCATTTCTATGGGGGCAGATGGAA
This sequence comes from Bufo gargarizans, assembly GCF_014858855.1. Lineage (NCBI taxonomy): Eukaryota > Metazoa > Chordata > Amphibia > Anura > Bufonidae > Bufo > Bufo gargarizans. The sequence goes on from NC_058080.1 coordinate 73,453,171, forward strand.
ATAGCCGAGCCAGCGCTCGGCTATTTTCAGCGGCCCAATTGAAATGAATGGAGGGCGGCTTCGCATGCGCAGTGCGCCCTCCATTCATTTCCCCGCTCCGTTCTCATTGTAGGTGCGGGTCCCAGAGGTGGGACCTGCACCTGTCAGACAATGAGGGCATATCCTAGCGATATGCCCCCATTGTCTGTGATGGGAATACCCCTTTAATGCCAGTGGAGGTTTGGACTCTGCAGTTAGGACTTTTATGTACTATGCTCCTCAGCATTCTGTGACCCCGCTCTGTAACTTTACGTGGTCTTTTCTTCATGGCTGAGTTGCTGTGCTTTCACTTTAATACCACTCATAGTGATAGTGGAATATCTAGGAGGGAAGATATTTCATGAACTGACTTCACAAAAATTTCTCTTTAAAATGATAATATTGCTGACTCCTATGCAAAGGCGACAGGAACAACTATAGGTGCATCTCAATAAATTAGAATATCATCGAAAAGTTTATTTTTTTTCAGTAATTCAATTCAAAAAGTGCAACTCATATATTCTATAGATTAATTACACACACAGAGTGATCTATTTAAAGCATTTATTTCTTTTAATGATGATTACAACTAATGAAAACCTAAGACAGTATCTCAGAAATTTACAATATTACAATAAAAAAAAAATCGATTTTAATCCAGAAATGTTGACCTACTGAAAAGTATGTACAGTATATGCATTCAATTCTTGGTTGGCGATCCTTCTGCATGAATTACTGCATCAATGCAGTGTTGAATGGAGACGATCAGTCTGTAGCATTGCTGAGGTGTTGGGACTGGTGTCTATCATCTTCCTTTTGACAATATCCCATAGATTCTCTATGGGGTTTAGGGCAGGCAAATTTGCTGGCTCAGTGATACCATGGTAACTAAACCAGGTATTGGTACTTTTGGCAGTATGGGCAGGTGCCAAGTCCTGCTGGAAAAGGAAATCTGCATCTCCATAAAGCTTGTCAGCAGAGGGAAGCATGAAGTGCTCTAAAATGTCATGGTAGACAGCTGCACTTGCAATGTGTTGCCCCCCAGGGCCGATCGTGTCCCATGTTTATAGTAATGCAGAGTGATGTGGTGCGGTGAGACCTCAATAGCTTGTTTATGTGTCACTGTGCTCCTACCTGAATACCATTGCTCCCCAGGTTTAGGCTCCGAAGCAATAAAGGGGAGAATAGTGGTGGAGGTGGAGAATAAGTCATGTCCAGACTTTATAAAGTTCAACAGCTTTACTTGAATTAACTTGCATCAGTACACAAAGTGATCTTTCTCTTGGCTCTAGCAGGTTTTGGCATAAACTGGCAGGAAACTGGGATATTCTGCTTTATCCTTCTTTTCTGTGCTAAACTAGGCTTTAGTCTGGTAGCTGGACTCTGCAGCGATTCTGGTACCTTTGGAGTGGAGTGCTTTTGGCTGTTGACCCCCTCTTGACATTCTATCTGTAAATCTGTAAGGAGTCAGGGTACTCTATGAGCTGCTCCACTCTGGAGATACTCCTACAGCCCCTCCCTTGGTAGGAACTATGACTAGCTCACTTCTGTTCAACAGGGGGAGAATGGAAAGGTAAGTTCCATTCTATCAAAAGATTTCTCTGCCATATACACTGCCACTTACTGGTGAACCAGGCATATTGCATGAAATACAACAAATAATAGTCATATAGCAATATTATGAATGCAAAGTGCAAAAGGACCTGGAATAAATACACAAATGACATTATTGTTAGCCATTATAGACAGTAGCAGGGTGTAGGAATGGTAATAACACTCTGGGTTATTACATACCCCTTACTTAAAACCAAGCCACCCTCAGCTTGTGCTTAGGGTATGCTACAGGGTTCACTTTTTAAATTAGAGCACTGCTTTATATCACTTTCTATCACCATATATATAAACTAAAATAACAAAGGCTACCTACAGGTCTCTGTCTTTTTGAGAAAGGTGTTGTCACGGACGTACTGAGACATACGGACGTTCCCGCAACAGGTGGCAGGAGATCGGTGAGACTGGCAACACATTATTTGATCTGACATGATATTATTTGATATGACGTCTGTGTTGTTCCTGGTGCTTTTCACACCTTCTTTCCCCAGGTGTGGCTATTGTGGTCATTTAACCTTCTCTATTTATTATTGTTTCTCCCACTATGCTATGCGGTTTATAGCTTCTGTGGGACTTATGGTTAGCTTGTATCTGGTTCTTAGTTCCTGGTGCTACCAAAGCTTCATCGAAGATAAGTGTTTCCTTTCCCTTTTGTATTTTGTTTATATATTTGTGTGTGTTGCTTTTCCCAGTTGTTTGTCATTAGACCTGAGGGAGACTCCTGACAGTCCTTCCCTTTGGAGGAACAGGTAGACTCAGTCCTGACATTAGTTCCAGGGTCCGATAGGGTGAGATGGGATTCTAGGTATATGGTGTATGAACTTGCCTACCTTTGGGGCCTGTTCATACTGGTAGTCAGTCAGGACTGGAGTTAGGAGGTGTCCATCTTCTTTCCCAAGGCCTTATTCCGGTATCCCCTTTCCCTCCTATGCTCGGTGTGGTGTTTTCCTCCCACACACGAGCATGACATTATGAACTGCCAAAACCGTCATATTTGCTTGTTTCAGTATAGCCATGGATCCTATTGCTGCACTGGCCGGACAGCTGCAGGGGCTGTCTTTGGAGGTAGCTGACCTCTGCACAACCGTCTCGCAGATTCAGAGACCACAGGCTGCTGGTCCTAGTGATGGTGGTGGTTACCAGGCCTGTCTCAAGCCTAAAGTTGCCCTCCCAGACAGATTCTCTGGGGAAGGTGATAATTTCATTTTATTTAGGGAGGCGTGCAAATTGTATTTTAGGCTATGTCCATGCTCATCTGGGGATGAGATTCAGAGAGTTAGTTTGGTTATTTTGTTGCTTAAAGGGGAAGCTCAGTCAGGCTTTTTTCTCTGCCGACCGGATCAAAGTCTCTCCGGTCAGTGGATGAATTTTTCAAAGCTCTGGGTCTCATCTATGATGACCTGGATCGGACCTCCCTGGCTGAGACCAAGCTATGTGACCTTCACCAGGGAGAGCGTTCTGCTGAGATCTATTGCTCTGAGTTTAGGGGGTGGGCTACGGATACTGAGTGGAACAATCCGGCTCTCCGTAGTCCGTTTTGTCAGAGATTATCAGAGAGGCTAAAGCACGCTTTGGCCTTTCATGAGAATCGTGAGTCTCTGGAAGCCGCTATGTCTCTTGCAGTATGCATTGATAGACGACTAAGAGAGAGAGATCTAGGGGTCCCCACTCTCTGGACGTACTATCATATAACGTATCGTCTTCCTCTGACACTTTGCGTGAAGTTACTCCTGGATTTATGTCTGGGGACGAACCCATGCAATTAGGGGGAGCTACTCCTGTATCTGCTTTTAAGTTTATTAGTCGTAGGAAGGGAGTGTGTTTTTTCTGCGGACTAAAGGGAAATTTTATCGATGTATGTCCATGCATTCAGTGTCAAAAAGAAAAAAAAAGGGGATGTCTAATTCCCATCTGACTCTTGGAGGGGTGAGAGGAGAGTCAGAGAAAGTGCTTTTGTCTTTGACCGGTAGTACCCGATCTCTCCTGACTGCCGAGGTGGCGCTAGAGTCCAAGACTGTGGGGATTGAGGTGTTTATCAACAGTGGGGCAGGGGAAAACCTGATTGATGCTCAGTTCGTCCGTGTGCACGGGTTGTCTCCAAGTGTAGAGATGGCCTTGCGGTTCGCCCGACGGTCGTTTCGCTGCGATCGTTGCTCATTCGCAAATCGCCGAACATACGAACATATGGCGATGTTCGCATGTGTCATATTCTTTTGCATTGCGCCAAACTTTGACCCATGACACATCCATCAGGTGGGACAGGACAGCCAATTGAGACGTTTCAGCACATGGACACACCCCCACCCTATAACAGAACCCAATCTGGCAGCCATTTTACATTCTGTGTTTTGCCAGTGTAGGGAGAGATTGCTTTGTGGAGAAGGGACAGACTGTTAGGGACACCAAATGCAAGCTAATAGGGCCACAAAAGTCCTTTTAAGGACTGGTATAGGTGTGCTATCGATAGGTGTGATATACTGAGGGGTGTGATATACTTATAATATACTTTCTAACATAGAAAGTATATTATAGTAAATTTGTATTGTGCAGCAGTTGTGTGCGGTTCTGCCCGTGATACCACAGCTATATAGAGGGACAAACGCAAATTGCAACTGGTGTGATATACCTGTTGCCCCCAAAAAAACTGATTGAAGGGTGTGAAATACCTATAATATACTTTCTAACATACAAAGTATATTATAGTGCATTTGTATTGTGCAGCAGTTGTGTGCAGTTAATGGAACAACTATTTGCAATGGGTGTGATATACATGTTGCCCCCCAAAAAACGGATTGAGGGGTGCAATATACCTGCTTCCACAAAATACTGATTAAGGAGTTTCATATAACTGCTTCCACAAAATACTGCTTGAGGGGTGCTACATACCTGCTTCCACCAAATATTGATTAAGGGGTTCTAAATAACAGTTTCCACAAAATACTGATTGAGGGGTGCGATATACGTGCTTCTACAAAATACTGATTAATGGGTTCTATATACCTGCTTCCACAAAATACTGATTGAGGGGTGCGATATACCTGCTTCCACAGAATACTGATTGAGGGGTGCGATATACCTGCTTCCACAAAATAATGATTAAGGGGTTTTTATATACCTGCTTCCACAAATACAGATTGAGGGGTGCGATATACCTGTTTCCACAAAATACTAATTGAGAGGTGCAATATACCTGTTTCTACAAAATACTAATTAAGGGGTTCTATAGAACTGCTTCCACAAAATTCTGATTGAGGGGTGCGATATACTTGCTTCCACAAAATACTGATTGAGGGGTGCGATATACCTGCTTCCACAAAATACTGATTGAGGGGTGCGATATACCTGCTTCCACAAAAAACTGATTAATGTTTTTTTTATACCTGCTTCCACAAAACAAATTGGGGGGTACTATATACCTGCTTCCACAAAATACTGATTAAGGGGTTTGATATACCTGTTCCACAAAATACTGATTGAGGGGTTCGATATACCTGCTTCCACCAAATATCGATTCAGGTGTCCTATAGACCTGTTTCCACAAAATACTGATTGAGGGGTGGGATATACCTGCTTCTGCAAAATACTGATTAAGGTGTTCTGTATACCTGCTTCCATAAAATACTGATTGAGGGGTGCGATATACTTGCTTCCACCAAATATTGATTGAGGCCTACGATACACCTGCTTCCACAAAATATTGATTGAGGGGTGCGATATACCTGCTTCCACCAAATATCGATTCAGGTGTCCTATAGACCTGTTTCCACAAAATACTAATTGAGGGGTGGGATATACCTGCTTCTGCAAAATACTGATTAAGGGGTTCTGTATACCTGCTTCCATAAAATACTGATTGAGGGGTGCGATATACCTGCTTCCACCAATTATTAATTGAGGCCTACGATACACCTGCTTCCACAAAATATTGATTAAGGGGTTTGATATATCTGCTTCCACAAAATACAGATTGAGGGGTGCGATATACCTGCTTCCACAAAATACTGATTGAGGGGTGCGATATACCTGCTTCCACAAAATATAGATTTAAGTGTTCTATATACCTGTATCCACAAAATACTGATTAAGGGGTGGGATATACCTGCTTATACAAAATACTGATTAATGGGTTCTATATACCTGCTTCCACAAAATACTGATTGAGGGGTGCGATATACTTCCAAGTCGTGCCACGCGTCCAGCTTGGACACCCAGTAGTTGTAAGGCACTGAGAGATCATTCAGGACGCTGACACTGTTTGCTATGTACTCCTTCAACATATTCCAAAAATTTTCCCTCCTTGTTACACTAGGCCGTGCATCAGTGTGAGAGTGCTGGCGGGGTGTCATGAAACTGTCCCAGGCTTTGGAGAGTGTTGCCCTGCCTCTTTTGGAACTGCTGTGTGTTCCCCTTGTCTCCCCTCCTCGGTTGGCCAAGGAACTACCAACTCTGCTGCCAGCGTTGTCTAATAGAAATTTTTGGAGCAATTATTTAACAAGGATCTTCTGGTATTGCACCTTTTTGCTTGTCCTCTCCACCAGAGGAATGAGAGATGAGAAGTTCTCTTTGTAGCGGGGGTCAAGAAGGGTGAACAACCAGTAATCCATGTTGTCTAAAATGCATATAACACGCAAGTCGCGGGTAAGGCAGCCTATCATGAAGTCAGCCATGTGTTCCAGAGTACCAACAGGCAAGACTTCTCTGTCGTCATCAGGAGGATGACTCTCAATTAGAGTTGAGCGAACACCTGGATGTTCGGGTTCGAGAAGTTCGGCCGAACTTCCCGGAAATGTTCGGGTTCGGGATCCGAACCCGTCCCGAACCCCATTGAAGCCAATGGGGACCCGAACTTTTCGGCACTAAAAAGGCTGTAAAACAGCCCAGGAAAGGGCTAGAGGGCTGCAAAAGGCAGCAAAATGTAGTTAAATCCCCTGCAAACAAATGTGGATAGGGAAATGAAGAAAATTAAGAAAATAAAAATTAACCAATATCAATTGGAGAGAGGTCCCATAGCAGAGAATCAGGCTTCATGTCACCCACCACTGGAACAGGCCACTGTCAGATATTTAGACCCCGGCACCCAGACAGAGGAGAGAGGTCCCATAGCAGAGAATCAGGCTTCATATCATAGCAGAGAATCAGGCTTCATGTCACCCACCACTGGAACAGGCCATTGTCAGATATTTTTAGGCCCCGGCACCCAGACAGAGGAGAGAGGTCCCATAGCAGAGAATCAGGCTTCATATCATAGCAGAGAATCAGGCTTCATGTCATAGCAGAGAATCAGGCTTCATGTCACCCACCACTGGAACAGGCCACTATCAGATATTTTTAGGCCCCGGCACCCAGACAGAGGAGGGAGGTCCCATAGCAGAGAATGAGGCTTTTGGCCATAGCAGAGAATCATGCTTCATGTCACCCAACACTGGAACAGGCCACTGTCAGATATTTTTAGGCCCCGGCACCCAGACAGAGGAGAGAGGTCCCATAGCAGAGAATCAGGCTTTTGGCCATAACAGAGAATCATGCTTCATGTCACACAACACTGGAACAGGCCACTGTCAGATATTTTTAGGCCCGGCACCCAGACAGAGGAGAGAGGTCCCATAGCAGAGAATCAGGCTTCATGTCATAGCAGAGAATCATGCTTCATGTCATAGCAGAGAATCAGGCTTCATGTCATAGCAGAGAATCAGGCTTCATGTCATAGCAGAGAATCAGGCTTCATGTCATAGCAGAGAATCAGGCTTCATGTCACCCAACACTGGAACAGGCCACTGTCAGATATTTTTAGGCCCCGGCACCCAGACAGAGGAGAGAAGTCCCATAGCAGAGAATCAGGCTTCATGTCATAGCAGAGAATCAGGCTTCATGTCACCCAACACTGGAACAGGCCACTGTCAGATATTTTTAGGCCCCGGCACCCAGACAGAGGAGAGAGGTCCCATAGCAGAGAATCATGCTTTATGTCATAGCAGAGAATCAGGCTTCATGTCACCCACCACTGGAACAGGCCATTGTCAGATATTTTTAGGCCCCGGCACCCAGACAGAGGAGAGAGGTCCCATAGCAGAGAATCAGGCTTCATGTCATAGCAGAGAATCATGCTTCATGTCACCCAACACTGGAACAGGCCACTGTCAGATATTTTTTGGCCTCGGCACCCAGACAGAGGAGAGAGGTCCCATAGCAGAGAATCAGGCTTCATGTCATAGCAGAGAATCAGGCTTCATGTCACCCACCACTGGAACAGGCCACTGTCAGATATTTTTAGGCCCCGACACCCAGACAGAGGAGAGAGGTCCCATAGCAGAGAATCAGGCTTCATGCCATAGCAGAGAATCATGCTTCATGTCACCCACCACTGGAACAGGCCATTGTCAGATATTTTTAGGCCCCAGTACCCAGACAGAGGAGAGAGGTCCCATAGCAGAGAATCAGGCTTCATGTCATAGCAGAGAATCATGCTTCATGTCACCCAACACTGGAACAGGCCACTGTCAGATATTTTTAGGCCCCGGCACCCAGACAGAGGAGAGAGGTCCCATAGCAGAGAATCAGGCTTCATGTCATAGCAGAGAATCAGGCTTCATGTCACCCACCACTGGAACAGGCCATTGTCAGATATTTTTAGGCCCCGGCACCCAGACAGAGGAGAGAGGTCCCATAGCGGAGAATCAGGCTTCATGTCATAGCAGAGAATCAGACTTAATGTCATAGCAGAGAAACAGGCTTCATGTCATAGCAGAGAATCAGGCTGCATGTCATAGCAGAGAATCAGGCTTCATGTCATAGCAGAGAATCAAGCTTCATGTCACCCACCACTGGAACAGGCCACTGTCAGATATTTTTAGGCCCCGGCACCCAGACAGAGGAGAGAGGTCCCATAGCAGAGAATCATGCTTTATGTCATAGCAAAGAATCAGGCTTCATGTCACCCACCACTGGAACAGGCCATTGTCAGATATTTTTAGGCCCCGGCACCCAGACAGAGGAGAGAGGTCCCATAGCAGAGAATCAGGCTTCATGTCATAGCAGAGAATCATGCTTCATGTCACCCAACACTGGAACAGGCCACTGTCAGATATTTTTTGGCCTCGGCACCCAGACAGAGGAGAGAGGTCCCATAGCAGAGAATCAGGCTTCATGTCATAGCAGAGAATCAGGCTTCATGTCACCCACCACTGGAACAGGCCACTGTCAGATATTTTTAGGCCCCGGCACCCAGACAGAGGAGAGAGGTCCCATAGCAGAGAATCAGGCTTCATGCCATAGCAGAGAATCATGCTTCATGTCACCCACCACTGGAACAGGCCATTGTCAGATATTTTTAGGCCCCAGTACCCAGACAGAGGAGAGAGGTCCCATAGCAGAGAATCAGGCTTCATGTCATAGCAGAGAATCATGCTTCATGTCACCCAACACTGGAACAGGCCACTGTCAGATATTTTTAGGCCCCGGCACCCAGACAGAGGAGAGAGGTCCCATAGCAGAGAATCAGGCTTCATGTCATAGCAGAGAATCAGGCTTCATGTCACCCACCACTGGAACAGGCCATTGTCAGATATTTTTAGGCCCCGGCACCCAGACAGAGGAGAGAGGTCCCATAGCGGAGAATCAGGCTTCATGTCATAGCAGAGAATCAGACTTAATGTCATAGCAGAGAAACAGGCTTCATGTCATAGCAGAGAATCAGGCTGCATGTCATAGCAGAGAATCAGGCTTCATGTCATAGCAGAGAATCAAGCTTCATGTCACCCACCACTGGAACAGGCCACTGTCAGATATTTTTAGGCCCCGGCACCCAGACAGAGGAGAGAGGTCCCATAGCAGAGAATCAGGCTTCGTGTCATAGCAGAGAATCAGGCTTCATGTCACTCAACACTGGAACAGGCCACTGTCAGATATTTTTAAGCCCCGGCACCCAGACAGAGGAGAGGTTCATTCAACTTTGGGTTGCCCCGCAATATAATGGTAAAATGAAAATAAAAATAGGATTGAATAAGGAAGTGCCCTGGAGTACAATAATATATGGTTAAGGGGAGGTAGTTATAAATGTCCAATCTGCACAAGGGATGGACAGGTCCTGTGGGATCCATGCCTGGTTCATTTTTATGAACGTCAGCTTGTCCACATTGGCTGTAGACAGGCGGCTGCGTTTGTCTCTAATGACGCCCCCTGCCGTGCTGAATACACGTTCAGACAAAACGCTGGCCGCCGGACAGGCCAGCACCTCCAAGGCATAAAAGGCTAGCTCTAGCCACGTGGACAATTTGGAGACCCAGAAGTTGAATGGGGCCGAACCATCAGTCAGTACGTGGAGGGGTGTGCACACGTACTGTTCCACCATGTTAGTGAAATGTTGCCTCCTGCTAACACGTTGCGTATCAGGTGGTGGTGCAGTTAGCTGTGGCGTGTTGACAAAACTTTTCCACATCTCTGCCATGCTAACCCTGCCCTCAGAGGAGCTGGCCGTGACACAGCTGCGTTGGCGACCTCTTGCTCCTCCTCTGCCTTCGCCTTGGGCTTCCACTTGTTCCCCTGTGACATTTGGGAATGCTCTCAGTAGCGCGTCTACCAATGTGCGCTTGTACTCGCGCATCTTCCTATCACGCTCCAGTGCAGGAAGTAAGGTGGGCACATTGTCTTTGTACCGGGGATCCAGCAGGGTGGCAACCCAGTTGTCCGCACACGTTAAAATGTGGGCAACTCTGCTGTCATTGCGCAGGCACTGCAGCAAGTAGTCGCTTATGTGTGCCAGGCTGCCCAGAGGTAAGGACAAGCTGTCCTCTGTGGGAGGCGTATCGTCATGCGTTTCCCCCCAGCCACGCACCAGTGATGGGCCGAGCTGCGTTGGGTGCCACCCCGCTGTGACCATGCTTCATCCTCATCCTCCTCCACCTCCTCCTCATCCTCGTCCTCCAGTAGTGGGCCCTGACTGGCCACATTTGTACCTGGCCTCTGCTGTTGCCCTCTGAGTCACTTCGAAGAGACTGGCCTAAAAGTGCTAAAAATTACCCCTCTTCCTGGGCCACCTCCTCTTCCATCATCGCCCTAAGTGTTTTCTCAAGGAGACATAGAAGTGGTATTGTAACGCTGATAACGGCGTCATCGCCACTGGCCATGTTGGTGGAGTACTCGAAACAGCGCAACAGGGCACACAGGTCTCGCATGGAGGCCCAGTCATTGGTGGTGAAGTGGTGCTGTTCCGCAGTGCGACTGACCCGTGCGTGCTGCAGCTGAAACTCCACTATGGCCTGCTGCTGCTCGCACAGTCTGTCCAGCATGTGCAAGGTGGAGTTCCACCTGGTGGGCACGTCGCATATGAGGCAGTGAGCGGGAAGGCCGAAGTTACGCTGTAGCGCAGACAGGCGAGCAGCGGCAGGATGTGAACGCCGGAAGCGCGAACAGACGGCCCGCACTTTATGTAGCAGCTCTGACATGTCGGGGTAGTTGTGAATGAACTTCTGCACCACCAAATTCAGCACATGCGCTAGGCAAGGGATGTGCGTCAAACTGGCTAGTCCCAGAGCTGCAACGAGATTTCGCCCATTATCGCACACCACCAGGCCAGGCTTGAGGCTCACCGGCAGCAACCACTCGTCGGTCTGTTGTTCTATACCCCGCCACAACTCCTGTGCGGTGTGGGGCCTGTCCCCCAAACATATGAGTTTCAGAATGGCCTGCTGACGTTTACCCCGGGCTGTGCTGAAGTTGGTGGTGAAGGTGTGTGGCTGACTGGATGAGCAGGTGGGAGAAGAGGAGGAGGAAGCCGAGTAGGAGGAGGAGGCAACAGGAGGCAAAGAATGTTGCCCTGCGATCCTTGGCGGCGGAAGGACGTGCGCCAAACAGCTCTCCGCCTGGGGCCCAGCCGCCACTACATTTACCCAGTGTGCAGTTAGGGAGATATAGCGTCCCTGGCCGTGCTTACTGGTCCACGTATCTGTGGTTAGGTGGACCTTGCCACAGATGGCGTTGCGCAGTGCACACTTGATTTTATCGGATACTTGGTTGTGCAGGGAAGGCACGGCTCTCTTGGAGAAGTAGTGGCGGCTGGGAACAACATACTGTGGGACAGCAAGCAACATGAGCTGTTTGAAGCTGTCTGTGTCCACCAGTCTAAATGACAGCATTTCATAGGCCAGTAGTTTAGAAATTCTGGCATTCAGGGCCAGGGATCGAGGGTGGCTAGGTGGGAATTTACGCTTTCTCTCAAATGTTTGTGAGATGGAGAGCTGAATGCTGCCGTGTGACATGGTTGAGATGCTTGGTGACGGAGGTGGTGGTGTTGGTGGTACATCCCCTGTTTGCGGGGCGGCAGATGCCAACGTTCCTCCAGAGGCGGAGGAAGAGGCCGAGGCGGCAGCAGCAGAAGAGGCCGAGGAGGCAGCAGCAGAACAGGTAGCAGGGGGAGCCTGAGTGAGTTCCTTGTTTTTAAGGTGTTTACTCCACTGCAGTTCATGCTTTGCATGCAGGTGCCTGGTCATGCAGGTTGTGCTAAGGTTCAGAACGTTAATGCCTCGCTTCAGGCTCTGATGGCACAGCGTGCAAACCACTCGGGTCTTGTCGTCAGCACATTGTTTGAAGAAGTGCCATGCCAGGGAACTCCTTGAAGCTGCCTTTGGGGTGCTCGGTCCCAGATGGCAGCAGTCAGTAGCAGGCGGAGTCTCTTGGCGGCGGGTGTTCTGCTTTTGCCCACTGCTCCCTCTTTTGCTACGCTGTTGGCTCGGTCTCACCACTGCCTCTTCCTCTGAACTGTGAAAGTCAGTGGCACAACCTTCATTCCATGTGGGGTCTAGGACCTCATCGTCCCCTGCATCGTCTTCATCCCTGACCTCCTGTTCAGTCTGCACACTTCAGAAAGACGCAGGAGTTGGCACCTGTGTTTCGTCATCATCAGAGACATGCTGAGGTGGTATTCCCATGTCCTCATCATCAGGAAACATAAGTGGTTGTGCGTCAGTGCATTCTATGTCTTCCACCGCTGGAAAGGGCTAGGTGGATGCCCTTGGGAAACCCTGTCAGCAGAGTCTTCAAACAACATAAGAGACTGCTGCATAACTTGAGGCTCAGACAGTTTCCCTGATATGCATGGGGGTGATGTGACAGACTGATGGGCTTGGTTTTCAGGCGCCATCTGTGCGCTTTCTGCAGAAGACTGGGTGGGAGATAATGTGAACGTGCTGAATCCACTGTCGGCCACCCAATTGACTAATGCCTGTACCTGCTCAGGCCTTACCATCCTTAGAACGGCATTGGGCCCCACCAAATATCGCTGTAAATTCTGGCGGCTACTGGGACCTGAGGTAGTTGGTTCACTACGACATGTGGCTGTGGCAGAACGGCCACGTCCTCTCCCAGCACCAGAGGGTCCACTAACACCACCACGACCATGTCCGCGTCCGCGTCCCTTACTAGATGTTTTCCTCATTGTTACTGTTCACCACAATAAGAAAAAAATTATTTGGCCCAATGTATTGAATTCAAATTCAGGCCTTTTTTTACAGACACCTAACACTATCTGGCTATCTATTTATGTACCGTATTACACTAATACAGGCACAGCAGTAACGACAGATTTAGCTGAATATAAATTGTAGGCCTAGTATTTAGGCCCTGGATGACAGGTATACGTTTACGGACAGAATTAGACTTGGGAATGCACGGTAGCGTGTGAAGTTATTGAGGATGACCCTATCCGCACCTTCAATCTAATATACCCTTTTATGGATAGATTTAAAGTAAGCCTGATACAGCAGAAACCACTAATTTAGGGAATTGCTAAGTTGGGAACTGTATTTCAACACAGAACAAAAACTGTGCTTTGACGGACACCAAATAACTTGACCAGCCACAGCAATAATGACAGATTTAGCTGAATATAAATTGTAGGCCTAGTATTTAGGCCCTGGATGACAGGTATACGTTTACGGACAGAATTAGACTTGGGAATGCACGGTAGTGTGTGAAGTTATTGAGGATGACACTATCCGCACCTTCAATCTAATATACCCTTTTATGGATAGATTTAAAGTAGGCCTGATACAGCAGAAACCACTAATTTAGGGAATTGCTAAGTTGGGAATTGTATTTCAACCAAGAACAAAAACGGTGCTTTAAAGGACACCAAATAACTTGACCAGCCACAGCAATAATGACAGATTTAGCTGAATATAAATTGTAGGCCTAGTATTTAGGCGCTGGATGACAGGTATACGTTTATGGACAGAATTAAACTTGGAAATGCACGGTAGCGTGTGAAGTTATTGAGGATGACACTATCCGCACCTTTAATCTAATATACCCTTTTATGGATTTAAAGTTGGCCTGATACAGCAGAAACCACTGATTTAGGGAATTGCTAAGTTGGGAATTGTATTTCAACCCAGAACAAAAATATATCCTTTGCTAGACAGCAGACAGTATTACAATTGGCTAGCCACAGCTGAAACACCAGATTTAGGGTACTGCTATTTTGGCAATTGTATTTCACCCCTCAATAAAATAGCAAGCACAGCCAAGCCCCTGATGTAGGATATAGCAAAAAAAACGAAACACACTATTGATGGTTAAATGGACTTGGTGGCAGCTTGTGCTGGCGCACCACAAGACACAAAATGGCTGCCGATCACCCCAGAAAAAAGTGACTGAAAAACGCTCTGGGCAGCCTAAAAACAGTGAGCAATTGAATAGCAGAAGATGAATGATTCACAGCTGTAGATCGATCACTTCATTAAGTGTTTTTGCTGAGTAAATCCCTGTCTAGTGCCTAATCTCGCCCTAACAGCAGCTGCATCCTCTCCCTACACTGATCAGAGCAGAGTGACGTGCGGCGCTACGTGACTCCAGCTTAAATAGAGGCTGGGTCACATGCTGCAATGGCCAATCACAGCCATGCCAATAGTAGGCATGGCTGTGATGGCCTCTTGGGGCAAGTAGTATGACGCTTGTTGATTGGCTGCTTTGCAGCCTTTTAAAAAGCGCCAAGAAAGCGGCGAACACCGAACCCGAACCTGGACTTTTACGAAAATGTTCGGGTTCGGGTCCGTGTCACGGACACCCCAAAATTCGGTACGAACCCGAACAATACAGTTCGGGTTCACTCATCTCTACTCTCAATCTCCTCATCCTCTTCCTCCTCTTCTGCCCACCCATGCAGAACAGATGGAATTAAACTTCCATGGGTACTACCCTCTGTAGCGGAGGCAACCGTCTCCTGCTCCTCCTCCTCTTCATCGTCCAATTTGCGCTAAGAAGACGAACTGAGGGTCGGTCTGGCTATCACCCTGTTTAATGTCTTCCCCCATTTCCATCTCTTCCACATGCAAAGCAGCATCCTTAATTGTGAGCAGTGAGCGTTTGAGTAGACACAGAAGTGGAATGGTTACGCTGATAATAGCGCTATTGCCGCTCACCATCTGTGTTGATTCCTCAAAGTTTCTTAAAACCTCACAGAGGTCAGACATCCATGCCCACTCCTCGATTGTGAAGAGCAGAAGCTGACTGGAAAGGCGACGACCATGTTGCAGCTGGTATTCCACTACTGCCCTCTGCTGCTCACAAAGCCTGACCAACATGTGGAACGTGGAGTTCCAGCGCATGCTCACGTCGCACAACAGTCGGTAAACTGGCAATTTCAAGCGCCGCTGCAGCGTTGACAGACCGGCTGAAGCTGTCGATGACTTGCGGAAATGTGCACACACGCGGCTCACCTTCACCAGTAGCTCAGGCAAATTGGGGTAGGTTTTGAGAAACCGCTGAACCACTAAGTTTAAGACGAGGGCTAGGCATGGAATGTGTCTGAGCTTTCCGAGCTCCAAAGCTGGCACCAAGTTATGGCCATTATTAGACACAACCAAGCCTGGTTCTAGGTTGAGTGGCGAGAGCCACAGCTCAGTCTGGTCTCTTATCCCCTGCCACAGCTCTGTGTTATAGCAAATTCTTATGGTCTTTTCACTGCTACCTCCAGTGAAAGACGGTATTGGCGGTTTATAATGTCACGGATGGTGTAGCAGAAAACAAGAAGTTACAAATAAGGATCCGACTGACTTGATCCAAAACTAAGGAACAAAAGGGTAAGCCCTATTAAAGCCCTGAAGCTCTCCCTGTCTTCTCAGCCCATGCAAAGATCTCAATGATAGAAGGTTGCATGTCCACGTACCTAGACTGAGTGACACCTGCAAACCCTATAATAGCGAGGGGACACAACCACCGGCTCCCTGCACTTAATACGGAGGGAGTCAGGGTCACCTAGAATCAAGCCAACAGGAAAACAACAAATACAGACATAGACTTATCTGAAGAAGCAGCTGTAGCAACTCCAAGCTGAGAACACAATCCAGGAAGTAGTATAAACCGCAAAGTGAGGCAGTATGGGAGGAGATATATAGGGAGGCAATCACTGCTAATAGATGACAGCTGGGAGAGGGAGGAGAGATGTCAAAGCGAAAGCAAAACAAAAGAACATCATACAGGAGGTACTGAAGAACGTCTATCAGAACTTCTCAGAGATCTGGCGGTGACAGAAGACAAACAGGGGAAATGTCTAGCAGCCATGCTGGACACAACATCAACAGACCAGACATGTAACAACGCACAAGACATAACCAAATCCCAAATCAAACCCACACTAAACATAGACACATAAGGATGGGTGGAGACATGGAGAAGACATAGGGATGACATTGGTAAAAGACCTTAATGTCCAACATGGTGGCCCTCAAAGACTGGGCAGATGGAATAGCCACAGAATGGAGCATAGCTTCCAGCCCAAAGCAAGGCTAGAGCACAACTAATCTCCAAGCTACAAGCAAAGGCTAAATAGATAGAAGAGACCACACCCTGATCTAACCAAGTCAGGATATTAACCCCACGCACACCACACAGCAGGGAGACACAATTTCAAGGGGATGTGCACGTGCAATCCGAAAACTACTCGCTGCCCCCGGCAACCAGTCTGCACGGCAACCACGTCATGGTCAAACTATACGACCGTGACACTCCCACCCCTCAAAGCCCCCCCCCCCAAAGGAAAAGGGGAAGCTAGTGGGGAACCCACAAACAGGGGAGGGAAAAAGAAAAAAAAAGTTGCAGAATCAGTGTCAGTGCAAGTGAGTCTCCCCCAGACTGCTGCCAGCACCCCGTAACCACCAACTAGGAACCAGGAAACCAGCCAACGAACAGCCAGGAGGCACCGCACTGACCACTGCCTCCACACTCAGACACCAGGTAGCAGCCTGCAAACATCCCCGAACCAGCATACACCACAGCCAGTACAACAGGAATGCAGCCAGCCACCACAGAACAAGCGACTGAACCACTGAGAAAAGGACGAAAGGAGACACAAACACAAGTGACGGTTCACACCTACTGCAACCTCAGTTACAGAGAACCGCACTGTTAACAGAGTTCCCCTTTCACCCTCCCTCCGGAGGATAAGCATGTGCACCAGAAAATGGCAGGCGACACATGCTGGACCCTCTTCCGAAGGCAAAATATACTGAGGAGCCTAGGTTGGACATACTGTCACGTTGGGGAGTGGGGGAAACTCCCCACCGTACAATGTCACCAGGTACTAGGCCGTAGGCAGGGAAAAGGAAGCTGGTCACCTCCTTAAGTTTCCGTAAAATAGCCCTAGTCTCCTGGCTGTATGAGCCGCCTTCAATGGTAAGGGGGCTCATACCCACGAACCTAGAGGTCTAGGAATCCCTGCATCGCCCTCAACATCGTGACAAGGCAGAGACCTCCTGTTCATCCATCTCCACGGATGAAAGGCGTCTCCAGCGGCCCAGTAGCTGACAGGGAGAAAGATAATGCAGCAACTGCACGGCAGGTAAGAACACAGTGTAACAACAGAACATCAAACACTTACCTGCCGCAGAAAAGATGGAAAAACCACACCAAAACAACCTGGACCCCCATGCGGACACCAAAGCAAGGTGGCTCCAGGCAAGGCTGCTAATGTCTTTAGGTTCACCCCTCTGGGAAACCAATGCGACCCCCTTTCGGAGGAGAAGACAAACAGGGGAAATGTCTAGCAGACATGCTGGACACAACATCAACAGACCAGACATGTAACAACGCACAAGACATAACAACCAAATCCCAAATCAAACCCACACCAAACATAGACACATAAGGATGGGTGGAGACATGGAGAAGACATTGGGATGACATTGCTAAAAGACCTTGATGTCCAACAAGGTGGCCCTTAATGTCACCACCAGACTTCTGAGAAGCTCAGACAGATGCCTTTCAGAACCTCCTCCTTGAGCTTCCTTTGTTTTGCTTTCAGTTCCTCATCTCGTTAGCCTCTCTCAGCTGTCATGTAGTTGTACTGATTGCATCCCTTTAAATTCCTCCCCATAGTGCATCAGTGTGCGGTTTATATTACTTCCTGGAGTGTGTGTGCATGCTGATCCTACTTCCCAGTCTTCTGCAAGATAAGTGTTGTGCATTCATTTGTGTTTTTCTGTTTGCTGGATCCCAGGTGACCCTGACTCCCTCCGTATCTGGTGTAGGGAGCCGGTGGTCGTGTCCCTTCACTATTATAGGGTGTTCAGGTGTTATACAGTCGAGGTACGAGGATATGCGATCATCTACCATTGGGATTATCGCATAGGCTGAGCAGTAAGGGAGAGAGCCAGGTCTGATGCAGGGGTCTCCCTTTTGTTCCTTAGTTTTGGATCCAGTGAGTTGTATATTCATTTTGTGTTGTCTTGTTCCCTGTACACCTTCCGTGACATTATAAACCGCCAAAACCGTCTCAAGCATGGATCCGGTTTCACTTTTGATTGAACGCATGCAGGGTCTTTCATTGGAGGTAGCAGATCTCCGTAAGACTCTTTTTCAGTTTCAAGTGACCGGTTCAGCTTGCGTTCATGGAGCTTGTTCTGAGCCTAAGATCTCGCTCTCGGATACGTTCTCCGGGGGTAGTGAGAATTTTGTGCGTTTTAGAGAGGCTTGCAAACTCCATTTTCGCCTTCTTCCCCATTCCTCTGGTGATGAGGAACGGAGGTGGGGGATCATTATATCGATGCTCAGGGATAACGCTCAATCCTGGGCCTTTTCGCTGCCGGTGGGGGCACGGCCCCTCCGTTCAGTGGATGAATTCTTTTTAGCCCTGGGTCAGATATATGATGATCCGAATCGTATTGCTTTGGCTGAGTCTAGACTACGTCTGTTATGCCAGGGTAAACAATCCGCAGAGATATACTGCTCAGAATTTCGGAGATGGGCAGCTGATACTGGTTGGAATGATGCTGCACTCCGAAGTCAATTTTGCCATGGTCTTTCAGAGGGATTGAAAGATGCATTTGCCTTTCATGAGAGGCCTACCTCCTTGGACTCTGCCATGTCTCGGGCCGTTCGTATTGACAGGCGTCTTAGAGAGAGGGGAGAGATTACTCCTTCCTGTCATACTCAATCCCAGGACAGTGCGGCAGTCTCATTCAGTGCACAGGGGTCTCAGTCGCTCTCAATCCCCTCTGAGCAGAAGCCCATGCAGCTGGGGTTGATTGCCTCTGACAATAGAAGATTCAGCCCGCATGGGAAGGTTTGTTTATGTTGTGGAGGTATAAATCATTTGGCAAATGTTTGTCCCTCTAGGAGATTCAGGCAGTTTTTTGGGAGTAATAAAGAAACAAAAAGGAAAAAATCCTTTAAAAATGTTCCATCTGTTAACATTGGCAGGGTTAAGGCGGAAATTGAAGGTTTTCCGTTTGCTTGTAGTTCCCGTATTGTCCTGCCTGCCAGGGTGGCGCTAGAGAGCAAGAACATTTTTTGTGAGATTTTTGTAGATAGTGGAGCAGCTGTCAATCTCATTGATAATCAATTTGCGATAACTCATGGTTTCCAGGTATGCACTTTGGGAAAGGATATTCCTGTTTTTGCTATTGATTCCGCTCCACTTTCTCAGAAATCATTAAAGGGCATAGTTCACAATATCCGTTTAATTGTGAGTGATGCTCATGTTGAGGATGTGTCCTGTTTCGTCCTTAGCGGATTGCCTACTCCTCTAGTGTTGGGGCTACCCTGGCTCACTAAACATAACCCCACCATTGATTGGCAAGCGAGGCAAATAAATGGTTGGAGTGACTTTTGCAGAGAGAATTGCCTCACGACATCTGTTTCTGAGGTTTCTACTAAGACTGTACCATCTTTTCTCTCTGAATTTTCGGATGTCTTCTCTGAGAGTGGAGTTCAGGATTTGCCCCCGCACAGGGAGTACGATTGCCCTATTATTCTCATCCTAGGCGCCAAGCTGCCTAAATCTCGTTTATACAATCTCTCCCAACCTGAAAGGGTCGCTATGCGTGCTTATATCTCTGAGAGTCTGAGAAAGGGACACATACGACCCTCGAAGTCACCTGTTGCCGCTGTTTTTTTCTTTGTTAAGAAAAAAGATGGTTCTTTAAGACCTTGTCTGGATTTCTGGGAGCTGAACAGTATCACAATTCGTGACCCTTATCCGCTTTCTCTGATCCCGGACCTGTTTAACCAGATTGTTGGGGCTAAAGTTTTTTCCAAATTAGATCTAAGAGGGGCATACAACCTGGACAGGGTCAGAGAAGGAGACGAATGGAAGACGGCCTTCAATACTCCTGAGGGCCATTTTGAGAATTTGGTTATGCCTTTTGGTTTGATGAATGCTCCAGACGTTTTTCAGCATTTCGTGAACAGCATTTTTTTATCATTTAATGGGGAAATTTGTATTAGTGTATTTGGATGACATTTTGATTTTTTCTCCTGATTTCAAAACTCTTAAGGAACACCACGATACGGTCCTTGCTGGGCACCCGGGGACAAGAGCCACAGTGGATCTCATCGCTCTGAGATTCTGGTGGCCGGCGCTTCGTAAGTCGGTTGAGGGTTTTGTGGCAGCCTGCGAGACATGCGCTCGTGCCAAAGTCCCTCATTCACGGCCATCAGGTCCTCTCCTTCCCTTACCCATTCCTTCCCGTTCTTGGACACATCTGTCCATGGGCTTCATAACGGACCTGCCTCGTTCCTCGGGGAAGACTGTGATTCTGATTCCGTTTTAGCAAAATGGTGCATTTCATCCCTTTTCCTGGCTTGCCCAATGCTAAGACGCTGGCGCAGGCATTTATTGATCACATTGTCAAATTGCATGGTATTCCTTCAGACATAGTCTCTGATAGGGGCACGCAGTTTGTTTCCAGATTCTGGAAGGCTTTCTGTTCTCGCTTGGGGGTTCGGTTGTCATTCTCTTCTGCTTTCCACCCGCAGTCGAATAGCCAGACAGAGCGCGTCAATCAGAATCTGGAGACATATCTGGGCTGTTTTGTGGCGGAGAATCAGGAGGATTGGTGTTCTTTTTTGTCCCTTGCTGAGTTTGCCTTAAATAACCGTCGTCAGGAGTCCTCTGATAAGTCAACATTTTTTGGTGCATATGGGTTTCATCCGCAGTTTGGGACATTCTCGGGAGAGGGGTCTTCTGGTTTACCTGATGAGGACAGATTCTCCTCGTCTTTGTCATCTATTTGGCAAAAGATTTAGGATAATCTAAAGAGCATGAGTGAGAGATATAAGCGTGTGGCGGATAAGAGACGTGTGCCTGGTCCGGACCTGAATGTTGGTGATCTGGTGTGGTTGTCTACTAAGAATATCAAATTGAAGGTTCCCTTCTGGAAGTTGGGTCCTAAGTTTATTGGGCCGCCTTACAAAATCTTGTCTGTCATCAATCCTGTTGCCTACCGTCTTGATCTTCCTCAGACTTGGAAGATCCATAATGTTTTTCATAAGTCCTTATTAAAACCTTATGTCCAACCCATTGTACCCTCGTTTTTGCCTCCTCCTCCGATTATGGTTGATGGTAATCTTGAATTTCAGGTCTCTAGGATTGTGGATTCTCGTGTTGTCTGCGGTTCTCTCCAGTACCTCATTCATTGGGAGGGTTATGGTCCTGAGGAGAGGATGTGGGTCCCAGTGACGGACATTAAGGCCACTTGTCTCATCAGGGCTTTCCATAGGTCCCATCCTGAGAAGGTGGGCTCTGAGTGTCCGGAGTCCACTCGTAGAAGGAGGGGTACTGTCACCACCAGACTTCTGAGAAGCTCTGACAGATGCCTTTCAGAACCTCCTCCTTGAGCTTCCTTTGTTTTGTATATTCATTTTGTGTTGTCTTGTTCCCTGTACACCTTCCGTGACATTTAATGACTGGGCAGATGGAATAGCCACAGAATGGAGCATAGCTTCCAGCCCAAAACAAGGCTAGAGCACAACTAACCTCCAAGCTACAAGCAAAGGCTAAATAGCTAGAAGAGACCACACCCTGATCTAACCAAGTCAGGATATTAACCCCACCCACACCACACAGCAGGGAGACACAACTTCAAGGGGATGTGCACGTGCAAACCGAAAACTACTCACTGACCCCAGCAACCAGTCTGCATGGCAACCTCGTCATGGTCAAACTATACGACCATGACAAAAGCTTGGCGAGAGGGCCAAATCAACTAATGGCACTGAAAAGAGCTCCTCGGAATATCCGAGTGTGGCATCACTTGTTTGCCCAGACTCTCCATGGTGGGAGGAAGGAGGATCAGGGTGAGGATAGGGTTGAGCAGACTCTTGGCTACTGAGACTGGACTTGGTGGAAGACAGGGTGGTGCTTAACCGGCTGGAAGCATTATCTGCTGCAATCCAACTGACCACCAGGTCGCACTGGTCTGACTTCAAGAGTGGTGTCCTGCGCCGCCCTGCAAACTGGGACATGAAGCTAGGTATCATGGATGATAGTGGCAGCAGGCACAGCTTCACCGCGCCCAGGGCCACGGCCTCTGCGTGCACATCGGCATCACGGCCACTGCCCCGTCCCTTACTGCTTACCTTCTTCATATTAACTACTATATATGATTGAAAGTCTGTCACACATATAGTAGCGTAGGATTTGGAAGTGTATGTGCAAATAAATTTAAAAAGGTATTTGGGATGTGGAAATGTCACACAGCAGATATCCCGCAGATAATGTCAATACTGTCACCAGCGGCTAATGAAAAATTACAGGGAATGTCACAGGTATTTGGGATGAGGAAAAGTTATACAGGAGAGGTACCACCGGTAATTTCACTGTCCACAGCGTCTACGTACACTGTATGTCACAGATATATTTTTGAAGCGCACACGTTAAACTTTACATGTGGCCCTGGTAATGTGACTATCAGAAGCGGACACGGTCTATTGAAAAAGTACACTGTATGTTACAGATACATTTTTTAAACGCACACGTTACACTGAAGATGTGCTCTTGGTAATGTCACTGTCAGAAGCGGACATCGTCTATTAACAAAGTACACTGTATGTCACAGATACATTTTTGAAGCGCACACGTTACACTGCAGATGTGGCATTGGTTATGTCACTGTCAGAAGCGGACACCGCCTATTGAAAAAGTACACTGTATGGCCTCATGCACACGACCCTGCAGTTTTTTGCGGTCCACAAACTGCGGATCCGCAAAAAACGGAAGGCGCCCGTATTGCCTTCCGCAATTTACGGAACGGGCGCCGGCAATATGAATGCCTATTCTTGTCCACAAAGCGCGGACAAGAATAGGACATGTTATATTTTTTTTGCGGGGCCGCGGAACGGAGCCACGGATGCGGACAGCACACAGAGTGCTGTCCGCATCTTTTGCGGCCCCATTGAAATGAATGGGTCCGCATCCGATCTGCCAAAACGGCGGCTCGGATGCGGACCCAAACAACGGTCGTGTGCATGAGGCCTTAGTCATAGATATTTTTTGTATGTGCACACTTTACACTGGAGATGTGGCGCAGCTAATGTCACTGTCCGCAGCAGACACCGTCTACGGAAAAAGTTCACTGGATGTCAGATATTTTTGGGATGCGCACACTTTACACAGGAGATGTGGCGCAGCTAATGTCACTGTCCGCAGCGGACACCGTCTACGGAAAAAGTACACCGGATGTCACAGATAAATTTTTTAAGCGCACACGTTACACTACAGATGTGGCACTGGTAATGTCACTGTCAGGAGCGGACACCGTCTATTGAAAAAGTACACTGGATGTCACAGATATTTTTTGGATGTGCACACTTTACACAGGAGATGTGGCAAAACACCCAAAAATTTATACCATAAATATCTCACATGGAATCATCCATACATCACCTTTAACGCTAAAAAAAAGCTACCACGCAAGTAAATATTGAAAATTAAATACTTTATTAGAAATACATATACAACACAGTAATTATATTCTAAAATACATAAAGCAGCAACCATGAGAACACTGGAGTGTATCATAAAATTAAAGGTAGGCTCCAGACCACAAGACCCCGAGAGGAAACGAAAAGCAAAACGATCGTCGGGCGGCCGCTCCAGACTGGGTCAGTAATATGTTTTATCTGATGTGACTTTTCCCTTAGCAGCATTATACCTTGGGTGTGCATATATCACCGCCCCTCACGTCTTTAGTGTTGTGCGGTGGATTGCAATTGATGGATGCATATTTGCTATATGAGCCCCATGTGTTGATGCTGCTATCTGTTAATACACTAGTCCCTTGTGGTCTGGAGCCTACCTTTAATTTTCTGATACACTCCAGTGTTCTCATGGTTGCTGCTTTATGTATTTTAGAATATAATGACTGTGTTGTATATGTATTTCTAATAAAGTATTTAATTTTTTATATTTACTTGCGTGGTAGCTTTTTTTAGCGTTATAGGTGATGTACAGGAGATGTGCCGCAGCTAATGTCACTGTCCGCAGTGGACACCGTCTACGGAAAAAGTACACTGTATGTCACAGACACATTTTTGAAGCGCACACGTTACATTGCAGATGTGGCGCTGGTAATGTCACTGTCCGCAGCAGACACCGTCAACGGAAAAAGTACACTGTATTTCACAGATAAATTTTTTCAGCGCACACGTTACACTGCAGATGTTTTTACTTCAAAGACCCTTTGGACCCAGGAATTAATTATTACAGTTCAAAGAGCCTAAGGCTAATAGGTTTCCGTTTCTGGTCTAATTTAAAATGAAGCATTTATTTCATTTTTATAAAAAAATGTATAAACGGGAAGAAAAAAGAAAAAAATTGGTTAAAAATGAAGTGCGGCTGGGCTCTGCGGCAAGGGATAATGTAATAACTTGTAAGTGAGATACTTTGCCAACAGACACTTTCCTCTATATTCTCTCTCTATCAGTATCTGGGGATAAGATGTTTTCGCAGTTCTCAACTTTCTGACTATTTGTCCTTTAGATATTGAGATCTTAACTCTATATCCCTATATATTGTGATTAGAGGAGCGCTGTTGTCTGGTATTGCTTGCCTGTCGCTACATTCACTAGTTTTCGCCTATGAATAGATTCACCTTGCCGCTTGTGTCCGTGTACTAAGTGTCTGCAGTGCACTGAAACACAGTCACTAAGTCACAGCCACACTTAGCCTAAAACCTAAATTGCAGCTCCCCCAACATGTTTCACCACTGCTGTGGCGTCTTCAGGGGAAATGGAGCTACTATCAACACGAGCGCCATTTAAACCAGTGTTTATAACTACTATAGGCGGGTCTTTTCTCTTCTGATCTCCAATAAGCGAGCAGCGCTTGTGTGACAGCAAAGCAATCTGGCCAATAGTTCTCAGTCTAAGCGATTCATCGATCATGAGTGTCACCAATACCTTCAGAGCATATGCGCCGCCATGAGAGCTTTTACCTTCATATCAACGTATTCCAAACATCTGCGCATCTCCTGTACACCGAGTCTCTCCATCTGCACTTGCCTCCCGATTCCATCTCCAAAAGAAACTAAGTGGGGGCGCATGCGCTAGAACTTAGAAGAAAGTTCATTCGTAGAGAAGGTCCCACAGCTCATGCCTTCTGACTTAGCTTCCAACTCAAATATCAGAGTAAGGGCGGATGCACCAGGACGTTTATGATTTTGATACCCTGCAACCGGGAGGCCTCAATTCAGATTTCGAATTATATGGATTCTTATAGTTATGGAGGTGGTCTCGCTCTAATGGAACATTGTGTGTCAGGCTGTTGTTACCAGCACCACGATCTTCCCTCGGGACGAGACCACCCCCCCTTACTACATACCTCCACACTTTTTTACAACTATCAAGCTATTACATGATGTATTAATTCATTAATGACTCACTACTTCAATTATTCACTGGAGATGTATTTTAACATTTAAAGGTAGACATTATTATAATCAGGACCGGCTGCCGTTAAATAACAACCGCACTATTAAAGCATCTGCGTTTTTTGTTTTTTATGGGCATTTTAAAGTAAGGTTACCGATTTCAGAAGAATATATGTGTATATCCAGCAGCCATCCATATAAAGGCACAATTTAAGTTATTATTATATGGAGTATTTCTGCGAAAGATTATTATTTTTATTTTTTTGAAAAAGCATAAGATTAATACATATACCAGTGTCAATCACATTAATGTGAAAAGAATAGCAGTATATAACATATCCATCACATCTATGTATATAATATAAATAACCTAGACATCTCTATAACCCCCCACCCTCTCGGTCCCCCCCCCCCCCCCATTGGCTGCTGTTCCCCTTCATTCAAACAAATACAGCATATATCAAATGCATTGGTTATTTCCACGTGGTTCTGCGTGCAACTCTCCGATTCCTTTCGATATCCTCGTATATTTTAATTTGCTGAAGATATAAACCCCACTCCCTTAACGAGGGCTGGGAGGCAGAGCCCCAGTGCCTGACCACTATAGCTTTCGCTACCATCAATCCTCTCATCCATACCCGTCTGACCTGATGGGGGACTTCCGTTTCTGAGCAATAATCTCCAAAGATCACTATCAAGATCCCCGGGTTATAGTTCATTGAGGGTTCTTTTTGTAGGGCAGAAAAAACCTCTTCCCAATATTTTCTTATTTTGCTGCAGCTCCAAAGCAAATGGGCATAATTAGCGTTCACATATCCACATGCCAAAGATTTTATTAAATTCGGCAACCTACATATTTTTAATTAGAATATTTTTTTTATTTTTATTAAATCAATTTTATATTATGTCATAAATTATATTATATTATATATTAAGTTTTATTATATAAACATTTAGAGAGTGTATATAACAATGTAAAGATGGTGGAATATAATAACAGCAGAAACGCACGAAAAGAAGAAAAAACGCATTAGTGCCGCACTATTAACGCATGTGCGTTTTTGCTGTTTTTGTACACAGTCTTTGAAAATTGTACTGATTTTATCATATGGACCGAGGGAATATATTGATAAATCGAACAAATTTGTAGAACTATATTTAAAGATAAATGGATAGCCTGTCCCTTTAAGAAGTCCATATCAGGGTTTAGGTGGGTCCCTTTAACATAAGGGTATAAAAGGAGGGTAGATGAGACTCTCAGTATGGCCACTGAGGAAGAGGATAGAAGTCCTCGAAACGCGTCTGGCGGAACCAGAGAACGATAACTACCCACCAATACCCTGCATCGACTGCAATATCTACATGAAATTATAAGTAAATTCTCTAATCGAGATTCAAAATCTCAAGTCTAGATTGCTACCTCCTCTACACACCACGTCTCATACAACGTAAGCTCTGCCATTCAAGTTATTGGACAGAGCATCACGTGAGACGCCAGATTTTTCCGCAAAAAATCAAAACTTCATGGCTGCTACATAAAGATTCAAGACATTCCGAATATATCGAAACAACAAGGAGGGTAAGTCTTTATATACCACGAGGGACGCCTCTGGTAAAAGACGCCAAAGCAACTAAACAGTGAGTATCACTTTACGAACATTTGCAAGTAAATCCAGTGTCTCACAATCGAAAAAATTGAAGTTTACTGATAGGACTGTCGTTTGCCATTCAAACATTTAACAAGACTAATTGTGAATACTATATTGCTCGAATATTCGGTACTTGGAACAGTCTTTAAACATTGAATATTTTGATGGCTTTATTTATCTTCCATTCATCGATTTAATCAGGATTTCATATTACATCAATTATTTATACAGAGATTTATTGTCCAATATTAACGTGCACGCAATAGATTTTTTATATTTTGAATTTAATATTTTATTGTTTCCATTGTAATATATATGTATATGTGGTTTCAAGAATTTGTTGTCTACCGACCTTTTAGATTATCCATCGATATTTTAACATTTATTCGAATAAATTTTAGTTATTTAATCACTTGGTTTTAGATGTGTTTTAGATGGTGATAAACAGGTCATAAATTTATCCACATATACAATAACTGCTTCACAAAAAACACTCTTGAGCAGGGGTCTCACTTTTTCACCGGTCCCACAATGTGACAAGTTCCTATGGATCAAAGATATAAATCTCTTCGCACGAAAATTAGCTCTACATAAAGTACACAAAGAAGAAGAAAATTATGTATGTAGAACTTTTGAAAATGAAAGAAGATGTGTAGAGACATTGGAAGAACTTTTAAAAGAGAGCGAAGGATATCAGATTATCCCTGATCCCCCCTTCTCGACTTTAACACCTTAAGGACCGAGCTCATTTTCACCTTAAGGACCAGGCCATTTTTTGCAAATCTGACCAGTGTCACTTTATGTGGTGGTATCTTAAAACGCTTTGACTTATCCAGGCCATTCTGAGATAGTTTTTTCGGCACATATTGTACTTCGTGACACTGGTAAAAGGAAGTAAAAAATAAATAAATTTTTATTTATAAATAAATAACACATTTACCAAAAATTTGCAAAAAATAGCAAATTTCAAAGTTTCAATTTCTCTACTTCTATAATACATAGTAATACCTACAAAAATAGTTATTACTTTACATTCCCCATATGTCTACTTCATGTTTGGATCATTTTGGGAATGACATTATATTTTGTGGGGATGTTACAAGGCTTAGAAGTTTAGAAGCAAATCTAGACATTTTTAAGAATTTTCAAAAACCCACTTTTATGGACCAGTTAAGGTCTGAAGTCACTTTGTGAGGCTTACATAATAGAAACCACCCAAAAATGACCCCATTCTAGAAACTACACCCCTCAAGGTATTCAAAACTGATTTTACAAACGTCGTTAACCCTTTAGTTGTTCCACAAGAGTTATTGGCAAATAGAGCTGAAATTTCAACTTTTTGGCAAATTTTCCATTTTACAATTTTTTTTCCAGTTACAAAGCAAGGGTTAACAGCCAAACAAAACTCACTATTTATGGCCCTGATTCTGTAGTTTACAGAAACACCCCATATGTGGTCACAAACTGCTGTACGGGCACACGGCAGGGCGCAGAAGGAAAGGAATGCCATACGGTTTTTGGAAGGCAGATTTTGCTAGACAGTTTTTTGGGACACAATGTCCCATTTGAAGCCCCCCTGATGCACCCCTAGAGTAGAAACTCCAAAAAAGTGACCCCATTTTAGAAACTACGTGATAGGGTGGAAGTTTTGTTGGTACTAGTTTAGGGTACATATGATTTTTGGTTGCTCTATATTACACTTTTTGTGAGGCAAGATAACAAGAAATAGCTTTTTTGGCACAGTTTTTTTTTTTAGCAGGTTGTCACGGACGCGGCGATACCTAATATGTATACAATTTTTTTTATTTATGTAAGTTTTACACAATGATTTCATTTTTGAAACAAAAAAAAAAGAGCCATAGTTTTTTCAGTTTTTGGGTGATTATCTTAGGTAGGGTCTCATTTTTTGTGGGATGAGATGGCGGTTTTATTGGCACTATTTTGGGGTGCATATGACTTTTTGATCACTTGCTATTACACTTTTTGTGACATAAGATGACAAAAAATGGAATTTTTTACACCGTTTTAATTTTTATTTTTTTACGGCGTTCACCTGAGGGGTTAGGTCATGTGATATTTTTATAGAGCCGGTCGATACGGACGCAGCGATACCTAATATGTATACTTTTTTTATTTATGTAAGTTTTACACAATGATTTCATTTTTGAAACAAAAAAAATCATGTTTTAATGTTTCCATAGTCTAAGAGCCATAATTTTTTCAGTTTTTGGGAGATTATCTTGGGTAGGGTATGATTTTTGCGGGATGAGATGACGGTTTGATTGGCGCTATTTTGGAGTGCATATGACTTTTTGATCGCTTGCTATTACACTTTTTGTGATGTAAGGTGACAAAAAATTGTTTATTTACCACAGTTTTTATTTTTTATTTTTTACGGTGTTCATCTGAGGGGTTAGGTCATGTGATATTATTATAGAGCTGGTCGATACGGACACGGAGATACCTAATATGTATACTTTTTTTATTTATGTAAGTTTTACACAATAATATCATTTAAAAAAATAAATAAATCATGTTATAGTGTCCCCATAGTTTTTTTTTTTTTGGGCCATTGTCTCATGTAGGGCCTCATTTTTTCACTTTTATTTTTTTGACCCAGACCCACTTGGTTCTTGAAGATCCAGTGGGTCTGATGTCTGTATAATACAGTACAATACACTATATAGTGTATGGTCCTGTATTTTACTTACATTTTGTCTGAACAGATCTATGCCTTTAGCACAGATCTGTTCAGCACCATGGACAGCAGGATGACTGAGAAGGCGTCCTGTTGCCAAGGGAACCTTCCCCGTCTGCCACAACTGAGCAGACGGGGAAGGGGAAGGAGGGGAGCTCCCTCCCTCTGTCACCCCATCCATCTGGGGGCTGCAAAGGCACAGCAGCCCCCCGATGGCAGAGGGAGGGAGCTCCCTGATTTAACCCTTTCCATACAACGGTCCGTACGGACCGCTGTATGGAAAGGGTGAAACGGCTGACATCGCAGCGATGTCAGCTGTTTATACCAGAGTGTCAGCAATGTGCTGACACTCTGGTATAAACCACTGACCACCAATTAAAATTCAAGAGGAGGCGGGCGGGGGATCGCAATCCTGCCTGCCACACCGCCCGCAACTCCCGCAAAACCCGCACCGCCCGCAACCGCCCCCCCCCCCCCCACCTGCACACCGACGACATAAAATCATTCAGTGGTGCAGGGGCAGGTTAAAAATATTTTACTTTGGCCATTTTTAAGTTTCTGATCCCCGCGGTCAGGGACCGCAGGGATCAGAAACTCCAGAAAGCGCTGCAAACGCAGGTCTGAATTGACCTGCGGTTTGCAGCGATCGCCGATACGGGGGGGGTCACAGGACCCCCCTCGGCATTGACCCTGGGTGCCTGGCTGTGTGTAACAGCTGGCACTCAGCGCTGTCACCATGTCTGTAGACATGGTGACAGTTTAATGCCATGACGAGTATACCCGTCATAGAGCGCTAAGTATCAGTGCTCTAGGACGAGTATACTCGTCATAGGTCCTTAACGTGTTAAAACCTAAATCGAGAATTACCCCATCCTTCACACAATTTCAGGAGATAGAGACCTTTGTCCAACTAGTAACACAGGACATAAAATCACTAAAAATGAGGAAGGATCGTATTGAATCAAATCTAAGTATTCAAGAACTTCAGGCAGGCCTTGGAAACCCTAAAAAATTATGGGAACATTATAATAAATCCAAGTGATAAAGGGGGTAACATAGTTATTCAAGACAAAGGAGACTATGTTGATATGGTCCTGAGACTCCTGAGAGATAAAAAAAAACCATATAAGGTTCTACCCAATGACCCCACAAAAGACTATCTGAATGAATTGAGAAATCTTCTTCTCGAAGCACGCCAAGAGAATATTAAAAGATGAATACCAGTATTTATTCAATTCTTTTATTTTTCAGGGACACTTCTATAAACAAATCAATAGGACCGCGATGGGGACTTCATGTGCCCCAACGTATGCAAATTTATTTTTAAGGTGGTGGGAAAATAATTATGTTTTATGGAAGAGATGTCCTTGTATGTCTGCCACATTATTTTTTGGGGCAATTATATCAACGACATTCTCATTCTATGGGATGGGGGCCAATCACTATTTCATGAATTCACTCAGACAATGAATAACAATACTATAGGAATGAAATACACTTATGAAATTCAGGATAAGGAGATTGTGTTCCTTGATTTAAAAATAAAGAAAGCAGAAAATGGACACTTGATCACAGAGGTTCACAGAAAACCCACTGAAACAAACAGCTATCTACATTGGAATAGCTGGCACCCGTCTCCCCTGAAAAGGGGAATTCCAACGGGCCAGTACCTGAGGGCACGCCGTAACTGCTCCCATGAGACCTCTTTTAGCAAAGAAAGCGAACAACTGTTCCAAAGGTTCAGAAAGAGAGACTATCCAACTAGGCCTCTAAAAAATTCATATAACAGAGCCAAGAGGTTGGATAGAGAAGATTTATTAAAGACAACAGCATCAAAAAAGAGTGAAATCATTAGATGCATAGGGACATACAATGGATATAATAGAGAGATATGTCGTATCCTTAAGACCTAGGTATGGTACCTACCCCAAATCCATCTGTAACATACAGGAGAGGCCCAAATCTGAAGGACCAAATGGTTCATAGTCATCTAGTGGAGGAGAGAATTCGGACTGGAGAAATAAGGGAGAAGTATCGGGGCTCATCACCATGTGGAGACTGCTCCTTCTGTAAGTATATACCCCGTATAAAAAAGTTCACAAACCCTGGGGATAAAAAAGAATATGAAATTAGACAACTCATTACGTGCTGAACACAGGGGGTCATTTACATAGCTTCTTGTCCATGTCCTAAACTATATGTAGGTAAAACTATACAGGAATTGAGATGCCACATCTCAGGCCATTTGAGTACAATTGAAACCGACAAAGACACCCCTATAGCTATGTGAGGAATATGGATTAATATTTACTGTCAGCCATGTCCTCACACCCCCCATTTGCTGACAGACAGCAGAGGTAGGGAAATCCACAGGATTTCCCTGCTTCAAAGCCCCCAGCCCTGATTGTAATTTGATGCACCTCTTGGCATGATTCAGTGTACATGGAAAATAAGTTTCCACTCCCCCCCAGCCAACTGAGTGTCAGTTGGCCAGGAAGACACCCCTCAGGGGGTCCAAGCTTCAAGGAGAAGTTCACACCTCTGTGCAACAGTTGGGAGCCACCTGAATTTGCAGGAAAACCCCCTGCTGTGGGTATCTGCTCTTGCCCCGGATCAATGAGACTTCCCAGACATATTGGCACCTACCTCTCATAAGGAATTATGAAGCGCCTGGCCATCGCAGGCGCAAACCGGATACATATTTGTGTCCCGGTGGCCACGAGGTACGGTCCCATGGTCTTTGTTTACTCGTACCCAGTCGGGGTAGGGAGATACCCATATCTCCCCATAGAAACCACATACCGGTACCAGGTTTGGGCTCTAATTGTAGCCGGAACCCAGGCAGGTCCATTAGTCCCAGAACCATCTCCCGGTGACCCTCTGGTCTGGAGCTATGAACTCTAAAGGGTTTTGCGGGTCATTTGCGGTCAGCCCAGAAGAGGGGGAGTTGACCCCCCACTGAGGCCGGGAGGGGAGGGGACGGCTATAGGTTAAAAGTCTGGTGCCAGCAAGTAGGCGCGTCTTTCTCTGAAGAGGGGTCACATCCTACACATGTGTTTAGAGGGACCCAGGAAAAAGCAGGAGATCACAGCCCTTCATGTGGACTCCAGCTCAGGACATCACAAGGAACTTTCATCATACTCGGTAACTGACTTTTACACTGCTTAACCCCGTTGTAACCATATACCCTGTAATCTGTAACCTCAGACCACTGTATATATATTGTCTGTGTATAGTGTGTTATATCTAGTGTGCTCTTATAGCGATTAAATCTATAATTTAATCTTGTGCTATCTTGTATCTCGATCACGAATCCCCACGTCCGTGTTTTGGCCTAGTTATAAGCTACCGCGGGTTTGTTTCTGACCCTATATAATCCCGTTAGCGGACCGGGTTTATATCAAACGAGAAACTGGTGGCAGTTACCCGGGCTGAGTGTGTGCTGTTTTTACTGTGGCAGTGAAAAGGCTCTCTCAGCTTATTGCCTCTCTGTGCCCATGTGGACAGGAGGTGTGTGTGTAAACTATACCAGCCTGACCTTACGTGCTCCTCTGGAGGGCGTAACTTCACGTTTTTGGTAAACCCTGTGATCATACCAGGTCTCGTGAGCTCGACGTGGTTGACGTCAGCGGGCACGAGGGGTGGTATTCATCACAGCTAGACACATCAAGTATTTACATGGCAACAAGAGCTCCCTTCTATGTTTCTGGGGTATTGAAAAAATATCCATGAAACTAAGAGGGGGTAATTTAGACAAGAAACTCCTACAAAGTGAGGCTCGCTGGATCCATAGATTAAATACTATGAGTCCATATGGATTGAATGAAGGTTTTTCCTTCACAGCATTTATTTTAGAATTAAAAAGATATATAAATTATAGTTAAAATAGAAGGAAACCTAGAATACTAGATTATAACATCAATACAACATAGGAAAAAGCAACAGTGAAGAAGAAAGAAGAAGGCCAATAGTTACCTACAGTCAGCATTAGTCTTAGATTTTTTTTTTATATCAAATAAAAAATGGACTAATTATCCACTCACAAATTAAATATTATGAGACTAATGAATATTATAGTAGGATAGAAAACTCTCAGAAAGAAATAAAGCTAGTAGATATGCAGAGTGGATATCAGTCCTAAAGTCTACCTATGACCTAGCTAGCACATATGCGCAGCACTGGTTTTAAGATATGTGCAATATACTCTGAAGATATAGGATTGAGTTAAAGTTCTAGCGCATGCGCCTCCACTCTCTATAAAAAAATTAAGACTTAAGACATGCGCATCAAGAAAGATAACATCGAATAGTAGATTAAGTCAGAAGACTTGCTCTGTAGCAATTCCATCAAAATTCTCTCCTAAGTTGTAGCGCATGTGCGCCCACTCTGTTTCTATAAAAAAAAACTAAGACTTAAGACATGCGCGCTAAGAAAGATAACATTGATTAGTAGACCAAGTCAGAAGACATGCGTCGTAGCAATTAGCGATACCTCTGAATAGTAGATGAAGTCAGAAGACATGCGCTGTAGGAAACTTTTCAAAATCTTCTCCTAAGTCCTCGTGCATGCGCCCTTACTCTGATATTTGAGTTGGAAGCTAAGTCAGAAGGCATGAGCTGTGGGACCTTCTCTACAAATTAACTTTCTTCTAAGTTCTAGCCCATGCGCCCCCACTTAGTTTCTTTTGGAGATGGAATCGGGAGGCAAGCGCAGATGTTCTGAATACGTTGAAGGTAAAAGCTCTCACGCATGCGCATATGCTCTGAAGGTATTGGTGACACTCATGATCGATGAATCGCTTAGACTGAGAACTATTGGCCAGATTGCTTTGCTGTCACACAAGCGCTGCTCGCTTATTAGAGATCAGAAGAGAAAAGACCTGCCTATAGTAGTTATAAACACTGGTTTAAATGGCGCTCGTGTTGATAGTAGCTCCATTTCCCCTGAAGACGCCACAGCAGTGGTGAAACATGTCGGGGGAGCTGCAATTTAGGTTTTAGGCTAAGTGTGGCTGTGACTTAGTGACCGTGTCTCAGTGCACAGCAGACACTTAGTACACGGACACAAGCGGCAAGGTGAATCTATTCATAGGCAAAAACTAGTGAATGTAGGGACAGGCAAGCAATACCAGACAACAGCGCTCCTCTAATCACAATATATAGGGATATAGAGTTAAGATCTCAATATCTAAAGGACAAATAGTCAGAAAGTTGAGAACTGAGAAAACATCTTATCCCCAGATACTGATAGAGAGAGAATATAGAGGAAAGTGTCTTTTGGCAAAGTATCTCACTTACAAGTTATCCCTTGCCGCAGAGCCCAGCCGCACTTCATTTTTAACAATTTTTTTTTTTCTTCCTGTTTATAATTTTTTTTATAAAAATGAAATAAATGTTTTAAATTAGACCAGAAACGGGAACCTATTAGCCTTAGGCTATTTGAACTTTAACACTGCAGATGTGGCACTGGTTGTGTCACTATCAGAAGCAGACACTGTCTACGGAAAAAGTACACTGGATGTCAGATATTTTTTGGATGCGCACACTTTACACTGGAGATGTAGCGCAGCTAATGTCACTGTCTGCAGCAGACACCGTCTACGGAAAAAGTACACTGTATGTCACAGATATTTTTTTGGATGCGCACACTATACACAGGAGATGTGGCGCAGCTGATGTCACTGTCCGCAGCGGACACCATCTACGGAAAAAGTACACTAGATGTCACAGATATTTTTGGGATGCAAACACTTTACACTGGAGATGCGCAGCTAATGTCGCTGTCTGCAGCGGCCTAACTATTGTAAGCTATTTAGCGCAGGATGCGCTAAAAATAGATATTGCTGCCACACACAATAGTTCTTAGAAGGACTTTTGGGTCTGTAAAGTTTTAGCAATTTAGCGCAGGTTGCGCTAAAAATATATATTGTTGCTGCCACACACAACAATAGTCCATAAAAGGACTTTTGGGCCTCTGACAAGTTTTTCTAATAAAATTATTCCTATTTCACTTCCCACACTGTCTGTCCCATCCCCAGCACAGCTCTCCCTGACTAAGAATGAGCTGAACATGCGCCATCTGGTGCTATATAGCACCCGATGCCGAGTTCCGACCAGCTAATTACTGTAATGCCAGCAGCCAACATGGCTATGGCATTACAGTGAGGGCAGTACTTACCTGCACTTTTATTGGCTGTGTAGCAGCCAAGAAACTTGCAGGCTGGAGACTCGAGCATTGCACTCGAGCACATGCGATATTCGGCTGAATACCGTCATGTGCCGAGCATCGAGATGCTCGAGCCGAACAGGTGTTCAGCCGAACATGCTCGATCATCACTAACGACTGCCTTAACCACTTTAACCCCGCTAGCTAAAACCCCCTTAATGACCAGGCCACTTTTTACACTTCTGCACTACACTACTTTCACCGTTTATTGCTCGGTCATGCAACTTACCACCCAAATGAATTTTA
This sequence comes from Bufo gargarizans, assembly GCF_014858855.1. Lineage (NCBI taxonomy): Eukaryota > Metazoa > Chordata > Amphibia > Anura > Bufonidae > Bufo > Bufo gargarizans. Next base: position 73,489,755 of record NC_058080.1, read on the forward strand.
CCTCCTTTTCTTCTCACTAATAGAGCTTTCACTTGGTGGTATTTTATTGCTGCTGACATTTTTACTTTTTTTGTTATTAATCGAAATGTAACATTTTTTTGCAAAAAAATGAAATTTTTCACTTTCAGCTGTAAAATTTTGCAAAAAAACGACATCCATATATAAATTTTTCGCTAAATTTATTGTTCTACATGTCTTTGATAAAAAAAAAATGTTTGGGCAAAAAAAAAATGGTTTGGGTAAAAGTTATAGCGTTTACAATCTATGGTACAAAAATGTGAATTTCCGCTTTTTGAAGCAGCTCTGACTTTCTGAGCACCTGTCATGTTTCCTGAGGTTCTACAATGCCCAAACAGTAGAAAAACACCACAAATGATCCCATTTCGGAAAGTAGACACCCTAAGGTATTCGCTGATGGGCATAGTGAGTTCATAGAACTTTTAATTTTTTGTCACAAGTTAGCGGAATATTCCACTAACTTGCGACAAAAAATAAAAAATTCTAGGAACTCGCCATGCCCCTCACGGAATACCTTGGGGTGTCTTCTTTCCAAAATGGGGTCATTTGTGGCGTAGTTATACTGCCCTGGCAATTTAGGGGCCCATATGTGTGAGAAGTACTTTGCAATCAAAATGTGTAAAAAATGGCCTGCGAAATCCGAAAGGTGCTCTTTGGAATGTGTGCCCCTTTGCCCACCTAGGCTGCAAAAAAGTGGCACACATCTGGTATCGCCGTACTCAGGAGAAGTTGAGGAATGTGTTTTGGGGTGTCATTTTACATATACCCATGCTGGGTGAGAGAAATATCTTGGCAAAAGACAACTTTTCCCATTTTTTTATACAAAGTTGGCATTTGACCAAGATATTTATCTCACCCAGCATGGGTATATGTAAAATGACACCCCAAAACACATTCCCCAACTTCTCCTGAGTACGGCGATACCACATGTGTGACACTTTTTTGCAGCCTAGATGCGCAAAGGTGCCCAAATTCCTTTTAGGAGGGCATTTTTAGACATTTGGATCCCAGACTTCTTCTCACGCTTTCGGGCCCCTAACATGCCAGGGCAGTATAAATACCCCACATGTGACCCCATTTTGGAAAGAAGACACCCCAAGGTATTCCGTGAGGGGCATGGCGAGTTCCTAGAATTTTTTTTTTTTTTTGGCACAAGTTAGCGGAAATTGATTTTCTTAGTATTTTCTCACAAAGTCTCCCTTTCCGCTAACTTGGGACAAAGTTCACCCCCCCTGTCATTGATCACCCCCCTGTCATTGATCACCCCCCTGTAAGGCTCCATTCAGACGTCCGTATGATTTTTTACGGATCCACGGATACATGGATCGGATCCGCAAAACACATGCGGACCTCTGAATGGAGCCTTACAGGGGGGTGATCAGCGACAAGGGGGTGATCACGCATATAGACTTCCTGATCACTTCCCTGTCATTGATCACCCCCCTGTCATTGATCACCCCCCTGTAAGGCTCCATTCAGACGTCCGTATGATTTTTACGGATCCACTGATACATGGATCGGATCCGCAAAACACAAGCGGACCTCTGAATGGAGCCTTACAGGGGGGTGATCAATGACAGAGGGGTGATCACCCATATAGACTCCCTGATCACCTCCGTCATTGATCACCCCCCTGTTAGGCTCCATTCAGACGTCCGCATGTGTTTTGCGGATCCGATCCATGTATCAGTGGATCCGTAAAAATCATACGGACGTCTGAATGGAGCCTTACAGGGGGGTGATTAATGACAGGGGGGTGATCAGGAAGTCTATATGCGTGATCACCCCCTTGTCATTTATCACCCCCCTGTAAGGCTCCATTCAGACGTCCGCATGTGTTTTGCGGATCCGATCCATGTATCAGTGGATCCGTAAAAATCATACGGACGTCTGAATGGAGCCTTACAGTGGGGTGATCAATGACAGAGGTGATCAGGGAGTCTATATGGGTGATCACCCCCTTGTCATTGATCACCCCCCTGTAAGGCTCCATTCAGAGGTCCGCATGTGTTTTGCGGATCCGATCCATGTATCCGTGGATCCGTAAAAATCATACGGATGTCTGAATGGAGCCTTACAGAGGGGTGATCAATGACGGAGGTGATCAGGGAGTCTATATGGGTGATCACCCCTCTGTCATTGATCACCCCCCTGTAAGGCTCCATTCAGAGGTCCGCATGTGTTTTGCGGATCCGATCCATGTATCAGTGGATCCGTAAAAATCATACGGACGTGTGAATGGAGCCTTACAGGGGGGTGATCAATGACAGGGGGGTGATCAATGACAGGGAAGTGATCAGGAAGTCTATATGCATGATCACCCCCTTGTCATTGATCACCCCCCTGTAAGGCTCCATTCAGAGGTCCGCATGTGTTTTGCGGATCCGATCCATGTATCCGTGGATCCGTAAAAATCATACGGACCTCTGAATGGAGCCTTACAGGGGGGTGATCAATGACAGGGGGGTGATCAATGACAGGGTGGTGATCAGGGAGTCTATATGGGGTGATCAGGGGTGATCAGTGGTTCATAAAGGGTTAATAAGTGACAGGGGGGGTGTAGTGTAGTGTAGTGTTTTGTGGTACTTTACAGAGCTGCCTGTGTCCTCTGGTGGTCGATCCAAACAAAAGGGACCACCAGAGGACCAGGTAGCAGGTATATTAGACGCTGTTATCAAAACAGCGTCTAATATACCTGTTAGGGGTTAAAAAAATCACATCTCCAGCCTGCCAGCGAGCGATCGCCACTGGCAGGCTGGAGATCCACTCGCTTACCTTCCGTTCCTGTGAGCGCGCGCGCCTGTGTGCGCGCGTTCACAGGAAATCTCGGCTATCGCGAGATGACGCACGGATGCGTCCAGGAGGAGTAGATCAACCACCTTCCGGACGCATCCGTGCGTTAGGCGGTCCGGAGGTGGTTAAGAAGGCACTTGCCCGCCCATCACTGAGCCCAGTGGGAGCAACGCCGTCAGAACCCACAAAGCCACACTCCTGGCACTCCACGTCCTGCCTCTTCTTCTTCTCCTCTCTCCTCCCATTTGTCCTCCACTCCACCTTCCACCATGCCGTCGTCGCATTCATCAGCCAGAAGGCAGGCTTCCGTTGCCCAAATGTCCGAGTGTAAAAAGTTGATGACGCCGGATAACCCTCTTGCTCATGTGCGACGCATGCAGACTTCTGCGGCCATTTGATGAGATCACTAAACTGGTCAGTTGCAGCCAGGGCACCATCAGTGACATCGTACCTTACGCCTTCTTTCTGGAGCGTGCATTGCATCGTGTCATTGATCAAGCCGCTGAGGAGCAGGAGCTGGAAGATGAGAAAGTTGCACTCCAGGGGGGGCTACTCTATCTGAGACAAGTCAGCAGTAGTCTGAAGAGGAGTCAGAGGAAGATGGTGGCTGGTGGGAGGAGGAGGAGGAGCAAGAAGAGCAGGCTTTGAGGGGGACTTCAAACTTTTCGGGGAACCATGGTGTTGTCCGTGGCTGGGGGGAGGAGACCGAGGATGACATTCTCCTGGGCGATGAACAGGAGCCAGGGTGCTTTACCTCTTCCAATTTAGTGAAAATGGGGGCCTTCATGCTCCAGTGTTCGAAAAGGGACCCCCGTATAAAAATCATGAAGGGCAAGGACCAGTACTGGGTGGCAACGTACTTAGATTCCCGGTATAAACACAAAATGGTGGACATGTTACCAGCATCACAGAGGGCTGTCAGAATGCAGCATTTCCAGGCCTTGCTGCGAGAGATGCTGCATCATACTGTTGCGGGTGCTAGCAGAGGAATTTCCACCCACAGCGAAACAGGTGCGGGTACCAATCCTACTGCGCCTGCAAGAAGAGGACGGTTTGAAGATGTGTTTGTCACTTCGGATATGAGATCATTCTTGCAGCCAACCCATCGACAGCCACCCTCCAGATCTAGCCTCAGGGAACGCCTAGACTGACAGGTGTCCAACTACATCGGGTTAACGACCGATGTGGACGCTCTGAGAATTGAGGAACCCCTGGACTACTGGGTGTGCAGACTTGACCTGTGGCCAGAGCTGGCACAATTTGCCATGGAACTCTTGGCTTGCCCCTCGTCGAGTGTCCTGTCAGAAAGGACGTTCAGCGCAGCTGTCATCGCCGGCCTTGGGAGAGATCTTAGTTATTTCAGCTAGACGGAAGACCCAGGAATTTATCTGACAGATCTCTCTTGTTTTCATTGTTGCTGACAGGTTTATACCCCTTCGCAGATGCTGCTCATCATCAGTCAGGTGGCTCTTTATATGTTCCTCCTCTCACTTGTTTTCCTGCAGCTAATAGCTCTTCTGTGAGTGCTCTGCTTGTGTGGTGGTTCTCCTGTTCCATTTGCTTTTCCCTTTCCTGTTTTGTCTGTTCTGACTAGGCCTCAGGGAGACACTAGCTCCCTCAGTTTGGAAGGAGCCAGTTTCCCCTTTTCCTGTTCCCTAAGCTGAGGGTTTGGTGCAGTGTTTCAGCAGTCTCAGGTTCTGGTGCATGTGCATTTCTACCTTTGAGATTTGCACATGTTGTTAGCAGCTTAGGGAGATATATTCAGGGATTGCTAGGAGGTGACCTCTTTCCCTAGGTTTGGGGTTTAGTCTGTTGTTGTTCTGTTCCCTTTGGTTGTCCTTCCTTCCCCTTACTACCCGTGACATTATTAGCGCCGTATACCATTACTGTTTCCTCTGCTCGGAGTATCTGCACTGGGGGATCACATCCAGGGGTTGTCGCTGGAGGTAGCAGACCTCCGTGAATCTGTTGTAAGGTGTCAGGCGTCTGTCTCCGCCAGTGGGATCCAGACCTGCTCTAAACCTAAAATCGCCCTCCCGGACCAATTTTCCGGAGGAACTGACAAGTTTGTTCGGGTCAGGGAGGCTTGTAAACTTTATTTTCGTGTACACCCTTACTCCTCTGGTGACGAGTGTCAAAAGGTGGGGATCGTAGCGTTTTCTTTATTGAAAGGTGACGCTCAATCCTGGGCCTTTTCTTTGCCGACTGGATCCCAGTCCCCCAAGTTGGTGGAGGATTTTTTCAGAGCCCTAGGACTTATTTATGACGACCTAGATCAAGTTTCTCTGGCTGAATCTATGTTGTGCGGCCTGCAACAGGGAAATCGGTCTGCTGAGTCCTATTGCTCTGAATTCAGGAGGTGGGCAACTGATTCGGAATGGAATGACCCTACTCTCCGGAGTCAGTTCTGTCAGGGTCTATCTGAGAGACTAAAAGATGCCCTAGTACTCTATGAAAATCCTGTTTCATTAGAAGCTGCCATGTCTCTTGCGGTACCAATTGATAGACGTCTGAAGGAAAGGTGCAAGACTCCGTTCCCTCGGGACATATTGCCTGAAGGGAGGTCGGTCCCCTCTGACACTCGAGGTACTGAGACACCGGAGCCCATGTTTGGAGATGAGCCTATGCAATTGGGATGGGTCTCTCCAGACCCTGGTGATAAGAACTTCAGAGCTAGTAAGAGACTCTGTTTTTTTATGGTAAAGGGGGTCATTTTGTTAATGTTTGTCCCTATGTAAAATATCAAGGCGAGAATAAAAAAGAAAAAGGAGTTACCAATACGTTTTGTTCTCTAACTCTTGGCAGAGTAGTTGGGGAATCTGAGAACATGCTCTTGTCTTTTACCGGTAGTACCGTTTTCTCCTGCCAGCCAGTGTGATGCTAGATTCCAAAAATATTGATGTGGAGGTATTTTTGGACAGCGGGGCAGGGGTTAACGTTGTGGATTACCAGTTTGTACTGATGCATGGTTTTAAATCTAATGCACTGGACAAAGAGATCTCTGTGTTTGCTATTGATTCTGCTCCCCTTTCTCAAAAATCTTTGACTCACATGGTGCAGGATATCCATTTAAGGGTGGGGGATTCTCATGATGAGGGTATTTCTTGTTTTATAATTAAGGATCTGCCGGCTCCACTGGTGCTAGGGTTGCCATGGTTGACCAAACATAATCCTATCATTGATTGGCAAGCGAGACAGATCAAGGGCTGGAGTGATTACTGTATGGACCACTGTCTCGTCACATCTCTTGCTGGGATATCCACTAAGATGTTACCCCCAGAAAAATATTAATACTTTGGAGAGAGTTCAGAGAAGAGCTACTAAACTAGTACATGGATTGCAGGATAAAACTTACCAGGAAAGATTAAAGGACCTTAACATGTATAGCTTGGAAGAAAGACAAGACAGAGGGGATGTGATAGAAACTTTGAAATACATAATAGTACCAATCTAACCGTCACCTCATCAAAGCTGTTATTCTGTAAAACTTACATAAATAAATAAAAAAGTATACATATTTGGTATCGCCGCGTTTATATCGACCGGCTCTATAAAAATATCACATGACCTAAACATGACCTAACCCCTCAGATGAACACCGTAAAAAATAAAAAATGTGCTAAATAAACCAATTTTTGTCACCTTACATAACAAAAAGTGTAATAGCAAGCGATCAAAAAGTCATATGCACCCCAAAATAGTGCCAATAAAACCGTCATCTCATCCCACAATAATCATACTCTACCCAAGGTAATCGCCCAAAAACTGAAAAAATTATGGCTCTCAGACTATGGAAACACTAAAACATGATTTTTTTTGCTTCAAAAATGAAATCATTGTGTAAAACTTACATAAATAAAAAAAGTATACATATTAGGTATCGCCGCGTCCGTATCGACCGGCTCTATAAAAATATCACATTACCTAACCCCTCAGGTGAACACCGTAAAAAATTTAAAATAAAAACTGTGCTAAATAAACCATTTTTTGTCACCTTACATCACAAAAAGTGTAATAGCAAGCAATCAAAAAGTCACACTCACCCCAAAATAGTGCCAATAAAACCGTCATCTCATCCCACAAACATCATACCCTACCCAAGGTAATCACCCAAAAACTGAAAAAATTATGGCTCTCAGACTATGGAAACACTAAAACATGATTTTTTTTGCTTCAAAAAATAAATCATTGTGTAAAACTTACATAAATAAAAAGAAGTATACATATTAGGTATCGCCGCATCCGTGACAACCTGGTATATAAAAATATCACATGATCTAACCTGTCAGATGAATGTTGTAAATAACAAAAAATAAAAACGATGCCAAAACAGCTATTTCATGTTATCTTGCCTCACAAAAAGTGTAATATAAAGCAACCAAAAATCATATGTACCCTAAACTAGTACCAACAATACTGCCACCCTATCCCGTAGTTTCTAAAATGGGGCCACTTTTTTGGAGTTTCTACTCTAGGGGTGCATCAGGGGGGCTTCAAATGGGACATGGTGTCGAAAAAAACAGTCCAGCTAAATCTGCCTTCCAAAAACCGTGACATTCCTTTCCTTCTGCGCCCTGCCGTGTGCCCGTACAGCTGTTTACGACAACATAAGGGGTGTTTCTGTAAACTAAAGAATCAGGGCCATAAATATTGAGTTTTGTTTGGCTGTTAACCCTTGCTTTGTTACTGGGAAAAATAGATTAAAATGGAAAATTTGCCCAAAAATTTTAATTCTGAAATTTCATCTCCATTTGCCAATAACTATTGTGGAACACCTAAAGGGTTAACGACGTTTGTAAAATCTGTTTTGAATACCTTGAGGGGTGTAGTTTCTTACATGGGGTCACTTTTATGGAGTTTCTACTCTAGGGTTGCATCAGGGGGGCTTCAAATGGGACATGGTGTCCAAAAAAACAGTGCAGAAAAATCTGCCTTCCAAAAACCGTATGGCATTCCTTTCCTTCTGCGCCCTGCGGTGTGCCCGTACAGTAGTTTACACCACATATGGGGTGTTTCTGTAACCTACAGAATCAGGGCCATAAATATTGAGTTTTGTTTGGCTGTTTACCCTTGCTTTGTAAAAGTAAAAAAAAAAATTTAAATGGAAAATCTGCCAAAAAAGTGAAATTTTGAAATTGTATCTCTATTTTCCATTAATTCTTGTGGAACACCTAAAGGGTTAACAACGTTTTTAAAATCTGTTTTAAATACCTTGAGGGGTGTAGTTTCTTAGATGGGCTCACTTTTATGGAGTTTCTACTCTAGGGGTGCATCAGGGGGCTTCAAATGGGACATGGTGTCAAAAAAACCAGTCCAGCAAAACCTGCCTTCCAAAAACCGTATGGCATTCCTTTCCTTCTGCGCCCTGCCGTCTGCCCGTACAGCGGTTTACGACCACATATGGGGTGTTTCTGTAAACTACAGAATCAGGGCCATAAATATTTTGTTTGGTTTGGCTGTTAACCCTTGCTTTGTAACTGGAAAAAAAAATATTAAAATGGAAAGTCTGCCAAAACAGTGACATTTTGAAATTGTATCACTATTTTCCATTAAATCTTGTGGAACTCCTAAAGGGTTAACAAAGTTTGTAAAATCAGTTTTGAACACCTTGAGGGGTGTAGTTTATAGAATGGCATCATTTTTGGTGGTTTCTATTATGTAAGCCTCACAAAGTGACTTCAGACCTGAACTGGTCCCTAAAAATTTGGTTTTTGAAAATTTCTGAAAAATTTCAAGATTTGCTTCTAAACTTCTAAGCCTTGTAACATCCCCAAAAAATAAAATATCATTCCCAAAATGATCCAAACATGAAGTAGACATATGGGGAATGTAAAGTAATAACTATTTTGGGAGGTATTACTATGTATTATAGAAGTAGAGAAATTGAAACTTGGAAGTTTTCAATTAAAAAAAATGTTTTTTGTTAAATTTGGTATTTTTTATAAATAAAAATGATTTTTTTTTTACTTCATTTTACTAGTGTCATGAAGTACAATATGTGACAAAAAAAATATCTCAGAATGGCCTGAATAAGTCAAAGCGTTTTAAAGCTAAATCGCAGGGTGTTCAAATACTTCTGTTCCTCGCTGTACATGAGCACTAACTTGTCAAACAACTTCTTCTCAAAGGTCACTTTAGGTGAACCTGAACAAAGCTGTAAATCACTTTGACTAAGGCCTCTTTCACACTTGCGTTGTCCGGATCCGGCGTGTACTCCACTTGCCGGAATTACACGCCGGATCCGGAAAAACGCAAGTGTACTGAAAGCATTTGAAGACGGATCCGTCTTTAAAATGCTTTCAGTGTTACTATGGCACCCAGGACGCTATTAAAGTCCTGGTTGCCATAGTAGGAGCGGGGAGCGGGGGAGCGGTATACTTACCGTCCTTGCGGCTCCCGGGGCGCTCCAGAGTGACGTCAGAGCGCCCCATGCGCATGGATCATGTGATCCATGCGATCACGTCATCCATGCGCCTGGGTTGCCCTGACGTCACTCTGGAGCGCCCCGGGAGCCGCACGGATGGTAAGTATGCTGCTCCCCGCTCCCCACTACAGTTTACCATGGCTGCCAGGACTTTAGCGTCCCGGCAGCCATGGTAACCATTGAGAAAAAGCTAAACGTCGCATCCGGCAATGCGCCGAAACGACGTTTAGCTTAAGGCCGGATCCGGATCAATGCCTTTCAATGGGCATTCATTCCGGATCCGGCCTTGCGGCAAGTGTTCCGGATTTTTGGCCGGAGCAAAAAGCGCAGCATGCTGCGCTATTTGCTGCGGCCAAAAAACGTTCCGTTCCGGAACGGAAGACATCCTGATGCATCCTGAAGGACGGACTGTCCATTCAGAATGCATTAGGATAATCCTGATCAGTATTCTTCCGGCATAGAGCCCCGACGACGGAACTCTATGCTGGAAGACTATAACGCAGGTGTGAAAGGGCCCTAAAAGTTTCATGTTAGCCACCCTAAAAACACTTCAGAAATCATTGCCACTAGGGGTCTTGCTTCTAGCAATTTTGCTGTCCTTAGCAGCAGAGACAGACTAAAGGCAGTGGCTGGCTCTGGAGCTGTGAGCTTCTGAGCTCAGTGTAGAGGCCCCTTCCCCATCCAGGGCTCAATGTTTGAACACTGCAGAATGCTCAGCATTTCAGACTGCTATTTTTTATGTATGATAAATCTTCCCTCCAATCACCCTAAAGCACAAACACACACGCCGGGCGCGAGTATGTATGTATATATTATATACACACACACACACACACACACACATATATACACAAATACACTCTGCATACATACATACATACCCGCACTATCAATATAAGAGAGAAGAAATAATTTTTAAACGTACCCATATTTTTTGCCTTATAAGACGCTCCGGCCCATAAGACCCACCTAGGTTTTAGAGGGGGACAATAAGAAAAAAATATTTTTAATTACACCTGAGGTCAGACCACCAATCAGACCCCCAATGTTAATCAGACCTCAGCTGACAGCCCCAAAAAGACCCCCAATGTTAATACGACCCCAATAAGACCTCAGATCAGACCCCAATGTGAATTACCCCCAATCATACCTCATATAAGAGCCCCAGTGCCTCATATCAGCCCCCAGTGCCTCATATCAGCCCCTAGTGCCCCATATCAGCCCCCAGTGCCTCATATCAGCCCCCAGTGCCCCATATCAGCCCCCAGTGCCCCATATCAGCCCCCAGCAGCCTCTCTTCAGCCCCCAGTGCCTCTCTTCAGCCTCCCAGTGCCTCATATCACCCCCCAACAGCCTCTCTTCAGCCCCCAGTGCATCTCTTCAGCCCCCAGTGCATCTCTTCAGCCCCCAGTGCCCCTCTTCAGCCCCGCAGTGCCCCTTTTCAGCCCCCCAGCAGCCTCTCTTCAGCCCCCCAGTGCCTCATATCAGCCCCAGTGCCGCTCTTTAGCCCCACAGTGCCCCTCTTCAGCCCACCAGCAGCATCTCTTCAGCCCCCCAGTGCCCCTATTCAGCTCCCCAGTGCCTCATATCAGCCCCCAATGCCCCTCTTCAGCCCCCAGCAGCCTCTCTTCAGCCCCCTAGCAGCCTCTCTTCAGCCCCCAGTGCCTCATATCAGCCTCCCAGCAGCCTCTCTTCAGCCCCCAGTGCCTCATATCAGCCCCTATTGCCCCTCTTCAGTCCCCAGTGCCTCCATAAACCCCCAAATAAATAAAAAAATAAACACTTACCGTTACTGCTCTCGGTAATCCTTTTGTACAGTATGCTGTGTGGGCACGCACAGGGTGAGGTCACAGCTCAACCTCACACTGTGAGCAGCCTTCACAGTGGAGCGCCGAGTACCAGGAAGGCAGAGGTGAGTATAGCGCTTTCAGCACTTCCTGGTGTCACGAGGGTGTCAAGAGCCACGCCTGACTCCGTTGTACCCGGGGTCAGGAGGTCGCAGCGGTTAGCTGCACGCTCTATGTAAGATAGGGATGTTTTCTTATTGTAGCTTTCTGGGTTTGCTTTACAAACCCTTTTGGCTCACTCAGGGATCCGTAGCTCCTTCTCTCAGCTGTTCCTTGTCCAGCACTCCCAATCCTCCTTATATTCCCCTCTCACACTTCTCTGGTTGCCAGATATAGAGCTTCCTGCCTGGACATCTATTCTGACCCACTGGAGCTGTGTTGCTGCGTTCTCTGATTGTTGCTTTAGAACGCTACCCTCCGGATCCCTGTTGGACCTTTGTGGACAGTTGTTTTCGTCCACCTGGGTGTTTGTGTTTGTCTGTGTTTGTCTGTCCTCTCCCTGGTGTTTCCCTCTTAGTGCAGTGGTGGGGACTAGCGATCCCACCGGCCCGTTCATTATCTAGGGTTCATTTCAGGGAAAGCACGGGTTTAGGCACGTGATCGCCGCACGGGTGAGGAACCAGTCTAGGGACGTCAGGGCAGTCAGATGCCAGCCGCAAGGAGAGTTTGGGGTCACCACCTTTCCCTCTCCCTTGGGCAGGACTTTCCCTTTTTCCTCCCTGTGCGTGTTGCCGGTCATTACACCTGGCCCTGACAGAACCTCGAGTCAGTTTGATTAGGGTGTGCCCAGGCGTGCCCGTGCGCACGCCTATGCCTCCAATACATAATAAGTGTATTTCTTACTCCAATCATAATAGAATTCATGTATGAGTTGCTTGAGTGCCTCTGCATATGTTGGTTTTAGCTTGTTTTATTAGTCAGCGTCCTTCACTGGACTGACTCTGCATCAGTTTACAAAGTCCTTGACCCATCTGTGCTGTAATCAATTTGTCCTTGTATTCTGGATATTTCTCCTCATAAACTTTACCTCTCTCCCACAAACTATCTTTTGTAACTTGCAATTATTTTCCTCTCTCTATTCTGTCATGATAATGTGTATTCTGAGCCCTATATCTGTGTGCTGTGAGGATAAACTCTCTTATTAACCCCTTCCCGCATTTTATATTGTACTTAATTGAAACAGGAATCAAACCTTGAAAAAGTGGTCACAGTGGGAAAAATATAAAAAGGAAAAAAATGTGAAAAAAAGTGTTTTTTATGATAAAAAAATTAGTTTCAAGTAAAAAAAAAGCGTTCTTTTCCCAAAATAAAATATATATATATTTTTTAAATAGGGAAAATAAGAAAAGTAGACATATTAGGTATCGCCGTGTCTGTATCAACCGGCTCTATAAAAATATCACATGATCTAACCCCTCAGGTGAACACCATAAAAAAAAATGGTATCAAAAAAACTATTTGTTGTCACCTTACATCACAGTGTAATAGCAAGCGATCAAAAAGTAATACGCAGCCCAAAATCATACCAATCAAATTGTCATCTCATCCCGCAAAAAATGAGACCCTACCTAAGACAATCGCCCAAAAAGTAAAAAAACTATGGCTCTCAGAATATGGAGACACTAAAACATGATTTCTTTGGTTTCAAAAATGCTGTTATTGTGTAAAACTTAAATAAATAAAAAAGTATAAATATTAGGTATTTCCGCGTCTGGAAGAACCTGCTGTATAAAAATATCACATGAACTAACTTCTCAGGTGAACACCGTAAAAAAAAACTGTGTAAAAAAAAAAATTTTTTTGTCACCTTGCATCATAAAAAGTGTAGTTCCAAGCAATCAAAAAGTCATAAGCACCCCAAAATTGTACCAAAAATGAGACCCTACCTAGGACAATCGGCCAAAAAATAAAAAAATATATGCCTCTCAGAATATGGAGACTAGAGATGAGCGAATTTTTAAAAATTTCGATTCACCGGTTTGCCGAATTTGTGGTGAATTACGTTAAAAACTGCTATTATCTGGCTGCAGAGAGCCATTATAGTGGTGAAGAACACTGTGCCCTGCAGTAACACGCATAGGGAGTCTGCTGTCATAGTAAAATAATACTGTGAGTCAGTATGACACGCAGATGACAGGCTTCGCTCTTAGAATCACTGCAAACTTCACTTATTTGGGCAATCACGGGGCTAAAACTGGCCAAATAACTCAAGTATGAACTCAGCCTTACAGGTCAATGTTAGCGCAAAGAAGAAGCGCACTCCTTTTACACCGTCGTCAGCTGATTCCACATAGATGTCAACAGACACTGTTCTATTAAACGCTTATACAAGTAGAGCCCCCGACAGAGTGGAGAGAGTGTCGATTATTTTGCCCTTCCTCTGATCCGTCAGAACAATAACCCCCAAAAAACGAATTCTGTCTGTGAAGCATCCGCCTTCACTCGGTCAGCATTTGGTCAGTAATCCATCAGTATTGCTAATGTCAAAAAAACAGGAGTGGATCTAAAACAGAGATGACACATGAACAGAATAGTTGCATGTCTTCTGTGTTTTATACCCACTCCTGCTTTTGGCTATGAAATCACAAGCCAATTTTTTTGTTTGACCAGGAGAGAAAAAACAACTCTTATTTAACAAACAGGATATTAACACACATAAAATGCAACACAGAAGGGGAAAAACCACAAGATTTAAAAGACAAACTGAAAAACAAAGTGCTTTATTAACAATAATGGATTGACGACCTGTGTCGGGGTGACCACGATGGTAATGCATACGGATCAAGAAATGTATGGGGTTATGACTGATAACTGGAGGACAGTCCAGCAAACAAGCTGATTCCAGCTCATTCCTACAGCTACACAATCACAGCTGGAAAGTAACTGGTTGGTACAGGCAACACTTGAAAATCTTCATAAATAAGCCTACGAGCCCTTAGTATGTGCAGGTCTCACAGCTTCTGTAACAGAACGGCAAGAAGCGGTATAACATGTAGTAACCACTGCAGGGATCATGTCTAAGACATGTAAGACGTCCGGGGGGTCCCAAACATTGTGGACAAGGTCCGAGATGACAGTCATCCACGTGTTCAATACCGGATGTTATTGATGGCCAGCTCCATGATGAATCCCAGCACTCGGATTAGGTAGTCTTTACTGAGGAACTTTTCCTTCACAATGCGCTGATGCCACAGATGCCATCAACTTGACGAGCTGGGTTGCTGATAAGTGGATTCTAAAGTGCAAGCAAGATGCAAGCAAAGACATAAGAATAAATTGTCCACTTCCTCCAACGTGACCTCGTCCTTTGATTTATGAATATTATTCTATAAAGTCTTGAAGTCCTCTGCGTGGATGGCATAACAAATGTCCATGCGAGGTTTGACAGGCACAGAGAAAACAAGCTCAGTGGCTGACACTTATCCAGACACGTCATACCTGGTCCATATCGCTGCTAGCCATGTAAGGTCGTGAGAACTGATCACCAGCTTACCCAAACAAAAGTCAAAGTTTTTTTGGAACAACTCCCCTACAATAGCCGTGAGCGCCTCAGAGCCGTTATACAGGAAGAGCGGGAGGCAAGTAAATGTCTTTGGTAACACCTCCAATAGATGGTCCTCTGTGTACATCCCACAGAACCAACAACCCGGTCCTCTGTGCTTGCCTTGGTGAGTGGAGGCTTTGATGAAATCTGTATAAGCACAGCCAGTAGATCTCTGTCCTTTCCTTTGAGTCCAGGTAAACAGGAAAATTTGGCTTTTAGGTTCAGCTCTGAGCCCACTTCAATGGCGTCTTTCCATTGAAGCCTTCTGCTTCTTGGCAGCTATATGGGCAGACAGGTACAGGTACTCGGAATACTCTTTCAGTCTAGTGTATGAGAAATTATACATCGGTGTCACACTGTATAGAGTCCATTGTTTTTAAAGGAGCACAGCAGCCTGTGCCGGATCAAGAGTTTCCTCCAAGGGGGTGCACTGCGGGATTTTTTCTTTTAGACAAGCTTCGCAATGCAGACCGTCGAAGTGCAGAGGTCAAGCTTCCGGGAGGATACCTCGAGCTGTGAAAATGACTGCTCCTTCATGCCGATGACCTACTTCTGGCGGTTAACACCCCATCGGTCGGTGTTTGCATATCCTTGCGATAAATGATGTTCCCGTTCACTGACTGTAAACAGAGATATTGACAGACAAATGTATCAAACTCTGCTGCCATCTTTCTAGGCGCCACAACTTCAGTCCCCTGACCAGCCAGATTTACCAGCATCTGTTCCAGGACATGAAGCAGTGAAATGACATCGTTCATCCCGTAGTCCTGGCGACTGACAAATAACGTGGCCTCCTCAAAGGGCCTGAGCAAACAGCAGGTGTCATGTATGAGCTGCCACTGGCTGACATTGAAGTTACACAGGGGACTACTCCTGTCCACTTGGATCAAGAAATCGTTGATGGCCTTTCTCTGTTTGTGTAGTCGGTCCAACATATGGAGGGTGGAATTCCAATGGGTGAAACATCGCATATCAGCCTATGTTGGGGGATGCCATTCTGCCGCTGCAGCTCAAGGAGGGTGTGCTTTGCAGTGTAAGAGTGGCTGAAGTGCATGCAATGTATCCTTGCTATTTTTAGGATGTTTTGCTGATGGGTGGAAGACTTCAGAAACCATTTGACAACCAGATTGAACATGTGTGCCATGCAGGGAGCATGGCTAAGCCCTCCTTCTCGCAGCACCGACACCATGTTCTTCCCATTGTTGGTCACCATGGTTCCGATTTTGAGTTGTCGTGAAGAAAGCCAGGATTCGATTTCTTGCTGAAGGACATAGAGCAGTTCCTCCCCTGTGTGAATCCGTTCGCCTAGGCAAACCAGGTGCAGAACAGCGTGAGAGTGATAAGAGGGGTCGCACATGGCTTGCATACACTACATGCCTCCAACATAATTCTTGGATCTCTACATGAAAATAATGTATTTGCTGTAAATCGCAAGAGTGGCATATTTGGAGACATTTACTTCACAAGAGATACAGAGCAGCAGAGTTTACTTACTGTAGAAATGCAAAATTTCAACACTGTGTAATTCTGCCCATACAGCAAAAGGATGTGTACAGTCACTCATAAATTTTCCCCAAAAAAGCCCATTTCACATAACACATTTCACCACTATGTAATTTGGCCATATCGCAAAAGGAGGTGTACAATCACCCATACATAAAAAAATAAAAAAAAACTGTGTCACAAAGAATTTCACCACTAAGTAAGTCGGTCCATACCGCAAAAAGAGGTATACATTCACCCATACATTTACAGAAAAAATGCCAGTGTCACTTAAAGAATTTCACCACTAAGGAAGTTGGTCCATACCGCAAAAGGAGGTGTACATTCACCCATATATTTTCAGAAAAAAAGCCAGTGTTTCACCACAAAGCAAGTCATTCCATACCGCAAAAGGATGTGTACATTCACCCATACATTTTCCCCCCAAAAAAACTGTCACATAAAAAATGTCACTGCAAAAAGGGCTTTACCACATATAACTGCACCGCTGAATAGCAAGTAGGCCCTTAATTGAGAGGGGTCGCACATGGCTTGCATACACTACATGCCTCCAACATAATTCTTGAATCTCTACATGAAAATAATGTATTTGCTGTAAATCGTGAGAGGGGCATTGCTGGAGATATTGACTTCACAAAAGATACAGAGCAGCGGAGTTCAGCCACCTCTATTTGTTTCCTGCTGTTTACTGCTCCTGAATTAAAATTGGGGCAACTAGCTTCAGCTTCCTCTGATGTGTATGCCTAAGGAGTCCTTTTGTTATGGCTTTGCACAGGGAGCAAGATTGTTACGCACAATTCTGATGGAACTCCTGATCTTAAGAAACTGGACTTGGACTCCAAAGCAGAGGCTGTCCTGTCATGTCTTGTGTGCTGTGGAGATCGAATGCAGATGAAGCAGATAAAAACACATGAATGTTTACATCTTAGTGAAGCTGCTTGATTTAATTGTATATAGATGGTAATGGAAAAGTCTGCTGGTGTGTTGTCATCAGCTTCTTCATTATGTTTACTACAGGACCCACAACGACGTAATTTAGTCCATACCGCAAAAGGAGGTGTACAATCACCTATCAATTTTACCAAAGAAAATATGGTTGAAAGATTTTTTTTTACCAATGACAAGATAATGGAATTCTGTTCGTACAGAAGAAAGTCTACTATCAGCCATCAATTTTCCCAAAAACATCCTGTTTCACATAAAAAATTTGACCAATGTGTAATTAGGTCCATACCGCGAAAAGTGCTTCACCACATATAACTGCACCGCTGACCGGTAATTAGGCCCTAATTTCTTTCTATTTTTACACAAAAGGCTTTTCAAGAGATAAGTGCAACGATGAAAGGCGAATATATTTGTATTTCGCCAGTAATACACGGCACACTGGGCTGTAAAATATGTCACTGCACCGCTAAACGGCAAATAGGCCCTAATTTCTTTCTATTGTTACGCAAAGGGATTTTCAACAGATAAGTTCAACTATAAAAGGCGAATATATTTGTATTTCGCAGTAATACACGGCAAACTAGGCTGTACAATATCTCACTGCACTGCTGAGCGGCAAAGATTTATTTCCTTTTTCCACTAATACACGCAAAAAAAGGGCTTTAACCACTTCAGCCCCGCTAGCTGAAACCCCCTTAATGACCAGGCCACTTTTTACACTTCTGCACTACACTACTTTCACTGTTTGTTGCTCGGTCATGCAACTTACCACCCAAATGAATTTTACCTCCTTTTCTTCTCACTAATAGAGCTTTCATTTGGTGATATTTCATTGCTGCTGACATTTTAACTTTTTTTGTTATTAATCGAAATTTAACGATTTTTTTGAAAAAAATGACATTTTACACTTTCAGCTGTAAAATTTTGCAAAAAAAACGACATCCATATATACATTTTTCACTAAATTTATTGTTCTACATGTCAAAAATAAATGTTTGGGCAAAAAAATAAATAATGGTTTGGGTAAAAGTTATAGCGTTTACAAACTATTGTACAAAAATGTGAATTTCCGCTTTTTGAAGCAGCTCTGACTTTCTGAGCACCTGTCATGTTTCCTGAGGTTCTACAATGCCCAGACAGTAGAAACCCCCCACAAATAACCCCATTTCGGAAAGTAGACACCCTAAGGTATTCGCTGATGGGCATAGTGAGTTCATAGAACTTTTTATTTTTTGTCACAAGTTAGCGGAAAATTATGATTTATTTTTTTTCTTACAAAGTCTCATATTCCACTAACTTGCGACAAAAAATAAAAAATTCTAGGAACTTGCCATGCCCCTCACGGAATACCTTGGGGTGTCTTCTTTCCAAAATAGGATCACTTGTGGCGTAGTTATACTGCCCTGGCAATTTAGGGGCCCATATGTGTGAGAAGTAGTTTGCAATCAAAATCTGTAAAAAATGACCGGTGAAATCCGAAAGGTGCTCTTTGGAATGTAGGTCCCTTTGCCCACCTAGGCTGCAAAAAAGTGTCACACATCTGGTATCGCCGTACTCAGGAGAAGTTGAGGAATGTGTTTTGGGGTGTCATTTTACATATACCCATGCTGGGTGAGAGAAATATCTTGGCAAAAGACAACTTTTCCAATTTTTTTTATACAAAGTTGGCATTTGACCAAGATATTTATCTCACCCAGCATGGGTATATGTAAAATGACACCCCAAAACACATTCCCCAACTTCTCCTGAGTACAGCGATACCAGTTGTGTGACACTTTTTTGCAGCCAAGGTGGGCAAAGGGGCACATATTCCAAAGTGCACCTTTCGGATTTCGCAGGCCATTTTTTACACATTTTGATTGCAAGGTACTTCTCACACATTTGGGCCCCTAAATTGCCAGGGCAGTATAACTACGCCACAAGTTACCCCATTTTGGAAAGAAGACACCCCAAGGTATTCCGTGAGGGGCATGGGGAGTTCCTAGAATTTTTTATTTTTTGTCACAAGTTAGTGGAATATGAGACTTTGTAAGAAAAAAAATTAAAATAAAAAACATCATTTTCAGCTAACTTGTGACAGAAAATAAAAAATTCTAGGAACTCGCCATGCCCCTCACGGAATACCTTGGGGTGTCTTCTTTCCAAAATAGGGTCACTTGTGGGGTAGTTATACTGCCCTGGCATTCTAGGGGCCCTAATGTGTGGTAAGTAGTTTGAAATCAAAATGTGTAAAAAATGCCCTGTGAAATCCGAAAGGTGCTCTTTGGAATGTGAGCCCCTTTGCCCACCTAGGCGGCAAAAAAGTGTCACACATCTGGTATCGCCGTACTCAGGAGAAGTTGGGGAATGTGTTTTGGGGTGTCATTTTACATATACCCATGCTGGGTGAGAGAAATATCTTGGCAAAAGACAACTTTTCCCATTTTTTTATACAAAGTTGGCATTTGACCAAGATATTTATCTCACCCAGCATGGGTATATGTAAAATGACACCCCAAAACACATTGCCCAACTTCTCCTGATGTGTGACACTTTTTTGCAGCCTAGATGCGCAAAGCGGCCCAAATTCCTTTTAGGAGGGCATTTTTAGACATTTGGATCCCAGACTTCTTCTCACGCTTTCGGGCCCCTAAAAAGCCAGGGCAGTATAAATACCCCACATGTGACCCCATTTTGGAAAGAAGACACCCCAAGGTATTCAATGAGGGGCATGGCGAGTTCATAGAATTTTTTTTTTGGCACAAGTTAGCGGAAATTTATTTTTTTGGGGTATTTTCTCACAAAGTCTTCCTTTCCGCTAACTTGGGACAAAAATTTCAATCTTTCATGGACTCAATATGCCCCTCACGGAATACCTTGGGGTGTCTTCTTTCCGAAATGGGGTCACATGTGGGGTATTTATACTGCCCTGGCATTTTAGGGGCCCTAAAGCGTGAGAAGAAGTCTGGAATATAAATGTCTAAAAAATTTTACGCATTTGGATTCCGTGAGGGGTATGGTGAGTTCATGTGAGATTTTATTTTTTGACACAAGTTAGTGGAATATGAGACTTAGTAAGAAAAAACAAAAACAAAAAAATTTCCGCTAACTTGGGCCCAAAAAAATGTCTGAATGGAGCCTTACAGGGGGGTGATCAATGACAGGGGGGGTGATCAGGGAGTCTATATGGGGTGATCACCCGCCTGTCATTGATCACCCCCCTGTCATTGATCAGCCCCCTGTAAGGCTCCATTCAGACGTCTGTATGATTTTTACGGATCCACGGATACATGGATCGGATCCGCAAAACACATACGGACGTCTGAATGGAGCCTTACAGGGGGGTGATCAATGACAGGGGGGTGATCAATGACAGGGGGTGATCAGGGAATCTATATGGGTGATCACCCGCCTGTCATTGATCACCCCCCTGTAAGGCTGCATTCAGACGTCCGTATGCGTTTTGCGGATCCGATCCCTGTATCCGTGGATCCGTAAAAATCATACGGACGTTTGAACGGAGCTTGACAGGGGGGTGATCAATGACAGGGGTGTGATCAATGACAGGGGGGTGATCAGGGAGTCTATATGGGTGATCACCCCCCTGTCATTGATCACCCCCCTGTAAGGCTGCATTCAGACGTCCGTATGCGTTTTGCAGATCCGATCCATGTATCCGTGGATCCATAAAAATCATACGGACGTCTGAACGGAGCCTGACAGGGGGGTGATCAATGACAGGGGGGTGATCAATGACAGGGGGGTGATCAGGGAGTCTATATGGGTGATCACCCGCCTGTCATTGATCACCCCCCTGTAAGGCTGCATTCAGACGTCCGTATGCGTTTTGCGGATCCGATCCATGTATCCGTGGATCCGTAAAAATCATACAGACGTCTGAATGGAGCCTTACAGGGGGGTGATCAATGACAGGGAGGTGATCAATGACAGGGGGTGATCAGGGAATCTATATGGGTGATCACCCGCCTGTCATTGATCACCCCCCTGTAAGGCTCCATTCAGACGTCCGTATGCGTTTTGCGGATCCAATCCATGTATCCGTGGATCCGTAAAAATCATACGGACGTCTGAATGGAGCCTTACAGGGGGGGTGATCAATGACAGGGGGGTGATCAATGACAGGGGGTGATCAGGGAATCTATATGGGTGATCACCCGCCTGTCATTGATCACCCCCCTGTAAGGCTCCATTCAGATGTCCGTATGTGTTTTGCGGATCCGATCCATGTATCCGTAAAAATCATACGGACATCTGAATGGAGCCTTACAGGGGGGTGATCAATGACAGGGGGGTGATCAATGACAGGGGGGTGATCAATGACAGGGGGGTGATCAGGGAGTCTATATGGGTGATCACCCGCCTGTCATTGATCACCCCCCTGTAAGGCTCCATTCAGACGTCCGTATGCGTTTTGCGGATCCAATCCATGTATCCGTGGATCCGTAAAAATCATACGGACGTCTGAATGGAGCCTTACAGGGGGGGTGATCAATGACAGGGGGGTGATCAATGACAGGGGGTGATCAGGGAATCTATATGGGTGATCACCCGCCTGTCATTGATCACCCCCTGTAAGGCTGCATTCAGACGTCCGTATGCGTTTTGCGGATCCGATCCATGTATCCGTGGATCCGTAAAAATCATACGGACATCTGAATGGAGCCTTACAGGGGGGTGATCAATGACAGGGGGGTGATCAATGACAGGGGGGTGATCAGTGAGTCTATATGGGGTGATCATGGGTGATCATGGGTTCATAAGGGGTTAATAAGTGACAGGGGGGGTGTAGTGTAGTGTAGTGTTTTGTGGTACTTTACACAGCTACCTGTGTCCTCTGGTGGTCGATCCAAACAAAAGGGACCACCAGAGAACCAGGTAGCAGGTATATTAGACGCTGTTATCAAAACAGCGTCTAATATACCTGTTAGGGGTTAAAAAAATCACATCTCCAGCCTGCCAGCGAGCGATCGCTGCTGGCAGGCTGGAGATCCACTCGCTTACCTTCCGTTCCTGTGAGCGCGCGCGCCTGTGTGCGCGCGTTCACAGGAAATCTCGGCCCTCGCGAGATGACGCGTATATGCGTCACTCTGCGCAGGGCTGACGCCTCCGGACCGCACATCTGCGTTAGGCGGTCCGGAGGCGGTGAAAACAGTTAACTGCACTGCTAGGCAGCAAATATATTTTACTTTTGCTACCAATACACAACAAAAAGGGCTGTCATTTTCACACTTCCCCACACAACGGCTAATAAGCCCTTGTCCCACTAATACAAGCCAAAATATGCTTTAGTGCATATAACTGCACTGCACTATGGCAAAAAAAAACTTAGAAATATTTCCTTGTAATAAACCCTGTTAATGCCTGTATCAAACAGCACTTGTACCCTAATAATAACGGATTGCTGGAATTACAGAGCTGTATAATGGCAATTTGGGTCCCCAGTCAGTGCAGCAAGGTGTAATCGGATTGTTCCTATTACCTAGGCTGTAACCCCCCCTACTGAACCCTGTTCAAATGCTGTGGAATGATTCCTCCCTATGCTTTCCCTACACCTTGAATAATCTTTCCCTGCACTTGTAAATTGTTTTTTTTTCACCACAATCAAGTCTTTCCTAAAACTGTCGCTATCGCCTGCTGACACGTCTCTAACTGCACGCTGGTGAATGGCAGAATCTAATATGGCTGCTGTATTTATAGGGCTGTGACATCACAGGGCTGGCTGCTGATTGGCTGCATGCATGTCAGTATGGGTGATCCCACCTTCCCAGAATTCCTTTCCTCATGTCCTCACAAGTGCAGAAGCCATTTTAGGAAAAATGTGATTCGTTACCACAAAGTGCAAGGAAATTCGCATTCGGTGCGAATCAAATTTTTCCTGAAATTCAGATCAAATTCCACTTCGTCAGCTTTGATTTGCTCAGCTCTAATGGAGACACTAAAACACGAGTTTTTTTTATTGAAAAAGGCTGTTATTGTGTAAAACATAAATAAATAAAGTATACATATTAGGTTTCGCCACGTACATAAAAACCTGCTGTATAAAAATGACCTAACACCTCACGTGAACACTATAAAAAAAGTGTCAAAAAGCCATTTTTTGTCACACTAGATCACAAAAAGTGTAATGCCAAGCGATCAAAAAGTAATTTGCACCCTAAAATAGTACCAATCAAACCATCACCTCATACTGAAAAAAATGAGCCCCTACATAAGACAGTCGCCCAAAAAATAAAAAAATAAACTATGGCTTTCAGAATATGGAGACACTAAAAAATCTTTTTTTTTTAAATGCTTTATTATGTAAAACTGAAACAAACAACCCCAAAAAGTTGTCATATTTGGTATCGTCGCGTCCATAACAACCTGCACTATAAAAATACCACATGATCTAACCTGTCAGATGAACATTGTAAATAACAAAAAAGAAACATGCCAAAACAGCTATTTTTTGTTACCTTGCCTCACAAAAAGTGTAATATAGAGCAACCAAAAATCATATGTACCCTAAAATAGTACCAACAAAACTGCCACCTTATCCCGTAGTTTCCAAAATGGGGTCACTTTTTGGGAGTTTCTACTGTAAGGGTGCATCAGGGGGGCTTAAAATGGGACATGGCATCTAAAAACCAGTCCAGCAAAATCTGCCTTCCAAAAACCATGTGGCGCTCTTTTCCTTCTGCGCCCTGCCGTGTGCCCATACAGCAGTTTACGATCACAAATGGGGTGTTTCTGTAAACTACAGAATCAGCATAATCAATATTGAGTTTTGTTTGGCTGTTAACCCTTGCTTTGTTACTGGAAAAAATTCATTAAAATGGAAAATCTGCCCAAAAATTGAAATTTTTAAATTTTATTCCAATTTTCCTTTAATTCTCGTGGGGCACCTAAAGGATTAACAACATTTGTAAAATCAGTTTTAAATAGCTTGAGAGGTGTATTTTCTAAAATGGGGTGATTTATGGGCGGTTTCTAATATGTAAGTCCCAGAAAGTGACTTCATAAACTTCTAAGCCTTCTAATGTCCCAAAAAATAAAATGTAATTTTCAAAATTATCCAAACATGAAGTAGACATATGGGGAATGTAAAGTAATAAGTATTTGCTGAGGTATTACTATCTATTATAAAAGTAGAGAAATTGAAATTTGGAAATTTGCTAGTTTTTCCAAAATTTTGGTAAATCTTTATTTATTTTTTATAACTAAAAATGAAATATTTTGACTCAATTTTACCACTGTCATGAAGTACAATATGTGACAAGAAAACAATCTCAGAATGGCCTGGATAAGTAAAAGTTTTTTTTAAAGTTATTACCGCATAAAGTGACACGTCAGATTCTTAAATTTAGGCTGTGTCCTGAAGGTGAAAGTGGCTGTGTCATGAAGGGGTTAAAGCCAGTTTCACTGCTCAATTGAGCAGACAATTGTAGGGAAGTAATGCTGGTGTAATCTGAGGTATGGATATAGTCTAAGGTCTTTTTTGTAGTGCTTATATTTATTTTGTGGTCTATGGTCTGTATTTATTCCGGGAGCTGTTTTTAATTCTGGGGTCTGCATGTATTTTATATAGTGGCTTTGGGGCTGTGTTTACCCTAGGGTCTGTACTCTGCACTCTGGTCGCAGGTTTGTATTCACTTTGGGGTCTGGGTCTGCATTTTGGGGTGCATTCCACAGTTATTCTGGTGTTTTGGATTTATTTTTGGACTGTATTTTGGCATCTATTTGTTTTGGGGACATTACTAATGTTGGGGGTTATCAAGGATGTACTGTAGGCACAACTTGTGAAGGAAAGACAGTAGGCTGCATACCGCATTTTTCCCCCGTCAAATAGCCGCCATTCTTTCCTGGATGTCTACGGCGTACCCTGCTGACCAGTGATTGGATCACCCAACAACGCTGGAGCCTGAGGAGGTGAATAAACCACCAGACACCAGTTTCTTGACTCAAAAATGTGTCCATTAACCCATTCATTTTCATATAACATCAATGTTTATCCCATTAGCTTCTGCTCTGCCAAGGACCTAATCACTTTTCTTTATCTTCCTAGGGCAAATTATTCTTATCCTGGATCTTTCAAAAACCAAACTTGTTTTTCCACTTTTTACTAACCTACCCAAACCTGATATTTCCACTTCAGTATGAAGTCCCGTAGTTTCCAAAATGGGGTCACTTTTTGGGGGTTTCTACTGTAAGGGTGCATCAGGGGGGCTTAAAATGGGACATGGCATCTAAAAACCAGTCCAGCAAAATCTGCCTTCCAAAAACCATGTGGCGCTCTTTTCCTTC
The DNA here is from genome assembly GCF_014858855.1 of Bufo gargarizans. NCBI lineage: Eukaryota > Metazoa > Chordata > Amphibia > Anura > Bufonidae > Bufo > Bufo gargarizans. The sequence goes on from NC_058080.1 coordinate 73,515,112, forward strand.
TGCGCCCTGCCGTGTGCCCATACAGCAGTTTACAATCACAAATGGGGTGTTTCTGTAAACTACAGAATCAGCATAATCAATATTGAGTTTTGTTTGGCTGTTAACCCTTGCTTTGTTACTGGAAAAAATTCATTAAAATGGAAAATCTGCCCAAAAATTTAAATTTTTAAATTTTATTCCAATTTTCCTTTAATTCTCGTGGGGCACCTAAAGGATTAACAACATTTGTAAAATCAGTTTTAAATAGCTTGAGAGGTGTAGTTTCTAAAATGGGGTGATTTATGGGAGGTTTCTAATATGTAAGTCCCAGAAAGTGACTTCATAACTGAACTGGTCCTGAAAAAATTGGATTTTTGAAATTTTCGTAAAAATTGTAAGATTTGCTTCTAAACTTCTAAGCCTTCTAACGTCCCAAAAAAATAAAATGTAATTTTCAAAATTATCCAAACATGAAGTAGACATATGGGGAATGTAAAGTAATAAGTATTTGCTGAGGTATTACTATCTATTATAAAAGTAGAGAAATTGAAATTTGGAAATTTGCTAGTTTTTCCAAAATTTTGGTAAATTTTTATTTATTTTTTATAAATAAAAATGAAATATTTTGACTCAATTTTACCACTGTCATGAAGTACAATATGTGACAAGAAAACAATCTCAGAATGGCCTGGATAAGTAAAAGTTTTTTTAAAGTTATTACCGCATAAAGTGACACATGTCAGATTCTTAAATTTAGGCTGTGTCCTGAAGGTGAAAGTGGCTGTGTCATGAAGGGGTTAAAGCCAGTTTCACTGCTCAATTGAGCAGACAATTGTAGGTAAGTAATGCTGGTGTAATCTGAGGTATGGATATAGTCTAAGGTCTTTTTTGTGGTGCTTACATTTATTTTGTGGTCTATGGTCTGTATTTATTCCGGGAGCTGTTTTTAATTCTGGGGTCTGCATGTATTTTATATAGTGGCTTTGGGGCTGTGTTTACCCTAGGGTCTGTACTCTGCACTCTGGTCGCAGGTTTGTATTCACTTTGGGGTCTGGGTCTGCATTTTGGGGTGCATTCCACAGTTATTCTGGTGTTTTGGATTTATTTTTGGACTGTATTTTGGCATATATTTGTTTTGGGGACATTACTAATGTTGGGGGTTATCAAGGATGTACTGTAGGCACAACTTGTGAAGGAAAGACAGTAGGCTGCATACCGCATTTTTCCCCCGTCAAATAGCCGCCATTCTTTCCTGGATGTCTACGGCGTACCCTGCTGACCAGTGATTGGATCACCCAACAACGCTGGAGCCTGAGGAGGTGAATAAACCACCAGACACCAGTTTCTTGACTCAAAAATGTGGCCATTAACCCATTCATTTTCATATAACATCAATGTTTATCCCATTAGCTTCTGCTCTGCCAAGGACCTAATCACTTTTCTTTATCTTCCTAGGGCAAACTATTCTTATCCTGGATCTTTCGAAAAACCAAACTTGTTTTTCCACTTTTTACTAACCTACCCAAACCTGATATTTCCACTTCAGTATGAAGTACCACCATAACACCTAAGCTGCACTCTCACTGTCTCAGGGTTATAGTCACTCCCTATGCCCGTTCATGCCACCTGCACCTCAAAAACATCTCCAGAATCTGCAATTTTTTTCTGTGGAAATGGTCAAAACTCTTGTTGTTCTAGTTCATACTCATCCTGATTTTATAAGGCTGGGTTCAAATCAAGTTTTTGCCTTATGCTTAACACATACTAAAAAAAAGGATACGTTAAACGGATGTCTCTGACTGATGCCATAGAGTTCCATTGTAAAAAAATGTGTATGTTAACGTGCATCCTTTTTTTCTCCTACATATACATACATGATATGGACCCAGCCTAACTCATTAAGTAATCGGCTTTCCCTCTCTCTACCGGTACAGCTACACTGGTTATGCGACAGCAGTCGTGGCTAGGATCGCAGAGTAGCAGTGGACCCATAGAAATGAATAGGATCACACCACTGGTGTGGTGATCCCATTCCTTTCTATGAGATCACTGCTACTCTGCAGACCTGACCATGACCAAGGTTCCCAACTGTCCAGAAATTTCTGGACAGTCTGTAAAAATAGGCAACTTTTTTCCTTTGTCTGTGAATTGGTATTGGTATTTTTTTTTTACAGGCACTTGATGGTACTTGACTAGATTATTTTGGTGGTAATTATAATCATTTTAATGCTCACAGTAAAGCCTGTATTACACTGCCTGATTTTTTGGCAGATAATCGCTAATAAGTGTCCGCATGAACAGTCATTAGCGATCATCTGGCAGTGTAATACTGCCGACAATGAACGAGCTCGACCATCTGGCGATCCAAATCTTTTGACATGTTAAAAAATGATAATTTGCAGGCGGCAGATTGTGGTGTCTATTTACGATCTTCCACCGCCAAACCACTATACAGCAATGCTGCGGAGGAGATCGCTGTATGTAATAGCAGCAGTCTCCTCTGCTAGTGAGCAGGCTATTACCGGGAGGGAATACTTCCTTCCAGACAATCGTCTGCTACATTGGGCTGTGTAATACAGGCTTAAATGCTGGTAATGAGTTCTTATGAGTATATATTGAGCTATAGACATCTATTACTTATAATCTTTATCATTCATTCTGGTTTTCCAATTTTCCGTTTAGAAAATTTGGCTGTCCGTGATTTTAAGATAAGTTATCCATAAAAAATAAAAAATTCCGGTTGTCAACCCTGGCCATGACATCTGTCCTGTGTGGCCATTGTAGCCATGTCTTTAAAGGCTTTGTACACCTTTTTATTATTGCATTGTACTTAATTTGAGCTAAAAATATATTTTTTTATTGGTCTTTATTAAAAATATTGAATCCTTTTTGCTGTACAGAACTAAGATGCTCTAGAAGCACCCTTTGGATTTTCAGTCTTTTCCGTCAGACCAGGAGCTGACAGGCTCCTTATCTCTGCTCTCTGACATTATAAACACTCATTATAGCTCAGTTCTTAACTTAATGATAAGAATGTGGCTTAAATAAGTATTTATGACCTCTTAGTAATTTAGAGATACGTTTTTTAGATGACCGGCACAAAGTAAAAGTAACAGTACCACAGCTAGAAAAGCAATTAACTCTTTGTGACAGAACAGCTTAATACAGACGTGGACAAAATTGTTGGTACCCTTTGGTCAATGAAAGAAAAAGTCACAATGGTCACAGAAATAACTTTAATCTGACAAAAGTAATAATAAATTAAAATTCTATAAATGTTAACCAATGAAAGTCAGACATTGTTTTTCAACCATGCTTCAACAGAATTATGTAAAAAAATAAACTCATGAAACAGGCATGGACAAAAATGATGGTACCCCTAACTTAATATTTTGTTGCGCAACCTTTTGAGGCAATCACTGCAATCAAACGCTTCCTGTAACTGTCAATGAGACATCTGCACCTCTCAGCAGGTATTTTGGCCCACTCCTCATGAGCAAACTGCTCCAGTTGTGTCCGGTTTGAAGGGTGCCTTTTCCAGACTGCATGTTTCAGCTCCTTCCAAAGATGCTCAATAGGATTGAGGTCAGGGCTCATAGAAGGCCACTTTAGAATAGTCCAATTTTTTCCTCTTAGCCATTCTTGGGTGTTTTTAGCGGTGTGTTTTGGGTCATTGTCCTGTTGCAAGACCCATGACCTGCGACTGAGACCAAGCTTTCTGACACTGGCTAGTACATTTCTCTCTAGAATTCCTTGATAGTCTTGAGATTTCATTGTACCCTGCACAGATTCAAGACACCCTGTGCCAGACGCAGCAAAGCAGCCCCAGAACATAACAGAGCCTCCTCCATGTTTCACAGTAGGGACAGTGTTCTTTTCTTGATATGCTTCATTTTTTCGTCTGTGAACATACAGCTGATGTGCCTTGGCAAAAACTTCGATTTTTGTCTCATCTGTCCACAGGACATTCTCCCAGAAGCTTTGTGGCTTGTCAACATGTAGTTTGGCATATTCCAGTCTTGCTTTTTTATGATTCGTTTTCAACAATGGTGTCCTCCTTGGTCGTCTCCCATGTAGTCCACTTTGGCTCAAACAACGACGGATGGTGCGATCTGACACTGATGTTCCTTGAGCATGAAGTTCACCTTGAATCTCTTTAGAAGTCTTTCTAGGCTCTTTTGTTACCATTCGGATTATCCGTCTCTTAGATTTGTCATCAATTTTCCTCCTGCGGCCACGTCCAGGGAGGTTGGCTACAGTCCCATGGATCTTAAACTTATGAATAATATGTGCAACTGTACTCACAGGAACATCTAGTTGCTTGGAGATGGTCTTATAGCCTTTACCTTTAACATGCTTGTCTATAATTTTCTTTCTGATCTCTTGAGACAGCTCTTTCCTTTGCTTCCTCTGGTCCATGTCGAGTGTGGTACACACCATATCACCAAACAACACAGTGATTACCTGGAGCCATATATATAGGCCCAATGGCTGATTACAAGGTTGTAGACACCTGTGATGCTAATTAGTGGACACACCTTGAATTAACATGTCCCTTTGGTCACATTATGTTCTGTGTTTTCTAGGGGTACCATCATTTTTGTCCATGCCTGTTTCATGAGTTTATTTTTTTACATAATTCTGTTGAAGCATGGTTGAAAAACAATGTCTGACTTTCATTGGTTAACATTTATAGAATTTTAATTTATTATTACTTTTGTCAGATTAAAGTTATTTCTGTGACCATTGTGACTTTTTCTTTCATTGACCAAAGGGTACCAACAATTTTGTCCACGTCTGTATTTTTAATAAAGGCCAATTGAAAAAATGACTTTGGGCCAAAAATAAGTAAAATGCAATCATAAAAAATTGCCTCCAAAGGTGTACATAGCATTTAGCTTCCCGTTCTCTGGTGTATTCTGAATGCAGCAGCCAGGCTCCGATGTCTCCTCCCTGTACCAGTCACTGTACTTCTTACCTATCCAGTATAGAATACAATATAATCTACTCCCCCACACAGCCAGTGCAGCACCCCCTACCCCTCCTCCCTCATCTCTACCTACCACTCTACATGTGCTGGACATTCTGCCAAAGATCTAAAACTGCTGTCTCCAAAACTTCTCTTGTGCTGCACCAGTTCTCTGGAATGTGTTACACTGGGAATCAGATTCATTCCCAACAGGCAGGTATGTCTGCATATACACAGACACCGGCTGAGTGGCTCATGGTTGGACCAATATGGTTGGACCATTGTAAAAAAAAAAAAAAAGGGGGGACACAAAAGGTAAAAGTGATTTTTTTTCCACAATGGGTCATGACATAACGGTTATGACACCAGTCAGGAAATACAGGAGATGTATTTCCTGACTGGTGTCATGACCGTTATAAATGGAGGGGTGGTCATGCACATGCAGCTCTCTACATTCACTTCTATGGGAGTTCTGAAAACAGCCAAAGGCACTAAGACCAAGAGATTATCTTAAAAAAAAACTAAAAAAGTTATCGCGGGGTGCACACTGATAGACATGGCACTGCTTGATAGACATATTACACTTTTTCTCGTAAATATACAATTTCTTAAGCTTAAGCTCAGTATTGCAGCAATTAATCCATTTTGTCCAACCCCTTATCTAAACACTTTTGAAAACTGCCAAGAGGCGCAAAATATGCCTAAATCACATACATCTGGTATATGCCATGTATGCCAGTTTTTTGGTGCAAATTGTGCCAGAATAATTCTGTCCCATTTGGCTTAGTAAACTAACCCCAGGTCTACAAACATTTTTGTGGTTTCTGATCTTTTTTTTTTTTTTTTGGCTGGCTTTTTTGTGTGTTATTTTTTATTTTAGGCAGAAAACACCAGTTTCAGATGTTGTACGAAAGTCTGTGGGAAATATTAAATGCAGGACAAGTAGTCTAGTGGTATTTTCTATACACTGAGTGAATTTTTTTTAGCAAATCCCAGCATGCTCTAGTTCTAGTGCGTTTTCCCTAATTGCCTGACATTTTTTCCCCATACATATAAAAAAAATAAACACCAGGGACAAAACTGTGGGGGAGATTTATCAAAACTGGTGTAAAGCAGAACTGGCTTAGTTGCCCATAGCAACCAATCAGATTCCACCTTTCATTGTCCAAAGGAGCTGTGAAAAATGAAAGGAGGACTCTGATTGGTTACTATGAGCCCCTTTGTGTGTAAATGAACCCTTGGGGAGACATTTTCCAATTGTAATATAATTGTAAGGGCTCCTGTACACGACCGTAGCCTTTTTTGCGCGAAACGCGGATACTGGGCGTGTGCATTCTGCATTTTGCAGAACAGAACATCCAGTCCATAAGGGCTCATTTAGACGGCCATATGTTATTTGTGGTCTGCAAATATCTGTATCAGTTGTTCAGCAAAATTTCCCACATGTTCGCAAAAAACGGAAGGTATGTTTCCATATGTCTTCAGTATTTTGCAGATCCGCAAAAAAAACAGAAGATATTTTAATAAACATTAAAAGGGGATATGACAGGGCATTAAAGTTTGCAGACACAGATTCACAAAATATGGATTTCGTATGCAATCCGCCCTTTTGGTGGTACCATAGACTTAAATGGGGTCACAGACCGCATTTTGAAAACAAGTATAAGACATGTTCTATCTTTTATGTGGACATATGGAACAGACATACAGAAGCGGATAGCACACAGTGTGCTATCTATGGATTTTGCAGTCCCATAGAAGTAAAAGGGTCTGCATCTGATCCGTAAAAATGCTAAACGGATGCGGAAAGAAAAATATACGGTTTTGTGAATGGGCTCTAATAGAACAGTCCTATCCTTGCCCGTAAAGCGTTCTATATTTTTGCAGTTGCTAGAGAATGGACATACGAATGCAGATAGCACTCGGTGTGCTGTCTGCATTTTCTGCGGCCCCATTGAAGTGAATGGGCCTACGTATGCGGAAAAAAAATACGTTTGTGTGCATGAGCCTTAAAACAGTTCTATCTATCCTACTACCTACTATCTTTCCGTTTACGTTCCGTTACCATTCATTTCAATTGATCCGCAAAAAAAACAGAAGGTACTCTGTATGCTTACCGTTTCCGTATTTCCGTTCTGTTCAAAGATAGAACATGTCCTATTATTGTCCGCATAACGGACAAAGATAGTATTGTTCTATCAGGGGTCAGCTGCTCTGTTCCGCAAAAACTGAATGCATACGGACGCCATCCGTATTTTTTGTGGATCCATTTTTGCGGACCACAAAATACTGAAAAAGCTTGAGAAAGGATTCATGCTGGAGCCGAAACGTCGCATCACCAATGGGTGAATAAAAATATAATTTTTTTACTGCAACTTTAGAGTTCTGCTCTATTTTTCTATTATACATTTTGGGTAAGCTTTTCCCTTTGAGCTAGCACCCACTTCCTTTTTTTGGTTGGTGCTGCCATATTTTTATTATATATATATATATATATATATATATATATATATATATACAGTGCTGCCCATAATTATTCATACCCCAGGCAAATTTTGACTTAAAGTTAATTTGATTTAACCAGCAAGTGATTTTTTGACAAGAAATGACATAGGTGTCTCCCATAAGATAATAAGACGATGTACAAGAGACATTATTGTGGGGGGGGGGGGGGGGGGGGGGAAACATTTCTAAGCTTTTATTTACATTTGAGCAAAAAGTGTTCAGTCCAAAATTATTCATACTCTTCACAAACTGTCACAGTCTGTGGGAAAATCAAAAGTTTTATACCATTCCAAATAGTCCAAGCTGTTCTAAAGCATCCTAATTACCCTGATTAATTGGGAACAGCTGTTTTAATCAACTCAACAGGTGAAAAACAGCAGCTCTCTGCAGTTGGTTTGTGGACAGTCATGGCTAAGACAAAGAAGCTCAGTGAGGACCTGCGACTGCGCATTGTGGCTGCTCACAAGTCAGGAAAGGGCTACAAGGCCATTTCTAAATGTTTTCAAGTTCCAGTGGCTACAGTGCAAAGTATTATTAAAAAATACAAGATGTTCCGCACTGTGAAAAAAAAACTGAGGACGTGGTCGGAAGCCAAAAGTGACACCTGTGCTGGCCAGAAGGATAGTTAGAGAGGTGAAAAAGAATCCAAGGATCCCCACCAAGGCCATCCTGGTGAATCTGCTGGTGGCAATGTCTCAAGGCAAACAATCCAACGGACACTGCACACTGCTAGGTTCCACGGATGCAGACAAAGGAGGACGCCACTTCTACAGAAAAGGCACACAAAAGCTTGCTTGGCCTTTGCAAAAGCTCATCTGGACAAAGAAGACTTCTGGTCTTCTGTGTTATGGTCAGATGAAACAAAAATTTAATTGGTCACAATGATGTTTCCTTCATTTGGCATAAAAAAGGAGAAGGCTTCAACCCAAAGAACACCATCCCCACTGTCAAACATGGTGGTGGGAACCTAATGCTCTGGGGGTGTTTTTCAGCCAATGGACCAGGGAACCTAATCACAGTAAACGGCACCATGAAAAAAGAGCAATACATGAGGAGTCTCAACGACAACATCAGGCAGTCTGCAGAGAAACTTGGCCTTGGGCACCAGTGGACATTTCAGCATGACAATGACCCAAAACACACAGCAAGAGTGGTGAAGAAATGGTTAGCAGACAACATTAACGTTTTGGAGTGGCCCAGCCAGAGTCCAGACTTGAATCCAATTGAGAATCTGTGGAGAGAGCTAAAGATCAGGATGATGGCAAGAAGACCCTCCAACCTGAAAGATTTGGAGCTCATTGCTAAAGACAAATGGGCAAAAAATACCTGTGGAGACCTGCAAAAAGCTGGTCTGCAATTATAGGAAGCGTTTGATTGCTGTAATAGCCAATAAAGGCTTTTCTATTGATTATTGTGAAGGGTATTAATAATTTTACACTGGACACTTTTTGCTCACATGTAAATAAAAGCTGAGAAATGTATTTTTTTCCCACAATAATGCCTCTTTTGGGAGACACCTATGTAATTTTCCGTAGGAAAAAAAAATTACTTGCTGGTCGAATAAAAGTAACTTTAAGTCAAAATTTGCCAGGGGTATAAATAATTATGGGCAGCACTGTATATATAGATATATAGCTATAATTTATTAGATTGTTTATTCCTAAGAGATAACTGAACAGAATATTATAATATCACACAAAGCTTATATTATCATATAAATCATTATCAGCACAAAAAAAACTGAAAAACACTTTTAAAAATCACGAATCCATTTCTACAAAAGACTACAATCCGTGCTCCATTCTATGGCAGCAACAAAAGCCCAGGCGAACGCTTGACGTCTATGCAGTGGAGGCTGTGGTTCCTCAGGCTGGACACCAGATGGCGCTGCGCTCTTCCTATTATACCACTGCTCTGTCTCTCGCTCAGCTCTCTCAGCCACTCCTCCTGTAGAGTTCTACTGGAGACACGTATCCGGGCGGCCAATAAGGAGCGCCGTCTACAGGATCTCTGACGTCATAGCAGACAGGGCCGGCGGCCACTCGTGCTCGGGTTATGGCGCTGTGCAGAACATGAGCGGCGACAGGTTTAACGTTGGCGATCACTAGGGTTTCGCCATGAAGTGCACAGAGGCGGGGGGCGCCCGTTATCGCGCATGACGAGGTGATCGTTGTTACCGGAGAGGACGCGTGGTCACAGCAGATCCGGCGTGCGCTGGGTTAATCGCGGCCGCCGTGTGCGGGAGGATTGGGCGGGCTTGCTGCTGTAGATCGATGTGAAGACCGGAGGAGGAGGAGACCCAGGCCGTCAGGTTAGGACCGTGTGTGTAACAGTAGGGCCTTGCGGGGAGTGAGGGGTTAATGCCTGGTGCGCGTGCCTTCCAAGCAGGCGGTGGTTTTTCCGGTCTGCTGGGACTGCAAGGGTTAAGCTCTTTGGTAACTTGGTTGCTCCTGGCCTGTGGTTGGGGGTGAGGGGCTTGTTTTGTGTATTAGGCTTCTGTTTGTGGATAGTTTTGGGTTTATTTAGTAATACTGTTCCTGGCTCCTCTATAGCACCTATTTTATATCTGATGTTCTTTTCTTCTGATCAATAGTCACCATCCAGGAGGCTCTGCCTAGTAGGATGTCCATTGGAAGTTGTCTAATAAAGAAAACCACCGCTCATATTGCGTATTAGGGAATATGGATGTTATGGAGGGTCTCTACTACTTGGGGCCCGTTCATACTTGGGTTGAAATCTGGTAGCTCACCGTATCCGGCATTGCTGGATTAGATCGCGTATTGCCGGATACCCATTGACTATACAGAGATCCGGCCACTTCCTTGCAGAAAAAACGTTGCGCGAATTCCAAACGTACATATGAGCGGGGTCTGAGAGTGGTTCCCACTCCTCACCTAGCCTGGTAATGTCAACTGGGGAGACATGTGGTGGAGACATGTGGCAGTGTGAAGCTTTAGCCCACCCGTGAATGTCATGGCCAATGTTTCTACCAGTGGGGTGTATCTTGGTGAGACCGCCACAGGATTTGTGGTAAATATTGGATCATGTGGACCAATCTCCAGTGATCCTAAGAATGGAACGGCAGTGCCTATGTCAGTCCACCGCTTCGTTCATTTCTATGGGGCTGAGCGCTTCACGGTTTCCATTCACATGGCTGCCAGCCACCATGATTAATTTACTTTGGGTGGCAGATGTAGCTCAGTAGTTTCAGTGAAGCTGAGGCCTAAATGTCCCTAACTGCATCCAAATACAGTAGGTATAGACCATTCCACTATACCAATGTGGCCTATGAGTGACACCTAAAGATCTCCATGCTTGTAGGTCACCTACTTTTGCCACAAGTGCTAGTGGACTTTAATGATAGAGTCCAGCACTGGGCAGGAGGTATGATGGCCCAGAATGTAATGGTGACCATACGCCTTCAATAGCTAAAGGTTTGTTTAGCCAAAAGCTATCTCTTTTAAGCTCATTTGTAATGTGTTTAGTATGAGGAGGAAGGATAAAGCGTCTGCCAGGAACAGGTCAGGACTTTGCTTTGGGGACCTCCCTCTCTGTTTGCACAACACTGCACTAAATGAATGTGAAAGGGAGTGAGGCAGAAGTTGCACTGTAGCTTGTTTGGCCCAACCACCCTTCTACAACCTTAGTGGCCAGCCCTTCTATAAATGGCATGTCACAGTTGGAGGAACCATGTATAGAGTTTGCAGGAGCTTTGTTATGCTTCTAGTTCGGCCTTAGTGGAGACCAAAAAAGGACTTAGTGGAGACCAACAAAGAAGTTGAAAAATTGCCAGACTAAATTTACAAAATTTTAAAAAAACGTAAAAAGCTGTCCATTCTGACATTTGATGAGATTCTGATAACATGGAGGACTCATTTTTTTTTTCGTTTCTTTGGTGTTGTCAAGGAAATGTTATTGAAGTCTGTGCCTCTGTATCTCCACATAATATCCAACTTCTAATGTGATCTTGAAGACCCTTTCTTCTGTTAGATGTGTTGGAGAAGTTTCATGTAGGGTGATAGTTGATTTTCATCTTCCATTATCTACATGAGTGATTGGTGGAGCAGTCCTAGGAGAATGGTGCATTAACGTCTCGAACACTTCCTGTATCCTGCAGATAGGGGGAAGTTCTAGTCATTGTTATTTTATGTCAGCCCACTGTCACATTTGTGTTTGGAGATAAGTAGACTTGGATGGTGTTTCCATGTGTGCTTGGTAAGTGTAACTTCTCAGAGCTGTGGAGTGTCTGGAGCACATGTTCTATGTATACTAAGTAGTTGCACTTAACGTTATACACATATACTGTGAGGCAATTGGTTTAGACAGACTAATAATGATCATCAATTCTCTGAGTGTTAGACCATGTATGAATGGTTGGTCTACTGCAACTTTTACAAACTGCTTTGTATTATATTGAATTTTTAGCACCAATTGAGTAATATAGAGAGATGTCCGCTGAAATCCATTTGTGTGATACAGTCAATCAAATGATAATGTAAAGTTTTATGAATGAGCCATCAGTTTTTATAATATATTTTTTTTATATGCTTTAAGTTGGCTTTTCTGCACAGAAATCCTCACGGAAAATCCAAGCTTAATCTGCAACATGTGTAGGTAGCCTTGGAGTTGTCAACTTCCACCTCGTCTTCATTCACCTACTGCAAAGTTAAAATGGGCCCAACTTTCCCCCACTGGCATGACGCAGGTGTCAGGGGAAAGATCAGTCAGGCCTTTTTTAGTGTTTTTCTTTCTAAATGCCGTTTCCTTGACATTTTGGCGAATTTTCCACCCTTGCTAGCAGTGCAGTACCTCTGTAGAATACTCCACACATGGCATGTAGGTCCTTGGTCCAAGGACAGAAATGCATTAACCAAGGAAACTTCTGGAGACTATATCTAAATATGTTTATATTTGTAGAAAAATCGGAATAAGGCAAGCTGCGGGTTGAGTACGTGAATATGACCACCTCCATGCTGCTTAACTCCTTAGCTGAGCTTCAGTATTTGTTCCTCCCTCCATGCCATTTCCTTCAACTTTTGGTGAACTATCCACCCTCTTATTTGCAAGCATTACAGTACCTCTGTAGAGCAAAGTTCTATACAGATTTGAATTATTCAGTAGCTTTAGGTCCTCATTCTAATGACAGAAAAGTATTTACCAAGGAGAGAATCGGAGGACTATGGCCCTGATTTATCATACCTTCACTCCAGAATTCTGGTGTCAAAAAGTTGCAAAAACAGGTTAGCTATGTTAGTGAGTTTCACTCCAGATTTATCATTGAGAATTTATTTTATTTTTTTTAATTTTTTTTTTTAAATCCAGGGGGAGGGTGTGGAGTAGGTATTCTCGAGGAGCTTCTCTAGATAAAATTGTTAAGTCCAAGGATAAGACAAATTTATCACGTAATATGAGACGTTTGATAAATGTGGCATAAAGTACTCCACCACAGACTCGCGCAAAATTGATAAATGATAAATTTCTTTTGTAGAAAAATCTGATTCATGAGGTAGGCTGAGGGATGAGTACATTGGTATGACCACAGCCATACTGCTTTAGTCCATATCTGAATTTTAGTATTTGTTTCCTCCTCCATTTCCTTGACCTTTTGTTGAATTCTCCACCCCTTTTGTTTGCCAGCAGTACAGTACGTCTGTAGAATCCTCCTTGGCTTTGAACTGTGCAGTAGCATGTAGGTCCTTGCTCCATTGTCAGAAAGACATTTACCAAGGAGACATCTGAAGACTCATAAAATGTAAATTTGTTTATTTCTAGAAAATTCTGGTTACTAAGGCCCCTTTCACACGAGCGTGACGGATTGGCTCCGGATGCGTTCAGGGTGCGTTCAGTGAAACTCGCACCATTTTGCAAGCAAACTCAGTCAGTTTTGTCTGCGATTGCGTTCAGTTTTTTTCCGCGTGGGGCAATGCAGTTTGATGCGTTTTTCATGCTCGTGATAAAAAACTGAAGGTTTACAAACAACATCTCTTAGCAACCATCAGTGAAAAACGCATTTCACCCGCACTTGCTTCCGGATGCAATGTGTTTTTCACGCAGCCCCATTCACTTCCATGGGGCCAGAGCTGCGTGGAAAAATGCAGAATCTAAAACGTGCTGCGATTATCACGCAACGCACAAGTGATGCGTGAAAAACAACGCTCATGTACACAGACGCATTGCACCTGCGCGGAAAACTCGCTTGTGTGAAAGGGGCCTAAGGCCTCTTTCACACAGGCATTACGGATTGGGGCCGGATAGGATGCGGGTGTGTGGCGGGGAAATCGGGTGATTTTTAGTCAGTTTTAATTGCGTTGCTTGGTTCATTTTTATTTATTTTTTCTGTGCAAGTGCAATGCGTTTTGCACGCGTGTGAGAAATAACTAAATGTGGTACCCAGACCCGAACTTCATTGAAGAACTTTGGGTTAGTTGTAGTGTAGATTTTATTATTTTCCCTTATAACATGGTTATAAGGGAAAATAATAGCATTCTTTAATACGGAATGCTAAGAGTAATGTCAATTGAGGGTTAAAAAATAAACTCTCCTCCATAGCTGCCGGTCTCTGCTCTTTCTTCAGGACCTGTGGTGACGTCACTGGGCTCATCACATGGTCCAATCACATGGCCCATCACCACGGTGATGGACCACGTGATGTGACGTCACCACAGGTCCTTTAACCGGCAGCTCATGATTAAAGAAGTAAGAATAGACCGGCAACTACGCGATCAAGAGGAGGAGGGGAGTTAAAAAAAATTTTTTTTTTTACCCCTTCAGCCCTATTTTACTAAGCATTCTGTATTGAGAAAGCTATTATTTTCCCTTATAACTATGTTATAAGGGAAAAATAATAAAGATCGGGTCGCCAGCCCGACCGTCACCTAGCAACTGTGCGTGAAAATCGCACCGCACTTGCTTGTGGATGCTTGCGATTTTCACGCAGCCCCATTCGCTTCTATGGGGCCTGCGTTGCGTGAAAGACGCACAAAATAGAGCATGCTGTGATTTTCACGCAACGCACAAGTGATGCGTGAAAATCACCGCTCATGTGCACAGCCCCATAGAAAGGAATGGGTCCGGATTCAGTGCGGGTGCAATGCGTTCACCTCACTCATTGCACCCACGTGGAAATTTCTCCCATGTGAAAGGGGCCTGAGGGTTGAATAGGTCAGTATGCATGCTGCTTTATCCTTTATTTGATAGAAACGTAGTGTTAATCCAGTACTGAGCCAGATACGTCTAAGGACACACGACCATGTCTGTATTGTGGTCCACAAACCAGGGATCTGCAAAATATGGAAGCCTTCTGTATGCATTTTCTCACTCTTATCCATAGAAATGACTAATCTTGGTCCCAGTACAGACAAGAATAGGATGTGCAGATGCGGACATACATGGAGGACATCCGTGTCTTGCCCATTTTTATTTTTTTTGCTGACCCGTGGAATTGAATTGGCCTGTGTGCTAGCCGCAAAAAAAAAATGCAGATCGAACACAAATGCTAAATCGGTCATGTGCATGAAGCCTTAAGAGTTGCATCGGCTATGAGCTGAGGGCAGAGGCTTGGCGGTACACTAACCACATCTATACTGTATTTCTAGGGATGAGCAAACTTTGTGTTTCAAGTTTGGCGTACAAGGTTCGGGTTTGGATTATCTAAAAATTCCGTTATGGATTCTGCTACCATGGACCATAAAAGTTATGGTCCTTGGTAGGTGATTCCATAACTGAATTCTTAGCCTGGACCTTGTATGCTGAACTTGAAACACAAAGTTCGCTCGGCACTACGTATTTCCATGATGCTCACAATTTTGTGACTACGGTACTTATTTTCAGTTTTCATACAGAAAAAGAAAAAAGCAGTATTTGTGCCATTTATAATGTGTTTTTAAATAACACAGTAATTTGCAAAATAAATATTTTACGACAAGAGCTGCAATATTTTTTAGATCAGTGTTTTTTGTGCTTGTGACATTAAATCTATATATACAAACTAAAAAGACAGGGTGGCATTAGCAGGAGGTGCTCAAACCCACATGCAGTCGTGCATATATACAGGGGAGCAAATCCTGCACTTGTGGCCCGTTGCTAATGGCGATCCCCAGCAAAATGCATACGGTGGAGGATGCCCGCGGCGAACCACAAGTACCACAATAGACATCTCACACAAGGTAACAAGTGCGTATGTCATAATCAATATAACAAAAAAATAACAAATACAGGTGCACTCTGCAGTCTCACTAAACCCTCAAACTGATTTTAAAATTGAGAGATTAGTCAACATGTCCTACGGTGTAGAACATGTCTAAGCCCGGGCACCACGTCAAGGTTTCTCAAGTAGCCCGAGACCTCGGGCTACTTGAGAAACCTTGACGTGGTGCCCGGGCTTAGACATGTTCTACACCGTAGGACATGTTGACTAATCTCTCAATTTTAAAATCAGTTTGAGGGTTTAGTGAGACTGCAGAGTGCACCTGTATTTGTTATTGTTTTGTGACATGAAATCTAGTTCTATGCCTAAGTCACTATATCGGGTACATCTGATTGTTCACAATGGGTGATGATTAGGTCTCGTTCTGGAAAATAGATCACCTGACCTGCTCCTACTTCTACTTTACATACAATTCCATGTTTGAACAGAGTAGCTAATATTTAACCCCTTAAGGACGAAGCCCCATTTTTCAAATCTTACTAGTGTCACTTTGTGGTAATAACTTTGTAATGCTTTTTTGAGATTTCGTTGTGACACATCATACTTCATTTAATGGTCGATTTTAGTCAATGTATTTTAATTGTATTTATAAACAAAATTAGCAATTTTCCACATTTGAATTTCTCTGCTTTTAGGGCAGATAGTCTCTCACAAAATGATTAATACCCAACATATGTCTACTTTTATAGACATGTGGCATAATTTAGTTTAGCAGCAATTTTACAAGTTTCCAAGAAAATTTCCAAATCCTATTTTTTAGGGATCAGTTCAAATCTGAAGTGGCGTTGAAAGTCCTATACATTACAGCACCACCTCCCCTCCTAAATCACTCCATGTTAAAATCTGCAACCTCTTAGTATTCAAGAGGGCATTTAGGAAGTTTGACCCTTTAGGCGTTTAACAGAAAGTAACGCAAAATGTTGGTGAAATTTAAAAAAAAATTCAGCAGATTTTCAATTTTAATCAACATGCAGGGTTTTTGAAACTATACCCTAGCCCCAAGGAACTCTGTTAAGGATGTACTGATAATTTTTGACCCCACAGGGGCTCCCTGTGTAAACCGCCAAGATGCCGAGTTCACTACTGACTGAAGCATCTAAGGGGTTAAAAGGCCAGATTGTTGCCAGCACTGATCTAGGCCGTTGAAGCAGGGTATCGGCTGTATATTACAGCTGACACCCACTGATGTTGGTGGCACATTTTCTGAGCCTTTGCCATAGCCATGCCGTAAGTACGCAGCATGGTGCATGTACTGCTTGCCATGCTGTATTATGGCATGGTGCAGAAAGCAGTTAAATAAAATTTTTCTTCATTAAGAACTTCCCTACTGCTGCACGACCATATACTTTGGCAGTAGGGACTTTAAAGATGGCGCCCCCCCCAGAGGGGAGTGGGTGCTATAGCCACCATGTGCCTGCTGTTTCACACAGCAGACACCCAGGAGTAATGTCTGCGATCAGCGATAACGCCAACTGCAGACATTTAAACTCTTAGATGCCGCGGTCAAATGTAACCATGGTATCTGAGAGATTAAAAATTTAAGCTTGCAGCACTCCTGGGGCTGGATTGGGTCCCCTGTTCGACGATCAGGGGACTCATTGGTTTATATTAAAAGTCCTGGTCTTGCTGAAGAAATCGGGCCTTTCAGAGTTGTGGTTCCTATGGAGCCCTGCAGGTGGCAGGGCTCTAAGTACATAGAAATAGAGCTTTGAATTGCTTTTCCAATTCAGTGCAATCAATTGCAGAAGCAAAATAAAGGGCTTCTGTAATCAGAAACCTTGTTATTAAACTGACTTTAGACGTGCTAATGGTCAGCTGAAGCTGACAGTCTTTGACCCTTCTTTCTACGTGCCCCTGTTCTTGTGAAAAATAAGCTTTATGCTTTTTTTTTTTTATGCAAATGATCCCCTAGGAACAATGTCGGTGTTGCCCTTACTCCTAGAGGCTCCATTCTCTCTTCTTTGGCCTCATCATGTTGATTGACAGGACCAGGCAGGATGATGTGAACACTCAATCGGCATGATGAGGGCGTGGCTTAACCACTTCACGACCGCCCATTGACTATTAACATACTATGGGCGGTCCTTTATCTCTGAATGGACGTTCTGGAACATCCATTCAGAGGTGGCAGCTGCACGTTAATCGTGCAACTGCCGAGCGGGGGGGGGGCCCGCTGTCAGTGACAGCAGGGCACTCCAGAGAGAAGGCAGGGACCGTTCCTCAATGTCCCTGCCTTCTAGATCGCTGTATACACAGCACTCAACAGTGTAGTTCCGGCCCGGTGGTCATGTGACCATGTGAGTGCAGGTGCTGTCGGGCCTGCACTGAGGCTGTACAGCCTTTCTTGGAGGGGGGGGGGGGGATTTCCCCTGTAACAGGGGCCACTATGTCGGCCCCAGTTACAGGAGAAATCAATACTGAAAAAAAAAAGTGAAGTTAAATGTCCCCCAAAGTGTAAAATAAATAAAAGGTTTCACATGTAAAAATAAAATAAAATTCCCCAATTAAGTAATGTCTGTGAAGGTTCTCATTTATCCAGGTCATGGTATATCTGTATATCTACAGATATACCAATTCATTAATAATAAATATTTTTTTTTAAATGCTATTAGTTTTAAAGTGAAAACAAAAGTGTGTGTGTATATGTGTGTGTGTGTGTGTGTGTGTGTAATATAGATAGATAGATAGAAAGAAACAGAAAAATCCGGAATGCACTCCAAGATAAATGTGAAACAAGTGATTTATTCACCCATAAAAGGCGCAACTCGCGACGTTTCGGCTCACAGAGCCTTTCTCAAGCATGGAAACAGTGAAAGTGTGGGTATTATAAAAGACATTTCATTAATGTGAAACCAATCAAGTAGAAGTTGCAATTAACATCCAATTACATACATCTGTTACAGACATCTAAAGTGCACGTGCGTCAAATGACATGTGTCATGTGATCTATATTCTCAGAATAAGAATCTTTTTATACAAAATATAATGCCAGTGAAGACCATAATAAAACAGTGATATGAGGAGGGATGCGGATCAAAGAAATAATGCCGGAAGGAGCAATAGCGTCCACATAGACCGTAATGCTGATTTAGCGTCTCCATCTCTTCAATGCGCAAGTCCAGCAGAGCGTCATCTTGTGAGTCAAGTTGCTGACGCATGCGTTCTGTAGTATCACACAAAAAACGCCATCTTGATTAAGGGCAAGTTGCCCTACATATTACCAATGTGAGCTGTACCTGATATCAACAAAATTAGGTAAGTAACTGTAGTAGGGATCTCCTACCTATTTTTAATGTCAGTGGATGGACGGAGATCCCACCCTGCCGAGAGGGACACCGAACCAGAAGGCCAAAGGTATCGACAGGAGACACTTCCATGGACCATATCGACATCAACGGCCAAACCACTGACAAAAAGACCAGCTACAGGGAAATCATCCCTAAATAAGGGACAGCATCACAATCGGACAATAATGGAGATACCACATATAATGATAGAAATTATAAATCTGGATTAGAGCATATAGAAGAGACACAAGACGTGCGTTCTGATATCCATTGTCTCCAACGAGCATAATTCATAGATCCGCATCCAACATCAGGTGCATTAAAATGTTCTAAAAGGCAAAGAGAAAAATTACATGTTGTTATTCATATAAACTATATTAGAATTATATATTAACCTTTCACAGTTCTCTTGCACGTTTATACATTCCAGAGAGGGACAAATTGCACACGGGGAGGACGGGGAGCGAACCATGGATCCCAAGACTCTCACCTGAACTCTGTTTGCTCTAGCGAATTCTCACTTAAAAAAGTGGGTTTAATTAATAAAAGTGCGTTCTACCCTAATGTGAATGAGCCTGCGATAGAGGCCTACATCTCTGCAGTAAAAAGAGATATTAGGGAACTCAAATCCCGTCTTGGGGACATGGATAGATTCAATCACCCGAATCTGACAACTGCAGAGATTGAGGCACTATCTCAACTCCGAAGCAATCCTCATTTAACGATTAAACCGGCCGATAAAGGCGGAGGTATTGTAGTACTTGACACATCCAAATATATCAGTGAAATTGTACGCCAACTGAGTGATACTAGTGTATATGACATATTACATGGTGACCCTAAATTCAGTATTATGAATAGTATTTGTCAGATCCTATCCGATGCGGTGGCCGGGGGCATTATAGATGAGGGGTTGAAGGAGTACTTGACGGTCTCCTTTCCCATCACTCCGGTTATATACATACTGCCGAAAGTCCACAAAAGTCTTGTGGATCCCCCCGGCCGCCCCATCGTATCTGGATCTGATTCTGTGTTCAGTAGAATAGCCATCTTTCTGGATAAATTGCTAAGAGAGTTTTCGACTGCTGGTCGATCATATATTAAAGACACAGGTGAATTTTTACAACAGTTGAGAAGTATTGATATTAATAATATGCAAAATTTAACTCTTGTATCGTTTGATGTTGTATCATTATACACATCAATAGGACATGAAAAGGGTATTGCTGCGGTCAATAAATTCTTAGACAATTCGCCTGTCACATCAAATGCTAAGTATTTTATTAACAATATGTTGAGATTGATCTTGGAGAAAAATTATTTCTTATTTCAAGATACTTTTTATAATCAGAAGCGTGGCGTTGCGATGGGGTCAAACGTGGCCCCAACGTACGCCAATATATATATGCGCCACATGGAGGAGGACTTTATCTATGTATCCCACCACTTTCGGCATGTTCTGAGGTGGTGGAGGTACATAGATGACGTCTTCCTCCTGTGGACCGGTACAGAATCTCAATTGATCGATTTTCATGCTTATTTAAACAGCATCGATGTGGATTTGCAATACACTATATCCTTTTCCAAAACAGAATTGTCCTTTTTGGATACTAATGTACGATTGATTGATGGTTCTATCCATACGGGCCTGTATGTCAAGATGACTGATAGAAATACCCTTTTACGGTTTGAAAGCAATCATCCGCGTAGTTTAGTTGAGCATTTACCTTATTCACAATTTTTACGCACAAAGCGTATTGTATCGGACCCGATTGAATTTGCTGCCACTTTGGAGAAAATGGCAGATAAATTCAAGGAACGTGGCTATCCTCGCCGACTGTTGAATAAACATAAAAATAAAATTCTACATACCGATACTGAGGTTGCTCCTACTGCCACTCCTAAAATACGTAGGATACCTTTTATGTCCACATTTTGCGATCACAGTGTGGTGATAGGACGTATTTTGAGGGACAATTGGAGCATTTTGAGCAGATCCATACAGGATATACCTGAGTTTGGAGTCCCCCCACTTATGTCCTATCGTAAAAATAAAAACATTAAAGACCATTTAGTGAGGGCAGATGTTGGCCCCAAGAAGGTCAGCATACAGCGGACATTGGCACCTTTGGGTCTTGGATGTTTTCCTTGCCTCAACTGTGTAAATTGCCGTTACATTTGTAAATCTAGATCCTTCATACATCCTGTTACACATCATGAATTCCCTATTAAATTTCATCTAACGTGTTCATCATCATATGTCATTTATATATTGTCCTGTCCATGTAATTTAATCTACGTAGGGGAAACAACAACAGAATTAAAACTGAGACTAAACAATCATAGAAATTCCATCAGAAAAAAACGCACTGATTTACCTGTAGCCAGACATTTCGGATCCCTCCAGCATAGTGAGCGTGATCTGAGATGCTGGATAGTTGATCAGATCACGCTCCCTAGGAGAGGAGGTGATCGCTCAACAATACTTAAAACAAGAGAATTGCGGTGGATTTATGATCTAGATAGCTTACACCCTAGAGGTCTCAATGTAGAGTTCAGGTGAGAGTCTTGGGATCCATGGTTCGCTCCCCGTCCTCCCCGTGTGCAATTTGTCCCTCTCTGGAATGTATAAACGTGCAAGAGAACTGTGAAAGGTTAATATATAATTCTAATATAGTTTATATGAATAACAACATGTAATTTTTCTCTTTGCCTTTTAGAACATTTTAATGCACCTGATGTTGGATGCGGATCTATGAATTATGCTCGTTGGAGACAATGGATATCAGAACGCACGTCTTGTGTCTCTTCTATATGCTCTAATCCAGATTTATAATTTCTATCATTATATGTGGTATCTCCATTATTGTCCGATTGTGATGCTGTCCCTTATTTAGGGATGATTTCCCTGTAGCTGGTCTTTTTGTCAGTGGTTTGGCCGTTGATGTCGATATGGTCCATGGAAGTGTCTCCTGTCGATACCTTTGGCCTTCTGGTTCGGTGTCCCTCTCGGCAGGGTGGGATCTCCGTCCATCCACTGACATTAAAAATAGGTAGGAGATCCCTACTACAGTTACTTACCTAATTTTGTTGATATCAGGTACAGCTCACATTGGTAATATGTAGGGCAACTTGCCCTTAATCAAGATGGCGTTTTTTGTGTGATACTACAGAACGCATGCGTCAGCAACTTGACTCACAAGATGACGCTCTGCTGGACTTGCGCATTGAAGAGATGGAGACGCTAAATCAGCATTACGGTCTATGTGGACGCTATTGCTCCTTCCGGCATTATTTCTTTGATCCGCATCCCTCCTCATATCACTGTTTTATTATGGTCTTCACTGGCATTATATTTTGTATAAAAAGATTCTTATTCTGAGAATATAGATCACATGACACATGTCATTTGACGCACGTGCACTTTAGATGTCTGTAACAGATGTATGTAATTGGATGTTAATTGCAACTTCTACTTGATTGGTTTCACATTAATGAAATGTCTTTTATAATACCCACACTTTCACTGTTTCCATGCTTGAGAAAGGCTCTGTGAGCCGAAACGTCGCGAGTTGCGCCTTTTATGGGTGAATAAATCACTTGTTTCACATTTATCTTGGAGTGCATTCCGGATTTTTCTGTTTCTATAATACTTGAGGTATTGCCGCTACCTTATACTGGATAGTGCACCCACATTCAGGTTGATGCTCCCGCTGGACTTCTTCGTTTCTATCTATCTATATATATATATATATATATATATATATATATATATATATATATATATATATATATATATATATATATATATATATATATATATGTGTGTGTATATGTATGTGTGTGTGTATATATATATATATATATATATATATATATATATGTGTGTGTGTGTGTATATGTATATATATATATATATATATATATATATATATATATATATATATATGTATGTATGTGTATCGATGCGTCCGTAACAACCAGCTCTATAAAAATATCACATGACCTAACTCCTCAGGTGAACACTAAAAAAAATAGTGCCAAAAACGCAATTTGTCACTTAACATCACATAAAGTGCAACACCAAGCGATCCAAAAGGCGTATGCCTCCCAAAATAGTAGCAATCAAACCGCCACCTCATCCTGCAAAAAATGGGACCCAACCTAAGAAAATCATTAAAAAGCAAAACAAAAAAAGCTGTGGCTCTGACTATGGAGACACTAAAAGATCATTTTTGTTTGTTTAAAAAATGCTATTATTTTGTAAAACTTAATAAGAAAACGTATACATATTAGGTATTGCCACGTCCGTAATTGTCTGCTCTATAAAAATACCACATGAACTAACCCCTCAGGTGAACGTAATATAGAGCAATTAAAATTCATATGTACCCCAAAATAGTACAAAAAAAAACTGGCACCTTATCCCCTAGTTTCCAAAATGGGGTCACTTTTTGGGAGTTTCTACTGTAAGGGTGCATCAGGGGGGCTTCAAATTCCACATGGCATCTAAAAGCCAGTTAAGCAAAATTTGCCTTCCAAAAACCATATGGCGCTCTTTTTTTTTTTTTTCTGTGCGTTGCCGTGTGCCCTTACATCAGTTTACGACCACATGTGGGGTGTTTATGTAAACCAGACCACTGCAGGAAATAAGGTACTTTATTGAACATGGCAATGTTGAAAGCTTAAAATGCTAAAAGCAGGTGACAAATTCCCTTTAATTATAACTTTTAGTGAATTGGGACATTTATTAAACCTGCTTTTAAAAAAAAAAAAAAAAATTATTCCAATTTAAATTTAGTCGGAGTCGGTTCATTTTTTCTGACTCCAGGTACCCAAAATTGACTCCGACGCCACAGCCCTGTGGAAAACTGTTGACCTTGTCATACACATAATTTAGGCTTAAACTTCCACAAAGATGAAAATTGTTTCTCAGTTTGCTGGAATTTACAGAGTTATTTTCCTGTTACTATGTGTTTTGCCTGTTCTTTTGGTGCCTTCAATTGGTGTCAGTAGTCAACCTGGTGGTTTACTGCAGCGAAGTCCACATTACTGTATCGGGGTTAAAAGGTGAATACCATGGAGCTGCCAGGATAACGCTCATAGGCTTAGCCCAAAGTCAAACCAGTTGGTTCCACACCTAGTGCCATAACACTATATGTATCAATCTGCCCAGCTCCTGCGGCTCTATAGTATGCTGTCTGCAGATTGCTCCGTGTTTCCATGGTGACTGGTTCCTTTAAATATAGATAGCGACAAGTTCCTTTAAATATAGATAGGGACACAGAAAAATTAAAAATAACCACCAAAAATTATTTGATGGTGCTCTCCCATTAGCCATTGTCTGATATTAGGAAAAATTCTAGGTAAACCAATGTAGTTTCATTTTTGTAGCTGCACAGATAGCCCAATTTTAGTTCACGTGTTTCCATAGTATTTTGAGTGATAAAGGGGCTGGCTGTCTGGTTCAATTCATTAGCTGCTAGTGCCCTTCTGTGTGTCCAGATCAGCCATGATGGAGAAGGGGTCTGGCTTAGCTAATCAGTTACACCAGGCAGCCAGTCCTTCATTACGTCAACAAGACACAGCAGGACAAAGCTTTTTGCCTATGTCAGAACACCATCACTTGGACAGCAGAAGCATTTAATCGTGCATTTGAAAAGCAATTAAGAACTTTTTCTGGCATTGGGCAATGTCTTGAAAGGGTTATTCCAGATAGATCAAGTTATCCTTTATCTGCTGGAGAGAGAATAGGTGGACTAATCCCAAGAACGGGATTCCCGTGTGGCCGGTTAAGCATGCACAATGTCGCTTCATTAATCTGAGACTGCCGGACAGAGCTTGGCTCTCTGGCAGGTCCCATAAATTATGAATAGCCCGTGGTACATATGCGTTACCATTGCTCTATTCAGATAAGGGACACAGTACCCCCATTCTTGTGATAGGTGGGAGTCTCAGCAGTTGCACCCCCACTGATCTAACAGTTATCTCCTACCTCTTTGTCAATGTTTATTATTATTATTATTTTTTTTTTTTTTAAGAGGTAATGAAAAATTCAATAAATTTAAGTAGACTGTGGATTTCTTTTCAGGTTCAAATTTTTTTGTGGGATCTGAGGACAATTTAATGTCCACTGAAACAGCTGGATCTTTCATCAAATTATGTCTAAAGACCCTTTCACATTAGGTTTGTTAAGTCTACTCCTATGCATGTATTTTTTATTAACCCATCCAGTCATGCACCTGAACAGCTACAGTCATTTTTTAAAAAGTACACAGAATTTTATGGTTTCATGTATCAAGACATAATAAGAATACATCTGCCCTTTAAAAGGTCTTAAAGTTAGGTAAAGACAACATCAGCTGAACAACACGTGACAAATCACACCGTGCCCTTAATTATATAACAAAAACTAGGCCAAAATGCTGAAATTGGATGTGACAAACTAAAGAGGTCTTTCCACCTCAGACAATGGAGGCATATTGCCCCCATTCTCTGATAGGTGCGGGTACCACCTGCACCGAGAACAGAGCCCCGACAGTTGTGGAGGGCACATGTGCAGCTGCTCTCCATTAATTTCTATGGTGCCGCCAAAAATAGCTGAGCACTTGCTCGGCTATTTCAGTCGGCCCCATAGAAATTAATTGGAGTGGTGGCCGCGCGAGCGCGGTCCGCTCCCATTCACTACTATGGGGAGAGCGCTTGGTGGTGGCCGGACCGGGGTTCCTCCAGTCACTACCTCCCCCGCTCGGTTCTCGGGGTGTGGGTCCCAGAGGTGGGACCCACACTTATTAGGCAATGGGGACATATCCTAGCGATATGCCCCAATTGTCTGAGATGGGAATACCCATTTCTAAGTGTACCCTTATTGCTTTCATTAGAAGTGAGAGGGTAGGTAGCAGCCGGGTGTTGCTACTCAAATGCCCTTGATTAACTGATCATCAGCCATTGTGACCACCTCTATAAAAACAGAAGTTTTGGCAGTTTGCTGCTCTGGAGTGTGTTACCTCAGTATTAGGAAGAAAAGAGATCACCAATAATCTAAGTAAAGATGAGCAAATTGATTCTAAAATGTGGGAATTCATCTGTAATTTATTTCAAAATTTCTGATTCTGCCAAATTCGATTTTTGTGTGATTCAATTGAGGAGAATAGAGGAGAGGGAGAGACATTTCCAGGCAATCGGAGCACTTTTAATTCAGGTAGAATGTATTTGAATCCGAATCAATTTGAACTCTACAATGAGATTATTTACAAGTGAAAAACCTTTAAAGGGGCGTCACTTCAGCAAATGCGATTTATTATGTAGAGGACGTTCATACAAGACACATACGAATGTATTGTTAGAGATGAGCAAATTTCCGGGTATGAAATTCGTTCACACTGTGTTTACTGGTAAAAACAGAATTGCGTTATGGATTCCGTTACCACGGACCATAACGCAATTCTATGATGGAATGCCTTTAGAGGCATTCCGTTTATTCTGTCATAATAGAAGTCTATGGGCTGCATGCCGGAACCGTCATAGAATTGCGTTATGGTCCGTGGTAATGGAATCTATAATGCAATTCACCTTTTACCAGTAAACGAAGCGTGACCGAATTTCAAAATATTAAATTTGCTCATCTCTAGTTATCTATAAAAAAAAAAATATATATATATATATATATATATATATATATATATATATATATAATTTAGTGAATGTGTGTGTCTGCTAAAGGAATCCGCACCGTCTCATTTACAATCACAAAATTTGGCACACATGTACATCAGGTGTCCGGGAAGGTTTTAGACCAGGTCTCAGCTCTCTAGGACGTACCGTTCCTGAGATATTCCAAAAAAATGCATTAGCCAATAGAAGCCTGGTCACATGACCCTTATCAGCTAATAGAAGCTCTCAGGTCCTTCAGCCTCCACATACAGTTTTACTCCAGGTTTCCATAACAACCCAGCCTTTTATCTTCACTGCTGTAGATGAGTTTTAAAGGAAATCCGTCACCAGGATAATCGCTATTGAAGTAAAGCCTTGGTCTAATAGCACTTAGTACCTTATTTGCAGATGTGCCTTTGTTCCAGCAATAGATGTTTTTATCCTCTGAAAATCCAGTTTATTTGATATGCAAATGAGCCAGTAAGGTGCCCAGAGGGGCGTCACTCTTGCAGGAAGGAGCCCAGACACGCCCCCTGCCACAATGTGTCCACCCTCAAAAGACTTAAAACCCCACCCCCAGGTCAAGCGAAGCCACGCCCCTGATCCAGTTAGGTCACGCCCACTCCTGATCCAATAGAGACTGGAAAAATGAAGGTAAAAATCAACTTCTGTCAGCTGCAGGGGTGGGAGGGAGGGAGACCTTCTCCCTGCAGCTCACACTCAGGCTCCATTCAGACGTCCGTAGTGCATGGCGGATCCGCAATACACCCAGCCGGCACCCCCATAGAAATTCCTATTCTTGTCCTCAATTGCGAACAAGAATAGGATATACTCAATTTTTTTCTGGAGCTGCAGACCAGAAGATCGGGGCCGCGCTCTGAAAATGCGGACAGCACACTGTGTGATGTCCGCATCTCTTCCGGCCCCATCAAGAATAAATGGGTCCGCACCTGTTCCGCATAATTGCTGAATGGTTGCGGATCCATTCTACGGACGTGTGAATAGACCCTGTGAGCGAGCTGTTCAAAAGGACACGCCCCCGATCCGGTTAGGCCATGCCCCTGACCACTCAGCCAACTGAGATTGAAAAAATGAAGTTAAAAATCAACTTCTAGGTCCTGCTAAGCCACGCCCATATCTGGTTAGGCCACGCCCATCCCCTCAGCCGACAGGGATTTAAAAAATGAAGGTAAAAATCAGTACAGTGCTGCTGTCTTAGAGTGAGCTGTTCAAAAGGACACGCCCCCTGTCCAGTAAAGGCCACTGTTAAGGTCCCCTGTGGAGGTCACTGTCAAGGGGGTGGTGTGCTGTGAAAGTCACTGTTAAAGGGGAAGGCTGCTGTAAAGGTCAAAGTTAAGGGGGTGGTCTGCTGTGGAGGTCCAATTTTAAGGGACAGGGCTCTGTGGGGGAGGTCAGTGTTAAGGGTGGGGTACTGTAGAGGTCACTGTTATAGTGGATAGTGTTGATATCTTTTAACGACACACAAACATTAAATTAAATAGATTAAATATACCCGTGCGAAGCCGGGTCCTTCAGCTAGTTATCCATATTTCTTCATTTGGTGGCTGGATTCGTTTTTTCCATCACATTATACATTGCTCGTTTCCATGGTTACGTCCACCCTGCAATCCAACAGTGGTGGTTGTGCTTGCACATGATAGGAAAAAGCCCTGACCCATCTGGTGGTTGGGTCCATAGGAGTGGGCATAGGCCAGTGCTTTTTCCACCAATGCTGGATTGCAGATGCTTGCGACTTTCACTTCTATGGGGCCTACGTTGCGTGCAAAATAAAGCACAATATAGAGCTTGCTGCGATTTTTCACGCAACACACCAGTGATGCGTGAAAATCACTGCTCATGTGCATAGCCCCATTGGAGTGAATGGGTCCGGATGCAATGCGTTCACCTCATGCATTGCACCCCCACGGAATTCTCGCCCGTGTGAAAGGTGCCTTAGTGTATTACTCTGTGTAATACACTAACAGACAATGCATTAGATGTATTGTAATGCATTGCAGAGGGGATTAGACCCCCAAAAGTTAATGTCAGAAATAAAAGTTAACTTTTTTTTTTTATTAAAAAAGTCTGAAACGACTGCTCTCTAAATATATCACATGATCCACCCTGTACAATAAACACCATAAAAATAAAAACTGTAAAAAAAAAGCTATTTTTGTCACCTTACATCACAAAGTGCAACACCAAGCGATCAAAATGGCATATGTCCCACAAAATGATACCAAGAAAACCGTCACCTCACCCCGCAAAAAATTAGCCCCTACATAACAAAATCGCTCAAAAAAATTAAAAAACTATAGCTCTCAGATCATAAGACACTAAAACATAACGTAATATAGAGCAATTCAAGTCATATGTACCCCAAAATAGTACCAATAAAACTGGCACCTTATCCCCTAATTTCCAAAATGGGATCACTTTTTGGGAGTTCTACTGTAAGGGTGCATCGGGGGGGCTTAAAATGAGACATGGCATCTAAAAACCAGTCCAGCAAAATCTGCTTTCCAAAAACCATGCGGCGCTCCTTTTCTTCTGAGCCCTGCAGTGTGCCCTTAGATCCGTTTACGACCACGTGTGGGGTGATTTCTGTAAACCGCAGAATCAGGGTAATAAATATAGAGTTTTGTTTGGCTGTTAAACCTCGATGTGTTAAAGAAAAAAAATTATCAAAATGGAAAATCTGCCCAAAAAGTGAAATTTTGACATTTCATCTCTATTTTCCTTTAATTCTTGTGGCACACCTAAAGGGTTAAAGTTTGTGAAATCAGTTTTGAGTAGCTTGAGGGGTGTATTTTCTACAATGGGGTCATTTATGGGGGGTTTTCACTATGCAAGCCCCACAAAGTGACTTTCAGACATGAACTAGTCCTTAAAAAGTGGGTTTTGGAAATTTTGTAAAAAATTAAGAATTGCTTCTAAAATTCGAAGCCTTCTAACGTCCCCAAAAAATAAAATGACATTTACAAAATTCACTGTTAACAGAGTTGAGCCTGACCGAGCAGAGCTGCCTCTGGTTAGAGTTCAGTGAAGGGTTTACACGGCCCAATGATTAGCTGATTATCGGGAAGGAAATGTTCCTTCACAATGTCTGGCTTCTCATTTAGTGGGGGTGAAATGCTGCGTTTCCCTTGTTCATCGGGTGATTGACTGCACCTTTACAAGGGCAGATTATCGGGAATGAGCGTTTGTAGGAATGTTCGTTACCAACAGGGTGGATTTGATTTAAATCACTAGTCAGTAAGGCTTGATTTAAATCTTAGTTTTTTTTACATAAAGATGCATATTTGGACAATTTTTCTGTTGTACTTAGGAAGGAGAAAAATGTGTTTCTTTGGTCATCTTCATCACAGCACATCTCATGATGTTGCGTCATTCGGGCCACCAGGCCTTGCATTTCTTTGTTGCAGTGTTTGCATTTTGCACGCATGCCTGCCTTACCGATAGGTAAAGGAACTTCATTAAAATATTGCCAAACTGGGTCTCTTTTACGGCCTGCTGCCATTATAGTTTTTTTCCTTCAAGGAAAGAATGTGATAAACCTCAGGTCATACACACAAAAAGATCCAAAGACTTGTCTGTCTGTGGCTGTGCAGTACTGTGCTCAGAAAGTTTCACTTTAATTTTGTAGTACTCCTTGTCTGCTTGCCTTTTCCTCCTTACACTTAGTTTCACTTTCTTCTTGTGCAGATCTATTCCACTCCAAACAATCAGAAAAATATTGTTTTTATATTCTATTCACTGAACTTTAAACTTGGCACTGAAGGGGTTGATTCTGTATTTATAGGTTTGTAGAAGTTAGGATTAAGAGCTTTTTCTCAACTCTTCATGTTATAAATTCAGTTTTGAGAACTCCAAAATTAAACCAAGCATCTGTGATAATATCTTGTAGGCAGCGAAACTACCCAGTAATCTTAAAAAACCTCTGGAAGAGCATGACATTGTGAATGGATTAATGGAATTTAACAAAAAATTTAACATATACAGCCTTATTCTACATAATTAAAAATTTTTGTTTTTATAAATAATGAAATAACCTTTGGATGGTAATATATTTTCCTCAAAAATAATTTTATATAAAAAAATCCTATTTAAATCAAAAAAATCAAAAAAAAATTTAATCATTGATTTTTATCCACCCTGGTTACCAATAATCTGCCCATGTTAACCAGCCATTAACCATTGAATGTGTTCATTTTAGGCTACTTTCACATCAGCGGTTTTGCTGGATCTGACAGACTTCTGTTACTGATAATACAACCATCTGCATTTGTTATGAACGGATTCGGTTGTATTATCTTTAACATAGCCAAGACGGATCCGTCATGAACACCATTGATAGTCAATGGGGGACGGATCCGTTTTCTATTGTCAGTCCCCATTGACTTGCATTGTGGGTCATGATGGATTCGTTTTGCTCCGCATCCCAGGACGGAAAGCAAACCGCAGTATGCTGTGGTTTGCTCTCCGGTATGCGAACGCAACCAAACGGAACGAAATTAATTTTGGAGCACTCTGTTCTGTTCAGTTATGTTTTGTCCCCATTGACTATGAATGGGGACAAAACTGAAGCGTTCCCCCCCCCCCCCCCAAATTGAGACCCTATCACGGATCTCAATACCAGAAAATAGAAATGCTAGTGTGAAAGTAGCCTTAGGCCTCTTTCACACTTGCGTTGTCCGGATCCGGCGTGTACTCCACTTGCCGGAATTACACGCCGGATCCGGAAAAACTCAAGTGTACTGAAATGCTTTCAGTGTTACTATGGCACCCAGGACGCTATTAAAGTCCTGGTTGCCATAGTAGTAGTGGGGAGCGGGGGAGCGGTATACTTACAGTCCGTGCGGCTCCCGGGGCGCTCCAGAATGACGTCAGAGCGCCCCATGCGCATGGATCATGTGATCCATGCGATCACGTCATCCATGCGCCTAGGGCGCCCTGACGTCACTCTGGAGCGCCCCGGGAGCCGCACGGATGGTAAGTATGCTGCTCCCCGCTCCCCACTACAGTTTACCATGGCTGCCAGGACTTTAGCGTCCCGGCAGCCATGGTAACCATTGAGAGAAAGCTAAACGTCGCATCCGGCAATGCGCCGAAACGACGTTTAGCTTAAGGCCGGATCCGGATCAATGCCTTTCAATGGGCATTCATTCCGGATCCGGCCTTGCGGCAAGTGTTCCGGATTTTTGGCCGGAGCAAAAAGCGCAGCATGCTGCGCTATTTGCTGCGGCCAAAAAACGTTCCGTTCCGGAACGGAAGACATCCTGATGCATCCTGAAGGACGGACTGTCCATTCAGAATGCATTAGGATAATCCTGATCAGTATTCTTCCGGCATAGAGCCCCGACGACGGAACTCTATGCCGGAAGACTATAACGCAGGTGTGAAAGGGCCCTTATTGAGGTTTTACACTGTGAAGCACCATGTGTGCATTTTTGTCTTCGATAAGTAAGGATAGAAACACAATAGACAGACAGAGATAAGACTCTGCATACAGCTTTCTTGACACTCTTGTGTGAAGGATTTTACACAATCTTTTATGGAGACTCTAATCTATGAAATTTTTGACAATTGACTCACATTCATTTCAGCTGCACACACAAGTTGCCCCAAAGAGGGATTTAAAAAAAATTTATAAAAAAAAATTGCTACAACTGAACATTTTGACCCTTATTTATTAACCTTCTCAACATCCACCATACATGTACAGCGGATATAGGGTCATTAACGAAAGCACCCGCTCAGGTGCGGTTGAACAGCAGGACAAGCTTCTGACAGAGCCTGTGATAAGACACCACTCCAGTCACAGAATTTTAACCCCTCAGATGCAATGGTCAATTTCAAGACTATGGCATCTGAGTGGTCATTTACCAGAAATGCTGCCATAGCTCCCCTACAACGAGTTTGTGGGAGCCGTTCAGTTGCTATCAAGGGCAGGGGGCTTCTTAAGGTTCCTATCATGCCCTGATTGTGGCAAAGCTTTATAGAAATGCGCTGAATATCCCATAAACTGCAATAGTAAACCATTGCAGTCTATGGTATAAGCAATCTAATGATTGCATGTTAAGGAGGACCTTTCATGGTTCCAAATATTATAAACTAAGTACCAGGATACGTAGGGCATAGTACAGGGATCTAACTGCGCTTACAATTTTTTTCTGGGTGCCGCTCCGTTCGCCCGCTGTGGCCCCCGTTGTATTCTCCCGCCTGGTATGCTATTTTTAGCATCGGAGCAGTGAGGAGAAGACTGAGTCTTTCTCCGTGGGCGCCTCCTTCTCCCTGGCTGTAGCGCTGTCCAATCGCAGCGCAGAGCGTCACAGCCAGGGAGAAGGCGAGTTGTTGTATTTTTTTTTTTCCTGGCTGTGACTCTCTCTGCTGGGAGAAGGAGATGCCCACGGAGAAAAACTCAGTCTCCTCCTCATTGCTCCGATGCTAAAATTAGCATACCAGGCGGGAGAATACAATGGGGGCCACAGCGGGCGAATGGAGCGGTGCCCAGAAACAATAGTAAATTCAGTTAGATCCCTGCACCATGCCCTACATATCCTTAGTTTAGAATGTCTGGAACCATGAAAGTTTAAAATAAATGTAAAAAAACCTAATAATTAAAATCACCCCTATTTCCCCATTTTACAAATAAAAATGAACAAAAACAGTAAACGTCATTGACATCGCCACGGTCAAAAACGCCTAAACTATTAGCATATAAAAGTGTATCTCGGGGGGGGGGGGGGGGGGCTTATTTTTTTTTTTTTGCGGTTATTTCTCCTCCCAAAAAAAAAATTTACACGTGATTAAAAGTCATGTACACCTCAAATGGTATCGTAAAAATATACAGATCTGTATTTTCATATTAGACACAGTCCTCTTTGTCTCTGATTCAATGTCCGCATAGGATAACTGTAATATCTCCTATCTGACCATCATATTAATACACAAGATTACGTACAAGTTGTTTCTTCAGTTGTCTTATGTCACTGTCTTGGATTTTCATTGAACTTTGCTAATAAGTGACTGGTTTGTAGAAAAACATTCAATAAAAACGTATTGATTGTAAAAAATAAAATACAGATCGTATTACAAGAAATGAGCCCTTAAACAGCTGGAGTGAAGTTAACTTGCCATTTTTACCACCTAGGGCATGCTGTAAAAAATAATGAAACCTATAAAACAATGGCAAAATTGCATTTATTTTCCATTTCCATCCCAGCTAGAATGTTTACAGCGTCCCACTACATTGTATGCAATATTAAATAGTCCCATTAGAATGTACAACTTGTCCCTAAGTCCTGAAATGTCCATATGAGTGGAAAAATTTAATTGTTATGGCTCCTAAAAAGCAGGGAGTAAAAACAAAATGAAAAAATGGAAAATGATTGCATCAAGTAGGTGTTTAAAAGTGTTGTCTAGTTCAGACTGTCGCCTATTAAAGGGAAAGGGTCATTTGAAAATGACCTATTGTTTAAATCACCTCTTTATGTTTAGCATATTTTAAATTTTCAATGCCAATATCGATATCTTAAAAAAAAAACATGAATTCCTGCAGTTTTCACCACTAAGCCTAATAATAGGCGCTGCTTCTTGGTCTGTGTCCCATGTGGCTGCTGTAAAGCAATTTTCTAAATGCTGTTAAGAACAGCTCAGGCAAAATGGCCGCCCCATAATCCTGTTCAGGAAATGGAATAAATCTGTAATCGGAAAATAAAACCAGATTAGAAAAAAGATGTTACTATCTGGTTTTAACTGGCAGATAGAATTTTCGGTGACACATTTTCTTTAATTTGCAGGTTTTTTGACTGGGATCTTGTTGCTAAGAGATCTCAAAAATCAACTTGTTGTTAGTACCTTTAAAAATATTTTTTTTTCCTGCAACACCCATTGTGTAAAGCTGTTGTTCATGTTTCCACTAGTCATTTTTCTTCTGATGTTTGTAACCAAGAAAAACCATTTATTTTACTCACTTATATAGAGCTCAAACCAACCTAAACGAGCAGAGGGCATAAAAACCATGCAGATGTTGCCCTTTGTCTGATTCGAACCTAGGACCCCAGCGCGGCACAAGTACTAACCACTGAGCCAATGGGCTGCCCTTAGAACAATGAACTGGTTTCTGTAGTAGCCCCTAGAAAGTCACAATCTAATTGCCAATGATGGATGATAGCTGCACTCTTTTTCTGTATCTTGAGGAACTACATTTAAAGGGGTTCTCCAGGCTTTTTACAAAACCCATCCTTTCTTCTGCCCCATGGTAAGAAAGATGATTTGAATAGCACTTAGCCGTCCATTGCGCTGCCGATGCCACAGTTCCCACTACACTCGTACAGGTTTTGGGCTTTTGCTCAGGTCCTGACTGGATGTGTGACCTTCTCTTATAGTAAATGCAGCTGAACAGGAAGATGGAACACATCTGGTTGTGGAGGAGCCCAAAGCTTGTGTGAGTTAGAGAAGAAAGTGCATTATATAGTTAAATATTAACCAAGCTTTCTTCCACAGGGCAGAATTAAGCTATATGCACACACCGTGGTGTGTTTTGTGGTCCGCAAAACATGGATGGCGTCCGTGCGCGTTCCGCAATTTGCGGAACAGCACAGACAGCCTTTAATATAACTGCCTATTCTTGTCCGCAAAGCGCGGACAAGAATAGGACAGGTTTATTTTATTTTTTGCTGGGCCACAGAACGGAGCAACGGATGCGGACAGCTGTCCGCATCTTTTGTGGCCCATTGAAGTTAATGGGTCCGCAGCCTAGCCACCAAAACGGCGGCTCGGGTGCGGACCAAAACAACGGCCGTGTGCACAAGACCTTAAAGGCCGGTTTTGTAAAAATCCTGGAGAAACCCTTTTTTAAAAAGGCATTTATGGCTTTGAGGCCTATATTCGGGGAACCCATTGTTGACCAGATTTGTCAATGGTAAGGTTGCAGCTGGTTGTAATGGTGCCATGTCACCAGAATGTAAAGCTATCATAGTCCATAACTCTATGGAAAACTAGTAATTGGTTTTAAAGACCCAAATGTCGTCCTATGGATGTAGCAGGGTTAACAGACCTGCTTTATGAGACATGTATCTAAACTATGTAAATAAACTTCCAGAGAAGCTACACCAGCATTCTACTGGAGCCCAGGCTGTCAGATACCAGCCGAACAAAAATGTTATCAAATAATAAATTAGGCTGGCTCACCGTATAGTTGCATCCACATAAATTTATTAAACCAATTGGATACACTAATAAAAAAAGGTTTAAAACCACTTGATTAATACATAACCAAGTTCCTTGTGAACACACATATATCAATATAACTGGAGTACTCCAATTAAAATGCCCACTTTGCTCTCAGAAAAATGACATCCTTGTACGATCTCTGGAACGTTCAAATTATTAATGTTGCGCGCTCAAACAGCGCTTCTTTCCTGCCTCGCTTCCCGATGAACACACGTGTGAGTCAGCGTGGCGTCCCATGTGACCGACCGAGGGAGCGGATACAACGGCCCGAATTGGTGCAGCAGAATACAAGCCGCAATGATGTCCGACGTGGCTGGTATAGCAGAGTTGTGTTAATGTAGCAGAGTTCAATCGGTGCAATCGATACACTGGTCAATCCCAATATTGTTTAGATGTGTTTTAGACTCCATGCATATGAGTCCAAAATGAAGGATGTGATCATTCAGCAATAGTTAACAAGAGAAACGTTCAGAGAGCTGGGTCACATACGCACTAGACGCGTTTCGGAACTGTTGTTCCTTTCTCAGTAGTAGATTATATAATGCTTAAATAGGAACCTGTTGGTTATGACTATTTATACTCTTTTGGTATGTTGCAAAATGCAGACTGGGATGCGAGTCCCATAGTTGCAAACTGATTGCCAGTAGCGTCCTTGGCTGTTGATTGTGCTCACAATTATAAATTAATGATACATAAATATACAATAACATGAAAAATAAGAGGATATAAACATATTATTAAAAATAAATAAATTCCGAATTCAGAAACTCCTCTTAGATGACTCTGGGAGGGGGGGGGGACGGGGACGTGGTACACGTGATACACAGCCTGGCGTCGACTCCTTGTGCGACCCAGCCCACCTCCCTCTATAAGAAACCGAATATTTCCGATTCCGAATTTAGTCCCAAGGGCATCAAGGATCCAAACTCAAATCTTTTTTGATTCACATCTTGACATTTTGGTCACAAAATGACCCCCTCTCCAATCTTCCTTTACTGATTGGATGGCCATGTACTTCATCCCTTTGGGATCGCCTTCATGGTAAATTTTAAAATGGACAATGGATGTGTTTGCTTACAGTTCTGGCAGCAGCCACATCTGAAAAAGCCTTTTAAGTTAGACAGGGAGTTGTTATGAGTTTTAATTTGTTTCTCCTTATTGTCGGTGCCACCTTAAGTCCCAAATTTGGTGCTCGGGTATAGATTATTGGGGGTTGAGCTGGAAGTTTGGAACCTAGGAGTTTATCTGCCTTTAGTAGATGTCAATGTCTGCGATTAACGTTATTGATTTGTTATCTTTATTAAACGGTAAAATAATTTTAACCATCGTTTCTTCCTTTTGGACCGCTACAGAATTCGTTGAGAAGCTCTTCTGAGTAATGTTTCGTCAGAAATTGCAATTTCATAGTTTGCGCCTCTTTCTCAAATTGCTCTGATTTTGTGCAGTTTATTTTTAGGCGCCTTAACTGACTGGCAGAGAGATGGCAGCTTGTATTGAGGCTGAAGCTATTTTTTGCTACCTCTTTCTGATAAGTACTGCACATGAATGTCCCTGGTTGAGATCTAAAAATTCCACTCTTTGTGAATTAATGTTGGGTGTAAACTTCAAATTATACTGATTAATGCCAATCTAATCAATAAATTGTACTAGAGACTGATGGGATCCCTCCCAAATATTAAAATATCAACTATGTAGCGCCGCCATAGGACCAGGTCCTCCCCAAACTTCGGGGTAAAGGTGTCCTGCTCCCAAGCTGCCATAAATAAATTAGCATGGGGCGAACCTAGTACCCATGGCGGTGCCCATAATCTGTAAATAAAAACTAGAATCAAAATAAAAATAATTGAGTGAGTACAAAATTAATCCCCCTCCAATATGAACTGCAATTGTTCTGGTGATAGACTGCCGTTTTGGGTCAATATTTTTTATATGGACTCTAACACTTGACTATGGTTGATGCAAGTATATAATGAACTTGCATCGATCGAGCGTGGCGAGTATCCAATGGGGATGACAGTATATGTCCTCCAATAGTGTCACAACGGCTGTAGTGTCCTTGAGGTGGGAGTGTCTTTGACATAGGGTTGTAAGAACCTGTCCAAATACTGGGACAGGTTCAATGTTAATGACCCTATGCCAGAGACAATGGGCCTTCCTGGAGGGTTTATGGGATCCTTGTGCACCTTGGGAATACAATAAAAGATGGGCATTCTTTTCGGTGTGCCCAAAATAAAGGTAAATTCTGACTCATTCAAAATACCTTTTTTCTCTTGCCCTGTTACATATCAGTGACCATTTTTTATAGTAGGGCGTTACAGGATCTTCATGTAATTGTATATATGTTGTAATTGTCTACAGGTTGATATTCTAATGTTTTTAAAATTTGTTGAGTGATGTTGCTTTTCATTAAATATTTTTTACAGCATAATTTTTAATATATTTCTCTATGTAGGTATCAAATTTGTTTAAATTGCTACTGGGGCAAATTTTAAGCCTTTTGTCAATAGTTATTTTTGTGAACAAGTTAGTTCCCTTGTACTCAAATGTATTCTATTATCTCCTGTGACTTCCCAACTTTCAATCTCGGACCTTCGTTTTGGTCTGCTTCTTCGTGTTCTCTTTTTCTGGTGACTGTGGTTAACTGTGTGAATGGGTTGTGAATTTGTGCTTGGACTAGAATATCGTTTGACTTGGTGTTTAATATATGTTTGATCTAACTTCGGAGCTTCTTGTTTGATGTGTTTCCTTGAATAGAGAGAATGTCCAGGGGATAGTTGTCTTGCGTGTTTGTCTGATGTGCTCCCCTGATATTGTGATTGTGGGTGACTCCCTTTGTGTAATTGTTTTTGATATCTGGGTTTGGTTTTTGGTCGTCCCTGATTTTTTTTATTTATTTTTTCCTAAAAAAGCAGATGGGACTCCCACATTGGTCACTGTCTTATTTATACTAAACAGATTAATAGAGTGGTCCTTTTTTAGACTACTATTGTCTCCCCCCCCCAACTAATGTCTATACAGGGCTTATAGGCGTTGTTTTGTTTCCTTGAAGTAATTGAGATTTTTTATATTTTTTTTCTCAATAATTTCTTGCTCTATATTGTCTAGTCTTATGAATAATTCAGTTTGGAATCTTAAATACTCATCGTCCTTTCTGAAAGTGTCCATTGTTGTGTTTTTTTTTTTCCCCCCCTTAATTTGCTGTTCTAACTCTTCCCTTCGTTTAATGACCAATTAAACTAATGCAGTTGATTGTAACTTTAAAGAAGCATTCCCACCGGGAATCAAATCGCTCCCCACATAAATCAGAAGCTGGAGTCCTAAATAATGTCAGGCCTTGTGGGGTAATGCCTGCCTTTAAATATTGTGATAGCGATCTGATCTCCCACTGGTGACGCAGAGATTTTTCTATCAGAAGTTTCTCTAATGACTTAAACGTATCATACATGTTTGGTTGTGAGAAACCCATCTGTTTTGGTGCAGATGTTTGTGCTTCCAAGAAAACAAATATTTTTTAAAAAATTTTCTTTTCTTGTTTGAGTGCCATATTTTGCCAAATATTAATATTTGAGCTTGATTTAAACATATATCTCAAAACTAAAAACAATCAACAATATTCCCCAAATTTTACAGTGCTTATGCAAATTGCTGGGAGACAAATTCTGTGTGGTAGTAAATTATACAATGTAAATAAACTTCCAGAGAAGCTACACCAGCATTCTACTGGAGCCCAGCCTGTCGGATACCAGCTGAACAAAAATGAAATCAAATAATAAATTAGGCTGGCTCACCGTATATTTGCAGCCACATCAATTTAGTAAACCAATTGGATATACTAATAAAAAAAGGTTTAAAACCACTTGATTAATACATAACCACGTTCCTTATTAACCTACATAAAATGCAGAGCTCACACATATATCAATAGAACTGGAGTACTCCAATTAAAATGCCCACTTTGCTCTCAGAATAATAGGTTTCAGATAAATGACTGGTTTCTCCGGTATGCTTAGCATTCAGCCAGTTCGTTAAATCAGGCTGACTAAACTAAAGGGGTTAAGCAATTGCTTTTCAATGGCTTTTGTTTTAAGATAACGCGATGAGTTAAGAAATTTGAGTTAAAGGGGTTTTCAGAGTTATATCTATAAATGTTACTTTGTCTTATAACAGTATTAAAAAAAATCATTTTGTAATTTACTTGCATAATTTATTTAGCATTGTTTGTGAACTGCCGATGCGGGTCACGTGACCCCTGACGTCATCTACGAGGCTCCGGCGGTGACGTCTCATGTACAGGCCTTGGGGAGTGGCCGGCTCTGTACACGAAATGTCAGAGCCTTGTGTCTCCACCCTCTCTCTCTCCACTGGCTGCCGCGGCTCATGTGAGTTATCGTGAATGCGCGATCCTTATCAGTGCCTGTAGCGGGGCAGAGATTCAATGGTGTCCCCGCTCCCTCCCTGTGATCCACTTCAGTATTCCTCTCCTTATTCATGCAAAGCAGTGCCAGGGTTGGTAAGTGTGTGAACAGAATATTGTTGGGTGGCCTGAACCTATACTTATGCTGCCTCACACCACCATGCTGAAGCCATGCTCAGTGACCCTGAAAAAAAATAAAAATAAACCTCTCCCACAAATGGAAGAATTGTGTTTTTCACGCCTCAAAAACCTTTTTTAAAGTGTTTCAGTACACTGGCCCCGATTTATTTATGAATAGCTTAGATACATATAGCTGTGCATCTGCAATGTGACAGGAAGATCTTCTGCCTGTGTGAGCTAGGAGATGTGACCGTTGTTGGTATGCAAGGTTAGGTTGTGCAGAGCAAGCAGTGCAATAACAGAACCATGCAAAGGTGTAAGTATGGGTTGCTCCGAAAAAAATAAAAATAAATCAAGCCTAACTAATGTATATGTATGTCCTGATGAGTTTTATAATTCCCCCCCCCCCCATAACTCTGATAACCCCTTTAAGAGTGTGTGTGTGTGTGTGTGTGTGTGTGTGTGTGTGTGTTACCCCTGCTAACAGTTGTTTTATTAGAGAAAAGGCTATATTGATTGGTTGGCTGTGAGTCTGAGGCTTTGTATACCGAGTCTAGTGTAAACATACAATGGCCCAGGAAAGACCATTGTAAGCTGAAAATATTCTATACTGAGACCATTGTATCTCGAGGGATCACTGTACTCATTGAAAACCATATTGAATTTTTTCTTTTATATATTTTTTGTTATTCTGTAGCAGTTAATACAAATAATAAGGCCTCCAGTATAGATAGGTTATTAATTTTACATTTACTCCTGCTGTGAGAGGAAAAAGTTATCTGCAAGGTAATCCTCATTGTCAGTAGAAGTAAAATCGGGGTGACGGTACAACAGCTCTGTTGTTCTCTTGATCGACCTAGATGAAGACACGCTTAGAAGAGCACTGGATTGATTGGTGTAATGTCTGGTGCTCCAAGTATTTTCCCAGGGTTATGCCGCAGGATCAACCTGAGGGTGGGGCAGACGCATTCCTTTCCACTGTCAGATCGAGCACATTCGTATCATATTTACACTGGAGAGTACACTACCGCTGTGCTTTGTCTACTAAACTCCACTTATCTATATGGTGCTATTATGTGGGATGTAGCTATAGTATTATGTAGGAACTGTATGAGAATATTATTTTCGACCTTTAAAGGGAACCTGTCGATGACAAAACACCCCAAACTGCCAGCAATACCTTCAAGTAGCCAGCAGTGTGTTTGTAATGATAATTAAAAACTTTCTTTTATCCTCTGACAGCGCTATTTTGGAGTCACGCTTGAATTCAGGGGGGCAGCGGCCTCCTTGCTTCAAGTCGTGGTAACCACTGCCCCTTCGCCTGTGACTGACAGCGCTTATGCAGAGAGTTCAGCTTGCTT
Source organism: Bufo gargarizans (assembly GCF_014858855.1). Lineage (NCBI taxonomy): Eukaryota > Metazoa > Chordata > Amphibia > Anura > Bufonidae > Bufo > Bufo gargarizans. The sequence continues at coordinate 73,556,843 of NC_058080.1, forward strand.
TGCCGAATAGCGTGCTCAGGGGATAAGTTTTTTTCATGCTTTTACCTCATCTGACTGCGGGTAAGAAAATCATCATTAGAAACGCTCTGCCGGCTACTTGAAGGTACTGCTGGCGGTTTGGGGTGTTTTTTTGCCGCTGACGGATTCTCTTTAAAGGGGTATTCTGGTTACCATAAATATAACCATGTTTTCGACTAATTGATCATCAATAATGACCTAACCTCTGCTACCCACTGTGTTTTCTCATAAATTACCATGGCATCGACCTGTAGTGCTGAGCCTTTGTTAGGTCGAGCATGCTCAGTGTGTTGCTATCAAATCTGTAGCTAAATGTCTTGTGAAACAAAGGGAGTGTTAGGCCCCTTGCAGACGAGCGTGTCCAGATTAGATCCGGATGCTTTCAGTGAAAACCGCGCGATTTCGCAAACAAGTTCATTCAGTTTAGTTTGCGATCGCGTTCAGTTTTTTTCGCGTGGGTGCAATGCAATTTAATGCGTTTTGCACGCGCATGATAAACTGAATGTTTACAAACAACATCTCTTAGCAACCATCTGTGAAAAAACGCATCGCATCCGCACTATTTTCACGCAGCTCCAGTCACTTCTATGGTTGCTTGAAAATCACAGAATATAGAACATGCAGTGTTTTTTTTGTTTTTTCTTTTGTTTACGCAACGCACAAGTGATGCGTGAAAACCAACGCACATGTACACAGATCAATAAACATCAACACAGCTGGAAAGCTAGGGATTGTGGGGATTGTAGTCTTTGAAGTTTTGTGAGGGAACATAATAATTATTATATATATTATATGTGTTCTGGTTGGGTCACACCTTGCAGCCTTAATGCAGTTTTTCTAAAATTAAGTTACTTTACCGGAATACCCCTTTAAGTGGGTATTGAATGACTGTATTGTGTGGAAAATATATGGCAATGTTACTGTTTTTAATGTAACAATTTTTTGTTTTTATTTTGTAGGTCTCCGGAGAACACATGCAATTTAAGATTTAAAAAAAGAAAAATTGCGATCTACAACAATACATTTTTGGAGTAAGAAATCTGAACCTTCTGGGCTTTCATTAAATCCAGGAACTGTTTGTTTTGAACTCCACATCATCTAAAGAAGTTGTCAGTGTTACAGTTGATAAGTAAATGTGTTCCTTCTCCATTAACTGGTCCTTTTAAATAATAAATATGTAACTAAAGAGAATTTTTATGCGAACAAGCAAGAAACCTTGGAACAGGAACCATGATGAATAATATGCTACCAAAACAAATGTTGGAAAAGTTCAACTGTGAAAAATGCAGATTTTCCACAAAGGACCCAAATAAGTATAGAAACCATGTGTCGCTTCACAATGACATTAAGTATGCATGCTCGCATTGTGACTTTGTGTCTTACACTAAAACTGAATTTCAAAAACACTTGGTGACACATACCGGAAAGTTTCCTTACACCTGTGGGTACTGTGGATATGGGGCAATTAGAAACGATTACATTGTCAAACACATCCGAAGAATTCATGGTGATGGCAAGATCCTGTGTTCTGTGAGCACCGTTGAAAACGAGTCCAAGAAAGCATCAATTAACATAACACAAACTCACGTTATGGCACCCACTGTCCAGAACATCTTACAGAACAGCCCTTCCTCATTCACTGAAGACATAATAGACCTAACAACAGAAGTAGATGGTCTTGGCTCAAGTAGCAATAATATTTTCCCCAATGGAAATAACATTGCAGGTCATGTCGAAGTTGAAGTAATTTCACCAGTAGACCAGCAGCTAAATCCATGGATACCATTAACTGTGGTTGCACCAACATCTTTTAGAGTGCCGCACAATTGTATCGCTCAGGTCGTGGAAGTAAAACCAGTCAACAGTGCATGTCACTTGGTTTTGAAGTGTTTGAATTTGGTCGAATATGGAATGCCAAACCAACCTGTCACTACTGAACATATTTATGAACAAAAATTTTCTGTACTTGCCACCTCATCTAAAAACATCATAGAAAATCCATCTAAAAACATCATAGAAAATCCATCTAAAAACATCATAGAAAATCCATCTAAAAACATCACAGAAAATCCAGCTAAAAACATCACAGAAAATCCAGCTAAAAACATCACAGAAAATCCAGCTGGTCCTTCATTACAGGAGTGTGCAGTATTACGTGAAGTCTGCCAAGAGAATGTATTGTGCCCGTCAAATGCTGTTTGTGCAACTGAAGAAAATCTTCCCACCAATGTGACCTATCCAAAAGATAATACCAATGAAATAATAAATTCTATCAATGATGTTGTCAGTGGCATGTTTGATGACCTTGAAGAGTTTTCTGGAGGACCAATAATTTCAGCTGTGTTTTCGCTAAGTTCCGACTCTCAAAATACCATTGAAGGTATACAATGGGAATGTCCATTTAGCAGTCCAAACACGGGTCCATCAAATGATGCTGATACTACACCCTCCTGTTTGAATCCCCCTACCATTCAAGAAGGACCTATTGAACGTGGCTCTGAGTTAAAGCTGCAGCAGATTGAAATGGACAAATCTCAGGATCTTGTCAAAGACGTTGTCATGAAGAGTGAAAAAGAACCATCTGAAATTATTATGGAGGACGTTAAGCAAAGCACTGATCCTGAAATACAGTTATCTATTAAGACAGTACCAACAGATGTCAAGAAGACTGAATGTCAGCCATGTGTTTTTCAGAAGAGCAGGAAAAGTGGGCGTATATCAGAACGTCTTGTCAAGATGGAAAAAATCGACTTTAGCAAGCCCCAGACACTCTTTTTATCTTGTGACAAAAGAATAGTCATGCAGCCTCTTTCGTGCACAATGCAGAATAATAATGAAACATTGTCTCTGATGGGTAAAGTTATGCCGCAGCTGCAGGTCCCAAATAAAATGAGGAGGGAGAATGCCAAAGTGAAGCTTAAAAAAGTGTTGGCTACAACTATGAAAGCCAGATCCCCACCAAACCTAAGAACTCTCCGACTGCATCCTTTTAAGGTGGATCAGGCGACGCACATGCCGTGCTACAATCAACCTGTAGTTGTATTAAACCACCCTGATCTGGAGTCAATGGAAACATCTCATATTATGAAAGCGATCCAGGTGTTTAGGGGCAAAATCACAAAAATAACACTCTCCCAGCAAATGCTTAAGAAGTATGTATGATAACAGTCTAGTTGTCAAGTGTTGGTCTTCATACACTATCCGTTTTCAATTATTTTTTTTTTCTTAGAATAATTAAATATTAAAGCCATGGTTTTGAACTATAGACATCATTTTTTTTTTTTTTTTTTTTTTGCATTAGATGTGCTTTAGGACGTTCAGTCATTCAGTTAAAATTTTCTAAATATGTACATTTTGTTTTTGGGTCTGTTGATCTACATTCTCCTCATTGTGAATGGAGGTTAATTGGTAACTCTGGACTCTAATTTTTAATTTGTGTGTCTTCAACAAGGCATTAGAGCCTTTCTACAGTCTATAGGACCTAGATACAGGGTGAAAAAGTTGTGAAAGTTTTTTCACCACAGACATTAATGGCATATCTTATGCTCACTTTACTTCTTTCACACCACAAAGTATGAAGTGACCATTTATGTACAGCCTCCTTCCCTCTGCAAACATGGAACATGAGACCACGTTTTTCAGGATCTTATCACCTTAAAAAGAGTTGTCTGGTTTCCACCTAGGTATCTGCCTAGAATAAAGAACTGATAAGTAGTTAGCAGATCCAGTGCCACCACTTAAGTTCTCCCAGCTGGGCTTTATTTACCGAGATACAGCATCCATCACGTCAACAATATCTCACTGCTGTACCTGCTGGGTTCTGCGGTACCACTGAAGCCCATGGTTGGCTGCAGCGGTCACTTGTCAATATATGATGTCACACCGCAGCTGGGTAAATAGAGTCCGGCCGAGAGAACTGGAATTGGGAGGCTGCATCTGGCAGGTAAGTACTTTGCAGTTCTTTATTGCAGGCTGATCCCGTTGTCCGGACTCCACCTGAAAGCAGACAACACCCTTCAAATGTTAGTGGGTCGGAAAAGTCTGTTAAGCCAGTATTCCTACTTTTGTTTTTAAAGCTGGCCTTACATATTCGATGTAAATCAGCGGGATCGGCCTACAATCTAATGTGTATGGGGACCTCTTAACTCTTTCCTGATGGCAGATGTTGGATGCAGATAAGGATTGGGCTTTTGGCTGACAGATATCTAATGTGTATGGCCAACAGAATACTAACCATAAACAGTATTTTATGGGTTGTGGCAAGTTTTGAAGTTATCCCCTATCCACAGTATAGCGGTTACCTGATTGGTGGGGTCTGACGACTGAACCTGTCACCGTCCCTTTAAAATGCCATCATTGACGCCACTTACAAATGCAGTATATTCCAGTTAGCTTCGTTGTTAACTAAAGGATTTACTTAAAGGGGTTATCGGGGGGGGGGGGGGGGAATAAATAGTGATGACCTATCCTAAAGATAGACCATCAATATTAGAACGGAAATGGTTACCCAGCACCCCCGCCAGTCAGCTGTGATCTCTCCGTACATCGGTCACATTGCCTAGGTGCAGAAGGGGGCTCGGACCTCCGACGATCTGATAATGATGACCTGTCCTGAGGATAGGTCATCCTTTTCATTTACCGGATCACCCCTTTAAGACTAAGAATGTAAATTATTTTTTCAAGAAGTGGTACATCTCTTACCTATACAGGCTTTATCTTGTTTGAGTGATGCCGATCCATCCATGGTAGCCTAATATACCCTCAAACTGCTATTGCCATCAGTGTTTAATATTGATTATTGGATTCTGCTAGCAAGTCCATCTTCCAGATAACTGGGGGTATGACTTTGGTGTTGGGATCATTAATCCCAGTGCCTAAATGATTGGTTGACTGTATTTCTGAGAGTAGCAAACACATTCAGACACCAAAGATCCTTTTACACAGACCAGTGTATAGGCAATTATCAGGAAAGAATAGAATATACCTGATAATTGCCTGATTGGGAGCGGAAATGATGACCACATTTCAATACAGCAATCATCTCTGTAGAAGTACTAATGATCACTGCTATGATCGCCCATCCCATACAAGTTTATTGCCTCTAGGCAGCAGCTCCCGGTTTACATCAGATCTGCTGATCAGAAGCAATGATTTTGGGTGCTGTATCAGTGATTCTTTCAGCAAATGAATGAGCATTTGCTCGCTCATTGGGTAATCATTGGCACATTTACATGGGCCAGTTATCAGGAACGGTCGTTCTCGATAGCCTGCCACTGTTGAAGGGCCTGAAGATCAACAATCTCGATACCAGAGCAGTGCTTACATAGGTGAAATACGTCATGCACACAGTCATATCACACAGATAATAAATACAGTGATAAGGCATGTGCACTGAGGCCATGCACACCCTCGTTTATAAAAAATAAAAAATGTACAGAGATCTTTTTTCTGCTCGGTCAGATGCCAAATATCAAAATGGGTTTTCTTCTAAGATGTGTATATTTTTAGAATTTCTAAGGAATAATTCTGTGACATCTTTTCCTATATTGTGCTGTAATTCCCTCTGCTAATGTATGACTTGCTGAAGGTTCTCTTTAAAGGGAACCTGTCATCAACTTTATGCTATCCATACTAACAGCAGCATAAAGTAGAGACAGTAGAGTTGATTTCAGCGGTCTGTCATTTATAAGTTAAACGTAAGTGGTTGCTGAGAACCAACATCACAATCATTGCAGACTGGGCCTGGAAAAGAGTCACGGCCACCTGAGAAGAGTCATGGTTATTCATACATTCCTGCCCACCTGCTTGTGACTGACCACCTTCTACCTAGTTTTCTCTCTAGGAGAGCACTGCCAATCATCAGCAGATGGAGAGCAGGAGAGTATAATAACCAGGACTCTTCTCAGGTAGATCTGACTCTTCTCAAGGCCTGGGCTGCAATGATTATGATGCTGGTTCTCAGCAACCACTTACTTTTAGCTCCTGAGTGACACACCGCTGACATCAGCATTTCTGTCACTATTTTATGCTGCCCTCAGGGAGGTCAGCATAAAGTTGATGACAGGTTCCCCGTCAGCAGATTTGTACCTATGACACTGACTGACCTGTTACATGTGCGCTTGGGGCAGCTGAAGACATCTATGTTGGTCCCATGTTCATATGTGTCCGCATTGCTGAGAAAAATAAAGTTTTAATATATGCAAATGAGCCTCTAGGAGCAACGCCCTCTCCGGTTTGATTGACAGGGCCACACAGTAAAAACATCATCACACCTGCATGGCCTTGTCAAAGTGGAGAGGCTGTGGTGGTTACAGAGAGCTGAGCCTCTAGGTGTAATGGTAACGCCCCCATTGCTCCTAGAGGCTCATTTGCATAGTAAAACATCATTTTTCTCAGCAATGTGGACACATATGAACGTGGGACCAACACAGATGCCTTCGGCTGCCAAGTGCACATGTAACAGGTCAGCCAGTGTCATAGGTACAAATCTGCTGACAGATGGCCGTAAAGTATCCACAGGTTACAGCAATGTGGAGTTTGTTGAGGTGAGCTGGTAAACCTATTCCTATCTCCTACAGCTTAGATTTGAGAGAGGCCTCATGCACACGAATGTATTTTCTTTCCGATGGTAGATATATAGGGAGAAAGGTGGCTCCCCCCTCTGAGAAGAATATGGTGCTCTAAGCGTTACGCTGATCCTAGTCACAAGAAATTACTAGACAAATGGATAGGCACTCAGACATCTGGGGTCACAGTAAAAACACGTTTAATATAGATAATAAAACACAATAAACTTTCATGCTCTCTAATAAAAATAATCTATATCCTGGAATCGCAAGAGTAAATTAGTAAATGCAGTACTTGTGGAAAAACCGCAAGCAGTTATTACAGGTTAAACTGCATACACAGTCTGTGTCAAAACCCACATTATATCTTGTCACAATATAACTGTTGCCCTTATGCAACCAGAATGACAAATCACCTTCTATCTACAGTTGCAAGAAAAAGTATGTGAACCCTTTTGGAATATGGATTTCTGCACAAATTGGTCATAAAATGTGATCTGATCTTCATCTAAGTCACAACAATAGACAATCACAATCTGCTTAAACTAATAACACACAAAGAATTAAATGTTACCATGTTTTTATTGAACACACCATGTAAACATTCACAGTGCAGGTGGAAAAAGTATGTGAACCCTTGGATTTAATAACTGGTTGAACCTCCTTTGGCAGCAATAACTTCAACCAAACGTTTCCTGTAGTTGCAGATCAGACGTTCACAACGGTCAGGAGTAATTCTTGACCATTGCTCTTTACAGAACTGTTTCAGTTCAGCAATATTCTTGGGATGTCTGGTGTGAATCGCTTTCTTGAGGTCATGCCACAGCATCTGTCGGGTTGAGGTCAGGACTCTGGCTGGGCCACTCCAGAAGGCGGATTTTCTTCTGTTTAAGCCATTTTGTTTATTTACTTATATGCTTTGGGTCGTTGTCCTGTTGCAACACCCATCTTCTGTTGAGCTTCAGCTGGTGGACAGATGGCCTTAAGTTCTCCTGCAAAATGTCTTGATAAGCTTGGGAATTAATTTTTCCTTCGATGATAGCAATCCGTCAAGGCCCTGATGCAGCAAAGCAGCTCCAAACCATGATGCCCCCACCACCATACTTCACAGTTGGGATGAGGTTTTGATGTTGTGTGCTGTGCCTCTTTTTCTCCAGTGTTGTGTGTTTCTTCCAAACAACTCAACTTTGGTTTCATCTGTCCACAGAATATTTTGCCAGTACTGCTGTGGAACATCCAGGTGTTCTTGTGCAAACTAAACATGCAGTAATGTTTTTTTTTTTGGGAAAGCAGTGGCTTCCTCTGTGGTATTCTCTCATGAAATACATTCTTGTTTAGTGTTTTACGTATCGTAGATCAGCTAACAGAGATGTTAGCATATGCCAGAGACTTTTGTAAGTCTTTAGCTGACACTCTAGGATTCTTCTTCACCTCATTGAGCAGTCTGCACTGTGCCCTTGCAGTCATCTTTACAGGACGACGGCCACTCCTAGGGAGAGTAGCAGCAGTGCTGAACTTTCTCCATTTTATAGACAATTTGTCTTACCGTGGACTGATGAACAGATGGAGATACTTTTATAACCCTTTCCAGCTTTATGCAAGTCAACAATTAATCGTAGGTCTTCTGAGAGCTCTTTTGTGCAAGGCATCATTCATATCAGGCAATGCTTCTTGTGAAAAGCAAACCCAGAACTGGTGTGTTTTTTATAGGGCAGGGCAGCTGTAACCAACACCTCCAATCTCATCTCATTGATTGGACTCCAGTTGGCTGACACCTCACTCCAATTAGCGCTTGGAGATGTCATTAGTTTAGGGGTTCACATACTTTTTCTACCTGCACTGTGAATGTTTACATGGTGTGTTCAATAAAAACATGGTAACATTTAATTCTTTGTGTGTTATTAGTTTAAGCAGACTGCGATTGTCTATTGTTGTGACTTAGATGAAGATCAGATCACATTTTATGACCAATTTGTGCAGAAATCCATATCATTCCAAAGGGTTCACATACTTTTTCTTGCAACTGTATGTTCTTTATCCATGGGTAGACTCATGGGCGCTGTTAAATCCTCAATAGTACTGAGTATCGGTGATATAGATATAGATATAGATATATATATATATATATATATATATATATATATATATATATATATATATATATATCTATATTAGTATAGCGTTGCTAGAGTAGATGATTTGCGGAGAATCTCCACCAATGCCGATATATAGTCACTTTGTGGCACTAAAAATGTCCATAAATAGACTCTCATATCAGTGGGTTGATGCGGAGTTCAGTATTCTTAGTGGCGTCCCACCTATTATAGAACACTGATATCTCTTACTTCCGTTCGCTTCCCACCTTAACACAGTTGGTAATGCCGTACTGTCTCTTACTCCGATCTCAGCGTCCCACGTATATCTTTCCGCGCCAAACTCTGGCGTCTCTTACTTGTATCCTGGATCTTCGGAGCCTCAGCTTCAGTTGCCGCAATTGATTAGGGTGTGTGTCTCTACATAAAAAGTTTATCTATTTATTGCCGGCAGAGTCCTTACTTTCCAATATTCCTCCTTAAAACATCATATGTTCGGGTACTTTTAGGGCTGTGATTATTCCCAGATGCGTTTCGAAGTCTCTATGTCTGACTTCTTCCTCAGTGGTCACCTAGCTCCAAAAAAAGTATCCTTTTATATTTGATCTTTCATTGATCCCGCATTGTTGAAAATGTGGGCTGGAATCAAGTTATCCGAGGATTCCTAAATCGGACATCTAATGTCAGTGATATAGGACATCTAAAGGCTTATTTTACATTATACTATTCATATATTATGAATAGTATTTCGTGTTTTCCCCTTGTACTTTACAACTGCATTATTATGACTCAGCCTAATCAAAAATTATATAAAATAATTGTATAGTAAAATTAGATAAAGTAATATTTGATAAAAATACAATTCAATAGCTCTGATTCCAGTGGGCAGGAGGCATCCATTTTTATTGACTACATTGGTGTTTTAAATAGATCAATAAATATATAATATCTATAATTAGTATAAAATGAATACAAGATTTTTCTTCATAAATATTTCATCAAAAGTATTTATCATGAGAGAAGAACTTTTTATGAAGAAAAATCTTATAATAGATTTTTCTTCATAAAAAGTTCCTCTATGTAATGATTATCGATAACTTTTTATGAAATTTTTATGAAGAAAAATCTTGTATTCATTTTATGCTAATTATAGATATTATATATTTATTGATCTATTTAAACACCAATGTAGACAATAAAAATGGATGTCCACTGGAATCTGAGCTATTGAATTGTATTTTTATCACATTACTTTATCTAATTTTACTCTACAATTATTTTATATAATTTTTCATTAGGCTGAGTGAAGTCATAGTAATGCAGTTGTAAAGTACAAGGGGAAAACACGCCTTTGCTAAAAAAAACAAAAACGCACTAGAGCCCAAAAAAGGAAAAAAAATAAAAATAAAACCGCATATATGACATAATGAATATTTATATATTTCTATATAAATGGACATAATATATGAATAGTATTATGTACAATTAACCTTTTAGATGTCCTGTATCACTGATATATTAGATGTCTGATTTAGGAATCCTCGGATAACTTGATTCCAGCTGACATTTTGAATAAGGTGGGATCAATGAGAGATCAAATATAAAAGGGTACTTTTTTTTTGGAGCTAGGTGACCACTGAGGAAGAGAAGTCAGACCTAGAGACTTCGAAATGTGTCTGGTAAATAATCACAGCCCTAAAAGTACCCGAACATATGATGTTTTAAGGAGGAATATTGGAAAGTAAGGACTCTGCCGGCATTCAATAGATAAACCTTTGATGTAGAGACTGACGCACTCCAATCAATTGCGGCCACTGAAGATGCGGCTCCGAAGATCCAGGATACACGTGTCTAAGTGCCTATCTATTTGTCCAGTATTTTCTTTCCGTGTCCGTTCCGTTTTTAGTTTTTTTTTTTTTTTTTTGCAGACCATATACGAAACCATTCATTTCAATGGGTCCGCAAAAGAAATGTCCTATTATTGTCCGCATTATGGACAAGGATAGGACTGTTCTATTAGGGGCCAGCTGTTCTGTTCCGCAAAATACTGAATGCACACGGACGTCATCTGTATTTTTTGTGGATCCGTTTTTCGAAGACCGCAAAATACATGTGCATGAGGCCAAACTGTGTAATTTGCTTAGAATTTAGTCCAATTTGTTTCATTGTGTACCAATACAGCTAGATGATTGGTAATATGAGGAACTTTTTCATTAGTTTAACAATACTTTTAGAGATGAATTAAAGTTAGAGCCCCGGTTGTAAAGAAAGTGGCCCCAACAGTTCCTCTTGCTAATGTGCCATTTAAAAATAGAACACTTTTTTTGCAAATTGGGAAAACCCCCCCTATTGAGTTTTGTTTTACTTGTTCAAATTGAACGTTAAAAAAAAATGTTTTTATTCATTCTTGGTTTTATTATATTGATACTAAGATGAACAACTTTTACCTAATGTAGAGACAAAGGTATCGGGACCTCAAGTATCAAACCTGGCTAACCGAACAGCTGGTCTATTTGCTTATAGCCTGTCGGGGAACAGCTTGCATGTCTTGACCTATTCTGGGAAAAAACGAGAGCTGTACTGTGATTGGTTACTCTGGGCAATAAGGCCTGTTTGGGTTAGACAGTTGTGATAAATCTGTCCCCTTGTGTTCAGTCAACTGTAATTTTCTTTAAATTCTATAGATTATTATTTTTTTCTTTCTGCTCTTTATTTATATGGTTAATAGTTTTGCACAAGTCATGTTGAATAGGTATTTTTTCATGAAAAATAGAACTTTGCAAAATAAAGTTTTTAAAAAAACAAACCAATATTGTCTTTGTTTTTTGATGGAATGGTAAAAATATAGCAACAACGTCAAAAAAAAAAAAAAAAAAAAAAAAAAAAAAAATGTACAAAGATGTATTTCATGTTTTGCCCCAACATTGCAATGGGCTGATCACCATGGGTCCAACTCATAGCCCGTGGGAAACAGTGATGTTGCCAAGTTAAAACTTGACTGGCAATCATTTGTGGACTGTTCAAATCTGCAAGTGCATTCAGAACATTTCTGCTCAGGCTTTTAGAGAGGGGTCCTGAGCTTAGGACTCCCCATTATTCTGTCCATGTGGGGTTGACAGAGCGTAATACAGAACAACTTATCGCTGTGTTCCATTCAATATCCTGAGCTTCTTCAAAAAGTCTGAAATATTAGATTTGTTTTCTAAAACTCTTAAAGGAAATCTGTCATTACATACCTTAATAGTAATTCAAGTGGGTGCTTTTTCTCCCATACAGAGAGGTGCCTGCATTCCTTAGAAATCATTGATTCTTTGATATGCAAATGAGCTGTTTAGTGCAAGGAAAATGTCAGCATTGCACCAATCTCTCCACCTTTTTATCACGCCAGCCTTGACTCGAAATACTGTAACTGGCCATTGGTAGTGATGAATGGTGTAATTATCTCATAAAAATAAGGTCATCCTCTTAACATGATCCAAGCTTCATCCTCACTGGTGTCCAGTTAATACAGAAAAGAAGTTCCAGCATTTAGGGTTGTATATGTTGTCGTTATCTTTATTTGTCTTCGGTTAAAATACAGCTATACAGATATCAACTCCCTCCACCGCCCGGTTTGCAGCAAGGACTTTTCCGGTCTGTTCCGCGCAGTGGGATCGTATGGTGAGCTGCAATGTAATCTGTTTATTGACTTTGTCCAGGTAATACCCTTCAGGGGGTAAGTCATCATTGTAACCATTATGTATAATTACAAAAATTCTTGCTGGTAAATTTAGGGCAGTTAAGTCCCATCTCATGAATGCCTCAACCTCAAACAGGCCTGGAGCAACCCGAACTGCCTGAATTGTTTCTGAAACTTGGGGACCGTTGGCAACTATGCATAATGTGATGCTGTTTGAGTAGAATTCCTATACTGACCAGTTGTCTAAGCTTTGCTGTGTTATGGCCACACAGGTTTCAACTGTGGCCTAGCAGGGGTTTTCTTTAACAGCAACATTTAGGTAAATTAAACTGTGGCAACATGACTGTGGCCAAGGCTGAATTTAAATTTTTCCCTGAGCGACTCTTTAAATACTCAGGGCACTTTGCAAACAGCGATGTATAAAAAGCAATCTCCTCTTGTGAGGTCGTCAGTGCTAGAGCTCTTCAGATCATCTGAATGTTCCTGTAGAGGAGAAGGCAACAATCCACAACACATTAGGCTACTTTCACACTAGCGTTCGGGCGGATCCGTTCTGAACGGATCCGCTCATAATAATGCAGACGGAGGCTCCGTTCAGAACGGATCCGTCTGCATTATATTCGCAAAAAAAAGCTAAGTGTGAAAATAGCCTGGGACGGATCCGTCCAGACTTTCAATGTAAAGTCAATGGGGGACGGATCCGCTTGAAGATTGAGCCACATTGTGGCATCTTCAAACGGATCCGTCCCCATTGACTTACATTGAAAGTCTGGACGGATCCGCACGGATCCGCACGCCTCCGAACGGCCAGGCGGACACCCGAACGCTGCAAGCAGCGTTCAGCTGTCCGCCTGTCCGTGCGGAGGCGAGCGGAGCGGAGGCTGAACGCCGCCAGACTGATGCAGTCTGAGCGGATCCGCCTCAATTCAGACTGCATCAGGGCTGGACGGCTGCGTTCGGGTCCGCTCGTGAGCTCCTTCAAACGGAGCTCACGAACGGAAACCCGAACGCTAGTGTGAAAGTAGCCTTAGTTTCATCTAGTGCCGTCTACATACTGCATTTGGTACGATGAGCTTATGACCAAATGTGCCATAAATTGTGTTGAAATTAATATTTGGTTTATGTTTATTCCTTAGGAATCTGACCTAAAAAAAAAATATATACATACATACAAATGGAGGCATAGAGGTATAGCAATGACCTATGGACTTGATGGGTACTTCTTGTCAGCTCTGTACAATTTAAAGTTTGTATGGACATGTAAGGCCATGAGAACTTGTAACCCTAATCCTTCGTGATAGTATTCTTTTAAGGATAAGAGGCAAAGACCAGAATCTATGCTGTGTGCCAATATAAAGTATAGGTATGTTGAAACTACCATGCTCAATGGGAGAAAATGACCTAAATTAGAAATATTCAATTCTTCTATAAATTAGTATTTTTATTGCGCAGGGGAAAAAATAAATATAGCACCAAGTAAAGTAACTCTGTCCAATGCTGTTGTCTCTTAAAGGAAATCTGGTACCAGGTAACTCCTAAACCAGGCACAGTTCCTTGTAGCTCAGCTGAATGTAATGATACATCTCACGTGGCAATTTGATGCTTCATTCTAGAGAAAAAGTACTTGTGATTAGTGATGGACGAACATCGGCCGGGATGATTCACGAACGCGCGTTCACGATCAAATGTTTGTGAACCGTGCGTTCGCGGCAGGCCCCGTTCACTTTAATGCAAGCGAACCTGAAAAACCTTCAGGTCATATTTGCAGCCAGCAAACACTTACTAGAAGTACACAACATGGACAGTGATATACCAGAGGGGGATCATTGGCAAATATTCCCACAAAAAATATGTATTAATCGGGCCATTTTTATGCATCTTAAAGGGAAACTCTCCAAAATGTGCCCTGCTGGAGCATAGAAATTTTTTATTTACTATCGGTTTGATGTATACAAATGTGCAGCACTCCACGTTTTTGTATCCTGCAGAGTCCATTAAAAAAAAGCATACGTTAACGTAAAAAAAAAATTCTACCATGGAACTGTATGGTGAACGGATGCCACTGTATGGCATCAGTCTGAGGCATCTGTTAACGGATACACTTTTTTGGTATGAATTAAATTGATGGCAAAAATATAATGTCAACCCAGGCCTAGTGTCAGCATAAGCACCAGTACACAGCGGAGCAGCGTGGTGAAGAGGGGAGGCCTCCATATACTGACATAGCGCTACCTGCTATTGGTGGTCAGGGATGAGGACTGTGCCTCCCAAGGATCATACACTGTGCCCAAGGAAATACAGGGCACAGTGTAATACACTAGAATCTATATAATATAAAGATATTATCCCTACCCCCGAATAATAATACAATTAGATGGTCATTTATTATGTAGAAATACATCTGTTAGGCATATTTCTGACAGATTGTGGCGCAAAGGTCCTTAGCACCGCAATCTGCATATTTTTCCCACTCATGCCTGGTCTAAAAAAGGATAGCGTGGGCAGGGAAAGGGATACAGTTATTGGATACCACCGCCATACCATGACCAGATCACACCTCTGTACAGTGACTGGATAAAAGGGTATAAGAGGGCACAGTACAGGGAAAGACTAGGGGCACTGCACAGGGTGTGGTAAGAGGGCACAATGCAGGGTATGAGGGGGCACAGTCACATGACCCTGTGACAGTAGAAGGTCCTTATGGTGAATGCGGTTCATAAGCCACCATCATGAGAGGCAGTGAGACAGGGGTGTGATTATGTGGCTAGAGATAAAAAATTTAAATGTCGGCCAGTACAGGCCCCAAAAATTAGCCAATAGGCGTTCACCTGACAGCAAAGAACTTTGGATTCTGTGGCTGGAGGTACATTAAACTGTCACAGAATAAATATGTAACTGTCGGCCAGTATAGGCCCCAAAAATTAGGCATTCAACTGACATAGAAGGCCTTTTATGCCGCTGTTTTTACATAAGGCAAGGGCCATTCCTTGTTCTTTGTGATGGCAGTTGTGTGGGCTGGCATGAGAAAATTCAATTACACGTGGTCATCACAGGTGTTTAATTCTTCCTAGATCCATGCCTCATTCATTTAAAAAAATGAGAGGTAGTTCATCCTGTCGTGAGGTACGCGAGTGCGCTTATCGGTCACGATCCCCCCTGCTGTGCTGAACGTCCTTTCGAACAGGACTCTCGACGAGGGGCAAGCCAAGAGTTCCATGGCAAATTGTGCCAGCTCTGGCCACAGGTCAAGTCTGCACACCCAGTAGTCAAGGGGTTCCTCGCTTCTCATTGCATCCACATCGGCCGTTAACCCCATGTAGTCGGCTGTCGATGGGTTACCTGCAAGAATGATCTCCTATCCGAAGTGACCAACACATCTTCAAGCCGCCCTCTATTTGCAGGCGCGTGGGATTGATACCCGCACCTGTTTTGCTGTGGATGGAAATTCCTCTGCCAGTGCCCGCAACAGCAGAATGCATCATCTCTCGCAGCAAGGCCTGCAAATGCTGCATTCTGACAGCCCTCTGTGATGCTGGTAACATGTCCGCCATTTTGTGTTTGTACCGGGGGTCTAAGTACATTGCCACCCAGTACAGGTCCTTGACCTCTATACTCTTTATACAGGGGTCCCTCTTCAAACACTGGAGCATGAAGGCCCCTATTTGCACTAAATTGGAAGTGGTGGAGCCCCCAGGCTCCTGCTCATCGCCCAGGAGAATGTTGTGCTCGGTCCCCCCCCCCCCCAGCCACGGACAACACCAGGGATCCCAGAAACGTTTAAAGCCTGCTCTTCTTGCATTTCCTCCTCCCCCTAGCCACCATCCTCCTCTGACTCTTAATACTCCTGCTGATTTGTCTTAGATGTAGTAGCCTCCCTGGGAATTCATTCAGCATTGCGACTTCCTCATCTTCCAGCTCCTGCTCCTCGACGGCTTGATTAATGACACGAAGCAATGCACGCTCCAGAAAGAAGGCGTAAAGTATGATGTCACTGATGGTGCCCTGGCTGCGACTGACCAGTTTGGTGATCTGATCAAATGGCCGCAGAAGTCTAAATGCGTCGCTCATGAGCCGCCACTGGCACGATGAAAAGAAACCAAGCTCCCCAGAACCAGTCCTGCCGCAGAGTTCGTACAGGTAGTCGTTAACGGCACGTTTCTGCTGGAGCAGCCTATCAAGCATATACAAGGTGGCTTTCCAGTGCGTCGGGCAGTCACAAATCAAACGTCTGACGGGCAAGTGGTGTCACCGCTGAACGTAAGCAAGGCGAGCCATGGCCATGTAAGATCTTCTAAAATGGCCAGAGATTTTCCTGGCCTGCCGCAAGACTTCCTAGACACAGGTATTTGGCAATGAATCACTGCACGACTAAGTTCAGGACGTGTGCCATGCACGGCACGTGTGTCATTTTGCCCTGTTTCAGCGCTCTCAGCAGATTGGCATCGTTGTCGCACACCACTTTACCAACTGTCAAATTGAGCGGGGTTAGCCACTGACCGGCCTGTGACTGCAGAGCCGAAAGCAGTGCAGGATCGGTAAGGCTCTTGGCTAACAGGCACAACAGCTGCAGCACAGCATGGCAACGTTTCACCTGGCACATTGAATAGGTTCTTGGGAGCTTGGGGGGTGCAGCAAAAGAGGCGGTAGCAGTGGAAAAGGAGCAGTCAGCTGAGGAGGAGATGAAGGAGAAGAAGAGGCAGGCGTGCATGCAATCTGTGGCGGTAACCCTAAATCCACTCGGGTGCCGGTTATATGCTTCACGGCCGTCAGAAGGTTAACCCAGTGGGCAGTAAAAGTTATGTACCTTCCCTGCCCGTGTTTGCTAGACCACGTGTCTGTTGTTAGATGTATCTTGGCCCTGACACTGTGCCAGAGATATATTCACTTGCCACTGAACGTGGCCTTGTAGTTCAGGGATTCCCTTCTGGGAGAAATATTTCCTTCTGGGGAACTTCCATTGCGGTGTGCCAATGGCCACAAAGTTTCTAAAGGCATCTGAGTCCACCAGTTTATATGGCAGTAGTTGGCGGACTAGCAGTTCCGACAAGTTAGTGGTCAGCCGTTGGGCAAGAGGATTATCCGGCATCATCATTTTTTTTACGCTCGAACATTTGGGCCACGGAAGCCTGCGTTGTGCCAGATGAATGCGACGAAGGCATGGTGGAAGGTGGAGTGGAGGACAAATGGGAGGTGAGAGGAGAAGGATAAGAGGCAGGATGTGGAGCGCCAGGAGTGTGGCTTTGTGGGTTCTGACGGCGTTGCTCCCACTGGGCTTGGTGAGGGGAGGCCAGATGCCTTCTTAAGGCGGTCGTCCCTAGGTGAGTGTTGGGCTTACTGCGACTTATGCGTTGACAGCACAGGCTGCAGATGGCAACACTATCAGCAGGTTACACGATGGAAAAAGCCTGCACTGCGGAGCCATGTGCCGGCGTCCTGGGAGCGCAAGATGTGACCCAGCATGGTGGATGGCTCACTCCAGATACATTTGCAGTCTGCTTTTTGCCTCCTGTGCACTGCGAGTTCTGCCTCCTTCTTCTCCTCCCTATCTGCTGCTCTGTCTCTCTCCCTCTGAACTCCCCTCCTCTTCCTCTCTTGTGGGCACCCACGTGACGTCCATAGACACATTCTAATCGTCACCTTCACCACCACTGACATTAGAGATATCTGAGTAGGCAGCAACAGCGAGGACCACCCTCCTTGGGCTGATATGAGTACTGTTGTCAGACCGCTGGTGGCGGCCATTGCTACATCCTCTTCCTCATCCGATGCCAAGAATGGCTGCGCATCGGTGGGGTCTGGGAATGGATGGGAAAATAATTCCTCTGACTCGCGTGGAGGGGCTATGGTGGTGGTGTCGTCTTTGTGGGTGCACACAGCAGAGAGTGAGGAGGGTGCAGATACAGTGGATGAGGAGGGTGCAGAAGCGGAAGGCTGAGTGAGCCACTCAACCAACTCTGGTGCGCCCTTTGAAGTTATCGCACGCGCCTTCTCCAACTTCCCACTTAGGCTCCGCCCTGGAGCACCTTCCCGACCCCTACCATCCCTGCGCAACAGTCTCCCTCTGCCCAAGTCCATAGAGAAGAGCAGTATTTGTGGAAGAAGGTATATCGCAGGCCTCAATCAGTATTTAGTGAAAAAAGGTATATCGCAATAGCACCTCTCAATCAGTATTTGGCGGAAACAGGTATATGGCACCCATCAATCAGTATTTTGTGGAAGCAGGCGTATCGCAGCTCTCAATCAGTATTTGGTGGAAGAAGGTATAAAGCACCTGTCAGAATATTTATACTGCTCTGATTAACAGTCTATATTATTTATGTAAATAAATTTGAATATGTAAGGGAGGAGATTCTAACCTATTAACTCAAATACCTAGCCTATAAGAGCTTGTGGTCTGTGTTAACTTTGACGACAAAAGAAAAGGCAGTGGTAATCAAAATATATATTTATTTAAGGTAATAAGTGCAACTAATTAAATATAAAAATCATTGACAAGAAAATTATGAAAATTAATCAATGATATGCAAATGTTTTAAGAAAGCCCAAGGTAACCTAAAGGATATATATGTATTCCCTACAATTCCTTATTTTGATAATATCTTACAATATATTTTAAATCACTTTAAGACCTAATTTCTCTCATCCGACAGATAAATCAAATTAAGCTCAAATAAAGTTTACCTAATGTTTAATTTTATCTATATAGATATATATCAATCATTCTTGCCTGGAACTGAACTCAGTTCTCTGGAGCTAATGCCGTGATAACTCTCAACAGTATTCATAAATCTCCCTGAATAGTAAACAGGTCAGAATGATACTAGCCTTATTCCAAAACAGATTCTATACACAAAGTATGGTTAATTGAATATAATATATATATATATATATATATATATATATATATATATATATAATATTCTCCTATAAAAGATAGGCAACAAGTTTATACTATACCAGGGTATTAGCTAGCAGAAATCAGTTGCAATATTCAGGACTATAATTCAGTGGAGTCCTATCTCCTCTCGGGGTGTGGTAATTGACTGGAAGGAATTTTCAAAATGGCTGCTTCTAATAGCTGAATAGGTGATCAATCGGATGGATGGATTAAGAAGTGGATGGAAGATGACCAGGAAGATTGTCGGGAAGACTTTTTATTCCATTTACAACATGGGACTGGTAAGGTTTCATCATTAACTAGTGACATCAACTTATAACTCCACCCACCTATTTCGTAATTCATATCTTAATTTTACTCTACCACTAGATGGCATGGGAGATCTATGAATAAATTTTACAAGCACAACTAATTCTTATATTTTCCTAAAAAGAAAGAAAAACAAGATTGACTTTTGACCTAACCTTTGGGACATTTCCTAATAATAGAATCAAATAAGAATGTGTATTAAGAATCAGCCCTCTATTCACACAGACATCTTTGTATACCACTCCACCAGACATCCATTATATTTCTAAATCCAGGACTAAACATATTTAATTAAGACAAATACTATAAAGTCCCTTTTCTTTTCATTGGGAGAGATAACCAGTTTCTGGTGATACTTTGGCCTATTGTCTTAGAGTGAAGACGCACACTATTTGTTCATGATCTCTCCTGAAATAACACCTGAGACTGAAATGAGTAACTCCCCACAGTGACACAGTAACATACACATTTAGACTATACAAGAAATTCACCTATTTCTGTAATAGATACCATGAATATACCTATATATAAGGCACTTAACACACTTCTAGTTATATAGAAACTTACAGATCTCAGACATATTATATAAAACCCAAAATCCACTCGCATATTATTATGAAAATTACAAAGAAAATTGGATCCTCTTTCTATTCACTAAGAACTAAAATTCAGCACAATTCTACTTAGTTATCTATCTACAGACAGCAGTTTGATACGTCTCTATAAAGGCATGAATTTTTTTATGGTATGTGCTAAACCCCCTTCTCGCAAATGCAAACACTCCTCAGTTTGCACATAAAGTCTCTTAATAAATCCTTAATCTTTGATCTAGTGAATTCCAGTCCAAAGATTTTGAACACATCCTGCCCTTTTACAAGACCAGACAAGATGGCTTCTCTTAAAGAGGACCTTTCACCAAAGACCCCCCCCCCATTCGCCCGCTGCGCTCCCCGTTAGTTTTGGCGCCTCATATTCAAATGAGGCTTCTAGGTTATAGTAGGCATCGATCTCTTAGTTCTTCACTTCTCCCTGGCTGCGAGCGCATCCAATCGCAGAGCTCGGCTCTTAGCCAGGGAGAAGAAGCTCAAGTTCTCGCGAGAACCGCGAGAACTTGAGCTTGCAGAGTTCCGGAGCTGGCGCCATCTTGGAGTCCCCAGCGCAGAAGATGACGGCAGCGACAGCAGGAGCAGTATCGGCATCCTGCAGGTAAGTGTCAAAATCACCCCTAGACCAACGAGCATGATGTCTCTAATGTGATATTCCCCTGAGGCAACGAGCATGCAGGGGTGTAGTAGTACCTACCCCCTCTGTGCCCTCCTCCCCCTAGGCAACGAGCATGACTGGGTGTAGTAGTACCTACCCCCTCAGTGCCCCCCTCCCCTAGGCAACAAGCATGACTGGGGGTAGTAGTACCTACCCCCTCAGTGCCCTCCTTCCCTGAGGCAACGAGCATGCAGGGGGTAGTAGTACCTACCCCCTCAGTGCGCCCCTCCCCTAGGCAACGAGCATAACTGGGGGTAGTAGTACCTACCCCCTCAGTGCCCCCTTCCCCGTAGGCAATGAGCATGACTGGGGGTAGTAGTGCCCCCCTCCCCTAAGCAACAAGCATGAATGGGGGTAGTAGTAACTACCCCCTCAGTGCCCCCCTCCCCTAGGCAGCAAGCATGACTGGGGTAGTAGTACCTACCCCCTCAGTGCCCCCGTCCCCTAGGCAACGAATATGAAGGGACGAGACACGTTGTCCACTGTAGCAATATTACTGTTGCCATTTATACTATCTCTCCTTACTGAGGGCTTAATAACTTTATTCATTTTTCACCAAATAAGTTGTCACTGTGTCTAAACATCTGTATTTATATAGTAAAGTAATGATTTTTCATGACGCATTGAAACTTTTTTTTTTTGTTTTGTTTTGCAGATAAGAGATTGGACGTCATCCAGTTTGCAGAAGAGAACTGAAAAGTAAAGCGGAAACTACTTATTAAAATGGTTGACGAGGGCATGAGCTGGGGAGTCATTATTTCAATAAAGTGGTTCCAAACATGGCTATTTGTACTCGTGCTATTCTATACTTGCAGTGGTAGTAATGGTTACCTCTGTACAGAGGCTCCCATCACTATGACAGGGTCTTATTGTCAGCCAGCTTGTTTTGGATTGTGACAACTGTGCCGACAGTAAAACCCAAATCAATTACCCTGGTCCCCAAAGCCCCAGGGGTGCCGGGAGGAGCCGGGTTGCCGTCAAGCGTGAAACCATCTGATGTGATGGTTTCTCTCTTAGGGCGGCTGCAGGCTGTTATTACTAGGCTGAGAAGGAGCCAAAAACCATGGACCTTCTCACCCTGATAATGGCAGCTCCCAGCTGTTGGTTTACCTTTGGCTGGTTATGATATTTTACAGGGGGACCCCACGCTTTTTTTTTTTGGGCATTTTGGTTTAAAAAAGGCACTGAGGCCAACCGTGTTATCATAATCGGCCACGGATCAACCAAACGAGGATAATACATTGTTTTCTACTATAAGGCGAGCTTGTTGGCCAACTGGCTTATGGAGGATTGTTTGTACTCCGGCTCTCGTTGGGTTCTTCTCAGCCAGCTGTGAAAAACTGCCAATAATACTCCCTTTGCCTACTATTACGTTACAGCTGCTTCCGTTTCTAACACTGCAAGTAATTTTTCCATATACAAACAAGCCATGTTTGACTACAACCACTTTATTGAAATATATGCTACACTAATACAGCCGTCTCATTTTTATATATCCATTTGGTTCTATGCTAATTAGATAAGAAACAATCCAAGTATTGTGTAGAAAACGCACTGATGTAAACTGTCATATGACCCTACTGATCCACCATGCATGCAGTTACTAAATTCTAGTGGTCACACTCAACAACCTGGTAAAGATGTCATGATATTATTAAGTCTACCTCCGTAAAAAAATAAATTTAATTTTTTTAACAGGTATAACAATGGACGGTGTCAATGAGGAAGTACCGCCAATTCCTTCATCATAAAGATCAGAAAAAGTACATTTTTTTTATATTGATTATTTGTAAATTTTTCACATAATAGTACTATCAGACTGTTGCTTGACGATTCACTTTTTGTCGTGTCTAAATGGAATGGCTGAAGAAGCGTCTTCAAGGAAAATACCGTCGTCCAGATAATTCCGAACCATGTTTTCCTGATAATCCCACACGTTCTACAAACATTGTTGAGAATAGTGAAATTGAAGAGTCGGAAAACAGAATTGGAAATACCATATGGTGTACTTGTACAAATTGTAAACCAATGCCTACTGCAGTAGAATCTATCTGCTGCAAAGAAGTCTCAAATATCGAACCATATATTGAAGACATGGGATGTATAATTGAACACGAATACTTTCATCACTTTTGTGAAGATCGAGGAAGGGTTGAGGTCTCGTTGCGTGCTATAGGTCAAGTTATGCATCCTCCGCCGGATAAAGATATGAATAGGTTGGCTAATTTGTCATGTATGTTTTAACATATAAGTGTCTTGATGTTAACACATGCTTCGTAAATAATTTTTCTATTCCTTTTTTTATGATGAGGCTAATTTCACCCATGGGGCAGACTGATCCATCAAACAGATTTGTAGCCAGAATTTGCCTGTTTCGTCAAACTATATGCAAACGCTTGTAATTTTATCTGACTGATCATGCATTTTTCCGAATTTTCGGGTCATAAAAATGCATGATCGTTAATTAAAATGCCTTGCATTACGGGATGTAAAGGCCTGTACATGCACAGTAAGGATAGATCCTGCATTGATATATTTTGATATGTAAAAATAAACTGGATCCAGTATTCCGGACAGTATTCTTATTTTTGGGCCAAATATAAAATCGTACAATGCTGTGAAATTATTTCTGTCATGATCATTCAAAAAGACTGAACTGAAGACATACTGAATGGATTGCTCTCCATTCAGAAAGCATAGGGATATAATTGATCATTTATTTTCAATCATATAGCACCCTGGACCGAACTCTGTTCTGTAATAGATAAATGCAATCGTGAACGTCACGTAAATTGCATATAATCTGTACTTATTTAATCTTTTCAAATTTTTGGTACATACAGGCTATTAAGAAAAACTGCTTATAGAGGATTCACTGCTTGGATACACGGCTATCTTGGCGTTGGCAAAAGAAGACCAATTCCATCTTGTGCTGTCTCTCTGATAAGAACTGTATTTCTGGACCCTGACCAAAATTATTGTGGATTTCTTATGTTCAGAGAAGAGCCTGCAGAGTACATAGCCGTGGAATAAAGTTGTTAATTTTTCTATATCTTGGGAAAAAAGTATAATTCAACCCTTATTTTTGTTAATAATCATATATATTGAAAAATAATACATAATACTTCAAGATTACAAGAAAAGTAATTACAGTTTATTTGAAACAAAAAATATAACGAGTTCTGTATTTGTCACAAAATATTAGAGGCAATGAATTATGTCCATACAGAGAATAATATTTATACAATTTTTTTTCTTAGGTTAGCTTGGCTATAAAACAGCAAAATAAACAAAAAAAATATACATATTCCAAATAATTTTACAAGGTTTCTGGATTTGTCACATAAGGGTACTTTCAAACTTGCGGCAGAGCGATCAGGCAAGCAGTTTCGTTGACGGAACTGCCTGCCGGACCCGTAGAGACGTATGGCAACAGATGGCATTTGTAACAATGATCAGGATCCTGATCAGTTTTAAAAATGCCTGATCAGTCATAAAAATAAATTCAAATGCAGGATCAGTCTTTCCAGTTTCATCCGGCAAAACGGATCGGGCATAATATTTTCTTTTAAACTTATTGTCCAAGCGCGCGTGCGCATACCAGGGACGGATCTGTCATTCCGGTATTTTGAATGCCAGATCAGGCACTAATACATTCATATGTAAAAAAATAAATAAAAAAAAGACGGATCACGCATTACATCACGTCCTCACTTTTCTCCAGAGATAAAACCTTAGCATACTACGGTTTTATCTTTTGCCTGCTCATTAAAAATGACTGAGTTGTGGAACATCGCTCAAGAATTGTTGATTTTGGACGATCTCCTCCAGTCTACGAAAAGCGGTACTCTCCTTTTTTAGCCATAATACTGAAGGGTTTTCATTTAATTCTTCATGAGAGCATTTTTTGTAGTGTTCTCCATTTTCCCACTCGTGCATGTCTAGTATGTGATAGAGAACAGAATTTCAACGTTCCCTGAAGAAAACTTCATTGTGGTCACACGTTTTTACACTCCACCAGAAATGGTTCAGTATCTTATCGATCCAAGGTTTCAGTTCCTGTCCAGCTCTTCCGTTACTTGCCTTTAACAAAAAAATTTTATAGGCTTTGGGTAATGCCAAATGTCAAACTGATGGTCTATGTCAGTGTACAACTCACGCATCAACTTTTGGATACTGACATGTCGATCAGAGACAAAGACACATACGTCAAAGCCGTTGTTAATTAATCTTTCCATAACTGTTTTAAAACCAAACTTCTCCATAGCAACTAAAGAACTGCACTGGCTTCAATGCACAACTTCAAAATCAATAATTTTCTCTGTATACAGGTCCATAACTGTGTATGTACAATATTTGGCAGAGTGGCCAGGGCTATCACATTGACCATCTCCAGCTATACACATGGGAAAAGCATGCATTTCTTTATGTACTTTTCTCTTTTCTTCCTGCCAGGCAATATCAATTGCAGGGAAACTAAATTTGGTTTGGTAAAAACTCTGAAAATGCGGTTAAACCAAAAATTTTAAAAAACTCGTTGACCCTTTGAAAATTTTGAAGCAGCTAAAAAAAGAACATTGCTACTCCAAAAACGAACAATTTTAGGCTGGGTATTCCATAATAAAGACGAGTGCCCCTCCTACAACTACCGAGAATTGTCAAAGCACTTCCCTGTCTTTGTTTAGAAAACGAACATATGGTTAGATTACTACCGTCAGTATACTGACATTTCACCTGACATAGAAGTGCATCAAGGCAACTTTCATTAACTATAAATTTAGCATCGCTCACCATGTCTTCAACAGTTAGTTCAGGGGTAGAATTATCATGGTCAGTTTCCAAAACTGACTGTAATGCAATCAAATCAGATGAGCAGTGGCTTATCATCAAAGGGTCATACGAGTTATCCCTTGAATTCAGACCTTCACCTACATCAGCTTCAGCATGACTGACAATATTGCTGAACTCCTGAATTTCTCCAGTTAATGGAAAAATTCCACTAACCACATTATCATCACAGTTATTAACATCTTCAGGTTGCAACACAATTTTGTCTTTTTTCATAGTAATAGGAGACAGCAGGCTAACAAAAGGAATGCTACTTTGATTTAGATTTGTTGAAGCTTTTGGTAATAGGTGTAAATTCAGTTACAATATAAGTAAGTTGTCTTAGAGGGGATTCTTGTTCCACAAGGACCACGTTTGATTCTTGAGTAATAATTATTGAATTTGTTAAATCATAATCGGTCTGAGTCGAAGCATCACTGAATTGTGAAGTTGGAATTTCAACAGACTCTGTTACTCAACAAATTCAGTCTGCCCGTTTGACTCGGTATTTAAAGATGATTCTGAGGACACAACTATATTATCAAACTGTTGCCCACTCAGATTTTCACTTTTTTTTTTTTTAAATGTTTTTCTTGTTTTCAAATTGTCTGCCACTTTCCTTTCCGAATCCAATACATTTTCAAATATGGTTGGATTTGAAATTGGACGAACTACACGGCCGCTAGCATTAACAATGAAACTGTCTTCTGTGAAATGTAAAGAACACAGTTTATATTTATTATAATTTTTCTTTTTGCATGTAATAATGTCTTTGGCTATACAATTTAATTCCTCTCCCCCCAAAGGAATTAATATTGACAACCATTCCATTATTCTTTCCCTACTGTTGGGAAAGCAGTGCAATTTAATTTTGTGGCCGCTGTGGAGACGTCCTGCAACAATAAAACAGTTCTTGATCCAACAAGTGGATGGCATTTTCAAAATTCCTGTTGGAAAAAAAAAGACAAAATTAATAAATACATATTGTATGGATAGAAATGGTAAAGAAAAATTAAACTTACCATTTTTTTTGGTAAAAAATAACTAACTTTGTAATGTAGAACCGAAGATCTAGATTCCAACATGGAATATTTTTGGGGAACACCAAAAAAAGATTAATCTTCTGTCTTCGTCCATTGTTGAAGCTTTGAAGGAAACTTCTGTATTCAATACTTACCAATGTTTATTACTTACCATAAATGTTTTTCAAACGTATAAACGCAAAAACGTTTAATTGTTGAACTTGAAAATAACCCATTTAAAACATTGATTCGGGTTATGAACTCAATAACTTCACGCAAGATGATTCTTCTTCCAGCGATGAACTATAACAAACAAAAGTAATCAAATTATAATTTAAAAAAAAGGAATCTATTTGTTGAAAAAAATTTGACTTAAAAAAATTATTAATAAGTACCTGTTTGATATGGTTTTATATTGGAAACTAACTCGGTCACACAAAGATACTGTATGTTTGATATCCTAAAATTAATGATATAATATATTTTTAAAAATACTGTTATAGGCCATCCCGATTTGGAGTTGAATAAAATTTTGTTCAGTAAACTAAGAAACATTTGACACTTCAAAAAATTTCATTTATACATATTTATTTTGATGGTTGTAATATTATGATTACCAGGTTGTTGAGTGTGGCCACTAGAATTTAGTGTCTGCAAGTGTGGTTGATCTGATACGTATACTCTCCCACCATTGTAAAATGAGTATTTTTTTCAATTTTGTTATATGTACTACTAAACCTACCATAGTCTTCTATCCACTGTCCCCCATAAAAACAGCAATAGGGTCTATTTTGCTTTGGTTATTACAGTCATATGACAGTTGACATCAGTGCGTTTTCTACACAATACTTGGATTGTTTCTTATTTAATTAGCATAGAACCGAATGGAAATAAATATAAAAAAGAAACGGCTGTATTAGTGTAGCATATATTTCAATAAAGTTGTTGTAGTCAAACATGGCTTGTTTGTATATGGAAAAATTACTTGCAGTGTTAGAAACGGAAGCAGATGTAACGTAATAGTAGGCAAAGGGAGTTTTACTGGCAGTTTTTCACAGCTGGCTGAGAAGAACCCAACGAGAGCCGGAGTACAAACAATCCTCCATAAGCCAGTTAGCCAACAAGCTCGCCTTATAGTAGAAAACAATGTATTATCCTCGTTTGGTTGATCCGTGGCTGATTATGATAACACGGTTGGCCTCAGTGCCTTTTTTAAACCAAAATGCCCCCAAAAACAGGCGTGGGGTCCCCCCGTAAAATATCATAACCAGCCAAAGGTAAACCAACAGCTGGGAGCTGCCATTATCAGGGTGAGAAGGTTCATGGTTTTTGGCTCCTACTCAGCCTAGTAATAACAGCCTGCAGCCACCCTAAGAGAGAAACCATTACATCAGATGGTTTCACGCTTGACGGTAACCCGGCTCCTCCCGGCACCCCTGGGGCTTTGGGTACCGGGGTAATTGATTTGGGTTTTACTGTCGGCACAGTTGTCACAATCCAAAACAAGCTGGCTGACAAAAAGACCCTGTCATAGTGATGGGAGCGTCTGTACAGAGGTAACCATTACTACCACTGCAAGTATAGAATAGCACGAGTACAAATAGCCATGTTTGGAACCACTTTATTGAAATAATGACTCCCCAGCTCATGCCCTCTTTAACCATTTTAATAAGTAGTTTCCGCTTTACTTTTCAGTTCTCTTCTGCAAACTGGATGACGTCCAATCTCTTATCTGCAAAACAAAAAAACAAAAACAAAAAAAAGTTTCAATGCGTTATGAAAAATCATTACTTTACTATATAAATACAGATGTTTAGACACAGTGACAACTTATTTGGTGAAAAATGAATAAAGTTATTTAGCCCTCAGTAAGGAGAGATAGTATAAATGGCAACAGTAATATTGCCACAGTGGACAATGTGTCTCGTCCCTTCATATTCGTTGCCTCAGGGGAGGGGGGCACTGAGGGGATAGGTACTACTACCCCCAGTTATGCTCGTTGCCTAGGGGAGGGGGGCACTGAGGGGGTAGGTACTACTACCCCCAGTCATGCTCGTTGCCTAGGGGGAGGGGGGCACAGAGGCAGTGGCGTCGCCAGGGGGGAGGCCAGAGGGGGCCACGGCCCCCCCTACATCATGCTGGGCCCCCCCATGTGCCCCCCTAACTAAAATGCGCCCCCCCAAGTGAGCCACCGCCAGGCACAGGGAGATGAGCGCTTTCTGGGAAAGAGACAAGCTCCTGCTTCCTTTTCTCCTCACCTCATGGAAGGAGCAGCTGCACATTGTGTGTCTCTTACTAAAGCATCGTCGGTAAGGGATTTATTTATGTTTTTGTATTGGTTTTGTGTACATTGTGCTGTATACTCAGTTCTTGTATGTTCATTTTCCTATAGTTTACCTTATCTACTGCCGGTTAATAAAAACCACAGATTACAGAAACAAGTCTCATATTATTAACTAGTAGAATGGTGATATCTGCCTGTTGAACTGCATACAGACCCCGGGGGTACATGTTGTGAGAACAGGACAGTAAACGACGACTTCTAGCAAGAGAAGCACACCTGACTACACAGAAGTCTGTTACAGTCCACGCAATATCTGCAAACGGACACCACAGCGACTTCTATACAGTCCAGTGCTGCAAGGAAATAGCCGCTTCAAGCAATGTAGACACATTTGATTGCATACTGTGACCGCTCTCTAAGCACAGCGACCGGCATTCCACCGCACAGTAGTCTTCACGCGGTTAAGTGTCTTCACCAACACCATGTCGCGTAGCTCAGTATCAAGCTACAAGACAAGATCAGGGAAGGATGGTTCCACTAAGTCGTCTTCCGTTAGCAATGCGGCTGCCATTGCCCGCGCAAAGGCAGAAGCCGCGAAGGTCAAAGCAGCCTTTGCCGAACAAGAAATGAAGATGAAAGAAGAAAAGGCACAGCTAGAGGCTGAGAAAGCAAAGCAACAGGCTTCAATAGACATGCAAAAGGTCCTCTTAGATGCAAAGCTAGAGAAACTCGCCGTAGAGAAAGAAACGGCAGCTGCCATAGCTGAAGCAGAGTTCTTGGAGGCAATGGAATACCCGAAAACCGGAAGTCACCGCAGCGTGCTTAGCCCAGAACTCGGCCAGCAAGATCCTGTACATCGCACTTCAGAGTACGTCCGTCAACACTCCAGACCAAACAGCAATGCTGATCCATTCCCAGGAACCGAAGATGTCACCTATGTCACAGAGCAATCATACCGTCCAAAAGAAAGAGTAACGCTCGGAACCCAGTCCTACAAACAAGAGAGCCCAGAGCCACGTGACAAAACTCCAGCTAACTTCCCTGCACACCAAGGAAGCCAGCTTCCAGTCCAGCCTGCAGAGCCACCGTATCCCATAAGACGGTATGACATGGGCTGGCCTAAGTCAGAGACTCCATACAGGTATGATCGCACACCACACTCTCACTGTGACTTTCCACCTCCAACCAACCTTAGTAGTAACCAGAGCACAATAGACTTTGCCAGGTTCTTTACTAAACGAGAGCTGGTTACAAAGGGACTTGCGAAGTTCAGTGATCGCCCTGAAAACTATAGAGCATGGCGGGCCTCCTTTTATAACATTCCAAAAGACTTGGGTCTGTCATACAGTGAGGAAATAGACTTCCTTGTAGATCGGCTTGGAAAAGACTCTGTAGAACATGCCAAGAGAATCAGGGATATTAATATAAACTACCCAGAGATTGGCCTAAAAATGATCTGGGATAGACTTGATGAATGTTATGGTTCTGCAGAGGTCATAGAGGATGCATTGTTTAAAAGAATTGACGAATTCCCTAAAATATCTAGCAAAGGGTTCCAGAAACTTAGGGATTTAAGTGATCTACTGATGGAATTGCAGGTTGCCAAAGCCGAAGGGGATTTACCGGGGCTTGCTTTCCTCGACACTGCCAGAGGTGTCAAGCCTATTGTATTAAAGCTTCCCCACAACCTACAGGAAAAATGGGTCTCCCACGGGTCAAGGTACAAACATACCTACAATGTGCCATTCCCTCCCTTCAGTGTGTTTGTGGACTTTGTAAGGCTAGAAGCTAATATTCGTAATGACCCTAGCTTTGATCTATCACAGTCTTGTGCCACTCCCTATGACCACAGACCACACAAAGGATCAGTGGCAGTGCACAAAACTAAAATTTCACCTGCAGATTCTTACAGGCATTACAGCTCCGTCAGCCACGAAACAGTCAAAGATCCTGGTAAGCAGTGCCCTCTACACAAGAAGCCACACCCTCTTCTGAAGTGCAGAGCCTTTAGAGAAATGTCCATAGGAGATCGCAAAGCCTTCCTCAAGGAGAACCGCATTTGCTACAAGTGCTGCTCATCTACATCACATATTGCCAAAGACTGTCAGGTTAGTGTAAAATGCACAGAATGCAACAACTCCGATCACAACACGGCCCTACATCCTGGGCCTTTCCCATGGACCTCATCACAGAGTAACAGTGCCAGAGAGCATGGCAGGGAGGAAAGTACCTCTGAAGCTAACCCACCAGCAGTTACTTCACAATGCACGGAAGTCTGTAAAGGACTCATAGGCGGCAGGTCCTGCTCAAAAATCTGCCTAACAAAAGTATACCCAAAGGGCTGCAGAGACAAAGCCATCAATGTTTACGCCATCCTAGATGACCAAAGTAATGCGTCCCTAGCCAAATCTACTTTCTTTGACATTTTCAACATCAAAGGGCCCAACACTCCTTATTCCCTAAAGACCTGTGCAGGTACTGTAGAAACAGCGGGGAGGAGAGCTAGTGGCTATCTAATCGAATCCATTGATGGTAAAACGTGTCTTTCCTTACCAACTATTACTGAATGTAACCAAATCCCTGATAATAGACACGAGATCCCTACACCAGAGGTAGCCATACATCACCCCCATTTACAGCGTATAGCCCATCTCTTACCAAAACTTGATCCTAACGCTCAGATAATCCTACTCCTAGGGAGAGATATCTTACAAGTCCATAAAACTAGAGAGCAGATTAATGGCCCTCATCTTGCTCCTTATGCCCAAAGGCATGACCTAGGATGGGTCATAGTAGGAGAAGTCTGTTTAGGAAGCATACACAAACCAACTTCCATTAATAGCATGCTTACAAGCACATTAGATAATGGACGTCCCTCTATCTTCCAACCATGTAAAAACAACTTCCTCATAAAGGAATTGCCACATAGTACTCAACTACCTTGTTCTTTCATAGACTCTGTAGACCATGACATAGCTTGTGACAGTGACAAAGACCACTTAGGTTGCTCAGTGTTCCAAAGGACCAAGGAGGACAATCAGGTAGCAATGTCCCACAAAGACAGATTGTTTTTAGAAACCATGCAAAAGGAAATCACTAAGGATGAAACAAATAGTTGGGTAGCACCCCTTCCCTTCAGGCCTCAAAGGCAACGTTTGCCTAACAACAGAGAGCAAGTCTACAGACGTTTTGTCTCTCTAAGGCGTAGCTTCCACAAGAAACCAGGAATGAAAGACCACTTCTTTACTTTTATGAGGAAAATATTTGAGAATGGTCATGCTGAGGTAGCTCCTACCCTTAAAAACTCAGAAGAATGTTGGTATTTACCCATATTCGGGGTTTACCACCCAAAGAAACCGGGTCAAATTAGAGTAGTGTTTGACTCTAGTGCAAAATATGAAGGCGTCTCCTTAAACGACGTCCTGCTCTCAGGTCCTGATCTTAACAACAAGCTCCTAGGAGTACTGCTTCGTTTTCGCAAAGACTCTGTTGCCTTCATGGCGGACATTCAGCAGATGTTTCATTGCTTTCTCGTTAAAGAGGAACACAGAAACTTTTTGAGATTTCTTTGGTTTATTGACAATGACCCCACAAAAGATATTGCGGAGTACCGCATGCGGGTACATATCTTTGGTAACAGCCCCTCCCCTGCAGTTGCAACTTATGGTCTCAGACACTCTGCTCAGGAAGGCGAACTAGAATATGGGTCAGATGTCAGACAATTCGTAGAAAGAGACTTTTATGTAGATGACTGTCTAAAATCACTACCCACTGTTGAGGGTGCAATAAGTCTCCTTAAGAGAGCTCAAGAAATGCTTGCATGCTCAAACCTGAGACTCCACAAAATAGCCTCCAATAGTAAGCAGCTGATAGAAGCATTTCCCTCTCAAGACCATTCAAATGACATACAGAGCTTAGACTTAGGGACTGACTCCCTTCCTATACAACGTAGCCTTGGTCTCCTCTGGGATCTAAAATCAGATACGTTTACCTTCCAAGTCAGCCAGGAAGAGAAGCCCTTTACCCGTAGAGGTGTCCTGTCTGCCATAAACAGTCTTTATGATCCCTTAGGATTCACTGCCCCTGTTACAATCCAGGGCAAATCACTACTTAGAGACTTAACTCAGGAAACATTGGATTGGGATCACCCACTATCCCCTGAAAAAAGAAACCTATGGATAGAGTGGAGAAACTCCCTAAATACTTTATCTAGCCTGAATGTTCCACGTTCTTACGCTCCTGTGCCATCCACAGAAGTAAAAACACAAAGACTCTATGTATTCTCTGATGCGTCTGTCAAAGCAATTGCCGCTGTAGCGTATCTTAAAACTATAGACAACAAAGGTGAGTGCCACACAGGGTTTGTCATGGGCAAAGCAAAACTCGCACCACTTCTCGAACATACAATACCCAGGCTAGAGCTCTGTGCCGCTGTACTAGCCGTTGAACTAGCGGAATTAATTACAACAGAGATAAACCTAGAGATTCGAGACACCGAGTTTTATACAGACAGTAAAGTGGTCCTGGGCTACATTTACAACCAAACTAGGCGTTTTTACGTTTACGTTAACAACCGAGTGTTAAGAATCAGGAGGTCCACTATCCCAAAGCAATGGCACTTTGTACCTACTGAGCATAACCCAGCAGACTTAGCAACCAGGTCAGTTGCTGCCAGTCACTTTAGGGACACAGTCTGGTTCACGGGTCCTGCCTTTCTATACAACTCAGAACATTCTTCTGCCTGTGACTCATATGAGCTGTTAGATGCAGATTCTGACAAAGAAATCCGCCCCCAGGTATCTGTACTACTCACTGTAAATTCGTACAATCAGCTTGGTAGTCACCGTTTCATCAGGTTTTCCACCTGGAAGTCACTTGTGCGAGCTATCACCTGCTTAGCACACGTAGCCCGTTCCTTCAAGCATGCCCCATTTGTTATGGAATGCAACTGTAAAGGTTGGCACCATTGTAAGAATGGATACTCAGTAAGTGAGCTAGAACAATCGAAAAATCTAATTATTTGTTCCATGCAACAAGAGACATTCGCTAAGGAACTCTACTGCATCAACAACAAAAAACCTGTGTCAAAAGACAGTGTGTTAGTAAAGCTCGATCCAGTCCTTGATGAGAATGGTCTGCTAAGAGTGGGAGGGCGGCTTAAAGAGGCCAAATTAGGGTTTAATGAGAAACATCCTATCATAATACCTGGTCATCATCATTTAGCTTCCTTGGTTGTAGAGCACTACCACATTAAGATAAAACACCAGGGCCGACTATTCACCGAAGGGGCGTTACGTGCTGCTGGGCTGTGGGTCGTTGGTGTAAAAAGGTGTATTAACAAATGTATATTCAAATGTATAATTTGCCGCAAACTACGTGGGGGTTTACAAACGCAAAAAATGGCCAATCTCCCATCCGACAGGGTTAACATGGACCCTCCATTTACTAATGTGGGCCTTGACGTGTTTGGTCCCTGGTCCGTTATCACACGTCAAACTAGAAGTAGCCACGCTAGCTCCAAGCGATGGGCAGTCATTTTCAGTTGTATGTCAATTCGAGCCGTCCACATTGAAGTTATTGAGTCTATGGACACTTCTAGCTTCATAAATGCCCTCAGGCGCTTTATCGCAATCAGAGGTCCCGTAAAACAAATCCGTTCTGACAGAGGCACAAACTTCGTTGGAGCTGCTAATGAGCTAAAGATTCTCTCCAACTTGGATAATAACAGTGTAAAAAGATTCCTTAGTGAGCAAGGATGCACTTGGATTTTCAACTCGCCTCATTCTTCTCACATGGGAGGAGCCTGGGAAAGAATGATTGGCATAGCCCGCAGAATCTTGAACTCTATCTTCCTACAAGTGGGTAATGCTAGACTCTCTCATGAATGCCTTACAACCTTTATGGCCGAAGTCTCAGCCATTATCAATGCCAGACCCTTGGCGCCGATATCAAATGACCCAGGAGGTCCAATACTGCTTACGCCTGCCTCTCTACTTACCCAAAAAACTGGTATAGTGAGTGCTCCTTCTGGAGAGTTTGGCACCAAAGATCTCTACAAACGCCAATGGAGACAAGTGCAAGGCCTTGCCGATACCTTCTGGAATAGGTGGAAGAGGCAATATCTTCCCACCTTACAGACAAGAACCAAATGGCACACAGTTAAGCCCAACCTAAAACCTGATGACATTGTTCTTGTTAAAGACTCTCAGGCTCAAAGAAATCATTGGCCTTTGGGTCTCATTACCAAAGTGTTCCCAAGTGAAGACGGACATGTCCGTAAAGTTTGGGTTAAGATTTTCAAACAAAATGAGACCAAACTGTTTATCAGACCTACTTCCGAACTGATCCTACTGTTATCTGTTGAGGACTCTAATAGTGACATCGGCTGATGTCAAGTGGGGAGTGTACTGTCTTCTCTGCATAGTTTGTTAATGTGTGTGTCTTCAGCACCATCTAGTGACCTTTAGCTGTAAGTGCATCTTCTGCCTTTTTAAGTTATGCATATTCATTAGGTCACCTGACTTCCTGCTCACAGTGCTTTCTGGGAAAGAGACAAGCTCCTGCTTCCTTTTCTCCTCACCTCATGGAAGGAGCAGCTGCACATTGTGTGTCTCTTACTAAAGCATTGTCGGTAAGGGATTTATTTATGTTTTTGCATTGGTTTTGTGTACATTGTGCTGTATATTCAGTTATTGTATGCTCATCTTCCTATAGTTTACCTTATCTACTACCGGTTAATAAAAACCACAGATTACAGAAACAAGTCTCATCTTATTAACTAGTAGAATGGTGATATCTGCCTGTTGAACTGCATACAGACCCCGGGGGTACATGTTGTGAGAACAGGACACGATCCGTTTGGAACGGCTCAGCTCAGTCACAGTCTCTCTCTCACCTCACGCTGCTGGCAGCAGGGACTCAGGGAGCCGGAGTCACACTCGTCTGAGTCACACAAGTGCAGGGAGTCAGAATAGAAATGAATCGAATGAGTCACAAGTTAAAAGAATCTAAAGATCCGACTTAGTTTGTGACTCATTCGATTCATTGAGTTAAAAGAGCCGTGAGTCAGGCTGTAGAGCAGGTTACATTACACTGAGGCTGAGGCTGCTTTTGTTGCAGCAGATAGGAGAAGTGACAGATGACACAAGAGTTTAGATTACAGGTTGAATTAAATTAACCCTTTAGAATCAAATTTTCTTCTCAGGAGATATATATGTTAAAGGCATCTCATTCAGTAGCTATATAACTAAGGGCCCTTTCACACTTGCGTTGTCCGGATCCGGCGTGTACTCCACTTGCCGGAGGTACACACGTATCCGGAAAAACGCAAGTGTACTGAAAGCATTTGAAGACGGATCCATCTTCAAAATGCTTTCAGTGTTACTATGGCAGCCAGGACGCTATTAATGCCATAATAGGAGCGGGGGAGCGGTATACGTACAGTCCGTGCGGCTCCCGGGGCGCTCCAGAGTGACGTCAGAGCACCCCAGGCGCATGGATGACGTGTACATGCGATCACGTCATCCATGCGCCTGGGGCGCCCTGACGTCACTCTGGAGCGCCCCGGGAGCCGCACGGACGGTAAGTATGCTGGTCCCCCGCTCCCCGCTACACTTTACCATGGCTGCCAGGACTTTAACGTCCCGGCAGCCATGGTAACCATTGAGAAAAAGCTAAACGTCGTATCCGGCAATGCGCCGAAACGACGTTTAGCTTAAGGCCGGATCCGGATCAATGCCTTTCAATGGGCATTAATTCCGGATCCGGCCTTGCGGCAAGTCTTCAGGATTTTTGGCCGGAGCAAAAAGTACAGCATGCTGCGGTATTTTCTCCGGCCAAAAAACGTTCCGGTCCGGAACTGAAGACATCCTGATGCATCCTGAACGGATTTCTCTCCATTCAGAATGCATTAGGATAAAACTGATCAGGATTCTTCCGGCATAGAGCCCCGACGACGGAACTCTATGCCGGATCCGGACAACGCAAGTGTGAAAGGGGCCTAAGGGTGGGTTCACATCACCTTTATGGATTGTACTGTCAGTGTCAGACTGTTGTCACTGTGGGTAACAATGCACAGCAGACAACAATTCACATTGCACACCACAGTGACAGCTTCTGACTCCTGACTCCTCCTGTCCGGCGTCAGCCTCAGCTTCCCTTTACTATAATAAATCACTCTTCCTGACTCACTCAATACTAGTAATCAGAGTTCAGAGAGAGCTGAAGAAGACGAGCCGACTGCACTGAGTCAGCAGCACAGCAAGTAGTGAGTGAATCGAATGTATCAAGGATCTACGCATGCGCACCGGCACCTAGAGTCTTCGGTTCACTTGCGAGTCAGCTCAGCAGTCTGACTCACCAAGTGAACCGAAGATCCGATTCATGAATTGGTTCATTTGAATGAGCTGATTCAAATGAACCGATTCACCTAAAAGATCCGAACTTCCCATCACTAAGCGGCGGTGCAGGGGAGGGAGAGGCTTGTCCCTTCCCCTTGCTCTGATAGGCTGCAGGCACTAGGCCAGCAGCCTATCAGAGGCCGGCGCAGGCGGCGCGATGACGTCATCGCGCCGCCTGAGCCATACAGCGTGGGACACAGGCCAGAAGAGGCCTGCATCGCATCGCTGACACTGAGGTAAGTATGTGTG
This sequence comes from Bufo gargarizans, assembly GCF_014858855.1. NCBI lineage: Eukaryota > Metazoa > Chordata > Amphibia > Anura > Bufonidae > Bufo > Bufo gargarizans. Next base: position 73,594,450 of record NC_058080.1, read on the forward strand.
TTTTTCTTTTTTTCTTTTTTGTTTTTTTTTACAATAGTGATACTTGGGGGGGGACGGGGGACTTACTTAATAATGGCACATGATGGGGGGGACTTACTTAATAATGGCACATGATGGGGGGCTTACTTAATAATGGCACATTGGGGGGGGACTTACTTAATAATGGCACATGATGGGGGGGCTTACTTAATAATGGCACATTGGGGGGACTTACTTAATAATGGCACATTGGGGGGGGGGGGGATTACTTAATAATTGGCACATGGTGGGGGGGTACTTACTTAATAATGGCACATGATGGGGGGACTTAATACTGGCACATGATGGGGGGGGACTTAATACTGGCACATGATGGGGGGGCCTTAATACTGGCACATGATGGGGGGGCTTAATACTGGCACATGATGGGGGGGGGCCTAATACTGGCACATGATGGGGGGACCTAATACTGGCACATGATGGGGGGCTTATTACTGGCACATGATGGGGGTCTTATTACTGGCACGTAATGGGGGTCTTATTACTGGCACGTAATTGGGGTCTTATTACTGGCACGTAATGGAGGGCTTATTACTGGCACGTGGAGTCATCTACGGGGGCACTAAGAAGAGGTAATTTATACTTGCAAAATTATGGGGGACATTGAGGGCATCTACTGGGGCATTTTATACTGGTACATTATGGGGGCACTAGGAGGAAGGGGAGAGGAGCACTATGGGGCATTTACTGGGGGCACTATATAGGGGTATTTTATACTGGCACATTATGGGGGACATTAGCTCAACTGGGGGCATAAGGGGGTATTTTTTGCATTGTCACATTATAAGGAGAATTATTACTACTGGGGGGCATTATGGTGGGCTTTATTACTCCCACATGGTATGACCCCCTAGTAGCAGCACCAGCCTCTCCCTGCTCTGCTATTCCTCTGCCTCTTCTCCAAATCCTTATTATGAAATCTTTCTCATTAGGATAAAACACAACATCAGCTCCGCCGAGCCCCCGGCCAAAGTGTGGAAGTGGCGACCGAGACCCCCAAGGGCCAAGCCAAGTAACTGTAAGTGTTCATGTGAAATATGTTTGTTATACACATATAGCCTACACTGTGCCCCACAATATACAGTATACCGCTACACTGTGCCCCACAATATATAGTATGCCTCTACACTGTGTAGTCTGTTCTATAAGCACCCTTGTTCTGTGGCGGCGGACAGAAAATAATCTGGAAGTGCCCCTCCCGAGACCAGGCTCTGATCCGCCACTGGACCGCTCACAGGAGTGTACATTTCTTCTAAACTGTAATCCGTATCCTCTGACCTGCAGAAATCAGCACTCGCTCGATAACAACTAACAGGCAGGACCTGTAGACTGTAGCCTGGCCCTGTTACCGAAGCTAGCCGAGTGGTGTAAGGTTAAGGTACTAGTAGAGATGAGCGGCCGCTTAATCCTGATTTAAAGTTAAAGTTACTGCAGGATATGGATTACGGTTTAGAAATGTCAAATGTACACTCCTGTGAGTGGCGGGGAGGGGGATCTGTGGATGACACTGTTATAGGGAGGGGCATCTGTGGATGACACTGTTATAGGGAGGGGCATCTGTGGATGACACTGTTATAGGGAGGGGGAAATTGGGATGACACTGTCATGGGGTGGATCTGTGGATGACACATATAGCATAAGATGCTATACATTACACGGTATGTGGCATCCACAGATCCCCCCCATAGCAGTGTCATCCACAGATCCCCCTCTCTATAAAAGTGTCATCCACAGACAGCTGGACTTTTCTTCCCTGTTGCGGTTTTAGGTATTGTGTAAATGTATCGTTGTTATAGCTGCCCCCCCTACTTTTGTCCTGGCCCCCAGTGTGCCCCCCCAAAATTTGAAAGCTAGAGACGCCACTGCACAGAGGGGGTAGGTACTACTACCCCCAGTCATGCTCGTTGGCTTAGGGAGAGGGGGGCACTGAGGGGGTAGGTACTACTACCCCCTGCATGCTCATTGTCTCAGGGGAGGGGGCACTGAGGGGGTAGGTACTACTACCCCCAGTCATGCTTGTTGCCTAGGGGAGGGGGCACTGAGGGGGTAGGTACTACTACCCCCCTGCATGCTCATTGCCTCAGGGGAGTGGGGCACTGAGGGGGTAGGTACTACTACCCCCAGTCATGCTTGTTGTCTTAGGGAAGGGGGGCACTTAGGGGGTAGGTACTACTACCCCTGCATGCTTGTTGCCTTAGGGAAAGGGGGCACTGAGGGGATAGGTACTACTACCCCCAGTCATGCTTGTTGCCTAGGGGAGGGGGGCACTGAAGGGGTAGGTACTACTACCCCCAGTCATGCTTGTTGCCTAGGGGATGGGGCACTGAGGGGGTAGGTACTACTTCCCCCAGTCATGCTCATTGCCTAGGGGGAGGGGGAAACTGAGGGAATAGGTACTACTACCCCAGGTCATGCTCGTTGCCTAGGGGAGGGCGGCACTGAGGGGGTAGGTACTACTACCCCCAGTCATGCTCGTTGCCTAAGGGGAGGGGGGCACTGAGGGGGTAGGTACTACTACCCCCCTGCATGCTCATTGCCTCAGGGGAGGGGGGCACTGAGGGGGTAGGTACTACTACCCCCAGTCATGCTCGTTGCCTAGGGAAGGGGGGCACTGAGGGGGTAGGTACTACTACCCCCAGTCATGCTCGTTGCCTAGGGGAGGGGGCACTGAGGGGGTAGGTACTACTACCCCCCTGCATGCTCGTTGCCGCAGGGGAATATCACATTAGAGACATCATGCTCGTTGGTCTAGGGGTAATTTTGACACTTACCTGCAGGATGCCAATACTGCTGCTGCTGTCGCTGCCGTCGTTTTCTGCGCTGGGGACTCCAAGATGGTGCCGGCTCCGGAACTCTGCAAGCTCAAGTTCTCGCGAGAACTTCTCCCTGGCTAAGAGCCGAATGCTGAGATTGGATGCGCTCGCAGCCAGGGAGAAGTAAAGACCGCCCAGCAGATCTAAGAGATCGACGCCTACTATAAGCTAGATGCCTCATTTGCATATGAGGCTCCGAAACTAACGGGGAGCGCAGCGGGCGAACGGGTGGTCCATTTGAAAAAAGAAAAGGCATCACTGGCAGCAGCACTATAAGATAGTGTAATAATTGAACAATGATTTTTTGGGTGAAAGGTCCTCTTTAATGTTCATGTCCATACATCTGTATAGGCCTTATACTATGTACTCTTTTTATCCCTAATAGTTCAAACACACCACTCAATCAGTATTTGCCGGAAAAAGGTATATGGCACCCCTCAATCAGTATTTTGTGGAAGCAGGTGTATCGCAGCCCTCAATTAGTATTTGGTGGAAGAAGGTATATAGCAATAGCACCCCTCAATCAGTATTTTGTGGAAGAAGGTATATGGCACCCCCCCAATCAGTATTTGGTGGAACAGGTATATAGCACCCCTCAATCAGTATTTAGCGGAAACTGGTATATAGCACCCCTCAATCAGTATTTGGCGGAAACAGGTATATGGCACCCCTCAATCAGTATTTTATGGAAGCAGGTGTATCGCAGCCCTCAATCAGTATTTGGTGGAAGAAGGTATATAGCAATAGCACCCCTCAATCAGTATTTTGTGGAAGAATGTATATGGCACCCCTCAATCAGTATTTAGTGGAAACAGGGATATAGCACCCCTCAATCAGTATTTGGCGGAAACAGTTGTATCTCAGCCCTCTATCAGTATTTAGTGGAAACAGGTATATGGCACCCCTTAATCAGTATTTGGCGGAAACACGTATATAGCACCCTTCAATCAGTACTTAGCGGAAACTGGTATATAGCACCCCTAAATCAGTATTTGGTGGAAACAGGATTTTGTGGAAGAAGGTATATCGCAGTCCTAAAGCAGTTTTTTGGGGGGCAACAGGTATATCACACCCATTGCTATTAGTTACTCCAATAGCATTTGTCCCTCTAGCTGCGGTATTGCAACCTCTCCCTACACTGGCAAAGCACATAATGTAAAATAGCTGCCAGATCAGGTTCTGTTATACGGTTGGGGGTGTGTCCATGTGCTAAAACGTTTCAATTGGCTGTCCTGTCCCACCTGATGGATGTGTCATGGGTCAAAGTGCGGCGCTATGCAGAAAAATATGGCATGTGCGAATATCGCTATATGTTCGGCAAATCGCAAATGAGCAAAGTTTGCCACGAAACGAATGCCGGGCGAACAGCAAGGCCATCTCTACTTGTGATCCATATGCAAATTAGCAGTTAAGTGTTTTAAAGGCAGGTCCAAGCCATTGTGTGCACCCTTGCTCCCTCTACTTGATTGGCAGGGCTAGGTTCCTGCATAGTCATCTCACCTGGCCCTTTAATCTGAACATTTTTGCCCATAGCAACTTAATCTCTAAGATAGCCAGGAGAGTCAGCCTAAACCAAGGTGAACAAGATGCACAGAGTGATTATACTCAGCCTGCTCTGTCCCTGCAGTCTCACTATGCTCTCCCTAGTGTCTAAAAACTCTCCGTACACTCTCCCTGAACTTTCCTTATCCAATATTCTATAGTTAAAAGCTTTCTGAAACACTGTCCCTAGCGCTTGCCATGTTTTTCCTTATGCTCAGCTCACAGTGACATGGCAGGGGATGGCTATCTGCAGATTGGCTGGCTAGCTGCAGAGCAATATGGGTGATCTTGTGTTCCCGGGCTTCTTACTTTCACTTTGTAACTCGTGTAGCCACCATTTTGGAAAAAAAAAAAAAAAAGATGTGTTACAATGAAGCATAGGGAAATTGTGATTCGTTACAAATGGAATCTTTCCTACATTTCGGATCGAATTCCACTTTGGATGCTTAAATTTACTCGACACTAGTGGCCATCGCCATTAGTTAGGTTACTTAAGTTATTTGGTCCATTTTTGTGAGCCCAAACCAGGTGCAGTTCTAAAACACAGAACAGGAGGGAATCTTTATGATACACCTTGTCTGTGAGAAGGCTTCACTACAGATTTTGGCTCTCATCTGATGGAAATAACAGACCAAATAACTGAAGTGTAAACTCTGTCTTACTCTAAAGTTGATCAAAGTAGACGATTTCAACCAAAATGAACATTTGCCAGGTAACATTTATTGACAATATTGTTAGTGGACTAGGGGACAGACCATCATTATCTGAAAAGTTGGCCAGGTGTCACATTTTCTTCTTATATGTAGACGAAAGATCTTTTGTTAAAAAATTTTTTTAAATGATTTGTCTACAAAAAAATGTTCTGGGAAAGATCTTTCATCCTTTGCCCGATTTCATTGAACATGTTTGACCAGTTTGAAAAACTATAACAGCCAATATGGACTAAAATGTGAATAGCTGTGTCAGCTAAACGTTCACCAGATAATTCTCTGTTCAACCTGCAACCAACTTCTATCTAAGGCTACTTTCACATTAGCGTTTTTTTGCAGATCTGTCATGGATCTGTAAAAACGCTTCCATTACAATAATACAACCACATGCATCCGCCCTGAACGGATCCGGTTGTATTATGTCTTCTATAGCCATGACGGATCTGTCATGAACACCACTGAAAGTCAATGGGGGACGGATCAGTTTTCTATTGTGTCAAAGAAAACAGATCCGTCCCCATTGACTTACATTGTGTGTCAGGAACGTTTGGCTCCGCTTCGTCGGGCCTCCAGAGTGGAATGGTGACTGATCGGAGGCAAACTGATGCATTCTGAGCAGATCCTTTTCCATTCATAATGCATTAGGACAAAACTGATCCAATTTGGACCGCTTCTGAGAGCCCATGATGGATCTCAGAAAAAGAAAGCCAAAACGCTAGTGTGAAAGTAGCCTAATGTGTATGGCTATGTTAAGGTAAGACATAAATAATGATCACAATCTGTCAGTCTACAGGTCTGACAGAAGCAGAGTGTTGTAAAGTGTCAGAACTGTAGTTGTGTATAACTTCTAATCTATTTTTTGACCCTGAAAGGATCACTAGCCAACAATGCAAGACAATGTCTCCTCCACTATCAATCAGCACATTGTCGGGAAGGAATGCTTCATTCCCGACAATTTGCTAGATTGGCATTCCCTGTAAAGGGAACATAAGATATCTGCAATAAATGAGGCTTCAAGACTTCTTGTACTGTCCCCAATAGGGCTTACAATCTTGATTCCCTATCATTATGTCTTTGTGGGAAGAAATCAGAGTTCCAAGAGGAAACCTAGATGTTGCCCTTAGTCAGATTTGAACGCAGTACTTCAAGCACTGCAAGACACCAGTGCTAACCACTGAGCTGCATTGGTCAAGTCTAACACCAAACATCAGTAACACATCAGTTCTGTAATACACATAACATGACCATGTTTACCATCATGCAATGGGAGGAGGTATAATGCCTTAAAAAATATTCATACACCTTACATTTTTCCACATTTTCTCATGTTACACCCACCATTTTAATTTTTTTTTTATTTTTTTTTTGGGGTGGGGGGGGGGGGGATTCTATGTGATAGACCAACACAAAGTATGTGTGAAATGAAAAGAAAATGATACATGGTTTACAAAATCTTTGATAACTAAAATCTGGAAAGTATGGCCTGCATTTGTATTCAGCACCCCTGAGTCAATACTTTCTAGGACCACCTTTCGCTGCAATTACATCTTTAAGTCTTTTGCGGTATGTCTTTACCAGCTTTGCACATTGAGAGGCTAAAATTTTTGCCTATTCTTATTTGTAAAATTGCTCAAGCTCGGTCAGATTGGATGGAGAGCCTCTGTGAACAGCAATTTTCAAGTCTTGCAACAGATTCTCAAGGGGATTTAGGTCAGGACTTTGACTGGGCCATTCTAAAACATGAATATGCTTTAATTTAAACCAGGGATGCCCAACCTGCGGCCCTCTAGCTGTTGTAAAATTACAACTCCTACCATACCCTGCTGTAGGCTGATCGCTGTCCTGGCATGCTGGGAGTTATAGCTTTGCAACAGCTGGAAGTCAGCAGGTTGGGCATCCCTGATCTAAACCATTCCATTGTAGCTCTGGCTAAATGTTTAGAGTTGTTTTCCTGCTGGAAGGTGAACCTCCTCCCCAGTCTCAAGCCTATTGCTGCCTCTACTAGGTTTTCCTCCAGGATTGCCCTGTAATTAGCTCCATGCATCTCCCCATCAACTCTGACCAGCTTCCCTGTCCCTGCTGAAAAAATGCATCCCCACAGCATGATGCGGCCACTACCATGTTTCACGTTAGGGATGGTGTGTTCAGGGTCATGTGCAAAAAGTTAAACTTTGGTTTTATCTGACCAGAGCACCTTTTTCCACATGTTTTCTGTGTCCCCTACATGGTTTTGTGGGAAAATTGCAAACAGGACTTCTTGTGTCTTGCTTTCTTTCATAACTATTCCATAAAGATGCCATATTTGTGGAGTACAAGACTAATGGTTGTCCTGTGGATAGATTATCCCACTTGAGCTGTGGATCTCTGCAGCTCCTTCAGAGTAACCGTGGGCCTCTTGGCTGCTTCTCTAATTACTGCTCTCCTTGCCTGGGCTGTCAGTTTCATTGGACGGCCATGTCTTGGCAGGTTTGCAGTTGTGCCATATTTCTTCCATTTTCAGATGATGGATTGAACAGTGTTATGTGAGATGTTCAGAGCTTGGGATATTTTTTATAACCTAACCCTGCTTTACACTTCTCCACAACTTTATCCCTGACCTGTCTGGTGTGTTCCTTGGTTTTCATGATGCTGTTTGATCACTAATGTTCACTAACAAACTTCTAAGGCCTTCACAGAACAGCTGTAGTTATACTGGGAATAAATTACATACAGGTGGACTCTATTTACTAATTAGGTGCCCCAAGCTGTGACCCAGGTGCAATATGCTGCACGAGATTAAAAAGTTCCCCAAAGGTAACCAATCCTGTTAAAGGGTTTATTCACCTTTTGGAGCATGTCATGTAACGCAAGGGGGCAAAAGAGCAGGACGGGGAGCAGTAAATTATTTTTCCCTTTGCAGTTCTGGCTAGAAGGGGAGGGGGCTTCCAAAACCCCACCAAAAAGCAAACAACACTTTTAAGGCTAGGTTCACATCACATTTTTGTGATACAGCTGTCGGACCCTGTTGCCACTGACTTTTATTGTAATACTGATTTTAATTTTTTTTCTTCACAAAAAAGTAGAACCCGCTATGCTTTTCTGTCTTCCTACAATTTATTTTTTTACAGAAGAAACCAAAAGCCACAGGGTGCAGTTCTATAGGCCTCCTGCTGCATTCTGTTCTAGCAGTATTTTTTTAATTGTCACATTCTATAACGCCATAGCTATTTCTATTTTTCCATTGATTCAATTGCTTAGTTTTTTTTTTCCAAGATGAGTTGTAATCTTTAGTGCCCTCATTTTGGAGTACAAATAACTAACGGATTACATTTTATTAACCCTCTTTGCGGGTTTTAAAAAAATACCACCATTTTTTAACATTTTTTGTTTAAATATCTTAATTCTGCAGGTCATTACAATTACAACCAAGGCAAATTAATATACAGTTTTTGTTTTACTACTTTTTTTGGTTGCCAAGTTTTTATTTAGTAATTTCAAACTGTAATCATAAAATTTTTGTAAAAAGGAGGCCTAATGTTATTTATGTTGTTTGAATAATCTTATGTTTTAAAGCTGGAGATAATTTAAGTTGATGTCACATATATTTTCCCTTTTTTTAATTTGTTTTTTATACAGAATAAAATTAAAATACCTACCGTAATAAATTTTTTAGTTCAAAGGTGTTGGCCACTTTCTGGTTACTGTTGAGCGATGTATTTGTAAGATGACTTTATCACACTTACTAATATAACTTTTGTTTTGTGACATTTTCTTGTTTGCCAAATCTTTTATGCTACCCTCACAGAGGTCTTGTCCATAAAAAGTCATGTAACCAGGCAAATCGCCTCCATGTGATGTCTTCTCTTTTTAAATACACACTTGCCATCTGCACTTGCCACATTGAGAGTTTAGTGCAGTGTGAATGAAGGAGGCTGGTCACATGACCCTCCATCAGCGACTATCTTATGGATAGGGCGTCTGTGTGGACAGTGGACAGCACAGAAGATGTGCCTAAAAAGGGGCATGGCTTATAAAATATAGCAAATGGCACAGAATATCAACAAAGGCTGTTTGCTCTTTCCTTATGTGTTTGTCCACCTCCGTAACATTGCTGAGGTAGTCACACATGTTCAGTTCCATTATTCAACTTCCGCCAGTCTTAGCCACTGATGGAAGTTGTGACAATTACAAGAAAAATGCTGCAACAGGAAGGAATCAGACCCTAAGCTGTGATAGGGTGAGTGCTGTAGCAGAAAGGATGCGTCCCCGAGAAAGGGCATGCCCCTGAGATGTGATAGGGAGAGAGCTGCAGCAAAAGGTGTGTGCCCCCCTGAACTGTGATAGGGAGAGAGCTGCAGCAGAAAGGACACCGACCCGAGCTGCCAGCCTGGAGAACTTTCAGTAATTATAGGTGAGCGAATCGACTTCGGATGAAACATATGAAGTCGATTCACATAAAACTTTGTTCTAATACTGTACGGAGCAGGAGCTCTGTACAGTATTAGAATGCATTGGCTCCTATGAGCCAAAGTTATTGCTTCGCGAAGTCTCGCGGGACTTCGCGCAATGACTTCATAAATACATTTTTACTGTAAAAAAAACATTTCCTGCACTTCTCGCTTCTCCCTGCACAAGGATTTAAACATCCGGTGTCAGGGGGGAGCAGCCAATGGCAGGTGGGGATGGGGACGAGCCTCCCTAGCGTTAACCGCGATGCTAGGGAGGCTCATTCCCGCCTGCCATCCGATACCGGATGTTTTCATCAGGGAGAGGCAGCAGCGGCGGTGTGGAGACCAGGAGTGGTTCTGGGAGTTGTGTGAGTATATTACCGGTGAGGGGCCCGGCATATGTGGGGGGTTTTCTTGAATTTGTATAACCCCTTTAACTATATACAGTTGTGGCCAAAAGTTTTGAGAATGACACAAATATTAGTTTTCACAAAGTTTGCTGCTAAACTGCTTTTAGATCTTTGTTTCCATTGTTTCTGTGATGTAGTGAAATATAATTACACGCACTTCATACGTTTCAAAGGCTTTTATCGACAATTACATGACATTTATGCAAAAGTGTCAGTATTTGCAGTGTTGGCCCTTCTTTTTCAGGACCTCTGCAATTCGACTGGGCATGCTCTCAATCAACTTCTGGACCAATTCCTGACTGATAGCAACCCATTCTTTCATAATCACTTCTTGGAGTCTGTCAGAATTAGTGGGTTTTTGTTTGTCCACCCGCCTCTTGAGGATTGACCACAAGTTCTCAATGGGATTAAGATCTGGGGAGTTTCCAGGCCATGGACCCAAAATGTCAATGTTTTGGTCCCCGAGCCACTTAGTTATCACTTTTGCCTTATGGCACGGTGCTCCATTGTGCTGGAAAATGCATTGTTCTTCACCAAACTGTTGTTGGATTGTTGGAAGAAGTTGCTGTTGGAGGGTGTTTTGGTACCATTCTTTATTCATGGCTGTGTTTTTGGGCAAAATTGTGAGTGAGCTCACTCCCTTGGATGAGAAGCAACCCCACACATGAATGGTCTCCGGATGCTTTACTGTTGGCATGACACAGGACTGATGGTAGCGCTCACCTTTTCTTCTCCGGACAAGCCTTTTTCCTGATGCCCCAAACAATCGGAAAGAGGCTTCATCTGAGAATATGACTTTGCCCCAGTCCTCAGCAGTCCATTCACCATATTTTCTGCAGAAGATCAATCTGTCCCTGATGTTTTTTTTTTGAGAAGTGGCTTCTTTGCTGCCCTTCTTGACACCAGGCCATTTTCCAAAAGTTTTCGCCTCACTGTGCGTGCAGATGCGCTCACACCTGCCTGCTGCCATTCCTGAGCAAGCTCTGCACTGGTGGCACTCCGATCCCGCAGCTGAATCCTCTTTAGGAGACGATCCTGGTGCTTGCTGGACTTTCTTGGACGCCCTGAAGCCTTTTTAACAAGAATTGAACCTCTTTCCTTGAAGTTCTTGATGATCCTATAAATTGTTGATTGAGGTGCAATCTTGGTAGCCACAATATCCTTGCCTGTGAAGCCATTTTTATGCAACGCAATGATGGCTGCACGCGTTTCTTTGCAGGTCACCATGGTTAACAATGGAAGAACAATGATTTCAAGCATCACCCTCCTTTTAACAGGTCAAGTCTGCCATTTTAACCCAATCAGCCTGACATAATGATCTCCAGCCTTGTGCTCGTCAACATTCTCACCTGAGTTAACAAGACAATTACTGAAATGATCTCAGCAGGTCCTTTAATGACAGCAATAAAATGCAGTGGAAAGTTTTTTTGGGGATTAAGTTAATTTTCATGGCAAAGAAGGACTATGCAATTCATCTGATCACTCTTCATAACATTCTGGAGTATATGCAAATTGCTATTATAAAAACTTAAGCAGCAACTTTTCCAATTTCCAATATTTATGTAATTCTCAAAACTTTTGGCCATGACTGTACATTTTATTTAGATCCATCATGAACAAGGTACAAAAAAAAGAGCAATTTTTGATATTTTGCTTGTATCTCTAAAACTAAATGAATAACAAATGCTAATATATACATACCCCCTAAATTGGTAAAAATAAATGACATTGAAATGAACAATATACCAAGATGAAAAACAAAAATTAAGTCCAGTCCATTTGCTTCAAAATGATTCATTCCTTAAAGAGGACCTTTCGCCACTGTAGCTTCATGCATTCTCCATGTAGAAATAATACAGGAATGGTACAACATAGAGCCATAAGAATAGATGCTCCATAATTATTACATGGGAATACATGACGCTGTTAAAACAGACATGTCAGGAGTGGTAAAACGCCCTCACGCCCTCTTTAAAGATCTGGCTTATAAACCAACCAACCCAATCCTCTAAAACCTCTTCCCAAATAAAAAGAAACCCTTGCCCATCAGCAGTCCCACCTTTTACTCGCTGCAGCCTTATGCTCAGCATAACCAGAAGTGGCTTGGTACTGTAACCAATAACTGGCCGCAGCATTCCCATGTGCTAGATCATCACATTACTGCAAGTGACATTCTAGAGCCATTCTGGCACGTGTTACTGCTGGTACCAGTGATTAGATGCAGTGGTTGCACAACAAAGCGACTTCCGGTCAGGTGGCGACTGGAAGTCACTTGGAAAAGGGGCAATGGAGCAAGATCAGCAGGACTGAAGAAGGTGAGGTTTAATATTTTTTAATTTTGGCACAAGTTCAGAGGGTTGGGTTGGTCAATTCCTAAGCCAGATAACCAATTTAAAGAGTTAATTGGTTAATTCAACTTTCCTATAGTGTTCAAAAAGTTTTAAAGAAACACTCCAGACAAAGCTGATACACTGCTATGACTACTACTGAGCTTGGGGGCCAGTGTATAATGCATGGATTAAAGGAAGGCAGAGACTGGCGGGAGACCAGGAGGCATAGTAGTGGGATTGTCAGAGGATCAGAGAAGAGTATTGCTTCTACTATTTTCTTCAACCTATTCTGAGCCATTTGCAGAATAAATATTTTATGCATTGGACAACCCCTTTAAGGGACTTTAACTCTTTTTATCAGCACTTTTGGCTGTCATGATTCATCTGGGAATGAAACTCCTTCTTCTGACAAACTAAAGAAAAAATTATAAAATATAGTTTTGGCTCCACTAGTATACAATTCCTCTCAACTCTTATAAGCTCTTCTCTAAAATTAGTCAAAATGTATATAAAACACAAATTGTTAAATCCCATCAAAGAGGCTGTGGTGACCTTCTACCGGTCATGATAGGTGGATGGGTCAGAAAACACTGGAGTCCTTGAAATTGATTGGCTTTTCCATTGACAAGTAGTAGAGGCAAACTTCTATGGAATTCAATAATCTCCTCCACAGAGCTAAATTTCTGAAACAGAAAAGTATATTGTTCAGTGAAATTTAGTAGACTGTTCCTTTAAATAATCCCATCAGATTTCTCTTTTTAGATATTTTTTCATTTTATGAATTATGATGACGGCGTGTTCTTTGTTAAAATTTACAAGGTACAATTTTAATTTTGAGTGGATATCGGCTTAATAAATAATAAAAACTAATGTACTATAGATTAGAACAATTGAGTAGATTAATTAAAACTATTGTAAATGACAACTATCTTAAATGCCCATAGCAACCACCACCTTTAATTTTCAGAGCTCCTTTGAAAAAAAGGTGAAGCAGACTGATTGCTATGGGGAACTAAACCAGTTTTCCCTTACACCAGTTTGATAAATCTTCCCAAATATTATTTTATAAAGAGTTAAAAACCGTGAAATTCTGTATAATTTCCAGTGGTGCTTTAACGTTTTTGAACTCTTAAAAAAAATTCTATTTCTGCATATATTTCATCTAAAACTGCATCACGTTTTCACACCAGTCCTAAAAGTAGATAAAAATAACCAAATCAAACAAATATTATACTTGCTCATTTATTTAGAAAAAAATTATCCAATATCACATGTCTGTGAGTGTCAAAAATATGTGAACCTTTGCTTTCAGTATCTGGTGTGACCCTTTTTGTGCAGCAATAATTGCAGCCAAATATTTATAGTAATTGTTCATTAGTCCTGCAATCAGGTTGGAGGAATTAAAGCCCATTTCTTTGTACAAAACAGCTTCAACCCTGTTATGTTGGCGGGTTTCCTCCCAAGAACTGCTTGAACATTTATGTTGGATTAAGGTCAAGATTTTGCCATTTAAAAACTTTAACTTTATTCTTTTTTAACCATTCTTGTGTGCATAGGGTCGCTGTCTTGCTGCATGACCCACGTTCTCTTGAGATACAGCTCACAGACAGATGTCCTGACATTTTCGTATAGAATGCTGGTATAATTTAGAATTCATTGTTCCATCAAGGGATGGCAAGCTGTCATGTCCAAGATGCAGGAAAACAGGCCCAAATCATGGTACTATCACCACAGTGTTTCATAGTTGGGATATGGTTTTTATGCTGGAATGCAGTGTTTTCCTTTCTCTAAACATCTCTTCTCATTTAAACCAAAAATATCTATTTGATCTCTTCCATTCACATTGTTCCAATAGCCTTCTAGCTTGGTCAGGCAATGTTTAGCTAACTGCAGACAGGCACCAATGTTCTCTTTGAAGAGCAGTGACTTTCTCCTTGCAATCCTCCCATGCACACTATTGTTGTTAAGTGTCCTTCTGATGGCGGACTCGTGAACATTAACTCATATGAGAAAGACCTATAGTTTCTTAAAGATTACCCTAGGTTTCTTTGTGACCTTGTGGATTATTATAAGCCTTGTTCATAGTTTGATCTTGTACACAATCTATCTGACTGTGGATTGGTGGAGTCCAAACTCTTTTTAGAATTGATTTTGTAATCTATTTAAGACTGATGAGTATCAATAACTCTTCTTCTGAGGTCCTTAGGAATCTTCTTTATTCATGCCATGAAACACTTCCATGAATGTCTTGTGAAGATCAGGCTTTCATAGATCCTTGTTCTTTAACTAAACATGTCACCCACTCACACCTCATTGGCATCTCATTGAAAACACCTGACTATAATTTCACAGTCAAATTATCTGCTAATCCTAAAGGTTCACATACTTTACTCACTCACAGATATTTAATATTGTATCATTTTCCTAAATAAATAAATGACCAAGCCTAAGATTTTAGACTCATTTGTTTGATTTGGTTATCTTTATGAACTTTTAGGACTTATTTGAAAAACTGATGCAGTTTTAGGTCAGATTTATGCAGAAATATAGAAAATACTGAAGGGCTTGCAAACTTTCAAGCACCACTGTATATTTTACATTCTGCATATTGAAAAATATAGGATGTATTGAATATTCATCACCTATCATATAATAATCAGGGCCATAGCTACACCTTATAGATGGAACTGGACCCTATTACAGTTTTTGCCTCTGGGTGCAAAGAATGATGAAACCTAAGTTGAGACCACTGAGATTTTTTGCTTACGTAGTTTCCTCTGCGTCCTGTTCCCAGAGCATATTGCTGAGTTTCTTCCAGGTAACGTATCTTGATGTGATAAACTTTTTTTTGATAATAGACTGACAAAACATAGGGTTCATTAAATGTTCTGTGACTGTTGCCCCTCACTAGGAACGCTCCATCCTGGAATTGCAAAATTAGATTTTTTGCCACTAGTTCACATACAGTTGTATCACTAATCATACAGTGTACGGGTATGCATTGTATTTATCCTGAGATACATTTATCATTATTCATTACTCCTCAAGTTTTCATGTTCAAATTAATTTGTGCAAAAATTGGATATTTAATTACAGTAGTTTTTGTATATCTGCTGAAATGCTGATATGCAAGTCGTTATAGCTGGACCCTAATGGTTTATATGAGGTTTGGATTCCCCCAGGGAAGGTAGGATAAAATAATAATCATATGCGATATAATGTCCTTAGAACACCTAATTAATTTAACATTATAAAAAATATAATTATTTATTAATTATATTATGATTTAAACAAGCATACTTTGTTCTCTTCATATAAAACATGTTCTGCTTTACAGCGATCACATTCATTTAGGTACCATGTGATCATTCCTGGCAACTGTAAAACAAAAAGAGTAATCAATGTGCAGATAATTTTCTAGTTATTATAAAGAATAAAATATTATGTAATATGTTTATAATGCACTTTAATACAGTATATTACACCATGTATCTGTTGAGGAACATGCCCCTCATTTTTACACACAGCTTGTACCTAACTCACAGGAACATCCGGGTGGGACAGCTGAGGAGAACCTGCATGCTCTCCATCATCCGCCCACTAGTATCCTGCCCACCAATCCCTTCTCCAGCTGACAGCCGAGGAAAGCCTTCACACTCTCCAACACCTGGCCACTCTGTGTCTTCAACTAATCAGACTAACTGAACACACTAGGCCATCTCGCTGGACTCCTCTATGAAGCATTGCGCGTGGGAGGCTGAGGACAGGAGGGTCTGTCCAGGGCAACCGGCATCACTGTCATGGAAGTTTAAATGCTCTCCCCAGCAGTGTATACCTAATCTGAATATAATGTCATATGCCTTCAATGTAGGGTATATGGGTATATTGTCATTACCACACACCAGTCCACCCCTGCTTTGCACAATAAGGCACTGAAATTTTGGCCACATTTTTGGGTGCATCTTATAGTCTGTAAAATATGGTGCCTGTCACTACACACTATATCAGTCTTTATAGCAACATATTCTTTGAGGCCAGGGCTACACTTGACTTTTTGTAGTGCTTACTGATTGATTTTAACTATTGAATGATGGCTGCAGTCCACACATTTGCATTCAACTACTGAATGCATTCATTTGGACTGTAGCTGTAGTTCAATAGTTAAAATTAATCTGTTGTGCTATAAAAAGTCACAGAGTACAGTAGACTCAGCCTTATTCTTGGGTATGTTTACATTTTACATTTCATTATGATTTTGTTAAGAGTTTGTCTCATGATTACAGTTTAAATATTCATATTCTCTATTGGATGAGGCAAAGACTAAATTTTGAATAATTAAAAATGGAATAATTCAAAAATACTCCTTTGTCTATGGCACCCCCTTCTGTTCTTTTCATCTGCTTTGAGATTGTCCACTCAATGTGCCTAGTTCCAGTGGTCATACATGACCAGTACTGTGATAAATAGTGGGGTACTGCGCACTAATAGTTTCTGGTGCCAGCAAAGACCCAATGGTCAATAGTATAGATATGTGGCGCACAGAATAGTCTTTGCAATTAGAGATGATTTATTTTGTGATTTTCACATTCAAAGGTTCATGATCCAGTTTACAGAAAAATATGTAATAAATGACCACTTTCCATATTACAAACCAAACGTTTTGGTCTGTGCGGACGTTCCTCAGCGGCTTGGAATTTCTGTGGTCTAGAAGTGGCTTGTGTGGTACATCTCTAATTACAAAGACTATCCTGTGTGCCGCATATTTATACATGACCAGTATGCTTGAGAGAATCGAGCTTTGGATCATAGATCCGAAGTCGATTTGTTAAAAATCTTCGTTTCAAATGCTTTTTCCATACAGCATTAAAATATATGGGCTCCGTGTAGCAAATCTTTTTCTCAGCCAAAGTTGCGGGAGACTTCACATGAATGACTTCGGTATTCCTATCTGTGTATTTAAAAATATTTTAAAATAGGAATCCGAAGACAGCTTTGGTAGTGGCAAGTAACTCTGTACCAAAGCCGACTTCGGATTCCTATTTTAAAATGTTTTTAAATCCACAGATCACAGAGGTCATTCATCGAATCTTGCGCAACTTAGGCCAAGACAAAGTTTTGCTACACGGAGCTAATACATTTTAATCAGAAGCTCTATTTGCTCAAGCCTAATGACCAGTATTTCATTCCCACCTCCCAGATCCTTTTGCCCACGTGTCATGTGAATGATCTGAGAGGGAATAAAAAAAAACACAAGGGGTGTCACAAGCAGCAGGTTATAAAAGGTTCAGCTTCACTTTAGATGTACTTTAGGGTGGATTGTAACTAAATACCAAATAATGCTCAGGATGTATTATTTGACAAAATAATTTTTGCAAAGCTAGTTTCATTAACCCCTTCACTACCGGTGCCATACATGCGAAGTGCAAGCATGGCGCTGCTCGTGACTGGCAATAATGCCGATCACTGTCATTAAAGCCTTTAGATGCCGTGATCAAGTGAACTTGTGCTTCCGGGCTTCTTACAAGCATCCTCTGCGGCCAATGAGGATTACCAATGAGGTAATTGATTCAATGCGCTGGGTCTCTCTGAAGAGACTCAGAGCATTGAGGCTGCAATTGAGGCCAACATAAGAAATGAGCAATTCTGTGCAAATACTGGATCTAAAAAAACCATGATTGTTCAGAATAAAAAAAAAAAAAAGGATTTTGTAGGCTTAAATATGAGCTTCAAAATCATAAAAAAATTTAAATATATACTTTAAATAAATACATAAAAAACTAAAAATATAAACATCATGGGCATCACCGTGACCTAAAATGCCCGTACTATTAAAATATAAAAATATTTTTCCAATACGGTGAATGGCTTAACAGAAAAAAAATATTTCATTGCTTCTCTTACCCAAAAAAATTAATAAAATGTGATCAAAAAGTCATACACACTCCAAAATTATATCAATAAAAACTACAGGTCATCCCACACAGCTCAGTAGATATAACTATAAAAAAGTTATGGGGGGTCAGAATATGGTGATGTGAAAAAAAAAATATTTACACTATTTAGTTATAAAAACCTATACATGTGTGGTATCACTGTAATCGTACTGACCCAGAGAATGAAGGTCACAGGTCAGTTTTGCCACGAGTGGAACGCTATGGGAATGAAACCCGTAAAACGGGGGTGCATTTTTTTCCAATTCCACCCCATTTTAATTTTTTTTACCTCTTCCCAATACATTGCATGCCATATTAAATGGTGTCATTAGAAAGTATAACCTGTCCCGCCAATAATAAGCCCTCATACAGCTATGTGAACAGAAAAATTAAAAAGTTATTGTTCAAAAAAGATAGGGAAAAAACATGAAAACACAAAAAAGAAAAAACCTCTGTTATAAGGGTTAAACTGTATAGTGTTTCCTATGTTTACAGCTTTTTGTGTGATCAATCACTTTTTGCCTTCAGCTGGTAATCTTTCTGTGCTAGAATTTATTCATTCCCTTTGTAAATCTTCACCAAAAGTGCTTGTATGTAAGAGAATCAGGTTATGGGTTATGTCTGAAAAGCATGAATACAATGGGATTGATTACTATACAGAATCATACTGGTTGATGTTTGGTTTGGCCCTGCCCACTTATGATGGTATCCTGGACATGGAATGTATGTAAAGGAAATCTGTCAGCAGTTTTAGCCATGATAAACTGCTGACAGCGCTATGATGGGCAGAGCAGGACAACCATACTTTTTTCAGACCTTTTATTATCAGGAGTAGTGTGAATATGAACTTTTAATCTCACTAATTCTGCTCCTTAAAGGGGTTCTCCAGGAATTAAAAAAATGAAAATACTTAAATATTATTTTATAATAAATATATTCACAAATAGCTTTTATTATTGGCCAACTATTCATTAGTTTTGTCTAGGGAGAAATCATTAGGAGAAATAAAATTGCCACCATCCTATCTACACACAAAACCTGTCCTAATCACACAAGAGGACAAGTTACTTCACCACAATAAACCATAGTGCTGCCTTACCCTCCTCTGCTTGTGAGGAATCATGATCCTGAATACAGGTGAACCTCTGTGGGAATGAAGAAGATGAGTAGACATGCGAGGAGGGTGAGGTGTGGCTAATGAGCAGCAGCACTTGTTTACAGTCTCCATTACCACAGCAACACATTACCACTGTCTGTTCTGTCCATCCTCTCTGTACTTCATGTCTCTTCATGAACTAAATTCCCCAGAGATTCAGCTAAAGTTCTTATCATCTGTATTCTATATTATTATATAATCTGGATCATAATCCTTTACAAGTAGAGAGGGTAGAGAGGAGGATGAGGCAGCTCTTTACCTCAGTGTTGTGAAGTAACTTGTCCTCATGTGTGATCAGGACAGGTTTTGTGTAAACTAATGGGACAGCGGCCATTTTGTTTCCCCTGATGATTGCTCCCCAGAAAAAATGAGACATTATAAATAATGAAAGGTATTTGAGAATATATTTATAATAAAGTAATATTTAGGTATTTTTTATTTTCTTAATTCCCGGAGAACCCCTTTAAGTGCCTTGGAGGTTCACGGAGAAGTGCTCTCTGCATTGAGCTGCTTCACGACCCCTTCCCCTTGCTCTGACTGACAGCTGTAGTTGGCTACTGGTTGGAGTCTACAGCTCTCACTCAGAACAGAGGGGAGGAGCTTTCACAGTGAAGGCCTGTCTCCTAGGCACTTAAGGAACAGAAGCTGGCTGAAAAGTTCACTTACATTAAAGGCTATGGACACATTTGAGGCAATTTTTTTGTGATTGCATTTTACTCACTTAGGCCAAAAAATATTGTCAATTGGTCTTCATTAAAAATTGTCTGCAGTTTGCAGTTAAAAATATGCAGACTGTCCCTCCTACAGTACAGACCAAAAGTTTGGACACACCTTCTCATTCAAAGAGTTTTCTTTATTTTCATGACTATGAAAATTGTAGATTCACACTGAAGGCATCAAAACTATGAATTAACACATGTGGAATTATATACATGACAAAAAAGTGTGAAACAACTGAAAATATGTCATATTCTAGGTTCTTCAAAGTAGCCACCTTTTGCTTTGATTACTGCTTTGCACACTCTTGGCATTCTCTTGATGAGCTTCAAGAGGTAGTTACCTGAAATGGTTTTCACTTCACAGGTGTGCCTTGTCAGGTTTAATAAGTGGGATTTCTTGCCTTATAAATGGGGTTGGGACCATCAGTTGCGTTATGGAGAAGTCAGGTGGATACACAGCTGATAGTCCTACTGAATAGACTGTTAGAATTTGTATTATGGAGAGAAAAAAGCAGCTAAGTAAAGAAAAACGAGTGGCCATCATTACTTTAAGAAATGAAGGTCAGTCAGTCCGAAAAATTGGAAGAACTTTGAAAGTGTCCCCAAGTGCAGTCACAATAACCATCAAGCGCTACAAAGAAACTGGCTCACATGCGGACCGCCCCAGGAAAGGAAGACCAAGAGTCACCTCTGCTGCGGAGGATAAGTTCATCCGAGTCACCAGCCTCAGAAATCGCAGGTTAACAGCAGCTCAGATTAGAGACCAGGTGAATGCCACACAGAGTTCTAGCAGCAGACACATCTCTAGAACAACTGTTAAGAGGAGACTGTGTGAATCAGGCCTTCATGGTAGAATATCTGCTAGGAAACCACTGCTAAGGACAGGCAACAAGCAGAAGAGACTTGTTTGGGCTAAAGAACACAAGAAATGGACATTAGACCAGTGGAAATCTGTCCAAATTTGAGATCTTTGGTTCCAACCACCGTGTCTTTGTTCGACGCAGAAAAGGTGAACGGATGGACTCTACATGCCTGGTTCCCACCGTGAAGCATGGAGGAGGAGGTGTGATGGTGTGGGGGTGCTTTGCTTGTGACACTGTTGGGGATTTATTCAAAATTTAAGGCATACTGAACTAGCATGGCTACCACAGCATCTTGCAGCGGCATGCTATTCCATCCGGTTTGCGTTTAGTTGGACCATCATTTATTTTTCAACAGGACAATGACCCCAAACACACCTCCAGGCTGTGTAAGGGCTATTTGACCATGAAGGAGAGTGATGGGGTGCTGCGCCAGATGACCTGGCCTCCACAGTCACCGGACCTGAACCCAATCGAGATAGTTTGGGGTGAGCTGGACCGCAGAGTGAAGGCAAAAGGGCCAACAAGTGCTAAGCATCTCTGGGAACTCCTTCAAGACTGTTGGAAGACCAGTCTGTTGGAAGAAAAAGGTGGCTACTTTGAAGAACCTAGAATATGACATATTTTCAGTTGTTTCACACTTTTTTGTTATGTATATAATTCCACATGTGTTAATTCATAGTTTTGATGCCTTCAGTGTGAATCTACAATTTTAATAGTCATGAAAATAAAGAAAACTCTTTGAATGAGAAGGTGTGTCCAAACTTTTGGTCTGTACTGTAGATTCTGTCAGCTGATGGCTCATATTAAGCCTTATTTCTGATCTTCTAAACTCATAAACACTCATTTAAACCATATTCTTTCCAATTTGGTAAATGTTTAGATATAATGAGAGTTTATGAGTAGGGATGAGCGAACTCGAACTGTATAGTTCGGGTTCGTACCGAATTTTGGGGTGTCCGTGACACGGACCCGAACCCGGACATTTTCGTAAAAGTCCGGGTTCGGGTTCGGTGTTCGTCGCTTTCTTGGCGCTTTTGTGACGCTTTCTTGGCGCTTTTTGAAAGGCTGCAAAGCAGCCAATCAACAAGCGTCATACTACTTGCCCCAAGAGGCCGTCACAGCCATGCCTACTATTGGCATGGCTGTGATTGGCCAGAGCACCATGTGACCCAGCCTCTATTTAAGCTGGAGTCACATAGCGCCGCCCGTCACTCTGCTCTGATTAGCGTAGGGAGAGGTTGCGGATGCGACAGTAGGGCGAGATTAGGCAGATTAACTCCTCCAAAGGACTTCACTTGATTAATCGATCGATCTGCAGCTGTGCATCATTGAGCTGCTGAAATTCAAATGCTCACTCACTGTTTTTAGGCTGCCCAGACCGTTTGTCAGTCACTTTTTTCTGGGGTGATCGGCGGCCATTTTGTGTCTTGTGCGGTGCTGCGACCAAGTGCATCCAAGCTGCGACCAAGTGCATTTAACCCTCAATGGTGTGGTTGTTTTTTGGCTAAAGCCTACATCAGGGTGAAGCTGTCACACCAAGTGCATTTAACCAGCAATAGTCTGTTCATTTTTTGGCCATATACTAAATCAGGGGCAAGCTGCGCCTGTCACCAAGTGCATTTAACCCTCAATGGTGTGGTTGTTTTTTGGCTAAAGCCTACATCAGGGTGAAGCTGTCACACCAAGTGCATTTAACCAGCAATAGTCTGTTTATTTTTTGGCCATATACTACATCAGGGGCAAGCTGCGCCCGTCACCAAGTGCATTTAACCCTCAGTAGTGTGGTTCGTCAAGCTGTGACACCAAGTGCATTTAACCAGCAATAGTCTGTTCATTTTTTGGCCATATACTACATCAGGGGCAAGCTGCGCCCGTCACCAAGTGCATTTAACCCTCAGTAGTGTGGTTGGTCAAGCTATCACACCAAGTGCATTTAACCAGCAATAGTCTGTTCATTTTTTGGCCATATACTAAATCAGGGGCAAGCTGCGCCCGTCACCAAGTGCATTTAACCAGCAATAGTCTGTTCATTTTTTGGCCATATACTACATCAGGGGCAAGCTGCGCCCGTCACCAAGTGCATTTAACCCTCAGTAGTGTGGTTCGTCAAGCTGTGACACCAAGTGCATTTAACCAGCAATAGTCTGTTCATTTTTTGGCCATATACTACATCAGGGGCAAGCTGCGCCCGTCACCAAGTGCATTTAACCAGCAATAGTGTGGTTATTTTTTGGCCATATCCCAGTCTAATTCTGTCACTAAATCCATACTGGTCACCCAGCGCCTAAATACTAGGCCTCAAATTTATATCCCGCTAAATCTCTCGTTACCACTGTACTGTTGTGGCTGGGAAAGTTATTTAGTGTCCGTCAAAGCACATTTTTGGTTCTGGGTTGAAGTACAATTCCCAATTTAGCAATTTCATAATTTAGTGGTTCCTGCTATATCAGAGCTATTTGAAATCTATCCCTAAAAGGGTATATAATATTCAAGGTGCACATAGGGTCATTCAGAATAACTTCACACACACGCTACTGTGCATTTCCAAGTCTAATTCTGTTAGTAAATCCATACCGGTCACCCAGCGCCTAAATACTAGGCCTCAAATTTATATCCCGCTGAATTTGAATACAATACATTGGGCCAAATAATATTTTTGTTGTTGTGGTGAACCATAACAATGAGAAAAACATCTAGTAAGGGACGCGGACGTGGACATGGTCGTGGTGGTGTTAGTGGACCCTCTGGTGCTGGGAGAGGACGTGGCCGTTCTGCCACATCCACACGTCCTAGTGTACCAACTACCTCAGGTCCCAGTAGCCGCCAGAATTTACAGCGATATATGGTGGGGCCCAATGCCGTTCTAAGGATGGTAAGGCCTGAGCAGGTACAGGCATTAGTCAATTGGGTGGCCGACAGTGGATCCAGCACGTTCACATTATCTCCCACCCAGTCTTCTGCAGAAAGCGCACAGATGGCGCCTGAAAACCAACCCCATCAGTCTGTCACATCACCCCCATGCATACCAGGGAAACTGTCTCAGCCTCAAGTTATGCAGCAGTCTCTTATGCTGTTTGAAGACTCCGCTGGCAGGGTTTCCCAAGGGCATCCACCTAGCCCTTCCCCAGCGGTGAAAGATATAGAATGCACTGACGCACAACCACTTATGTTTCCTGATGATGAGGACATGGGAATACCACCTCAGCATGTCTCTGATGATGACGAAACACAGGTGCCAACTGCTGCGTCTTTCTGCAGTGTGCAGACTGAACAGGAGGTCAGGGATCAAGACTGGGTGGAAGACGATGCAGGGGATGATGAGGTCCTAGACCCCACATGGAATGAAGGTCGTGCCACTGACTTTCACAGTTCGGAGGAAGAGGCAGTGGTGAGACCGAGCCAACAGCGTAGCAAAAGAGGGAGCAGTGGGCAAAAGCAGAACACCCGCCGCCAAGAGACTCCGCCTGCTACTGCCCGCCGCCATCTGGGACCGAGCACCCCAAAGGCAGCTTCAAGGAGTTCCCTGGCATGGCACTTCTTCAAACAATGTGCTGACGACAAGACCCGAGTGGTTTGCACGCTGTGCCATCAGAGCCTTAAGCGAGGCATTAACGTTCTGAACCTGAGCACAACCTGCATGACCAGGCACCTGCATGCAAAGCATGAACTGCAGTGGAGTAAACACCTTAAAACCAAGGAAGTCACTCAGGCTCCCCCTGCTACCTCTTCTGCTGCTGCCGCCTCGGCCTCTTCTGCTGCTGCCGCCTCGGCCTCTTCCTCCGCCTCTGGAGGAACGTTGGCACCTGCCGCCCAGCAAACAGGGGATGTACCACCAACACCACCACCACCACCTCCGTCACCAAGCGTCTCAACCATGTCACACGGCAGCGTTCAGCTCTCCATCTCACAAACATTTGAGAGAAAGCGTAAATTCCCACCTAGCCACCCTCGATCCCTGGCCCTGAATGCCAGCATTTCTAAACTACTGGCCTATGAAATGCTGTCATTTAGGCTGGTGGACACAGACAGCTTCAAACAGCTCATGTCGCTTGCTGTCCCACAGTATGTTGTTCCCAGCCGCCACTACTTCTCCAAGAGAGCCGTGCCTTCCCTGCACAACCAAGTATCCGATAAAATCAAGTGTGCACTGCGCAACGCCATCTGTGGCAAGGTCCACCTAACCACAGATACGTGGACCAGTAAGCACGGCCAGGGACGCTATATCTCCCTAACTGCACACTGGGTAAATGTAGTGGCAGCTGGGCCCCAGGCGGAGAGCTGTTTGGCGCACGTCCTTCCGCCGCCAAGGATCGCAGGGCAACATTCTTTGCCTCCTGTTGCCACCTCCTCCTTCTCGGCTTCCTCCTCCTCTTCTTCCACCTGCTCATCCAGTCAGCCACACACCTTCACCACCAACTTCAGCACAGCCCGGGGTAAACGTCAGCAGGCCATTCTGAAACTCATATGTTTGGGGGACAGGCCCCACACCACACAGGAGTTGTGGCGGGGTATTGAACAACAGACCGACGAGTGGTTGCTGCCGGTGAGCCTCAAGCCCGGCCTGGTGGTGTGTGATAATGGGCGAAATCTCGTTGCAGCTCTGGGACTAGCCAATTTGACGCACATCCCTTGCTTGGCGCATGTGCTGAATTTGGTGGTGCAGAAGTTCATTCACAACTACCCCGACATGTCAGAGCTGCTGCATAAAGTGCGGGCCGTCTGTTCGCGCTTCCGGCGTTCACATCCTGCTGCTGCTCGCCTGTCTGCGCTACAGCGTAACTTCGGCCTTCCCGCTCACCGCCTCATATGCGGCGTGCCCACCAGGTGGAACTCCACCTTGCACATGCTGGACAGACTGTGCGAGCAGCAGCAGGCCATAGTGGAGTTTCAGCTGCAGTGTGCACGGGTCAGTCGCACTGCGGAACAGCACCACTTCACCACCAATGACTGGGCCTCCATGCGAGACCTGTGTGCCCTGTTTCGAGTACTCCACCAACATGGCCAGTGGCGATGACACCGTTATCAGCGTTACAATACCACTTCTATGTCTCCTTGAGAAAACACTTAGGGCGATGATGGAAGAGGAGGTGGCCCAGGAGGAGGAGGAGGAGGAGGAGGAAGAGGGGTCATTTTTAGCACTTTCAGGCCAGTCTCTTCGAAGTGACTCAGAGGGAGGTTTTTGGCAACAGCAGAGGCCAGGTACAAATGTGGCCAGCCAGGGCCCACTACTGGAGGACGAGGATGAGGAGGAGGTGGAGGAGGATGAGGATGAAGCATGGTCACAGCGGGGTGGCACCCAACGCAGCTCGGGTCCATCACTGGTGCGTGGCTGGGGGGAAAGGCAGGACGATGACGATACGCCTCCCACAGAGGACAGCTTGTCCTTACCCCTGGGCAGCCTGGCACACATGAGCGACTACATGCTGCAGTGCCTGCGCAACGACAGCAGAGTTGCCCACATTTTACCTGTGCGGACTACTGGGTTGCCACCCTGCTGGATCCACGCTACAAAGACAATGTGCCCACCTTACTTCCTGCACTGGAGAGTGATAGGAAGATGCGCGAGTACAAGCGCACGTTGGTAGACGCGCTACTGAGAGCATTCCCAAATGTCACAGGGGAACAAGTGGAAGCCCAAGGCCAAGGCAGAGGAGGAGCAAGAGGTCGCCAAGGCAGCTGTGTCACGGCCAGCTCCTCTGAGGGCAGGGTTAGCATGGCAGAGATGTGGAAAACTTTTGTCAACACGCCACAGCTAACTGCACCACCACCTGATACGCAACGTGTTAGCAGGAGGCAACATTTCACTAACATGGTGGAACAGTACGTGTGCACACCCCTCCACGTACTGACTGATGGTTCGGCCCCATTCAACTTCTGGGTCTCTAAATTGTCCACGTGGCCAGAGCTAGCCTTTTATGCCTTGGAGGTGCTGGCCTGCCCGGCAGCCAGCGTTTTGTCTGAACGTGTATTCAGCACGGCAGGGGGCGTCATTACAGACAAACGCAGCCGCCTGTCTACAGCCAATGTGGACAAGCTGACGTTCATAAAAATGAACCAGGCATGGATCCCACAGGACCTGTCCGTCCCTTGTCCAGATTAGACATTAACTACCTCCCCTTAACCATATATTATTGGACTCCAGGGCACTTTCTCATTCAATCCTATTTTTATTTTCATTTTACCATTATATTGCGAGGCTACCCAAAGTTGAATATATGCCAATGGACTGTTGCAGTGGTGGCTGACGTGAAGCCTCATTCTCTGCTATGACATGCAGACTAATTCTCTGCTGACATGAAGCCAGATTGTCTGTTACGGGACCTCTCTCCTCTGCCTGGGTGCTGGGCCTAAATTTATGAAAATGGACTGTTGCAGTGGTGGGTGACGTGAAGCCTCATTCTCTGCTATGACATGCAGACTGATTCTCTGCTGACATGAAGCCAGATTGTCTGTTACGGGACCTCTCTCCTCTGCCTGGGTGCTGGGCCTAAATATATGCCAATGGACTGTTGCAGTGGTGGCTGACGTGAAGCCTGATTCTCTGCTATGACATGCAGACTGATTCTCTGCTGACATGAAGCCAGATCCTCTGTTACGGGACCTCTCTCCTCTGCCTGGGTGCTGGGCCTAAATTTATGAAAATGGACTGTTGCAGTGGTGGGTGACGTGAAGCCTGATTCTCTGCTATGATATGAAGACTGATTCTCTCCTGACATGAAGCCAGATTCTCTGTTACGGGACCTCTCTCCTCTGCCTGGGTGCCGGGGCCTAAATATCTGAGAATGGACTGTTCCAGTGGTGGGTGACGGGAAGCCAGATTCTCTGCTATGGGACCTCTCTCCAATTGATTTTGGTTAATTTTTATTTATTTAATTTTTATTTTAATTCATTTCCCTATCCACATTTGTTTGCAGGGGATTTACCTACATGTTGCTGCCTTTTGCAGCCCTCTAGCCCTTTCCTGGGCTGTTTTACAGCCGTTTTAGTGCCGAAAAGTTCGGGTCCCCATTGACTTCAATGGGGTTCGGGACGAAGTTCGGATCGGGTTCGGATCCCGAACCCGAACATTTCCGGGAAGTTCGGCCGAACTTCTCGAACCCGAACATCCAGGTGTTCGCTCAACTCTATTTATGAGGTCAGGAGATCAGAGATAAGGGTTCACATGAGCTGTCAGCTGACGGAACTCAGGAGGGATGTTCTACAAATAGACTGATGTTAAACCCCATGTATCACAAAAACTGCTGAAAACCTTTGATGAAGACCAATTGGAAAAATGATTTTAGCCCAAAATGAGTTAAAGCCAATCATAAAAAATTGCCCCAAATGTGTCTATAGTCTTTAACGTAATACTAAAGATAAAACAAACAATGTACAAAAATTTAAATATACTCTATGTGAAGAGGTCACCAGAATAGAGCACAGCCCGCTATAACCACCTAGCTACAGTAATATATTATTCAACTACTCAAATAAATTCTTGAACACTGACGAAGAAACTATTTGAGTTTCGAAACGCATCTGGCAAGGATCCATAAAAGACAAACTGCAGTTCCCTAAAAGAAAGATTGTTTATCAAAAGCACGATGTACAGTGGCAGAGCTTCGATGAGTGGCAGAGCTTGGCGTCCCAATATCTTCAATACGCATGCGCTAATCAAAGTGCCAGCACAAGCGCCGGGACGGACCACAAGGCTCAGTGATCCCGGAGTAATAGAAGGAGATCAAACAGTCCGCATTGATAAAGCCACGTATGTATCAATCTATCTATTGGTAGTGGCCAACTGTACAATAAGGCGGGTACACGGGGATACTGGTAAGAAACGCAAGAGAGCAACATACCCCGCTTAACTATATATGAATTACGCTCCACATTTGTATCAATAGGAAAACTCTGTATGAAACTACAATGAGACTGAACTTTATATATTAATCCGAAATGATAATAGAGATAGATATGCTACATATGAATATATAATATAGAGGAGTATCTAACTTTATATACCGCAGCATATACTGCGTGAGCTCCGCAATTGGAACTAAAAGACCGTGACTACAATTAACCATAAATATTAATATATCACTATATATATATATTTTAACATTTTTATCCTTGTGTTATATGAAATGTAATCTTTTATTTTAAATTTTTATAATTTTATCTTAAAATAAATGTTATATCAATAAAAATTAATATATCTGAAGATATTATGGTAAATATACCATATATACACAAACATGAATGTGAATTATTGTAATTTACATGGTTATAACATGAATCAATACTTATTATAACTTGCCGTATTGGGAGTTTTATTATTGAAGCTTTGTAGCTGTTGCTGGAGTTTTTCTGCCAAGCTAAGGTCCTCCTGGCTGTCCTTATATTTTTGTATACCGGGGCATTGTTTGCTTCTTGCTTCTATTTTCTAGGGAAATATTGAAAACAATTGAATATTCAAAGCAAGGATTACTATTTTTGCTAATGTCAGTTTTTTTATCTTATTTTAATACTATACTTTTTCTTACAGAAAAAAGTTACAATTTCATCTTATCCTAATTCTGAAGCAACCAGTATTTCTCTAGAATATTTTATAACTTATGAGTCTTGTGTCTAGTTAGTAATACCACTTCGGAAACTGGGGCAATAGAAATGGCCTTCTACAGGTGTAGAATTATTAGGCAAATGAGTATTTTGACCACATCATCCTCTTTATGCATGTTGTCTTACTCCAAGCTGTATAGGCTCGAAAGCCTACTACCAATTAAGCATATTAGGTGATGTGCATCTCTGTAATGAGAAGGGGTGTGGTCTAATGACATCAACACCCTATATCAGGTGTGCATAATTATTAGGCAACTTCCTTTCCTTTGGCAAAATGGGTCAAAAGAAGGACTTGACAGGCTCAGAAAAGTCAAAAATAGTGAGATATCTTGCAGAGGGATGCAGCACTCTTAAAATTGCAAAGCTTCTGAAGCGTGATCATCGAACAATCAAGTGTTTCATTCAAAATAGTCAACAGGGTCGCAAGAAGCGTGTGGAAAAACCAAGACGCAAAATAACTGCCCATGAACTGAGAAAAGTCAAGCATGCAGCTGCCAAGATGCCACTTGCCACCAGTTTGGCCATATTTCAGAGCTGCAACATCACTGGAGTGCCCAAAAAGCACAAGGTGTGCAATACTCAGAGACATGGCCAAGGTAAGAAAGGCTGAAAGACGACCACCACTGAACAAGACACACAAGCTGAAACATCAAGACTGGGCCAAGAAATATCTCAAGACTGATTTTTCTAAGGTTTTATGGACTGATGAAATGAGAATGAGTCTTGATGGGCCAGATGGATGGGCCCGTGGCTGGATTGGTAAAGGGCAGAGAGCTCCAGTCCGACTCAGACGCCAGCAAGGTGGAGGTGGAGTACTGGTTTGGGCTGGTATCATCAAAGATGAGCTTGTGGGGCCTTTTCGGGTTGAGGATGGAGTCAAGCTCAACTCCCAGTCCTACTGCCAGTTTCTGGAAGACACCTTCTTCAAGCAGTGGTACAGGAAGAAGTCTGCATCCTTCAAGAAAAACATGATTTTCATGCAGGACAATGCTCCATCACACACATCCAAGTACTCCACAGCGTGGCTGGCAAGAAAGGGTATAAAAGAAAAAAATCTAATGACATGGCCTCCTTGTTCACCTGATCTGAACCCCATTGAGAACCTGTGGTCCATCATCAAATGTGAGATTTACAAGGAGGGAAAACAGTACACCTCTCTGAACAGTGTCTGGGAGGCTGTGGTTACTGCTGCACGCAATGGTGATGGTGAACAGATCAAAATACTGACAGAATCCATCGATGGCAGGCTTTTGAGTGTCCTTGCAAAGAAAGGTGGCTATATTGGTCACTGATTTGTTTTTGTTTTGTTTTTGAATTTCAGAAATGTATATTTGTGAATGTTGAGATGTTATATTGGTTTCACTGCTAAAAATAAATAATTGAAATGGGTATATATTTGTTTTTTGTTAAGTTGCCTAATAATTATGCACAGTAATAGTCACCTGCACACACAGATATCCCCCTAAAATAGCTAAAACTAAAAACAAACTAAAAACTACTTCCAAAAATATTCAGCTTTGATATTAATGAGTTTTTGGGGTTCATTGAGAACATGGTTGTTGTTCAATAATAAAATTAATCCTCAAAAATACAACTTGCCTAATAATTCTGCACTCCCTGTAGTTTTGCAACTGTGGCACTGCTCTGTGACTACAATCTGTTTTAATATTAATTACAAAAAGTTATAGAAAATTACACATATGGTTAATAAAGTCAGAGAACTCCCCTAAAAGCCAATGACAATGGTTTACCCACCCACGTACAGACAATCTTTTGGTCCAATCACAGGACCTTTTTCTAGCCAAGGTCCTGTGATAGGACTGAAATATCTGCACATTGGTGAATAAACCATTTCGATGAACTTCAGTGGAGTTAGCACTTAATTTTTATTAATTTCATTTTTGGGTTTTCCCACACAAAACTGTTATTAAAAAAATTAAACACCCGTTAAAGTTCATAAAGAAATAAAAATAAAGATGATTTTAAAAAAATGTGTAACAAGCAAAAAAAGACACCATTCTTCCATATTTTGTAAATTATGTCCTAAAATAAGTGTATATCTTTACAGTATATTTATAGTGCATGTAATGACTTTTATGGGAATATCAAATTTTGGTTAAGTTATATAACTGTATATGTGTAGGGTTGAGTGAACCCAAACTGTAAAGTTCGTGTTCGTACCGAACTTTAGGATTTTTGAACCCCCGGACCCGAACATTTCCGTAAAAGTTCGGGCTCGGTGTTCGGCGCTTTCTTGGCGCTTTTTGAAAGGCTGCAGAGCAGCCAATCAACAAGCGGTTAACTGTCTGACCTTAGAAGCATAGCATGGCTCTGATAGGCCAGAGCAGCATGTGACCCAGGCTCTATATAAGCTTAAGTCACGTAGCGCTGCACATCACTCTGCTGTTACAAGTGTAGGGAGAGGATGCTGCTGGACTTGTGATTTCAGGGAGAGAATATGAGAGAATCTAACTCAGCCATCTACAGAGAAATAGTTGTGTGGGTGCAGGGCACAATCGTTTTACCCTGCCCTGAGGCCATTGACCCAAAAAAAAATTACTTTTATAATACTGTTAGTTAGGTGGGCGGCGGCCATTGTACGCAAGCTCAGTGCACCAGCACTGCATCTGAGCTTTTGGGACATTGCAAATCACCATTTTTTTGGGCAAACTACAACATCTGAATTAGCCAGTGTGCAATTTAAGGTAGAAATACACCCATCATTTTCTGGGGTTTTAAAAACACACATTTTTTTCAAAAAACAGTATTTTCCTGATCTGCAAGTGTTAAATTCAAGTTTAATATATACAGCTTTCATATTCTGTTACCAAAAAAACACTTTTTTGGCAATCTACAACATCTGGATTAGTCAGTGTGCAATTTAAGCTAGAAATACAGCCATGATTTTCTGGAGTTTGAAAACCACACTTTTTTTTTCAAAAAACTGTATTTTTCTGATCTGCAAGTTTAATATATACAGCTTTCATATTCTGTTACCAAAAAAACACTTTTTTGGCAATCTACAACATCTGGATTAGTCAGTGCGCAATTTAAGCTAGAAATACACCCATTATTTTCTGGGGTTTTAAAAACACATTTTGTTTTTTAAAAAAAATGTATTTTCTTGATATGCAAGTGTTAAACTCAAGTTTAATATATACAGCTTTCATATTCTGTTACAAAAAAAAACTTTTTGGGCAATCTACAACATCTGGATTAGTCAGTGTGCAATTTAAGCTAGAAATACACCCATCATTTTCTGGGGTTTGAAAAACACAATTTTTTTTAGAAAAAACACTATTTTCAGGCCTTGCAGCATCAGCACGTGTGAAATTATAGGCTTATATACTGCTGTCAAATTCAGCTGTTAAACAAACACTCGTTTGGCACAAAAAAATTAGTTGGCAGCCTTTGATGCAGATGTTATTGTGAGATACACCCTTAATACATTTTGGTTATATTCAGAGATTTTAAATACCGCCATTTGGTGCACCAATATTGAATTCAGGCCTACACTGGTTCAGGCCCTGTGAGATACACCCTCTACATACAAGGGTTTGATTCAGGCATTTGAAATACAGCCATTTGAAATACAGCCAT
This sequence comes from Bufo gargarizans, assembly GCF_014858855.1. Lineage (NCBI taxonomy): Eukaryota > Metazoa > Chordata > Amphibia > Anura > Bufonidae > Bufo > Bufo gargarizans. The sequence continues at coordinate 73,627,590 of NC_058080.1, forward strand.
TTTGGTCAAAGAAATATTTAGTTCAGGCCTACACTGGTTCCGACAGTGTGAGATACACCCTCTACATACAGGGGTTTGATTCAGGCATTTGAAATACAGCCATTTGAAATACAGCCATTTTGGTCAAAGAAATATTTAATTTAGGCCTACACTGGTTCAGGCCGTGTAAGGTACACCCTCTACATACAGGGGTTTAATTCAGGCAATGGAAATACAGCCATTTGAAATACAGCCATTTTGTGCAAATAAATATTTAATTCAGGCCTACACTGGTTCAGGCCATGTGAGATACACCCTCTACATACAGGGGTTTGATTCAGGCATTTTAAATACAGCCATTTGAAATACAGCCTTTTTGTGCAAAGAAATCTTATTTCAGGGCTACACTGGTTCAGGCCGTGTGAGATACACCCTCTACATACAGGGGTTTGATTCAGGCATTTGAAATACAGCCATTTGAAATACAGCCATTTGGTGCAAAGAATTTTGGCCTACACTGGTTCAGGCCCTGTGAGATACACCCTCTACATACAGGGTTTTGATTCAGGCATTTGAAATACAGCCATTTTGGGCAAAGAAATATTTAATTTAGGCCTATACTGGTTCAGACCCTGTGAGATACACCCTCTACATACAGGGGTTTGATTCAGGCATTTGAAATACAGCCATTTTGGGCAAATAAATCTTTAATTAAGGCCTAGTGAGGTTCAGGCCGTGTGAGATACACCCTTTACATACTGTCATTCTATTTTACTATTAATTAAACACCCATTTAGGGCAAGATCCTAAATTCGAAAAATATGAGGAGAGCGTCAAATAAGGAACGTGGCCCAGGTCGTGGTGCTACTGGTGGAGCTCCTGTTGCAGGGAGAGGACGTGGTCGATCTGTGCCAGCTACACGCACAAGTGAAAACCCTTTCTCAGGTGCGAGTAGGCGACAAAACCTGCAGCGGTATTTGGTCGGGCCTAATGCGGCTCTACAAATGGTGAGGCCTGAACAAGTACAGGCGATAGTAAATTGGGTTGCTGACAGTGGATCCAGTTCCTTCACATTGTCTCCCAGCCAGTCTCCTGCTAAAAGACCACAGTTGGCACCTGCAGCCGATGTCCATCAGTCTTTCACCTCACCCCCTTGCAAATCAGCCAAGCAGTCTGAGCCCCAAGTCATGCAGCAGTCTCTTCTGCTTTTTGATGACTCGGTTAGCAGGGTTTTCCAGGGCCATCCACCTAGCCCTGCCCCAGAAGTGGAAGAGATTGAGTGCACTGATGCCCAACCACTTATTTTTCAAGATGAGTACATGGGAGGACCATCGCAGCACGTCTCGGATGATGACGAAACACAGGTGCCAACTGCTGGGGCTTTCTGCAGTGTGCAGACGGACAAGGAAGGCAGGGGTGAAAACTGGGTGGAAGATGATGTGGAGGACGATGAGGTCCTCGACCCCACATGGAATCAAGGTCGTGCGAGTGACCTATGTAGTTCGGAGGAAGAGGCGGTGGTCGCACAGAGCCACCAACACAGCAGAAGTGGGAGCAGGGTGCAAAAGCGGAGCGGCCATCCTCAAGACAGTACGCCTCCTACTGCCCACTGCAGCAAGGGACCGAGCACACCAAAACCAGCTCCAAGGAGTTCCCTGGCGTGGCAGTTCTTCAGACAATGTGCTGACGACAAGACATGAGTGGTTTGCACACTGCAATCAGAGCCTGAAGCAAGGCATAAACGTTCTCAACCTGAGCACAACCTGCATGACCAGGGATTTAAGTGCAAAGCACGAGCTGCAGTGTAGTAGACACCTCAAAAACCAAGTAAGGTCCCTGGCTCCTCCTGCTTCCTATTCTGCTGCAGTCTCGGCCTCCTCATCCACCTCTGGAGTGACAGTGCCACCTGCCACCCCGCAAACAGAGGATCTGCCAGCAACACCAACACCTGGGTCACCAAGCATCTCCACAATGTCCCATGGAAGCGTTTAGCTCTCCATCTCCCAAACTCTGGAGAGGAAGAGGAAGTACCCACCCGCGATCCCTAGCCCTGAATGCCAGCATTACTAAATTACTGGCCTTTGAAATGCTGTCATTCCGTCTGGTGGAGACGGATAGTTTTAAGGCCTTATGGCGGTGGCTGTCCCACAGTACGTCGTGCCCAGCCGCCACTACTTTTCCAGGCAAGCCATCCCTTCCCTGCACAACCAAGTAGGGGACAAAATCAGGTGTGCACTGCACAACGCCATCTGTGGCAAGGTGCACCTGACTATGTATACGTGGACCAGTAAGCATGGTCAGGGACGTTATATCTCCATAACAGCACACTGGGTAAATGCAGTAGTGGCTGGGCCTGAGGCTGATAGCAGTTTGGTGCATGTCCTTCCACCACTGAGGATTGCAGGGTGCTTCAGTTTGCCTCCTGTTGCTTCCTCCTCCTACTCCGCTTCCTTATCCTCTACCAGCTCCTCATCCGGTCAGCGTAACACCTTCACCACCAAATTCAGCACAGCCAGTGGTAAACGACAGTTGGCAGTTTTAAAATGTATCTGTTTGGGGGACAAACCCCACACCGCGCAGGAGCTGTGGATGGCCTTTGAACAACAGACCAATGAGTGGTTTGTGCCAGTCAGCCTCAAGCCTGGCCTGGTGGTGTGCGATAATGGGCGAAATCTCGTTGCAGCTCTGGGACTAGCCGGTTTGACGCACATCCCTTGCCTAGAGCATGTGCTGAATTTGGTGGTGCAGAGATTCCTTAAAAATTACTCTGATATGTCAGAGCTGCTGCATAAAGTGCGGGACGTCTGTGCACACTTTCGGCGTTCTCACCCTGCTGCTGCTCGCCTGTCAGCGCTGCAGTGTAACTTCGGACTTCCCGCTCACCGCCTCATATGCGACGTGCCCACAAGGTGGAACTCCACCTTGCATATGCTGGCCAGACTGTGCGAGCAGCAGCAGGCGATAGTGGAGTTTCCGCTGCAGAACGCACGGGTGAGTCGCTTGGTGGAACAGCACCACTTCACCACCAATGACTGGGCCTCCATGCGAGACCTGTGTTCCTTGTTGCGCTGTTTCGAGTACTCCACCAACAGGGCCAGTGCGGATAACGCCGTTCTCAGCGTTACTATCCCACTTCTATGCCTCCTTGAAAAAAACGCTCCTGGCGATGATGGAAGAGGATGTGGCACAAGAGGAGGAGGAGGAGGAGGAAGAGGGATCATTTCGTAGGGTTTCCGGACAGTCATTCCCAAGTGGCTCCGAGGGTGGGTTTCTGCACCCACAAACCTAAGGTACACAATTGTCCAGCCAGGGCACAGTTCTGGAGGATGATGATGAGGAGATGGAGGAGGAGGAGCCATGTTCACAGCACTGTGGCACCCAGACCAGCTCATGGCCATCACTGGTGCGTGGATGGGGGGATACAAAGGACACAGATGATACACCTCACACAGAGGACAGCTTTTCGTTGCCTCTGGGCAGCCTGGCACACATGAGAGATTACATGCTGCAGTGTCTCCGCATCGACCGCCGAGTTGCCCACATTCTAACTTGTTCTGATTACTGGGTGGCCACGCTGCTGTATCCCCGTTACAAGGACAACGTACCATCCTTAATTCCATCACTGGAGCGTGATCGTAAGATGCGCGAGTACAATCGCAAACTGGTAGACGCGCTGCTGGTGGCATTCCCACCTGACAGCGGGGGCACAGTGGAAGCACAAGGCGAAGGCAGCTGACGAGGAAGAGGTCGCCAACGCAGCTGTGGCACCGCCAGCACTTCAGAAGACAGGGTTAGCATGGCTGAAATGTGGAAAATCTTTGTCAGCACGCCACAACAACAAGCACCACAAGCTGGAGGCAGCATTTCACCAACATGGTGGAGCAGTATGTGTGCACACGCCTACACATACTGAATGACGGGTCTGCCCCCTTAAACTTCTGGGTCTCCAAATTGGGCACATGGCCTGAGCTTGCCCTTTACACCTTGGAGGTGCTGGCCTGCCCTGCAGCCAGTGTATTATCTGAACGTGTGTTTAGCACGGCAGGGGGCGTCATCACAGACAAGCGCAGCCGCCTGTCCACAGCCAATGTGGCCAAGCTCACGTTCATTAAAATGAACTAGGCATGGATCCCTCAGGACTTTTCCATACCTTGTCCAGAATAGACATGTATACCGGCACTAACCAGCCATTATTATACTGCAGCGCAATTGTTCATATTTGTATTTTGGATATTTCACACTCTTTTGGAGTGTACCTTAATTTTAAAAAATTAAATTATTGTATTAAAACCAAAAACCTGGTGTTGGCTATCTCGTCGTCCTCCACCGCCGCTTCCACCTACTCCGCTACATCCACCGCCTCCTCAAACTCCTACTCCATATGGAACTCCAACTCATAAATAAATTTTATTTAATTTTTTTGTACATGTTTTATTTTATATCATTTTACTACTTTGTAATTTACATTTTCGGGTGAAATTCACCACATTTTTGGTTGTATAGTACCACTGCTATACCTAGTAGGCCGGTTAAAAAAATAAAATAAATTGTCATTAACATTTTCAGGTGAAATTAACCAATTTTTGGGTGTATAGTACCACTGCTATACCTAGTAGGCCGGTAAAAAAATAAAGTAAATTGTCATTAACATTTTCTGGTGAAATTAACTAATTTTTGGGTGTATAGCACCACTGCTATAACTAGTAGGCCGGTTAAAAAAATTTTGTCTGTTACATTTTTTTTTTTTTAATTCAACAATTTTTGGGTGTGAAGTACCACTTCTATACCTAGTAGGCCATTTAAAAAACAAAAAAAATTGTCAGTTACATTTTCGGGTGAAATTAACCAATTTTTGGATGTGAAGTACCACTGCTATACCTAGTAGACCAGTAAAAAAAAAAAAAAAACTAATAAAAAAAATTGGCAGTTACATTTTCTGGTGAAATTCATCAATTTGTTGGTGTGATGGTACTGCTATACCTATTAGACCGGTAAAAAAAAAAAAAAAAACATTTGTCAGTTACATTTTATGGTCAAATTCACCAATTTTTGCGTGTAATATCCCCCTCCTCTACCTAGTTGACAGCTTAATAAATTTCAATAATTTTTATTTTACATTTTTGGGTGACAATAAACAATTGTTTTCTGTCATAGACCCCTGCTCTACCAAGTAGACAGGTTAATTGATTTCTGTAATTTTTCTATTACATTCTCGGGTTGACATTATACAATTTTAGACTTGAATAAACCCCTGCTCTGCATAGGTCACAGGGAATAACATTTCTGAAATGCTTCTTTCATTGATGCGCGCCACCTCCTTTGATTCAATGCTTAAACTTAAACAAGTTGTACCACATTTAAAGGGAACCTGTCACCGGGATTTTGGGTATAGAGCTGAGGACACGGGTTGCTAGATGGCCGCTAGCACTTCGGCAATACCCAGTCCCCATAGCTCTGTGTGCTTTTATTGTGTCAAAAAAACGATTTGATACATATGCAAATTAACCTGAGATGAGTCCTGTACGTGACATGAGTCAGGGACAGGACTCATCTCAGGTTAATTTGCATATGTATCAAATCTGTTTATTTACACAATAAAAGCACACAGAGCTATGGGGACTGGCTATTGCGGATGTGCTAGCAGCCATCTAGCAACCCATGTCCTCAGCTCTATACCCAAAATCCCGGTGACAGGTTCCCTTTAAGCTTCAATACTTTGCCCCACATTTCCGCTATACTCTTTTGGCCAACATTTTCGCCTCAATAGCTTTTCCCACAATTCCGCTTGACTCTTTTGGCCCACATTTGTGCTTCTGCAATTTGTCCCACATTTGCGCCTCATTAGCTTTTCCCACATTTCTTCTCGATCCCAATTTTTTAAAATAAATTTATCTCCCTTAAATTTGGTCTCTTTTTCTCATGCTCCCTCACCCGTAATCACAATGGTAGGCGCATAAAAGAACATCGAAAGTTGATAGTGCAGATATCAAATTGGATCGTGAACATCACGGGGACGTGCGACATGGTGGGGCAGTAAGTATGCACACACCTACACAAACTAACTGACAGGGGTCAGCCCCTGCAACTTCTGGGCACAAGGCCTGAGCTTGCCCTTTACGCCTTGGAGGTGCTGGCTTGCCCTGCAGCCGGTGTATTGTCTGAATGTGTGTTTAGCACGGCAGGAGGGTTATATTTCCCAATGTTTTGGGGTGTACCCCAATTTAAAAAAATATAAATAAATTTTAAAACAAAAAGCAGTGTAGGCTACCTCCTCCTCCTCTACTGCTACTTCCACCTACACCGCCACATCCACCATCAGAACATGACCTATTGTTGACCAATTTTTTATGTAAACATATATATATATATTTTTTTGGGTGATTTTTTTTTCATATCTCTATCTAAGCTAAATGTATGTCAATACTTACTGTTCTTTGACAGCAGCCACAGGTACCATAGACACAATGGTCTGGAGCTGACCTATGCATTCTCTGTGCAGAAATCAGGAGGGAGTTTTTCTTTTCATCGCCATATTCTGACCCCTATAACGTTTTTGTACTTATGTGTACAGAGCTGTGTAAGGGCTCATTTTTTGCGCTGTGATCTGTAATTTTCATTGATACCATTTTGGTGTGTAAGACTTTTTGATCACTTTTTATAAAAAAAATTGTGGGAGTTGAAGTGATCAAAAAATGGCAACTCGGCCATTTTGACTTTTATTCCGTGCAATTTTGATATCTTATTGACATCTTTGCATGCAGTGATGCCTATGATGTGTATTTTTTTATTGTCTATATATTTTCATTTACATTTTGTTTAAAGGGGGATGATTAGAATTTTTACATTTTATTACCTTTTTTTTTATTTTAAAAAACATGTTTTTTTGTTTTTTTTTACACTTTGTTATAATTTCCCCAGGGAGCTATAACAAGCAATCATTAGATTGCTTCTCTCATACACTCCAATGCATTAGGTATGAAAAATACACTATGGGGGTCATTTATTAAGACCGGAGATTTATACTCTGGTCTTAAGCCTCATGCGCTGGATGCGACAAAGTTATGAAGAGGTCCAGGCCTCTACATACTGTGCCTTGCAAAAGTATTCACTACCCTTCACTTTTTTCGTATTTTTGTGCCTCACAACCTGGAATTAACATGGATTGTTGAGGATTTGCATAATTTAATTTACAGAACATGCCGACAACTATGAAGATGTTATTTTTTTTTTTTGTGTGAAGCAAACAACAAATAGGACAAAATAACTGAAAAAGTCAATGTGCATAACTATTCACCCCGCTAAAGTCAATGCTTTGTATAGCCACCTTTTGCAGCAATCACAGCTCCAAGTCACTTTGGATAAGTCTCTATGAGCAGTTGCCACATCTTACCACTGGGATTTTTGCCCATTCCTCCTTGCAAAACTGCTCCAGCTCCTTCAGGTTGGATGGTTTGCGCTTGTGAACAGCAATCTTTAAGTCTGACCACAGATTTTCTATTGGATTGAGATCTGGGCTGTGACTCGGCCATTCCAACACATTTACATCCCCTTAAACCAGTCAAGTGTTGCTTTAGCAGTGTCAGGCCTCATGCACACGACCGTTGTGTGCATCCGTGGCCGTTGTGCCGTTTTCCGTTTTTTTTCACGGACCCATTGACTTTCAATGGGTCCGTGGAAAAATCGGAAAATGCACCGTTTGGCAGCCGCATCCGTGAGCCGTGTTTCCTGGCTGTGAAAAAAATATGACCTGTCCTATTTTTTTCACGGCCAACGGTTCACGGGCCCATTCAAGTCAATGGGTCCGTGAAAGAACACGGATGCACACAAGATTGGCATCCGTGTCCGTGATCCGTGGCCGTAGGTTTTAGTTTCATACAGACGGATCCGAAGATCCGTCTGCATAAAAGCTTTTTCAGAGCTGAGTTTTCACTTCGTGAAAACTCAGATCCGACAGTATATTCTAACACAGAGGCGTTCCCATGGTGATGGGACGCTTCTAGTTAGAATACACTACAAACTGTGTACAAGACTGCCCCCTGCTGCCTGGCAGCACCCGATCTCTTACAGGGGGATATGATAGTACAATTAACCCCATCAGGTGCGGCACCTGAAGGGGTTAATTGTACTATCATATCCCCCTGTAAGAGATCAGGGCTGCCAGGCAGCAGGGGGCAGACCCCCCCCCCCCCTCCCCAGTTTGAATATCATTGTGCGGCCCCCCCCCCCCCTCCCCTGTTGTTAACTCGTTGGTGGCCAGTGTGCGCACCCCCCTCCCTCTCTCCCTCTATTGTTTTAATACATTGGGGCCAGTGTGCGCGCGCCCCCCCAACCCCCCCCTCCCTCCCTCTATTGTTTTAATACATTGGGGCCAGTGTGCGCACCCCCCTAACCCCCCCCCCTCCCTCCCTCTATTGTAATAATAGCATTGGGGCCAGTGTGCGCACACACCCCCCCCCCCCGATCATCGGTGGCAGCGGAGTAGAAGATTTTCATACTTACCTGGCTGCTGGCTGCTGCGATGTCTGCGTCCGGCCGGGAGCTCCTCCTACTGGTAAGTGACAGCAATGCGCCGCACAGACCTGTCACTTACCAGTAGGAGGAGCTCCCGGCCGGACACAGAGATCGCAGCAGCCAGCAGCCAGGTAAGTATGAATCTTCTACTCCGCTGCCACCGATGATGGGGGGGGGGGGGGCACACTGGCCCCAATGCTATTATTACAATAGAGGGAGGGAGGGGGGGGGGGTTGGGGGGGCGCGCACACTGGCCCCAATGCTATTATTACAATAGAGGGAGGGAGGGGGGGGTTGGGGGGGAGCGCACACTGGCCCCAATGCTATTATTACAATAGAGGGAGGGAGGGAGGGAGGGGGGTGCGCACACTGGCCACCAACGAGTTAACAACAGGGGAGGGGGGGCCCACTGGCCACCAATTAGTTAAAAACAGGGGGGGGGGGGTCTGCCCCCTGCTGCCTGGCAGCACCTGCCAGGCAGCAGGGGACAGTCATGTACACAGTTTTTTTGTATATTCTAACCTGAAGCGTCTCCATCACCATGGGAACGCCTCTGTGTTAGAATATACTGTCGGAAATGAGTTTCACGATGTAGCTCATATCCGACAGTATATTCTAACATAGAGGCGTTCCCATGGTGATGGGGACGCTACAAGTTAAAATATACCATCGGATTGGAGAAAACTCCAATCCGATGGTATAACAGAACTCCAGACTTTACATTGAAAGTCAATGGGGACGGATCCGTTTGAAATGGCACCATATTGTGTCAACATCAAACGGATCCGTCCCCATTGACTTGCATTGTAATTCAGGACGGATCCGTTTGGCTCCGCACGGCCAGGCGGACACCAAAATGACTTTTTTTTCATGTCCGTGGATCCTCCAAAAATCAAGGAAGACCCACGGACGGAAAAACGGTCACGGATCACGGACCAACGGAACCCCGTTTTGCGGACCGTGAAAAAAAACGTCCGTGTGCATGAGGCCTCATGTGTAGATTGCACACAGGTGGACATCATTTCACTAATTATGTGACTTCTGAAGGTAATTGGTTGCACCACAGCTTTTTATGCAGGATACACTTTACGGGCTTCCTAACAAAGGGGGTGAATACATACGCACATGACAAATTTCTGTTTTCTATTTCTAAACAATAGTTTTATTTATATTCTTTTCTAATTTCACTTCACCAATTTAGACTATTGTGTTCTGATTTATCACATAGAATTCAGATTAACAAAACATTGAACTTAAGTCTGTAATGTAACAAAATACGAAAAAAGGGGGGGGGGGTGAATACTTTTACAAAGCACTGTAAACTACACCAGAAAGTGCCAGCTCACTTTCTGGTGTAGTTTAAGACCATTTTCCACGTCATACACTGGCGTAGAAAATGATAAATGAGACGGGCCAGGCGACCCGCCCTGTTCCCCGCCCACGTCACCACCCCTTTTCCCGCCACCTCAGAAAAGTGCCGTGAGCGGGGAAAAGTCCCAGATTTTGCCGCAAAACCCCTTTGTGACAAAATCTGCGCATTTAATACGCCACAAAGTGGCATATATTTCTCCATAAATGACCCCCTATATTCCTAAGGAGCTTTGTCACAGGCAGGGGCTCCATCGAAACTAATGTACGGCAGCTTATATTCTTTCAGGAGGACAGAAGTTGCCGCCCAATGCATCTGTCTCCCCCGATCCTCGCCGGGGGATGCCGGAGCTCATCCAGAAGCTCTCCCTTTCATGTTTTAGTACATCCAGATGCTGTGGTCACGTTTGACTATGGCATCTGAAGGTTTAAAACTATGCGACCAGCATTACTGCCAGTTGTGGACATTAGTCCTGGGTGCCTGCTGTTTAAAACAGCAAGCACTCGGCGGCTATGGAGCCTGCTCCACTCATGGCACCGGCCGGGTAGGGGATAAGTCAACGAAAAGCTATTGATTGCGTTTTGATGGCAGATTTAATGATGGAAAATGGTTGTTTTCCGCTATGAATTCCGCAGTGGATTTTACTTTTGTGACCATAGCCTTAAACACTCTGGGTTAGGCTGGAATTACACCAGCAGATATGGCAGATGATTGTCGGGAAGAAAGCATTCCTTCCTGCAATCACCTGCTTGTCAGTGGAGGAGACCGCTGCTATTACATGCAGCAATCTCCTCCTTAGTATGGAGAGGAGCGATGGCTAATGCCATTGCTTGTCCCCATTCAGAATCATTATTTGCCTGCAGCAGAGGGTGATTACACAGCACAATCTGCCACCGGCAAGCAATGATTTTTTTACTTACTGAAAGATTACGATTGCCCAATGAATGTTCATCAGGTAATTAGCGGCAGTATTACACTGCCACAGCATCGGTAACGAGCGTTACTACGAATGCTTGTGGGCGATGATCTGCCCGATGATCGCTAGATGTAATACAGGCTTTAGAGTTTTTCCAGAGTTTGCTGTTTTTGCAGGGGAGCACCTCAGCTTTCCATCCACAAGTATTGTGTATTAATACACTGCTGCCTGTGCTGTACCCTTTAGTGGCAGCGGCAGAAGGGGTTAAATATTAGGAATCATACGTCATTCTGTCTACCAGTGCAGGATCTCCATCTTGCTGCCTCTGCTGAATGAAAGACACACTTCAGTCGTAAAAAAGTAAAAATAAAAATAGAAAAGGAATAATGGTTTCCATACAAAGATCCATTGGAGATGACTGCAAAGACCTTCTGTACACATTTGCTTCATAGACTTGTGCTGGAGGGAGGAGAGGTCAACCGCTGTCTAATGACAATTACCTGATCAGCAGCTGGGACTTTTGGAACGGTCACTGGATGTGGCCTCTGTTGCATCTGCTTGATACCTGGGTGCGTCCGGGCTCCCGCTGCTGTACAATCTGATTCTGTCTTCTACCAAGAAAAAAAATATGAGTCTGTTTGCATAGATTAGTGGGGAGCAAATTTCAGAATTTCAGAGAAAATTTGATATGCCGTAAAGCCAATTTTTCTCATGCTTCGTGGTAGCGAATCAATTTTCCGCCGCCTTCTTGAGTGAAGATCGCACACCAAATCTCGTGTCATCACGGGCCGCGCAAGATTTTGTGCTAGATCTTTATCTTCGATCAAGATGCTGGCAGCCGGCTCGTTGTGATCGAATGAATGAGGTAAGTATTATTTTTTTTATTTTACCCTGTGTTGTATTTTATTTTACCCTGTGTTGCTGTCAGATGCCACAATCAGCTATGAACGCGGCATCTGAGGGGTACAGTTATGGGGGCTGTGCAATCGCTGCTCCCCATCATTGCACCCGCTACTTTTTGTAAAATTCGGCGAAGCAGCTGGGTCAAATTTTCCAATACGTCACTCATCTCTAGTATATATGTATACAGTGGAAGGGTGTTACTGACATTCCTGACATGTCTGTGTATTCCCGACAATTCTGGAGCATCTTCTCTTATGCTCTGTGCTGGATCATTCCTGTGTTACTCGCAGCAGGTGTGGACTCACTTTGCCACTGAGCGGACTACTCCTGAGAGCGTTGACAAGATAGTCACCTGTTATTTACCCACTGCTCCACTGCCTGCCCTTGAAATCTTACGCATACACTGGCGATAGTACATTTGGCAGTCCCCAATCAGTAGCTTGTGTGCGAGATTTCAGGGCCAGGCATTAAGGCAGTGAGGAAGCCTGGCCCTGTCAATCAGTGAAGTAGAGTGAGTGGCTATGGGGGAGAGGAGGAGGTGAAGCAGTGCTCTAGTTGGCAAGACCAGCCCCTCGGTGCTCCGAGCACCTCATTAGAATAATAGAAATATAAGAGAGGGGTTGTTACACTTTCCATCCCTGATCAACCCTACCAGGCAGTATGTCTGAAGCAAATCTATAAATGGGCAAAGATTTGCGCTATCATTTACAACAGTTTTTGGCATAAAATACAGTAAACCTGATGGTCCAGAGGAGTCAGTACCCTTCCGATTAACCCTGTCAGTTACACAGTGGTGTAACATTGAAAAAAGTCCCAATTTTTGCTTGCCAGGAAATTTGTGTACATTTTGTATTTCAAAATGTGAACAGGAATGGTTTTATGGACAAGGGTATGACAGGTGTTTGTGTAGACACACGGTCTATGAGATACTTGCACTTTAGAGCACAGTTGCTATACAAATAGCAGATATTGGGTTCAGCCCTGACAACCTGTGCAGATGATTATGTGATATAATTACCCATGGTGGAGTCCTGCTCGTTTGGTGGTTTTGTGTTAAGCTGCTGCCTCTGCTCTTATCATTACATTGACTTTGTAAATTGAGTCTTCTACTTGTAGTTGATTCTGTTTTCCTCTGCAAATACATACATATACCATCACTTATTAGTCAAAGTAGAAAGAATTGATTTGCATTGAATGATTCCTTTTCCTCTGCTGGCACTCCCTTATTGGCATAGACTCTACAGGGAAATTTCTCGGTGGGCCGATACCCAGAGGGCAGCCTAAGCCTTCCTCTTGGCCACCAGCCTGGTACATAAACATCTGATCCTCCCTGCTTATCTGGTTTGTCTGAGGTAGTATTTTGTGCTGTTGGGGCGGTATTTTGTTTTGCACTACAGTATTGCTGGTCCCATCTACTTCTGTCAAATTGGACCTGCTTACAACATGGGTCAATTTTTTAATTTATTTTTTCCAGTGCCACTTTAAGTTCCCAGTCCACCCCTGCTTATTGGTGGGTGTACAGTCATATAGTGTACATATAGCCATACAATACAGTGCCCAATCATGAGCACCAGTGTTGTGGCCAAATGACAGTACCATACAATAACAGTGTTTTATACAGTAGATAATTGTGCTAAAACTGTCATACACTGCAAAAAAATGTACGGTACAGCGGCTAAGTAGCAGGGCAACACAAAGTAAATACCGCCATAAAGGGCTAAGATAATACCAATATACAATGACCATATAACAGGTCCATACATAAAGTTATCTAGTAACAGTGCTAAAATTGGCAAAATAAAATCTGCGGTGTTCCCATCAGCAGGACATGTAATGCAACCTGTGAGACCACACCCATGGCAAACCCCTGACTCTGTTCCCGTAGAATGGAGGTTGACCGGCAGTAACCCGGCACGGCCACTACACCAGTGTAAAGCGCTGTCTCCTTTCAGCATCATACACTGTGTTCGTTCTGATTACTGTGGTTGATTGGTGGTGTGGGGGTGTCGGACCTCCTCCAATCTAATATTGATGACCTATCCTAAGAATAGATCAATAGTATCGTAGTTCTGGAGAGTTCTTTAACCCTTTTCCGCAATATCACGTACTTGTATGTGGGGGAATGTGGTGCCTTACCGCATTCCCAAGTGGATGTACGTGATGTGATCGGGTGGGTGCAGGAGCTATATGCGTTGATGCCGGCAGATTAACCCTTTCACATGCTGCGGTCAGCGCTGACCGAGGCACGTGCAGGGTTTACAGAGGGAGGGGGCTCTCTCTGATTTCATCGGCCCCCCTCGTTCTGCACTGACAGGGGGCCGATGGTTGCCATGGCAGCCCCGATGTATCACGCCTTGCCCTGTGAATGTGCGGAGGTCTGTCAGACTGGCTGCACATGTCTGACTTCTCTGTTTGTTTTGATTTTGGTTTGAGCTGGATCCACCTTCCCTCAAGTGTACTGGGTTTCATTGTTAGTGAGGCTATTTATCCCAGTGGCCTGTGCGGGTTATAGTTCTTTCCTGGGAGCTCTTGGGCACAGCAGTTCAGGGAAAGCTTTTAGGGATTACTAGGAGGTGACCCTTTTCTCCCTAGCTTTTGGGCCTAGTCGTTTGTTTTGTTTGTTTTCCTGTGTTTGGTTATTTCCCCACTTACCTAATTATCGTGACACAATACCTTCCACAGGCATCGGAGCCTACCAGCTACGGAGGCCCAGGAGATCATGTCTTAGGCCCCTTTCACACGGGCGAGAATTCCGCGCAGATGCAATGCGTGAGGTGAACGCATTGCACCCGCACTGAATCCGGACCCATTCACTTCAATGGGGCTGTGCACATGAGCAGTGATTTTCACGCATCACTTGTGTGTTGCGTAAAAAAATCTCAGCAGGTTCTATATTCTGCATTATTCATGCAACGCATGCCCCATAGAAATTAATGGGTATGTGTGAAAATCGCAAGCATCCGCAAGCAAGTGCGGATGCGGTGCGATTTTCACTCATGGTTGCTAGGAGATGATAGGGATGAAAGCAACCCCGGACCCCATTAAAGTGTATTCCCTGTATTATTTTCCCTTATAACATGGTTATAAGGGAAAATAATAGCATTCTTAATACAGAATGCTTAGTAAAATGTAGATTGAGGTGTTAAAAAAATATAAAAAAATACTTACCTGTTCCAATTGATCGCGCAGCCGGCATCCTCTTCTTGCATTTTCTTTCAGGACCTGCAAAAGGACCTTTGGTGACATAATCGCGCTCACCACGTGGTGAGCGCGGTGACGTCAGCACAGGTCCTGCTGAATATTTGGCATTGTCGCGTCCGTAACAACCTATAAAACTACCACATGATCTAACCTGTCAGATGAACATTGTAAATAACAAAAAATAAAAACGGTGCCAAAACAGCTACTTTTTTTTACCTTGCCTCACAAAAGGTGTAATATAGAGCATCCAAAAATCATATGTACCCTAAAATAGTACCAACAAAACTGCCACCCTATCCTATAGTTTCCAAAATTGACTCATTTTTTGGGAGTTTCTACTCTAGGGGTGCATCAGGGGGTCTTCAAATTTGACATGGCAGCTTAAAATTATCCCAGTGAAAGCTGCCCTCCAAACACCATATGGCGTTCCTTTCTTCTGTGCTCTGCCGTGTGCCCGTACAGCAGTTTACGATCACAAATAGGGGTATTTCTGTAAACTACAGAATCAGGGTAATAAATATTGAGTTTTGTTTGGCTGTTAACCCTTGCTTTGTTACTGGAAAAAAAAATGGATTAAAATGGAAAATCTGCCAAAACGTGAAATTCTGAAATTTCATTTACATTTTCCTTTAATTCTTGTGGAAGACCTTAAGGGTTACCAAAGTTTGTAAAATCAGTTTTGAATACCTTGAGGGGTGTATTTTCCAAAATGGGGTCACTTTTCTGGAGTTTCTACTCCAGGGGTACATCAGAGGGTCTTCAAATGTTACATGGCAACTTAAAATGATTAGTTTTGTTTGGCTGTTAGTTAACCCATGCTTTGTTAGCAGAATTTTTTTTATAAAAATGTGAAAATCTGCCAAAAAAGTGAAATTCTAAAATTTCATTTACATTTTGCTTTCATTCTTGTGAAACACCTAAAGGGTTAACAAAGTTTTAAAAAATCTGTTTTGAATACCTTGAGGGGTGTAGTTTCTAAAATGGGGCCATTTTTGGGTGGTTTCTATTATGTAAGCCTCACAAAGTGACTTTAGACCTGAATCGGTGCTTAAAAAGTGGGTTTTGGAACTTTTCGGAAAAATTTCAAGATTTGCCATCTGGGGTTGGAGGATCCATCCGGGGTCTCAACTCCCTCTTACTGAGAGAGGATCTCTACGATGTATGGAGGTTTCATCATGATGGGGAAAAAGATTTTTCTTTTTTTTCAAATGTCCACCAAACATATACCAGGATTGATTTTTTTTTGGTAGATCGGCATTTGTTAAATATAGCAGTGAGCTCGACCATAGGGATGATTACATGGTCTGACCATGCGCCTGTTACCCTTACAATCGGCGAGGACTCCAATAGACCCCCCTGTTTTCTTTGGCGTGAAAACACATATTTATTGGAACACCCTAAATATGGGTTGACACTGCAGGAGGGCCTAGAGGAATTCTTTCGCATTAATGTGGGATCAGTGTCTAATCCTTTTTCTCTCTGGAATGCCCATAAGGCCTATATGCGAGGTTTGTTCATGAAGGCAGGATGTAGCGCAAAGAAGGAGAGAGAAGAACGGACAACCGCTTTGACTTTGGAGATCAGGTCCTTGGAATCTAGTAACAAAATGAGCCCTTCTGTCACTGTAGGAACTCAACTGCAGAATCTACGCCTCCAATTGAAGGAGCATTTACTTTATAGATATGAGAAGGATCTAAAAAAGACCCGTGCATTATATTATGCACAGGATAATAAATCAGGGAAATTACTAGCCCATAGACTAAGGGAAAGAACTACCAAAAATAAGATCCCCTATATAACGTCAAAACTGACAAATAAAAAGATCATTGATCCACAAGGCATAACAAATGCCTTTCAGGGCTTTTATAAAACCCTTTATAATATAGAATCCCCGCCGGATATGCCCTCGGTAAACTCAGTGGCTATAGAACGGTTCTTGGACTCTATTGATCTCCCAAGCCTTACTGAGGCTCAGTTAGGGAAATTAAACTCCCCAGTGACAGAGCAGGAAATTGCTAAAATTATTATGAAACTACCAAATAATAAAGCGCCTGGACCAGACGGCTTCTCAAACACATATTATAAGTCATTCCAAAAAGAAATCTCTCCTTATTTATGCCAGATCTTTGGGGAAATGGTGAATACCGGTCGTGTTCCCAAAGAGATGTTGGAGGCGAGGATAGTCACCATCCCAAAAACTGACCCTCTCTCGGACGATGTAAGTGGTTACCGTCCGATTTCACTATTGAACACAGATGTAAAGATCTACGCAAAAGTTTTGGCAAGTCGTTTGGTCCCCTGCATTACAACCCTCGTCCACATGGACCAGGTTGGATTCGTAGGAGGTAGGCAGCTACAGGATAATACCAGGCGGACACTAAATATCCTGGACTATGTCCAGAAGGCAAAACTTCCAACGCTTTTTGTTACCCTAGACGCCGAGAAGGCGTTTGACCGCATTAGCTGGCGGTTCGCCTTCTCGGTGCTGGGGAAGATGGGATTTAAGGGGGCAATCCTGGCGGCTATCAGGGCACTTTATACCCAACCAAGTGCCAGAGTATGGGTCAATGGGGCGCTCTCGGACCCGTTTGATATTAGTAATGGTACCCGCCAGGGTTGCCCCCTATCCCCCTTGATATTTGTCTTGACTATAGAGCCCCTAGCCCAGGCTCTCCGTCAATGCTCTGATGTGAAGGGCATTGATATAGGGGGTATAGAGCATAAAGTTAGCTTATATGCAGACGATATTATTTTGACGTTGTCAAATCCCCAAACATCCTTAACAGCTGCAATTGAAATTATAACCCGATTTGGAGATCTCTCATTCTACAAACTGAATGCTCTTAAATCTCAGGCTCTCCCAATAAATGTCCCCCTTGATCAGATGAAGAGGCTGAAGGATAGTTTCGACCTTGACTGGCAAAACAGCCAGATCGAGTACCTGGGGATAAAACTTACAGTATCATTTAAGAAGTTATTCATGATAAACTATGTCCCACTGTTAAAAACCTTAGAGAGGGATCTAGATAAACTGGCCAAATATGAGGTGTCTTGGGTAGGTCGTATTGCATCCTTTCAGATGTTTACCCTCCCAAAACTCCTCTACATATTCAGGACACTACCTATTAGTCCCCCAAGTAGTTTTTTCCAGAAGTGTTCTAATTTGATCAATGCGTTAATTTGGAAACGACATAAACCTAGAATAGCAACTGCGATAATGCAGAGACCTAAACTCCGAGGGGGATTGGGTCTCCCTAATATCTATGAGTATTTTTTAGCCTCACAGGTATCACAACTAAGAGAATGGTGGGTGGGCAATGAGGTGAAACAATGGGTACAAATAGAATCAATATTATCTCCTGGTAGGAACTTAAGAACCCTCCTACTCGCGGTTCTTTACCCGACATTTAATTGGCCACCCCTCCCGACGTTAGTACGTATAGCGTTGGAAAATTGGCTCCGATTTCATAAGTTATGTACTTTGGAGTCTGGACCCTTTCCGCCCAGCGCCCCAGTAACTGTACTTAATTTTCTTATTCCGAATATTTCTGTGTCGTCTTGGGCGCTGGGCGGATTGGACCTTCTCTCCAAATTATTTATAGCGGACACCCTTTGTCCTTTTGAATATTTTCATAGGCGGTTCCTGATTCCACACACAGATTTTTATAAATATTTATGTATAAGACATTTTTTTAAAGTTAAAGGGAACCTGTCACCCAAAAATCGTCTATCAAGCTGGTTACAGTACCTTATAGTGCTGTGTCCTCGTTTCTCGATGCACTTTTTCTTCGTTTGGCCGCATGTCTGCTCATTCCGAAATCGTAGTTATATTCAGCTGCTGCCCCGTGCTGCAAGTCAGGCTTGAAGTCACGGGGGCAGCGGCCTCGGCGTCTTCCATGGCCCTCTCCCCGCCCCCTGCCTCTGTGACTGACACCCGAACATCCGAATCCGGGACCGCGCTCAACGGCCGCATGCGCAGTAAAGGGCGGCAGGAGCGCGGTCCCGGCTGCCGCGCGTACTACGCGCCGTCTTACTTTCGCCGCACTGCGCATGCGCCCGACATCCTGTATCAAACGCGCCCGCGCCCAGATGCCGGGCGCGGGCGCGTTTGATTGATTTGGTTCGGATACCATGTGAGGGGAGGGTTGTACTGGGTCATCTTTTCCTTTCAACCAAACTGGCCATAGTTAAAAATTGGAAATCGAGGGATGTTCCGTGCCTATCAGAGATCATCCGTAGGCTAAATTCTACTTATATATATGAGCGTGCGCTGACGGGAGCTGGAGAAGCGGCCGTGAGGTTTGAGAGGGAATGGGGTGTATGGAGAGTCTCTCCGCTTGCTGTATCACTCCCTGATTGATATATTTAGGTATATTTAATATGGGGTTGATCCCCTGTGATATATAAAGGTATACCTATATAAAATCATACCTGCGTTAAAACTTCCTAGTAATTGCACTGTATGTCTCTATGTTGTTTTTTCTTTTTCTTTTATGTTTCTTTTTGTCTGTTTAGTCTAGTTTTGGTCTGTTTGTATTCTACTGCGTTATGTATATTGACTAAGCTACTGTTGTCAATGTGACCGTGTATACGGCTGATTCTGCAGCCGTTTGTCTTCTTTCTATGTTTAACAATGTATGTATGTCTTTTTTTAAAAAAAACTAATAAAATATGAATAAGAAGAAAAAAAAGATTTGCTTCTAAACTTCTAAGCCTTCTAACGTCCCATAAAAAGAAAATGTCATTTACAAAACATGAAGTAGACATATGGGAAATGTAAAGTAAAAACTATTTTAGGAGGTATCACTATCTGTTTTAAAAGAAGAGAAATTTACATTTTGAAAACTGTGAATTTTCCAATTTTTTTTGTAAATTTTGTATTTTTTTTTTATAAATAAAAGCGAAATATTTTGACTCAATTTTACCACTGTTGTGAAGTACAATGTGTGACGAGAAAACAATCTCAGAATGCCCTGGATAAGTAAAAGTGTTTTAAAGTTGTTGCCACATAAAGTGACACATGTCAGATTTGCAAAATGAGGCTGCATCCTGAAGGTGAAAAATGGCTGTGTCCTGAAGGGGATAATATCACTTACCTCTGTACTCAGTTTGGAGGGCATTGCATGTGGCTGAATGGACAGGTTTAATTCCTTTTTAATCCCGCTACCCTTGTGGGTTTCAAGGGGACTTGATGGACTTCCTAGAAACATAATTGTAAAATCTGTGGTTTTTATTGCTGATATCATTTAAGAATTGTGAACCGTACAATAACAGAAATAGAAAGGAGAAATGCTGACGTGAAACAGATATATGTCGGATGATCACAATGATGGATTTTATGAACTCGGATCAGCCATAGTTTCCATAATGAAGAAGCCACAGCTCTTTTTGGGCCCTGCTCAGACATTGACATACTTTGTAAACCTACATTGATTTAATACGTCATGATTTAGAAGGAAAAGGTTTGAGACACTTTAAAGGGAGTTGTCCCACAAATAACAGTAAAGTTTTCAAACCAGCACCTGGATCTGAAAAATTTTGTAATTGCATTTACCCTACATGTACGGTGCTGGTGCAATCCTTAAACATGGCGCCCACTCGCACTTGCAGTGGGTGCCATAGCCAGCGGGTCTCTGCTGTTTGAAACAGCAGAGGCCCGCAGCTAATGTCCGTGACCAGCAATAATGCTGATCACGGACATTACAAGCTTTAGATGCCGTGATCAAGTTTGATCATGGCATCTAAACGGTGAAAAATGCCGGCATCCCCAATGTGGCCATCGGGGATGATGGTAAATAATTATAGTAGGCTGGGTCTCTCTGAAGAGACCCAGCATATTAGAGGTGCAATGCCTATGCTGGTCAGCAGGTGGCAGGCCAACATAACAAATCAGAAATTTAAGGTTTACTATATTCACTGTGGGAGTAAATATTCAATAAAAAACTAAGTATTAGAGATTGTAGGCTACAAAAATATTATAAATAATATCAAAAATATATAAAAATTTAAATCATCCCCCTTTCCTAAATAATAAAAAATCTAAACATCATGAGCATCACCATGTTCACAAACTCCTTTCCTATTAAAATATAAAAATAAAAATATTTTTCCAATACGGCAAATGGCGTAACTCCTAAATGGTACAAAAAAAAACTGCAGATCATCCTGCAGAAAATGAGCCCCCACACAGCTCAGTAGATATAATTATACAAATGTTATGGTGGTCATATTCAGTATTTAGACATATAAAACCTATACATATGTGGTATCGTTGTAATCGTACTGACACAGAGAATAAAGGGCACAGTTCAGTTTTGCTGCAAAGGGAAAGCTGTAGAGGAACTGCAATTATTTTTTCCAATTCTACCCCATTTGGATTTTTTTCCCCACTTCTTATTACATGATATGCCCTATTAAATGGTGGCATTAGAAAGTACAACTTGTCCTGCAAAAAAACAAGCCCTGATATGGATATGTGAACAGAAAAATAAAAAAGTTATGGTTCCAGGAAGACAGAAAAGAAAAAACACAAAAAGGAAAAAACCTCTGGGATCCTAAGGGTTAATTAAAAATGTATTATAGCTACTTATAGTTATTCAATGACATCTATCAGTATTGTTCCACCTGCTGTTTGCTCTTTTTCTAATTTCTTTGTCCTGATCACTAAGATGGAAGCACATGCTCAGTTCCATCCTTCCAATGGCCACTAGCTGCAGCAGACAGACTATGCCCCCTGAGAAAGGACATTTCCTCTAAGCTGCCAGCTTGAAATAAATCTAGCAGAACAATTGGAGCAATGAATGGGGGAGATATCTGGATCCATGTGAGGTACAGGGCTGGTTCTAGCTTTGATAGAAAAAGATTGTCATGTACTAGATTGTCTCTTATTTTTATTTTTTTACATTAATCATGATATAACCCCTTTAAGTTTGGAAATTGTTGGAGATATGTGACAATTAAACTTCTACCAAATGCATTG
The DNA here is from genome assembly GCF_014858855.1 of Bufo gargarizans. Taxonomy (NCBI): domain Eukaryota; kingdom Metazoa; phylum Chordata; class Amphibia; order Anura; family Bufonidae; genus Bufo; species Bufo gargarizans. The sequence goes on from NC_058080.1 coordinate 73,649,448, forward strand.
GTATTGTATCAGAAGATGGTACATCACTCTCCAATACATATGTCAAGTAAAGGAAAAAAAAGCTTTAATTGGTGCAAAGTCAAACAGGGTCTTCCCATGAATATTTAATAAGTCAAATAACAAGGAGAAATAAGTGTATGTGGCTTGTACACACTGGGTAGCTCTCTTTTCCCAGATACGCTCAGTAGCTATTTTCTAATTATGATTTTATCCCTATCTGCAATTTTTGCCACATTATTGTTCCTCTGATCCTCTAACAATGGGTCTTACGCAGCAGTGACCCTTTCCTGTTTCCTTGCTCCATAGCATCCCTATGTTCATACATTACCAATATTATTTTACCATAGTTCATCTATTCCTTTTGTTCATCAGTTGCTCTGGATACACTGTATGTATTGTCTAACCATTCTTTACTTCTATGGAGGATATTAAGATTTGGGTCCTTGAGGACTAAAACGTCCCAGCATGCACAAGCCACATACACTTATGTATCCTTGTTATTTGACTTACTAAATATTCATGTGAAGAAGTCATTTGACTTTGCGTAAACCTTTTTTTCACTTGACATATTAATTGGAGAGTGCTGTACTGGCTTTTGATACAAGTTGAGGGACTAGCAACCTTCTTCCAGCACCTCCCCTATTGGCCCCTGAGTGTGACCTTCCACCTCTTGTTTATAATACATTGGTATTGTGGTGGCTTCTTTTTATAATATAAAAATGTCATAAGTGGTCCCTGCTGGCCATATCTGTAGGGGAGCATTGGGGAATTTGATTTCCCCATTTCTGCTAGGCTATATTAACATCCCTTACGTAATTTATGAAAGTCCAATGGTGTTTAAAAAAAATGGCATTTCCTGTAGGTAAGATGTCTAATTATTATGCAGTGAACATAGCTGACTTATCTTGTTAATTGAAATAGTAGAATAGGAGCAGAATTTGCAATTCCGACTGGTTTGTATTGAAAATTGAGCTAAAAATCAAAAAGTAACATTCGATAAAATCTACATGAATTCTACCTGAAAGAGGTTCTGTATGTAAGTGCTCATGTGAAAAAAGAAAACGAATTCCAGCTCTTCACAATAAAAGGCTTCTTTATTCCACTTCTTTAAAAACAGACATCAAAAGCAGAGTAGTATGCTGTGACGCGTTTCGGGCTGTTATATCTTAGCCCTTCATCAAGACAACTAAACAAACTTAAAATCTCCTTTTTATACACAGTGAGGAGCAACCCTTCCCATTTGATTGGTCAGCTTCCATGCTCCAGAACAGCACCAGGTGTTCCTGACCTGTTAATTACTAAGGGAAACACCCCAATCAGGTGGGAAGTGGTCCACAGTTTCAGAAAAGACAGAAAATACTTCATTTATATTGTAGTTAGGTCATGTTTCTTATTCAATCCTTTAGGTATACATGTCCCTAAATTAAACATCCAGTATGTTTCACGACTGTACAACTTTTGCCTACGGTCTCCTCCTCTAACTGGAGCCGTGACTCTCTCAATTCCTTGCACACAAAACGTAGAGGTATCGCCCTTATGTACTACCGCGAAGTGTGATGTGGCTGCTGAAACATTGCGTGTTGCGATATGTGGGATGTCGCTCAGATGCTTCCGAATTCTTACTTTGAGCTGGTTGATTGTACATCCCACATATTGCAGCATACAAGCACGGCATGTGATGACATAGATTACATACTCAGTATTGCAATTGATATATTGCCGCATTTTATGTATGCTGTTGTTCGATGTAGATGCAATATCTTTACTCACTGACATGTGTGTGCAACATATACATTTTTTGCTTCCACATTTAAAGTTTCCTTTCGTGCTCAGCCAAACTGGTTCACACCCTGCGTTTTCCATATACAAACTAGGACTGACTTTTTGTCCTACAGTTGGTGCTTTTTTTGCGATGCATCTAATACCTGCCTCCGCGATGTCCCCCCAACCCTCATCAAAACCTATAACCAGGAAATGTCTACGTAAAATGTTGCAGATAAGGGGGTACTCTACACTAAAATTAGTGACAAAAGTCGCAGGATTGCTCGAATTTCGACTGCGGACCTGCGTGTTATTATTTTTTCCTCGATTTTTTCTTTTCTTTTTGTTCGCATTCTTAGCTCGAGAAAGTATAAGTGACTCTCTGTCCACCGAAGTTGCATATTCCTTGGCTTTTCGAATATTTTCTCTCGACACATTGCGGATCGGGTTGACAGATTACTGGGAGGGGCTGGAGAAGATCCAGCGGTCATGGTCCATATCGGAACCAATGACAAAGTTAGAGGTAGGTGGAGAGTCCTTAAAAATGATTTCAGGGATTTAGGTCAAAAGCTGAGGGCAAGGACCTCAAAGGTAGTATTTTCCGAAAAACTGCCTGTACCACGAGCCACACAAGAAAGGCAGCGGGAGATTATGGAGATTAACAAGTGGCTCAAGAACTGGTGTAGGAAGGAGGGGTTTGGGTTCCTGGAGAACTGGGCCGATTTTTCTATCGGCTACAGGCTCTATCGTAGGGACGGGCTGCACCTCAATGGGGAAGGGGCAGCTGTGCTGGGGAGAAAGATGGCTAGAAGGTTGGAGGAGTGTTTAAACTAGGGACTGGGGGGGAGGGTAATTACGTTATAGGACGGGAAGATAGTGCAGATAGAGACCGGGGGCAAAGTAATGGGACTGGGGGAGGAATGGAAGGAGGGACTAGAACAGTTCAGAAGGAAAGGTGTAGGGTAAAAAATATACATAAACCTCTCAAATGTATGTATACTAATGCCAGAAGCCTGACTAATAAAACTGGGGAACTGGAATTAGTGATGTGTGAGGAGAACTATGACATAGTGGGAATAACTGAGACATGGCTGGATGATAGCTATGACTGGGTGGTTAATGTACAAGGTTACAGTCTGTTTAGAAAGGATCGTCAAAACCGGAGAGGAGGAGGGGTCTGCCTCTATGTAAAGTCCGGTCTAAAGCCCACACTCCGCGAAGATATAAATGAGGGACATGAACATGTGGAGTCACTGTGGGTAGAGATACATGGAGCTAAAAACAACAATAAATTACTAATAGGAGTTTACTATAAACCATACCATATACCAGAGTCCACAGAAAATCTATTACTAAACGAGATAGACGAGGCGGCAAATCATAATGAGGTGGTTATTATGGGGGGACTTCAACTACCCAGATATAGACTGGGAAACTGAAACTTGTATATCTCATAAAGGAAACAGGTTCTTGGCAATAACCAAAGACAATTACCTCTCCCAACTGGTTCAGGACCCGACTAGAGGGATGGCCATACTGGACTTAGTATTAACCAATAGGCCGGACAGAACAACAGATGTGCAGATGTGCAGGTTGGGGGACACCTGGGAAATAGTGACCACAAAGTAATAACCTTCCAATTATCATTCAAAAGAGCGTTTCTACAGGGAGGAACAAAAATACCAAACTTCAAAAAAGCTAAATTTAGCCAACTAAGAGAGGCCATAGGCCAAACTAACTGGGACAAAGTCCTCAAAAATAAAAATACAGCCACAAAATGGGATATCTTTAAAAACATCCTAAAATCTCATTGTGAGAGGTACATACCGTATGGTAATAAAAGGTTAAGGAATAAAAATAAACCAATGTGGATAAATAGAACTGTAACGAAAGCAATAAATGACAAAAAGAAAGCATATCATTCACTGAAACAGGAGGGGAGCACGGAAGCACTGAAAAACTATAAGGAAAAAAATAGAACATGTAAAAAACAAATAAAAGCGGCCAAACTAGAGACCGAGAGATTAATTGCCAAAGAGAGTAAAACTAACCCTAAAATATTCTTCAATTATATAAATGTTAAAAAGTATAAATCTGAAGGTGTCGGCCCTTTAAAGAGTAATGAGGGGGAAGTCGCAGAGAGCGATGAGGAGAAAGCAAAGCTGTTAAATATTTTTTTCTCCAATGTATTCACTGAGGAAAATAAACTGTCAGATGACATGCAGAATGTAAAAATAAATTCCCCATTAAAAGTGTCCTGTCTGACCCAGGAAGAAGTACATCAGCGACTTAAAAAGATTAAAATAGACAAATCGCCAGGACCGGATGACATACACCCCCGTATCCTAAAGGAATTAAGCAATGTCATAGCCAGACCCTTATTTCTGATATTTGCAGACTCTATACTGACAGGGAATGTCCCACAGGATTGGCGCATGGCATATGTGGTGCCAATATTCAAAAAGGGGCCAAAAACAGACCCTGGAAACTATAGGGCGGTAAGTTTAACATCTGTTGTGGGTAAACTGTTTGAAGGTTTTCTGAGAGATGCTATATTAGAGCATCTCAACAGAAATAAGCAAATAACGCCATATCAGCATGGCTTCGTGAGGGATCGGTCATGTCAGACTAATTTAATCAGTTTCTATGAGGAGGTAAGTTCTAGACTTGACAGCGGCGAATCAATGGATGTCGTATATCTGGACTTCTCCAAAGCATTTGACACTGTACCACATAAAAGGTTAGTATATAGAATGAGAATGCTCGGACTGGGAGAAAACATCTGTATGTGGGTAAGTAACTGGCTCAGTGATAGAAAACAGAGGGTGGTTATTAACGGTACACACTCAGATTGGGTCACTGTCACTAGTGGGGTACCTCAGGGGTCAGTATTGGGCCCTATTCTCTTCAATATATTTATTAATGATCTTGTAGAAGGCTTGCATAGTAAAGTATCAATTTTTGCAGATGACACTAAACTGTGTAAAGTAATTTACACTGATGAGGACAGTATACTACTACAGAGGGATCTGGATAGACTGGAGGCTTGGGCAGATAAGTGGCAGATGGGGTTTAACACTGATAAATGTAAAGTTATGCACATGGGAAGGAAAAATGCAAGTCAACCGTACATACTAAATGGTAAAACACTCGGTAACACTGACATGGAAAAGGATCAAGGAATTTTAATAAACAGCAAACTAAGCTGCAAAAACCAGTGTCAGGCAGCTGCTGCCAAGGCCAACAAGATAATGGGTTGCATCAGAAGGGGCATAGATTCCCGTGATAAGAACATAGTCCTACCACTTTACAAATCGCTAGTCAGACCACACATGGAGTACTGTGTACAGTTCTGGGCTCCTGTAAACAAGGCAGACATAGCAGAGCTGGAGAAGGTCCAGAGGAGGGCAACTAAAGTAATAACTGGAATGGGGCAACTACAGTACCCTGAAAGATTATCAAAATTAGAGTTATTCACTTTAGAAAAAAGACGACTGAGGGGAGATCTAATTAATATGTATAAATATATCAAGGGTCAGTACAGAGATCTATCCCATCAGCTATTTATCCCCAGGACTGTGACTGTGACGAGGGGACATCCTCTGCGCCTGGAGGAAAGAAGGTTTGTACACAAACATAGAAAAGGATTCTTTACGGTAAGAGCAGTGAGAATATGGAACTCTCTGCCTGAGGAGGTGGTGATGGTGAGTACAATAAAGGAATTCAAGAGGGGCCTGGACGTATTTCTGGAGCTTAATAATATTACAGGCTATAGCTACTAGAGAGGGGTCTTCCTCTGGATCAACTTGCGGGATAACAGGCCGAACTGGATGGACAAATGTCTTTTTTCGGCCTTATGTACTATGTTACTATGTTACTATGTTACTATGAGTATCCCCTGATCTGCAACCTGGTTGAAATGTCAGATGCCTCCTTCTCAAATAGATCGAAAGATGAGCAATTTCTACGTGCCCTCAACATCTCCCCTTTGGGTATATTCTTGGCCACATGTGGGGGATGGCAGGATGATGCATGAAGCAATGTATTCCCAGCTGTAACCTTACGATGGGTACAGGTGTCAACTTTTTTGGTCATATGATCAGCTGATAATACTAAGTCCAAAAAGACAATTGAGATAGGATCGCTGGTCATAGTCAGTTTTATCGATGGAATACAACCATTCAGAAAATCCATAAATATTATCAAGTCTTCTGCATCACCCTGCCAAACCCACAACATGTCATCAATAAAGCGCCCATACCATTTCAGAGATGTTAAATATGAGTTATGGTCCGAAAATAAAAAATTAATTTCCCACCATGACATGAACACATTTGCCACTGAAGGTGAAAATTTAGCACCCATTGAAACTCCGGATATCTGTAAGTAGTATAAACCATTAAACATGAAATAGTTATGCTTAAGTAATAAATCAGTACATACACAGATATAATCACGGAGTTCCATGGTGTAATTGCTAAATGTATCTAAAAACCATATTAGGGCTGAGATTGCCAAGTAGTGGGGGATATTGGTATACAAAGAGTTAATGTCTGCAGTGACCCACATGAACTCCTTCTCCCATGTGAATTGTTGGAAATTCTGAAGTACACTGCATGTATCTCTCAAATCAACCCATTCTGACAGTCGTTCTGAGTACGATCCAATTCCAGCAACAATCGGTCTTAAAGGTGGAGGGAAACCCTCCGGAAGAGCATGGAATATGGGTGTACTCGGATGTTTAACATATATAAAATCCCTCTCCTTTTCAGATAGGATGCCAAGGTGCATTCCTTCTTGAAGGATGTCGTACAGCCTGGACTGATATTGGGGGAGAGGGGTAGTTGCCAGAGGTAAATAAACTTCACTATCTTTTAACATATTTTCAATTTGTGTTTTATATATCTCACTATCTAGCAACACCACCTCTCCCCCCTTATCAGCCCTCCGGACGACAACATCCTTCATATCAGACAGACTCTTGAGAGCCGTATATTCTTCCTTTGATAGGTTTCTCCTATGGTCATTACTTCTGATATGATCCCTAAGAGTGCATAGATCTCTCTCCACTAAGTCTTGGAATCTATTGAGGGCCAGGGACCTTGATTGTATGGGATAAAAATCCCTATTTGAGGTTTTAAAACCAACAGAAGAATTCTGTAAAGAAGAATTCTGTAAAGGATATTTCACATGATTTGTGAAATATCGTCCGGGGCTGTTGATTGCCCCCCATCAACATTTTCATCCATGTAGGAAAAATGCTTCTTTAAGGTAAGGTTTCTTGCCAGACGATTCACATCTATAATTGTGCGATAAAGGTCAAAATGGCTCATATACATCGGAGGCCATAGCTTGTATGGCTCCTTTAATAGAATATGATTGAACATTTCAGATTATTATATAACAGGGCTCACACACCTCTATGAAAGACCGATTACAACACTGTACAAAACAAACATAATGCAACCCTATGCATGAGCCTAAATGTCATTTTTCGAAAAATCTGATTAACAGTGCAGACTAAAATAAGAATGTATTAAGCTGCTTTAACCCTCTCAGTACAGTGCCAATTCACCTTTATAGTAACTGCCATTTTGGACCAACTGGTTACAATGAATACACTTGTAACATAGCTTTTTATATGATGTTTGTCAGACTAAATATTCCAACCAGTTGGTATCATTACTCAGGTTTTCTGCTAATAGTGCCATAATGTTCAGATTTTTTGTAATAAAAGTTAAGTAACTTTATTAAAAAAGTCTTACAAGGAAATTGCTTTGCATTACTTTACCGTTAACTTGGCAAAAATGTTGTGGTTTTAGGCTCCGGTTTACAGCTGGACCTAAAGTAATTCAAAACACAATTTGAGAAATAAAAATCTCACTTTTATCATCATCCCTCTGTATAATAAATGTACAAAGCAAAACACATTTATTGTATATTATTATACAGTTATTGATTGCACAGTTTTCTTTTTAACATTCTTTTTGATTGTGCATATCCTTACATTTATTAACATTAAGCTTGATTTGTCAGTTCTCCATCCAAGTTTCCAAATTCTGTTGTAATATACTGTAATACTGTATTATATTTGCAACCAAAAGTAACAATTAAAGAGTTTTCTGGGAGTTCAACATTGATGCCTATCCTCAGAATAGCTCATTAATATCTGATCAGTGGAGGTCAGGCTCTGATAAGCTGTTTGAAGAGGCTGTGGCACTCCGGTGAGCACTGTGGCCTCCTCACAGGATACCAAGCACAGCGCTGTACATCGAATAGTAGCTGTGCTTGGTATTGCACTCCATGCCCATTGACTTAAATGGGACTGAGCTGCAAATAGGCCATGTGACCAATGAAGGTGATGTCACTGGCCTATGAAGAGACTGTGGTGCACACCAGAGAGCTGCAGCCTCATCAAACAGCTGATCAATAGGTGTGCCCGGAGTGAGCCCCGCCATCAGATATTGATGCTCTACCTTGAGGATGGGTCACCAATATTATATAGAATAACCCTTGAGACCAGCCTCTGGAGATTTTGAATAAGGGTGAATTAACCCATCAAGTGCAGAGTGATGTGTACAGGTTATATGACAAGCTAACCTGCAGAAATGCATTTCTGGGAATGTTAGGAGAATGTCTAATGATCTAGGACAGTGAGTTTTATAGAAGGGATGCAGCACAGTCGAAGTTCTGCAGACAGGAGTGAAAGGATAGAATCATCTACTCTTCTTTGATCAAATTCTCAAAAGTCTCATATTTGAATCAAAACTATAAGAAATAGAACAAGTTTCAGCGGGAACCTGACTGTCCACAAGCCTAAATTGCAACATTTTCAGGGCCAGTAATTTGGAAAGCCACGCATTTAGTGCTATGGCCTGTGGGTGGGTGGCTGGGTATTTGAGCTTGCGTTCAAATGCCTGGGGTAAGGACATTTGTACGCTAGGACACGGAAGTGGATATGGTCGCTGATGGTGCTTGCGAAGGTCCAGGTGCAGGGCGGGAGGCATCCGGGCCTGCGCCTTCGACAGGGGATTGGCCAGCACGTAATACAGGAGAAGAGGAGGCAGTGGTGTGACCCGCAGACACAGATTGTGGGCCCAGGCGTTCGGCCCACATATTACAGTGCTTTGATGCCATGTGCGGATCATGCTGGTGGTGGTGGGGTTGCTAGTGTTTACGCCCCTGCTAATTTTGGTACGGCACAGATTGCAAATTACAATTATTTTGTTGTCCGCACTTTCCTCAAAAAAGCACCAGGCTGCAGAACACCTTCCCCTTGGTATATTTCCGCAAGGGGGTGCGCCGGGGAACAATTGCGGGCCTGTTTGGTGTGCCTGTCTTCTCCCTTTTGCCACCCCACTGCCTCTTCCAGCCTGTTGCGGTGCTGCAGATCCCTCCCCCTCTATACATCTGTCCTCTCTCGGCTTTCCACCTTCCCAGGTTGGGTCAGTGACTTCATCGTCCACCACCTCCTCTTCCACTTCCTCACTCTGCTCATCCATCTGACTTGTTGACCTAACCACAACCTCAGTGATTGACAACTGTGTCTCATCCTCTCCTCCTCCACCTCATTAAACAGTAATTTCCATTCCCCACCGTCATCTTCTTGTGACTGTGGATGCTCAAGAGTTTGGGAATCAGGGCACAAGATCTGTCCCTCTTCAAGCGTGCTTGGCGAGAGGGCCAAATCAAGGAATGGCGAGGAAAATAAGTCCTTGGAATATCCGAGTGTGGGATCACTTGTTTGGCCAGACTCTCCATGGTGGGAGGAAGGAGTATTAAGACTGGACATGGTGGAAGACAGGGTGGGACTTAACCGACTGGAAGCATTATCTGACGTCAAGAGTGGTGTCCTGCGCCACCCTGCAAACTGGGATATAAAGCTAGGTATCGTGGATGATTGTTTTTCTTGTGCTCTGGCAGCAGGCACAGTTTCAACGCGCCCAGGGCCACGGCCTCTGCATGCACCATCAGCATCACGGCCACTTCTCCGTCCTTTACTGCTCGCCTTCTTCATTTTAAATGTGATATATGCTTGAAAGTATGTCACACGTACAGTAGCATAGGATTTGGAAGTGTATGCACAAAAAATGTAAAAAGGTATTTGGGATGTGGAAACGTCACACAGGATATCCAGCAGATAATGTCAATATGTTATACAGGAGAGGTACCACCGGTAATGTCACTGTCCAAAGCGTGTATGTAAAAAGTACACTGGATGTCACTGATATTTTAGGGATGTGCACACTTTACACAGAAGATGTGGCTCAGATAATATACCGTCTGTGGAAAAAGTACACTGGATGTCAGATATTTTAGGAATGCGCACACTTTACACAGGAGATGTGGCATGCCTTCAAAAACCAAAGTGCTATGTACAGTATGCAAATTTTTGCATATTTTACTATACACTTTTAAGTAGCAATGGACTGCAGAGCTTTTTAGCCTACAAAAGTGCAAAAAATCCCCAAATTTCTAGAAATGCTCCCAAATGCTAAATATACAGTTTTTGAAGCTGGCCTTGTGTTTTTTTTTCTTTCTTTTAGGCCTCATGCACACGGACGTTTTTTTTCACGGTCCGCAAAACGGGGTTCCGTTGGTCCGTGATCCGTGACCGTTTTTCCGTCCGTGGGTCTTCCTTGATTTTTGGAGGATCCACGGACATGAAAAAAAAGTCATTTTGGTGTCCGCCTGGCCGTGCGGAGCCAAACGGATCCGTCCTGAATTACAATGCAAGTCAATGGGGACGGATCCGTTTGATGTTGACACAATATGGTGCCATTTCAAACGGATCCGTCCCCATTGACTTTCAATGTAAAGTCTGGAGTTCTGTTATACCATCGGATTGGAGTTTTCTCCAATCCGATGGTATATTTTAACTTGTAGCGTCCCCATCACCATGGGAACGCCTCTATGTTAGAATATACTGTCGGATATGAGCTACATCGTGAAACTCATTTCCGACAGTATATTCTAACACAGAGGCGTTCCCATGGTGATGGAGACGCTTCAGGTTAGAATATACAAAAAAACTGTGTACATGACTGTCCCCTGCTGCCTGGCAGGTGCTGCCAGGCAGCAGGGGGCAGACCCCCCCCCCTGTTTTTAACTCATTGGTGGCCAGTGGGCCCCCCCTCCCCTGTTGTTAACTCGTTGGTGGCCAGTGTGCGCACCCCCCTCCCTCCCTCCCTCTATTGTTTTAATACATTGGGGCCAGTGTGCGCGCGCCCCCCCCAACCCCCCCTCCCTCCCTCTATTGTTTGAATACATTGGGGCCAGTGTGCGCGCGCCCCCCCAACCCCCCCTCCCTCTATTGTTTTAATACATTGGGGCCAGTGTGCGCGCGCCCCCCCAACCCCCCCTCCCTCCCTTTATTGTTTGAATACATTGGGGCCAGTGTGCGCGCGCCCCCCCAACCCCCCCTCCCTCCCTCTATTGTTTGAATACATTGGGGCCAGTGTGCGCGCGCCCCCCCAACCCCCCCCCCCCCCTCCCTCCCTCTATTGTAATCATCATCGGTGGCAGCGGAGTGGAAGATTTTCATACTTACCTGGCTGCTGGCTGCTGCGATCTCTGTGTCCGGCCGGGAGCTCCTCCTACTGGTAAGTGACAGGTCTGTGCGGCGCATTGCTGTCACTTACCAGTAGGAGGAGCTCCCGGCCGGACGCAGACATCGCAGCAGCCAGCAGCCAGGTAAGTATGAAAATCTTCTACTCCGCTGCCACCGATGATGATTACAATAGAGGGAGGGAGGGGGGGGGGTTGGGGGGGCGCGCGCACACTGGCCCCAATGTATTCAAACAATAGAGGGAGGGAGGGGGGGTTGGGGGGGCGCGCGCACACTGGCCCCAATGTATTCAAACAATAAAGGGAGGGAGGGGGGGTTGGGGGGGCGCGCGCACACTGGCCCCAATGTATTAAAACAATAGAGGGAGGGAGGGAGGGGGGTGCACACACTGGCCACCAACGAGTTAACAACAGGGGGGGGGGGGCCGCACAATGATATTCAAACTGGGGAGGGGGGGGGGGGTCTGCCCCCTGCTGCCTGGCAGCCCTGATCTCTTACAGGGGGATATGATGGGGTTAATTGTACTATCATATCCCCCTGTAAGAGATCGGGTGCTGCCAGGCAGCAGGGGGCAGTCTTGTACAAAGTTTGCAGTGTATTCTAACTAGAAGCGTCCCCATCACCATGGGAACGCTTCTGTGTTAGAATATACTGTCGGAAATGAGTTTTCACGAAGTGAAAACTTAGATCAGAAAAAGCTTTTATGCAGACGGATCTTCAGATCCGTCTGTATGAAAGCAACCTACGGCCACGGATCACGGACACGGATGCCAATCTTGTGTGCATCCGTGTTCTTTCACGGACCCATTGTCTTGAATGGGCCCGTGAACCGTTGGCCGTGAAAAAAATAGGACAGGTCATATTTTTTTCACGGCCAGGAAACACGGCTCACGGATGCGGCTGCCAAACGGTGCATTTTCCGATTTTTCCACGGACCCATTGAAAGTCAATGGGTCCGCAAAAAAAAACGGAAAACGGCACAACGGCCACGGATGCACACAACGGTCGTGTGCATGAGGCCTTAGGTGTCTGTCAACTTTTCCTTTTAGGTATAATAAGACAAAAATATATATTGTTTTATACTGACCTTTTCTTTAGTTTATTTTATAGGCTATAATGCACTTAAAGCATGTTTTCCTCTAGCACAAACTATTATGGATACCTGTAAACTGTGCAGATTTGCATGCAGAAAATCCGCACAAAATCTGCACAGTTTTTTTTGCAGTTTTTATGCATTTTTCTGTTGAGGATTTTCATGCAGATTTTCAGTTTCTACTAAAAAAAACATTTAAATCAATGGGGAAAACAGAAGGTGCAGAATCGCAAAGACAAGTGACATACCGCAGATAAATGCGCAATGAAGATAATAATATATGTAATCATTTGATATAATACCTTTAGAAGGCTGTGACTTTTTATCCCTTGTTTTACTGCTGCTTCGGACAGACTAAAAAATATAAAAAGTTGGAAATTATTATAACATCATCTGTTTCAGCTTTCTATGCAAATCTGAACACGTTCTAAAGTGTTTGTTTTACCATTTATATAAGTAAAAGAATACATAAAAGGTTCATAATTTGTCTTTACTCATTATTTGGCAGTAAGAAAACACCAAAAAGTATTTTGTTGTGTTTCTGTCATTTACCGGTACTTTGTGCACATGAATCCCTTGTTGTCAATACAGAGTGGAGAGCAAGATGACTGTATAATGTACATCTTTGCAAAAGTTTCTCTACTGTAAGGATAAAGAATCAGGCATGTAGACATTCCAAATGCATAAGTTTTTGATTTTTCTGTTCATTTAGACGTATAAGGGCTTGTTTTTGCAGGACAAGTTGTACTTTCTAATGGCACCATTCATTATTCCATACAATGTATTGGAAAGCTGGAACAAACTAATAATGTGGTGTAATTGAAAAAACAACAACACATATGCCCCATTGATTTACAGGTTTAGTTTTTATGTGACTTTCTTTACTCTGCGAGATTTAAATACCATATTTTTCGCCCCATAAGACACACTTTTCCCCCCCTAAAAGTGGGGGGAATGCTGCCCTTTTTACATAGCTAACACTAAACATCGCTGGCTGCAACGCTGCACAGAGCAGCGATGTATCAGGGGGAGGGAGGAGGGGCTGGTGGCCGGCGACTGCTGGAATCGCGGTTGGGCCTGGTGCAGTCACTGTACTCTTACACCTAGCCCCGCCACTCACAGCAGTATTCATATTAAAACTGTAATCCTTAAAGGGAACCTGTCACCGAGATTTTGGGTATAGAGCTGAGGACATGAGTTGCTAGATGGCCGCTAGCACATCCGCAATATCCAGTCCCCATAGCTCTGTGTGCTTTTATTGTGTAAAAAAAAAACTATTTGATACATATGCAAATTATGCCATCCACAGATCCCCTCCATAACAGTGCCATCCACAGATCCCCTCCATAACAGTGCCATCCACAGAGCCCCCATAATAGTATCATCTACAGATCCCACATAACAGTGCCATCCACAGATCCCCTCCATAACAGTATCATCTACAGATCCCACATAACAGTGCCATCCACAGATCCCCTCCATAACAGTGCCATCCACAGAGCCCCCATAATAGTATCATCTACAGATCCCACATAACAGTGCCATCCACAGATCCCCCATAACAGTATCATCTACAGATCCCACATAACAGTGCCATCCACAGATCCCCTCCATAACAGTGCCATCCACAGTTCTCCCATAATAGTGTCATCCATAGACCACCATTAGTTTAAAACCCACCAAAAGCACACCTTTTGGTTAAAAATTTTTTTTTCTTGTTTTCCTCCTCAAAAACCTAGGTGCATCTTATGGGCAGGTGCGTCTTATAGTGCGAAAAATACGGTAGGTTTTGTTAATGTTTTTCTTTGTGTTGCTATATTCTGACATCCATTTTATATTTTTGTCTATGGAGCTGTGTTATGGCTCTTTTTTTCTGTGGGGCACCTTGCAGTTTTTATCAATACCATTTTGAGGTACAGTATGTATGACTTTAATCACTTTTTATTCATTTTATGGGGAGATGGAGCAACCAAAAAGCAGTGATTTGGGCATTTTGGCTTTTTTCTACTACAACATTGATGGTATTGAGATAAATAATATTTTACAATTTTTATTTTTTGATTGTTTATTGTTATGTGTAAAATCATAAAAAGGGTGTAATTTGAATTTTTTATAAAATTTTTTTATATTTACATTATTTTTTTTTTATTTAGTTCTAGACCCCTAGGCTTGATCATGCAATTATTAGCTTGCTTCTACCATAGACTGCTTTTCATGGCAGTGCATGGGGAAATTGATGTGCTCCTATAAAGCACTGTCACAGGGGAAGGGGCAATCTGTCACTGGGAGCAATCAGCTCCAAGTGAATGACCGCTTGGATGCAGTGATCGCAATTAATCATTGCATCTGAGGGGTTAAATACCTGTGATTGTCTCTGATAACAGACATTGCCAGCGGGTGTCTGCTATGTAAAACAGTAGGCAAGTGGCAGCTATGGCGCCTTCTCAGCTCCTGAGTGGCTGTCATCTTCAACCCCTTCCCGACCTCAGCCTTACATGTACGGCAACATAGGGTCTTTAACCCCTTCACGACCTCTGCCGTGCATGTCTTTAAACATGGCGCCCGCTCGCACTTGCAGCAGGCACCATAGCTGCTGGGTTTCTGCTCTTTAAAACCATAAGGCTGATCGCATACATTTCCCCCCTCAGATGCCGTGGTCAAAGGTGACCGTGGCATCTGAGCAGCCTGGAAGTGGAAGCCACGCTCCCGCTACGGTAACAGCGTTCCCCGGCTGAGATCGGGAACCTGTTACACGGGCGAGTATTCCGCGCGGATGCGATGCGTGAGTTGAACGCATTGCACCCGCACTGAATCCTGACCCATTCATTTCTATGGGGCTGTTCACATGAGCGGTGATTTTCACGCATCACTTGTGCGTTGCGTAAAAATCGCAGCATGCTCTATTTTGTGCGTTTTCACGTAACGCAGGCCCCATAGAAATGAAGGGGTTGCGTGAAAATTGCAAGAATCCGCAAGCAAGTGTGGATGCAGTGCGATTTTCACGCACGGTTGCTAGGAGACGATCGGGATGGAGACCCGATCATTATTATTTTCCCTTATAACATGGTTATAAGGGAAAATAATAGCATTCTGAATACAGAATGCATAGTAAAATAGCGCTGGAGGGGTTAAAAAAAATAAAAAATTATTTAACTCACCTTAGTCCACTTGATCGCGCAGCCCGGCTTCTCTTCTGTCTCCTTCTTTGCTGATTGCAGGAACAGGACCTGTGGTGACGTCACTCCGGTCATCACATGATCCATCACATGATCTTTTACCATGGTGATGGATCATGTGATGGACCATGTGATGACCGGAGTGACTTCACCACAGGTCCTGTTCCTGCACACAGCACAGAAGACAGACAGAAGAGATGCCGTCTGCGTGATCAAGTGGACTAAGGTGAGTTAAATTATTTTTAATTTTTTTTTAACCCCTCCAGCGCTATTTTACTATGCATTCTGTATTCAGAATACTATTATTTTCCCTTATAACCATGTTATAAGGGAAAATAGTACAATCTATAGAACACCGATCCCAAGCTCGAACTTCACGCGCGTGCAAAACGCATTACAATGTTTTGCACTTGCGCGGAAAAATCGTGCATGTTCCCGCAATGCACCCACACATTTTCGTGCAACGCCCGTGTGAAAGAGGCCTAATAGCCCGAAGCCTCAAGCAGGCTTTGGCAGCTATTACAGGAATATGCCAATACAGGCCACTAGGTGGCAGCACTGTATTGTTATTTGAAAACAAAGTGCCATAAAAAATTTAAATTTGAAAATAAAAGTTTAAATCACCCCTCTTCCTTAAAATAAGAATGCTTAACCAATAAAAAAAAGAAACATCATAGGCATCGCTGCCTGCGAAAATGTCCATACAATCAAAATATAACAATATTAATGGAATATGGCAAATGGCGTAACAGGAAAAAAAAAATACAAGTAGGGAATCTCTGAATCCTAAATCATCCCTGACGAAGGAACCCGTTAGGCTCAGAAACGCATTGGAGACTCTTTTTGTCCCCTACAGCATCCGTAGCAAGGTCTGTGACGTCACTAGCTGAAGTTACCTAGCAACAGACCTGTTGCTCCCTCGCACGAGCATCTGCTGCCGGCCGGAGTGACGCCACACTTGAAGGTTAGAGAAAGAAGTAATTTACACCCTGGACCTGCACTGCAGCCAAGAGAAGGAGGAGGAAAGAAGATATTTCCACCTACGATCCACCTACTTCCCCCTGTCTGGACAGGTAAATAAAGAAATAACTATAGACAATTTATGAGCACCATCAGACGTACTGACTAACATCTTTTATTAACACTTTTTTTACTGACCATTCCTATTTTCTCACCAGCGTGGGTATTCCCTCTCTGATTTATGATTCAGAGTTTCCCTACTTGTAGGCACATCATCCTGGGGTCAGAACAGCAGATCTCTCATCAATACCCAGCAGCGGCCACACATCCCCCTCTGAACTAACACAGATAGGAGTGTGGATAAGATAAGACGAGAGCGCGGGTGTCACTGCATTTAGAGGGAAAAAAATTAAAACAGCCAATTTGCCATTTTTTGTCACTTCAACTCCCAAAGAATTTTTTATAAAAAATGATCAAAAAGTCACACACACTTCAAAATGGTATCACTGAAAAGCACAGATCGCCCCCGCAAAAAATGAGCCCTCCCACACCTCCATACACATAAGTACAAAAAAATATGGAACAAAAAAAAAAAAAACGCTAACAATTTTATTTTTTCTTAAGTATTAAAACACAAGAAAAACTATACAAGTGTGGTGTCGGTGTAATTGTACTGACCTGGAGAATGAAGGTAACAGGTCAATTTTACCAACTAGTGAACTTTGTAAAAATACATCAGAATTGTGTTTTTTCCCAATTCCACCCTATTTGGAATTTTTGTCCCTGCTTCCCACTGCATTGTATGCAACTGTATACTCATAAGGCT
Organism: Bufo gargarizans; assembly: GCF_014858855.1. Classification (NCBI taxonomy): domain Eukaryota; kingdom Metazoa; phylum Chordata; class Amphibia; order Anura; family Bufonidae; genus Bufo; species Bufo gargarizans. The sequence goes on from NC_058080.1 coordinate 73,666,832, forward strand.
ATGTGAATAGAAAAGTAAAAAAAAAGTTAGGACTCTGTGAAGGCAGGGAGTGAAAAACGAAAACGCAAAAATGGAAAATCGCAAGGTGTTTTAAGGGTTAAAGATGATGGCTCCCCAGTCCACTGCAAATCAGAGCTAGATAACATATATTACTCTAAATATGATGAAGGAACGATTGTTGTAGCCAACTACTGGCAGACCATTATTGTCTGAAAAGAAATCAGACTCATTTGAAATTTTTCTCAGAAAACAGATCTTTCTTTGAAAGAACATTCCCAGAAAGATCTTTTATCCATTGCTCGGTTTCATTGAATGTGTATGGTCAATTTGAACAACTGTAATGGCCAATATGGATTAAAATGTGTATGGCCATGTCTACGATCTTTCACCAGATGATTGTTCAACTGATTTTCAGCCAGTAACCAACTATCTAATGTGTGTGGTCACCTGAAAGGCTATGTACACTTTTGGGAGCCTTTCTTATGATTGCATTTTACTCATTTTGGGTTCAAAATAAAAAAAAATATTTAGTATTAATTAAAAATGTTCAGCCTTTTTTTTTTTTAGATACAAGAGTTAAAAACCAGTTTGTTTGCAAGTCTGTCTTCTTTTAATCCTGTCATTTTATAGCTCATGTGTAGCTCTTATCTCTGATCTTCTGACCTCATAAACACTTATTTAAAGGAACATATCCAGAATTTAACCCAGACATTTCATGCTCCGATGCTCTCCCTTGCCTTGCGCAGGATCGTGCAGGGTTAGGGCTTTTTTATTTACAATTATACACTGCTAGGCAGAGGCTTCCTCCCAGCAGTGAGCCTGGTGACATCACCGGCTCTGATGGGTGGGCTTTAGCGTGGGGGGGGGGGGTCAGTGTTAAGAGGTGGGGGGTTGTGAAGGTCACTGTTTTTGGGGCAGGGTGCTGTAGGTGCCACTTATAGTTAGATAGTGTTGACATCTCTTAACGACACACACAAACATTAAATGCAATAGATTAAATATACCTGAGAGAAGCCAGGTCCTTCTGCTAGTTGTTAAAAAAAAAACAACTGAGAAAAAATTTGTAGCCCAAAATGAGTAAAATGCAATCATAAAGAATTGCCCCAAAGGTGTCCGTAGCTTTAAACTTTCCCTTTACTGGATTGCTTTATTACATACTTACATTCTGCTCACAGGAGTTAATGGGCATAAATCGTTGTGATGGAGTCGTATCTTTGAAATTTGTCACGCTTAACATTCTTTGGTCTGGAAAACATACAAAATGTTACTCACAAAGATGGAAACCTTAAAACCGCCACCTCTCCATTTGCCACTATGGGACTGCTGGAAATAGTGGAGCCTTCACTCAGCTGTTTTGTGAACTCTCATAGCAGTGAATGGAGGGTGACGGCGCATGCACAGCTGCTCTCTATTCACTTCAGGGGCCCCGCTCTAGAGGTAGGAGCAAGTCCCAGAGGTGGGACCTGCTCCTATCTGGCAATGATGGCATATTCTAGCGATATTCCATCAATGTCCCTGATGGGTTTACCCCTTTAAAATGGGTAATAACTGATATAGAGCACAAAAGCAGAAAAGTGAAGGCAGCACTCCGGTCTTCAAGTGACAAAGAGGATGTTTTCATTACACCCAACAGCAATGCAGCATTTCAGCTCTCTCAATGGAGCCTTTGTCAAGCGAGTGAACATAGTGCTCCCAACGTATTTAAATAAGGCTAAGTACATAAGTGTTCCGTAATTGATCATAAATAAATAAACATGATTACATTGTGAAAAACTGGATTATAAATGTTATTCAAATTACATAGAAGCCAGTATTATCATCCAGTGACTGTGATTATAATGAGCAATTCAATGATTATGTACAAAATTCATAATTGCATCCCATCGAGGCATGATTAAACAATAAATGCACCTGTGCATATATTGTAAGTTAATTAAAATGAAGACAAACCCCCATTATAATTCCATCCATGTGCTGAAAAAATTTAGCGTCCCATGATGAACAGCGCGCACGCGCCAGTATACATCCCGCTGACGCGAGAGTACAGCATATCCCGCGCATGCGCCCTGCGTAAAAGGGTATTTCCCCACACCTAGCATGTCACATCCTGTGTAGTAAGTCAAACAGCGCATGACTGATGGAACAGGCTATCGTGGTGGTGTATAGTAACCATGGTGATGAGTGTAGCGGGCTACTAAATGGAGTTGGGAATGTTTGTAACAGGGCACTGCCCCAAGTGTCAACCCCATTGTGATAAGGGGAAGGGGGCATGTTACTGTCTCCAATCCCCAACCACTACATCCCTGATTATGCACTGGCTTAAATAAGGGATGGTGCGAGGTCCATGGATGCTCTACATAGGCACACCAGAACAAGTGTCCCCATGCGGAACGAGGGAGAGGGACACCATAAGGGTCAGTCCTCCCCGGTCCCTTCGTCTACAGACCCCTACATCAGTCCCCTAATAGGAGTGTTAGCTCCAAAGGATAAAGAGGGGGGGTAGTATAATTGCATCCTTGATGGGATGCAATTATGAATTTGGTACATAATCATGGATATGGTGGAATTGCTCATTATAATCACAGTCACTGGATCATAATACTGGATTTTATGTAATTTTATGGAATTCGAATAACATTTATAATCCAGTTTTTCACAATGTAATCATGTTTATTTATTTACGATTTTATCAATTATGGAACACTTATGTACTTAGCCTTATTTAAATAAGTTGGGAGCACTATGTTCACTAGCTTGACTAAGGCTCCATTGAGAGAGCTGAAATGCTGCATTGCTGTTGGGTGTAATAAAAAATCCACTTTGTCACTTGAAGACCGGAGTGCTGCCTTCACTTTTCTGCTTTAATTCATCGTTCCACGTCCAGGAACCTTTGCGGGAATTGCCCCTGGCTTTGCAGGAAGTGCTGCTGTTATCTTTCTTTTTTCTCTGATATATACTGTAGCACAGATAGAAAAATTAAGAATGGTTTAATACCTCTGACTGATCTTGATTCCTTAAAATGATGTCTTTGTGCCTATTAACAAAAATTGAAAACATTTTTTTTTACTGTGAAACTGAAGTCAAACATTTTCTTCTTCAACATTAGATCTGTCATACTGTCGTCTGATGAGGATTATCTTGCAGATAATATCTTCCACTGACAGCAACAGTAAACTGACAATAGGTTATACAGTTGTGTTTAAAATAATAGCAGAACAGACATCACTAACCTGATCAATCGCTGTTTTTGGTATAAGTGATATTTCTATTTGGCAAATAATTTACTAGCAGGTGTAGTAAGTAAAAGAAATCCAACAGACCCAACAGCCATGACATGCATGCTGCTGATTCTCTGTAATTCAATCACTTATTGAAAACAGGTGGCAATTATTGCTCTTATTTAAGGACGGAAGGCAGCAATTGTTGTACATGCTGGTTACAGTGCATTTCTCTCTAAAATGCTGAAGAAAATGGGCCGTTCTAGACATTGTTCAGAAGAACAGCGTACCTTGATTGAAAAGTTGATTGGAAAGGGGAAAACATATAAAGGATTCGAGATAGCCGCTCAGAAATAGCCGATCACTACCAGAGGACCGAATAAAACAGCGCCGTGTGAAGGGTAAGTGACCTCTGCAGCCAGTGACAGTGCGGGACGCCGCACTCAGCCACAGAGCATCCCTTCTTCCCACAGCTCAACACAATAAGTATTACGTTATATTGCTACATATAATTTATGATGTACATGCCTGCTGCCTTATGAAAATCGACTGACAGCGATATATACTTACAAGGCGCATCATTTATCCTTCATTTAACAGCAGTGATTACATAAAAGGAGACATAGGATGTATTATTTATATCCTATCCAGTAAATATTACCTTATAAAAGACTATCCTATATATGAAGAAACAAAGATAAAAGCACACTATTTTACCCTCCATTTACCCTCCACCTCGAGGCTATTATTTTATGAAAAGACAAGCGTTCTTCATTTTTTCATAAAATTTTTAGTAGCACATTATATTTTAGCGCAACTTTTTTAATTACCAGCTGGTAACCATTTTGTGGTGATCCACCTATTCCTACATTTCACTACTATCCCCTCTATTATCGATTTAAAGGACATATAGCAGAATACACTTCTTCTTTCTTACTACATTTTTACACATTACTATATTATATTGCTATATTATTTTAATACAATATACATTCTAACAAACATCAGATATATAAATAAATTAATAGACTGACCCAAATCAGAGTGTGCCTGCTTATCTATTTATTTTCATATAAAGAAGTGCAGAAAATGATAGGCTGCTCAGCTAAAATGATCGCAAATGCTTTAAAATGGCAACCAAAACCAAGACGTGGAAGAAAGCGAAAAAACTACCATTCAAATGGATACTGAAGAACAGCCAAAATGGCAAGAACTCAGCCAGCAACCAGCTCCAGGAAGATCAAAGAAGGTCTAAAGTTACCTGTGAGTACTGTTACAATTAGAAGACGCCTATGTGAAGCCAAGCTGTCTGCAAGAAGCCCCCACAAAGTCCCACTGTTGAGTGGATCAGTTTGAATACATCAGAATACTTGAAGAGGTCATGCTGCCTTATGCTGAAGAGGACAAGCCCTTGAAATGAATGTTCCAACAAGACAACGACTCCAAACACACCAGGAAATGTGCAACATCTTGGTTCCAGACCAACAAGATTGACGTTATGGAGCGGTCAGCCCAATCCCCGAATCTTAATCCAATAGAAAACTTGTGGGGTGACCTCAAAAATGCAGTTTCTTAGGCAAAACCAAGAAATAGAGAAGAACTGTGGAATGTAGTCCAATCATTCAAAGGAAAGCAAAATTTTCAAACATATTTATATATTTAATGTTTGAGTTTGTAAAAAACTGTCTAATATTCACTTTTCTTCAATTTTTTTTTTAGAGGAACAACACAAATTTGATATATTTTTCTTCATGTTTTGATTTGGAATAGAATGTGTAGTGTTTCCAATGCATTTTTGTGTATGGAAATAGAAGCTATTAGAAGGATTTTGAGCTTTGTTCACTTTTTTTAAACACTGCTATTATTTTGAACACAACCATATATCTATATTGGTCTTATCAATCGGACTGCCTGGTACAGAAGGACCATATATGTATCACATTTTCAATGGAATATTACAGCCCAAAAATAAATAAATAAATAGTCTTCCTTGAATATTGAGTTAAAAAATATTAAGTTCCTTCTGGTGGAAGTGACCCTTTAAATTCATTCTGCTGATGGGCAGACTTTTATTCATCATTGATAGCCAATCATAATGATAAGCAATGGATGTTGTACAGGATGAGAAAAACATGGCTTCTTTCTTCCAAAAACAGAACCACACCTGTCCACACCTTGAGTCAAATATTGCATCCCAGTAACACTTCATTTGAACCAAGATGCAATGTCAGACACAATCCAGGAGTGGCGCTGTTTCTGGAAAGAAAGCAGTGCTAACCTTTTAATACATGAAATAATATGGGTGTCTTTGTTACCTGTGGTCTTGCTGCAAATGTACTTCTGGATACATGATGGACAGTGGGACTTAGCTGCAGGTTGTTAGAAGGCTGGTCATTTATTTCTGTCTGGAAACACCTTTTATCTGAAATACAAACAATAATGGACATTTCCCAAGAGTATTAAATATATTAAAAGGGTTGGTTCATCTCAAGCATTGGTGGCATATCGCTAGAATATGCCCCCAATGTCTGATAGGTGCAGGTTCCACCTTTGGGACAGGCACCTATCTCTAGAATGGAGCCTGCAAATTGAAGGAGAGCGTATTGCGCTTGCATGGAGATGCACCATTAATTTCCATAGGACTGCCGAAAATAGACGAGCACTGGCTCAGCTATTTCCGTAAGCCCCATAGATGTGAATGGAGCGTTGGCCACGCATATGCAATGCGCTTCCCACTCATTTACATAGGACTTCCGAAAAGAGCCGAGTGCACTGCTTGCCTATTTTCAGCAAGCACATAGAAATGAATGGAGGGAGGCCACAAATGCGCAATTCACTCTCCTTCACTTTGCGGGCTCCGTTCTAGAGAAAGGTGCGGGTCCCAGAGGTGGAACACAGACCTATTAGACATTGGTGGCATTTGTTTATCTCATATCTATCTATCTCTTTTCATACCTCCCAACTTTTGAAAATCGCAAAGAGGGACAATATGTGCGGCGTGCATTACAGTAGTTTTTTTCATATTAGGCCACGCCTCTGACTCCGTCAGAACTGCAGTAGCTGAGGATCGGCTAAGTGAGTGTAATCTATTCTATCTATCTATCTATCTATCCATCTAATATCTATCTAATCAAATCAATACAATCTAATCAAATAAGCTTTATTGTCAGGACTAAATACATTTTAGCATTGCCAAAGCAAGTGGGAAATAATTGGGTAGGATTGAGGAATGGGGACACGTCCAGGGTGGGGGTATAGGGTAAGTTTGGGGGATGGGGACACATCCAGGGTGGGGTGTCCATGGTATATCAGGCTCCTCTTAGTCTATGGCAGGCAGTAATATATTGTGCTGCTATGGCTGCTGTGTTCTCCTCTTCCCCCAGCAGTATGGAGAGTCTCTCTTCATCCTTCATGGAGGTGAAGTCTGGGCAGAGATCAGACAGTCTCCTGAAGTGAAAATCCCTCACTGCTGAGTATTTGGGGCACCGCAGCAGGAAATGAGCCTCATCCTCCACGGCCTACTTGTCACACTGCTGGCACAGTCTGCTCTCCCTGGGCTTGTACCTCTGTCGGTGATGCCCGGATTCAATGAGCAGGCTGTGGGCGCTCAGTCTGTATCGGCTCAGAATATGTCGGTCTCCTGGATTGGGGAGTTTCTCCAGATATGGGGCCAGTTTGTACTCCCTCTGCAGGCTCTGGTATACTGTCAGGTTTTGTGATGTCATATGTCATATGTTAATATACTCCTCTTTGCCCTTGTGTATCGTTCTCTGGATTCCCCCTTTGCCATGCTGTATTGTTTGGTGGCTTGTGCACACTGGGTTTGGGTGACTTGCTGCAGGGTGCTTTGTTTTTCTGGGGCTTCTTGGTGTAGCAAGGCTTTGTGATGGTAGGAGCTGGGACTTCTGCTATGCAGATGGGCTCTGAATGATAGCACCCGCTTCTGAACAGCAAAGTAGAGTGGAAATCTGCCCAGTTCTGCTCGACAGGTGCTGTTTGAGGTGCTCCTGTGGACCTGGAGAAGGCGTTTGCAGAATTCTAGGTGGAAAAGTTCTGTTGGCCCAGAGTCCCACTTTGCCCAGTCTGGGTATGTGTCTAGGCCCCAGACTTCGCAGCCATACAGGAGGATTGGGGCAATGATGGTATCAAGGATTTTAAGCCAGACGGTCACTGGTGCCTTAAGATGATACAGACGCCTTCTGATGGCATAGAAGGTTTTGCTCGCTTTGTCTTTCAGTGTTTCCATGGCTTTCTTAAAACTCCCTGATTGGCTGATTTTTAGGCCCAGGTAGGTGTAGCTGTCAGTTTCTGAAAGTGGACAGTTGTTTAGCAGGAAGGGAGGACGCCCGGCTGCTTTCTTGTTTCTTTTCTGGAATATCATGATGTTGGTTTTCTTTGGATTGATTGGCAGTGCCCACGTGTTGCTGAACTTCTCCAGGATTTTCAGGTTATCTTGGAGACCTTTCTCAGTTGGTGATAGTAGCAGAAGATCATTTACATAAAGTAGAAATTTCACCTTGGTGTCATGGAGGGTAAAACCAGGTGCTGAGGAGGACTCCAGAGCCACCGCCAGCTCATTGATATAGATGCTAAACAGGGTTGGACTGAGGCTGCAGCCCTGTCTCACTCCTCGGCTCTGCCAGAAATAAGCCGTTCTCCTCCTATTTATTTTCACGCTGCATCTGTTCTCGGTGTAGGAACTTCTGATGACATCATATGTTTTTCCTCCTATTCCGCTTTCAATCAGTTTCAGGAATAGGCCTGGGTGCCACACTGAATAAAAGTCCTTCTTAAAGTCCACAAAGCAGGCATAGATCTGTCCATGCTTTGTATTGTGGACATGGATCTTGATGAGGCTCTGCAGGGTGTAGATGTGGTCTGTGGTGCATGGTTTGCCATGAAGCCTGCTTGCCCTGGTTCCAGGTCTGGGGAAAGTAGCCGGCACTCAGCACAACATTGTAAAGTTTTAGTAATGCGGCCTGGATACCTGGTGGGCTCTATCTATCTATCTATCTATCTATCTTATATCTATCTCCTATCTATCTATCTATCTATCTATCAATTATCTATTTAATATCTATCTCATATCTATCTATTTCACATCTATCTATCTATCTATCTATCTATCAGTGATCCTTTTCCACAACACCTCCTCCAGTCCCTCTCCCCAAATGTCATCACTCACCTAACTACAATTTTTTAACCTTTTACTTCAAAACACCAGTAATTGTCTGGCAGCTGTCTCTAACATTATGTCCTCTCTGTATCTAAAACTGAACCTCTCAAAAACTGAACTTCTTGTCTTTCCCCCATCTACTAACCCAAATAAACTTGATATTTACAATTTAGGTCTGCAGCACTATCATAACTCCTGTGCAACATACCCACTGTTTACCGGCCACATTTGTCCTAAATGTTGCAGCCAGGCTCATCTATCCATCCAACCGCTATACTGATGCTACTAGTCTGTGCCAGTCACTTCACTGGTTGCCCATCCACCACAGAATACAGTTCAAACTTCTCACCCTCACCCACAAAGCTCTCCACAGTGCTGCACCTCCATATATCTCCTCTAGAGAGGAGCGAATTGAAGCTGACAAAGTGGAATTCGTTACGAATTTCAGGAAAAATTTGGTTCGCACAGAACGCGAATTTCCTCACATTTCGTGGTAACGAATCAAATTTTTCCTAAAATGGCTGCTGCACTTGTGAGGACATGGGCAAAGGAACTCTGGGAAGGTGGGATCACCCACAATGCCATGCATGCAGCCAATCAGCAGCCAGCCAGCCCTGTGATGTTACAGCCCTATAAATACGGCAGCCATCTTTCTGCCATTTACCAGTGTACTTAGTGCAGGGAGAGACGTCTGCAGGTGGCACTAGGGACAGTGATAGAAAAAATTTCATTGTGCTAAAAAATGATTTACAAGTGTAGGGAAAGCATAGGGAGGAATCATTCCACAGCATTTCTGTTGAACAGGGTTCATTCGGGGAGATGACAGCCTGGGTAATAGGAATAATCTGATTACACCTTGCTGCACTGACTGGGCACCCAAATTGCCATTATTCAGCTCTGTAATTGCATCAAACCGTTCTTATTAGGGTGCAAGTGTTGTTTATGTCACGGATGAGGTAAAGGAGTAAACACCACACTGACAACCAGAGGGGAAGGGAAAAGCCACTAGGCCTCAACGCTATGGAAGGGAAAGGAAAAAGAAAAATGTAGCAGCAATACAAAAAATTAATGTTGTTCCTTACTGTGGTGGTGCCCGCTGTGTCAGAAGCCAGTCTTGTACTTTCCAAATTCAGATGCAATTGTAACAGAAACTGCAGCACTCTCCAGCCTTGGTCTTTTCAAACTTTTATTCACCAGTACAAAAAATGCGACGTTTCGATCTGTGTGATCTTTCTCAATCTTGCTTGAGAAAGATCACACAGATCGAAACATCGCATTTTTTGTACTGGTGAATAAAAGTTTGAAAAGACCAAGGCTGGAGAGTGCTGCAGTTTCTGTTACAATGGAAGGGAAAGGGTCACCACCTAAAGAACCCTACTCCTGGCTCTGACTCCTAACCATATGGGCACCCCTTGAAGGTAAAAATGCCCACACACAGGAACCTGGAAGCCCTGGAGACCCTGAGGAGCCCTAAAGATATTGGCAGGGCTGAGACAACCTGTTCCTTCCAAGATGAAGGAACAAGCATCTCCCTGAGGCCGTAGTAACCACAACCAAGGGGAAAAGACAAAATACAAACAAGCGAGACACTAAGCTTTTGTTGTAGAAGGATCAGCAGGAACTCAGGGAGAACCACACTCCAGCTCTTTCCAAAACCAAATGAAGCAATCTACCGCATAGTCAGAAGGGTGGGGTCAGACTATAAAGGGTAGAAGTGATGACCACTGAGCAACAGCTGAGACAAGGGAAGTGGTCATTAACCCTATCAACACTGAATCAAGAGAAATCAAGGAGGCTGTTAGATTCCTCCACGCTCAGCCAGTCTCCTTGATCTCCTGACATTAGACACCTGAGGGACTGTGACTGTTTGATACAGGCATTAACAGGGTTTATTACATGGAAATATTTCTACGTTTTATTTGCCCTTGTGCGGTGCAGTTATATGTTCAAAAGCATTTTATGGCTTGTATTAGTTTGAAAAAGGGCTTATTAGCCGTTGTGTGGTGAAGTGCGAAAATTACAGCCCTTTTTGTCGTGTATTAGTGGCAAAAAATATATATATTTGCCACTCAGTGGTGTAGTTATCTGTTTTAAAGCCCTTATTTGCTTGCATTAGTGGAAAAAGGAAATATATCGTTGACGCCCAATGGTGCAGTTATCTGTTTTAAAGCCCTTTTTTGCATGTATTAGTGGGAAAAGGAAAAATATCTTTGCCGCTCAGTGGTGCAGTGAGATATTTTACAGCCCAGTTTGCCGATATATTCCCCTTTTATCGTTGCACTTATCTGTTGAAAAGTCTTTTGTGCTTAAATAGAAAAACATTTGGGCCTAATTGCCGTTCAGTGGTGCAGTGAGATATTTTACAGCCCAGTTTGCCGTGTATTACTGGTGAAATACAAATATATATATGTATCTATCTACTGGGGAAAGAAGGATCGGACATGTTAGGTTTAGGGCTCGTTCACACGAACGTGTGAAGCCCGTTCTGTGAACCTCAAATTGCGGTCCGCAGTGCACGGGCACCTTCCGTGGGGCAGGCGCATGGGCATCGTAGACCCATTCACTTGGATGGGTCCGCGATCCTTCTGTTCCTCAAAAGGATAGAGCAATTTCTTTGCGGTGCGGAAGCACGGAATGGAACCTCAGAAAGCATTCCATTGTGCTTCCGTAGTGTTCCGTTCCGCACCGTTCCGCGTCTCCAGATTTGCGGACCCATTGAAATGATGCAGAATGGCCACGGAACGGTGCCCGTGTATTGGGGATCCACAAATGCGGTCCGCAATACAGAAACGGGCATCACATGTTCGTGTGAACGACCCCATAAACGTGCTCAATTTTTTGTTCCTGTGAGAGATCAATCTGGACTATGGTGGAGTTGGGAGGAATAGCTGTTAGCCAAATGAGCTAGAAGCTAATTAAAGTGAATCGTCATCTAATGTCTGCGATTTCAGAGAGGACAAAGTAGCAGTAGCTATATTAATAAAAGTAACTCTAGTACAACAAATTATAATCTAGATCACTGGTGCCAGACTGGTGTACTATGGCCACATGCAGACCACAGAGGTTGAATGTCCCAGCTGAAAAATCTTGTGTCGTGTATGTTTATGTATGCGTTTTAGAGATAATTGAATTTCCTAAAATAAATTTTGTTCGATTCGACGGAATCGGCCAACAAATTTGATTTGGGTATGAATCTGTCATGACCCTTGGTCACGGTCGTGACTCCTTGGGAGCTGCATGCAGTTGCCCGTGGTTTGGTGTTGTGTCAACCGCAGATGGGGGCACTTAGTTGTTTGCCTCAAGTGCGGTTGCCGCGGACAACAGGTATGCGTGCGGTTGCCCTTGGCAACGTGTGTTTGTGTGCACTTCCCTTGTCTGGTGTGCACGGGGGTTATTGTGTGTATTCCCCTTTAAGTTGCTGTCTTCCCTTCCCTGGTGTGTGAAGGGTTAACTTCCTTCCTAGTGTGTGTGCACTGGGTGTGTCTGAGTGTGGGTTTGGCTATGTGGGCTTTAAAGCCGCAGTTGAGACCTGATGTCTGAGGGGTACTCCAGCCTTGTAGTAAGCTGGAGGCGCCCCCCCTGGTCTCTAATACCAACTGCCAGTGGGGGCCTCCCTTCTGGTCATAAAATGTTACCTTGTCTGATGTGATGTTTATGTGTATGTGGTTGCTTGTTTATTGCACCTTATGGTTTCCTGGTTTCCCGTGTGATGTATGGTGTGTGCTGTTGTCATTTCTGTTGTTGTGGACAACAGCACTTTTACATGGGTTCCAGGCTGTGTGTCTGTGGCAGGTAGGTGAGTTTGTAGTTTCCACGTGCCTGCTACTGCCATAAGTTGTATTGGTTTCCCCTTATTTACAGCTTGGCCATTCTAGGCTCCTGTTCCTCCATGTCCAGGAGGAACAGGTAGTCTACCCAGCTCCTAGCTTAGGGACCTGCGGAGGGTTAGTAGGGACCCGAGGTTCCAGGGCATGAGTCCTCCTACCTTTAAGGTCGGCTCATGCCGCTAGGAGTTAGGGTCAGATTAGGGAGGCTTTAGGAGGTGACCTGCTCCCTGATCCTGTGGTCCTGGCCAAGCAGCGACCAAACATCTACGGGTACCGCACGGCTGAGGGTTTCCCCCATCCACAGCTGCGACAGAATCGATTCTACATGAAACAAAAGAGCTTTAAAGGGTTTCTGTCAGCAGGAAAATGGGTATTAACCTGGCTGACATTAGTGATGTGATAATGTCAGCTGAACATAACTATATTAGTGCCATCTCACTGCGTGCTGCAGTTATTGAGGAAAAAAAAAAAACTTTCACAATATGCAAATGAGCCTCCACGTGCAGGGGGGGGGGGGCGCGTTGATCCTGCTCTTAGAGGCTCCGTTCTCCCACCTCTGGCCGTGCCCGCTACACTTGATTGACAGGGCCAGGCACCGTTGGTCACCGCTTACCGGCCCTGTCTCCTGTGGAAATCTTGCCCCTGTGCCATCCCATTCAGTATTCGGCGTAGGCGCAGTGAGTGAAGCCGGCAGCCGGCAAGCGTCCTTCACTTAATGCGCCTGCACAGAATACTGAATGGGACAGCGCAGGCGCGAGACTTCCACAGGAGACAGGGCTGGCAAGCGGAGACCCACGCTGCCTGGCCCTGTCAATCAAGTGTAGCAGGGCGTGGCCAGAGGTGGGAAAACGGAGCCTGTAGGAGCAGGATTAACGCCCCCCAGCACCTAGAGGCTCATTTGCATATTATAAAAGTTATTTTTTCTCAATAACGGCTGCATGCAGTTAGATGGCACTAATATAGTTATGTTCAGCTGACATTAGTATATCACTAATGTCAGTCAGGTTAATAACCATTTTCCTGCTGATAAAAAAACCCTTTAAATCTCTTTCTCTTTACTTTTTGTAGAAGACATTCTGTTTCCTTATGTGTCCTAAAGACAAGACAAAAATGCTAAATTCCTGCCTGAGTATATCTAAAATATAAAAAAAATATATATAATAAAATTCTAGAAATAAATAATTATAGACGGCTTATTCAGATATTTACCAGCATATTCCGATGTGCCTTTGTATTGTGAAAAATGCATGGTACTAAAGTGTAATTCTCCACCATCAATAAACTCGTAACTTTCTTCATCCTATGGAGGAAATAAACTGCAATATGAGTGAATTTTTCCAGGACATATATGAAACAAAGTTGTATTCTGGCATACTATAGCCAAAAAGACAAAGGAGGGAATTCATAATGTAATGAACTTCAGAACTCTGTCTTCAAAAAGTTGTAAAATAGGGCCTTTGCCACTTTTTTTTATATCATTTGTGCAAAATTTTTGTTGCTTTTTGAATTTTTACACCACTCACTCCAGTTTTGAAAAATGGATGGGAAAGTGGTTGTGGTTAGCTATGTTAATGAGTTTCACTCAAGATTTATGACTGGGATTTTACATTTATTTTTAAATACAGAGTCAAGAAAAACTGACTTCAGATATTACCCTTATGATAACTACCCTCCAAAGCACCTAAGGTAAAATAAATTAAAACACACACTAGTGAATGCTATGTTGTGCCCAGTGTTTAGTGGTAGAACAGCTGAAAGTAGGAGGGGCTGCATGTGGGAGGTCTTGTTATAGTTAGAGATGAGTGTATCAAAGCTGACGAACTGGAATTCGTTTAGAATTTCAGGAAAAATTCTAATCACATTTTTCCTAAAATGGCGGCTACACGTGTGAGGACTGAGGACAGGCGGGAAGGAACTCTGGGAAGGTGGAATCACCCAGATTGACATGCATGCATACAGCCAATCAGCAGCCAGCTAGCCCTATGATGTCACAGCCCTATAAATACAGCAGCCATCTGAGAGTCAGACATTTTCCAGCGTTCAGAGTGCAGGGACAGACGTGAGAAGGCGCTAGGGACAGCAATTGGAAAAACCTGATTGTGGGAAAAAAGACAGAAAAAACTATTTATAAGTGCACGGAAAGGATAGGGAGGAATCATTTCACAGCATCTTAGTGCAGGGAGAGACCTCAGAAGGAGCTAGGGACATTCATAGGGAAGCGATTTACAAGTGCAGGGAAAGATTATTTGGGGATCCAAATAGCCATTAAACAGCTCTGTCATTCCAGCTATTTGTTATGGGGCTGCAAGTGCTATGTTGAAAAGCCTTTAGGCTAGGTCTACACGACAACATGTGTCGCGCGAAAGATAGGGCACAACTACACTGCAACATGTGTCGCGCGACATTGATGTCGCACCAATGTCACGTGACAATTTTTATAATGATAGTCTATGGTGTCGCACAGCGACACCATAGATAATCATTATAAAAATTGTTGCGCGACATTGGTGCAACAAAATGTTGCGCGACATATGGCATCGTGTAGACCTAGCCTTAGTGGCTTATATCTTAATATCTTTAGTACCTTATATCAGTACTACAAGAAAATTATATCCGCATTTCACTTCTGTAGTTATTTCTGGTGAAAGCGTATAGGGGCGTATTTCAGTAAGAAAAAAAGAAAAAAATATACGCACTGCACTGTTCCCGTTATATCTGTTAAAAGCGTAAAGGGGTGTATTTCAGCACTACAAGAAAAATATATACGTACTTCATTCTTTTTTCTGGTCAAAGCGCACAGTGGCCTATTTCAGTCCAACAAGAAAAATATATTCTCAGTTCACTTCTGCAGTTATTTCTGTTGAAAGCGCATGGGGGCGTATTACAGTAAAAAAAGATAAATATATACGCACTGCACTGTTGCCGTTATTTCTGTTAAAAGCGTATAGGGGTGTATTTCAGCACTACAAGAAAAATATATACGTACTTCACTCTTTTTTCTGGTCAAAGCGTATAGTGGCCTATTTCTATCCAACAAGAAAAATATATTCTCAGTTCACTTCTGCAGTTATTTTTGTTGAAGTGTATAGCTTCACATAGGCGTGTTACAGTAAAAAATGAAAAATATATAAGCACTTCACTATTTATGTTTTTTTCTGGTCAAAACATATAGGGTCGTATTTCAGTACAACAAGAAAAATATATTCAGTGCATTTCTGCAGTTAATTCTGGTGAAAGCATATAGTGGCCTCTTTCAGTCCAACAAGAAAAATATATTCTCAGTTCACTGTTGCAGTTATTTCTGGTGAAAGCGTATAGGGGCTGTAACAAGTCTCGACTCGTTCTGCTCCACTCTCCCGACACTCCCCAATTTTCAGACTATAAGGTCTGATTGTTCAGTCGTCGGTGATCCGGACCCGAACGACAGCTATGTGTTGTCTTTATTCTTTCAGAACAAACACCAGGCAGGCTGTATGTGAGTTCAAACGGGAAATCTCTTTATTAAATGTGCACAACATACTGTTATATTCAACAGTTTGAACACCTCCCCTAAACAACCACTCCTTATTGGTCCCTTGTAAAACTCCCTCTAATTGGCCATGTACTGTAAATGAGGGCTTGAAAGGGGCAGGACAGAGGACCATTACACTACTCCCCCTTTGGAAACAGTCCAACAGCCACAGTGGGACCCTCACCAGGTCAACTCGAGGATGTTGGGAAAATATTCTTTGGGTTCCAGGTCCATCTGCCGAGACAACCCATCCGCATTTCCGTTTTGAGGCCCTTGCCGATATTGTAAGGAGAAATTGTATGGTTGCAGAGCTTGGCTCCACCATAGAAATCGTCCGTTCTCTCCCGCCACTGGGTTTAACCATATCAAGAGATTGTGGTTCGTCATGACGGTAAAAGAACGTCCATACATGTAGGGGTGCAATTTCTTTAAGGCCCAGACTAATGCCAAACACTCTTTTTCCACGGCTGCATATAAAACTTCATGGGGTAACAACTTGCGGCTGAGTTACACCACCGGGTTCTCTTTCCTGTCGTCGCTAACTTGACTTAGTACAGCTCTGAGTCTGAACATGGAGGCGTCTGTATGTACGACAAAGTGTTTGTTAGGATCGGGTCCTACCAGTATGGGAGCTTGTGTTAGGGCAGTTTTTAGCTGATGAAACGCTGTTTTGCACTCCGGGTTCCACAGGTCCTGTCTAGGGAGATTCTTTTTGGTCGGGTCCATCAGTGGCTTGGCTATGTCACTATAGTGGGGTACAAACTTGTTATAGTACCCGGCTGTCCCTAAAAATGCAAGTGCCTGGGCCTTGGTTCTTGGAACCGGCCAGTTTAGGACGGCCTCAATTTTTGCAGGCTCCGGCCTCTGCTTCCCACATCCCACTCTATGTCCCAGATATTGCACCTCAGAAATCCCTATATTACACTTGTCGGGCTTCAGTGTTAGGCCTGTGGCTCGGATTCTATCTAGAACTATGCCCAGATGTCTGGCTATAGATTGCGATGTCATCAAGATATGTGCATGCAAAATCCTGCAGACCACCGAGGAGTTGATCTATCATCCGCTGGAAGGTAGCCGGGGCATTTTTCATCCCGAATGGCATCAAATGGAACTGGCAAAAGCCAAACAGGTTGATGAAGGCGGACTTTGGAATTGCTTCCGCCTCCAAGGGAATCTGCCAGTAGCCCTTACACAGGTCAATAGTTGTCAGATAATGCCCCTGAGCTATTTTTTCCAACAGTTTGTACACATGGGGCATAGGGTAGGCATCTGTTTCAGTACAGTCGTTCAGTCGCCTATAGACCACACATAATCAGGTCATGCCATCCTGTTTAGAAACTAATACTACAGGGGAAGGCCAGGGGCTTGCTGACGTTTTGATCACCCCTAACTCAAGCATCTCCCTAATCTCTGCTCTCATCTTATAGGTTGCTTGTCTCAGGGGCTTCTGCCCAGGGGTCTCTACCTTGTGCACAGCTGTGTGAGTGTATCCAGGGAGCATTAAGAACATCTCGTCGGTCCTGGAGTAATTCCCTGACCTGTTCTCGTTCCTGAGGTCCTAACCTATCTCCTAGCTGAACAACTTCCACTCCCTTAGAACGGTAACTGATTTCGGGAAGTTTCAGTATCGGTAGATATTCAGAGTCCCCGGTGGCAGGAACGCATATGGCAGCTACAGCCTCAGCCCTCTCATGATAGGCCTTCATCATATTGATGTGGTACGTCCTCTTAATTCTTGTGTCTGCACAGCTGGTGACCATGTAGGTGGTGTCGCATAGCTGTTTTGCTACCCAATAGGGGCCCTGCCAGGAGGCCTGTAATTTATTTTGCTTTACGGGTTTTAGTGCGATTCCTAGCAGACGATGATACCAAATCTTCTGCTGACTCTGGGCCAATTGCATATTTTCATGGACTAGATTGGTAAGTTCCTGCGGTGGTCCCTGAGTTCCAGAGCGTAATTAAGGATCCTCTACCCCCTCCCACTGGGCCCTCACTAAGTCTAAAGGTCCCCTAACCCGTTGTCCATACAACACCTCAAATGGGGAAAACCCTGTGCATTCTTGGGGTACCTCTCTGTAGGTGAACAGTAGATTAGGAAGATATTTCTCCCAATCCTTCCTACTCTCCATGAAGGCCCGAAGCAACTGCTTTAGGGTCCCATTAAATCTCTCACAAAGCCCGTTAGTTTGAGGATGGTAGAAGGTGCCCTGGAGGGGTTTAATTCCCCAGAAGCGCCATAGCTGCTTTATCAGCTCGGCGGTGAACTGTGTTCCCTGATGGGACAATATCTCCCAGGGAAACCCTACCCTAGTGAATACCCGCAGTAAAGCATCGGCTACCGTATCAGCCTGAATGTTGGCTAAGGGAATGGCCTCCGTGTAGTAGGTGGCATAATCCACCACTGTAAGAATAGACTTCTTCCCAGTGGCACTGGAGCGGGCCAGTGGGCCTATAATATCTACCACTATCCAGTGAAAGGGTTCCTTAATAGTGTTGGGTGAGCATGCTCGGCCAAACACCATTTTCACTCAAGCATTGGCCTGTAACGGATCTCCTAGCATCCCGACCGGGTACCTCTGTTGATGGATGCTCCCAGTGCTTCCCGAGGACACCAAGCACTCCGCTCTACACCAAAACCACCACAGGAGCCAGGAACAGCTCTTACAAGAGCTAGTAGTGATAGCCAGGGGAGTATAGCAAATCTTCAGCATATAGCAATCCCCACACACATGAGTCGAGGCTCTATGTTGAATGTAAAACAACAACTCTTTAATGGGTTATTTTTCAGCCTTTTATGCAGGTCTCCTAGCAAGGGACACTCCCCCTGGAGCCCTTGTAGGAGAATGTAGCAGTTTATTTTTTAGCCAATCACATGCATTTACAGTATTGAAACCTTCCCAGCAATTGTACACAAAACCCCCTTCCCTCTGTCTGTAACGCAATCAACAAAATACAATGGGCATTGTCTTTGACGCAATTAACTAACACACTGGCATTGTCTGAGACACAATTAACTAACACACTGGCATTGTCTGAGACGCAATTAACTAACACACTGGCATTGTCTGAGACGCAATCAAGAAAATACAATTACCAAGCATAATGGGCTAACTTAATCACTACCAGACAGAACACACACATTTTTCCCAACACACAGAAAACACCTCAAAACCCCACACATCCCCATAATGTATACATCCATGGATAGCTCTGATCTGGGGGAACAACATATCCAAAAATAACCCAGTTCCGAGCAGGGGTTCCCGAATTCCATGGAAGTCACATTTGGCCGGCCGCAAGCATGGCTTTCCTGCCCAAAACAGTTCCACAAATTTAAGCTGTGCGGCCGGTCTGTCTTCTCCTTCAAAGTTAGTATGGGCCATAATCCTGGGGCAAGAGGCTGGCAACCAGGCCCCTCCAAAACCCAGTGGCAAGGTTGGTTTCGCCACATGGCCGAACACAGCATGTGCTCGAACGCGATGCTTGAGTCTACTCCCTGCACATTTGTTGGCTGCTACGCAGCCAATAAACGTGCATGGTAATACTGGCCCTCACTGTAATGCCGTAACCATGTTGGTTACTGGCATTACAGTGATTGACTGGCCGGAATGTGTCATCGGGTGCGATATATAGCACGCAATGACACGTGGTTTCACTCAGTCTTAGTCAGGGAGAGCTGCAGCAGAAGGGACAGATAGTGTAGGGACCGGAATTTAGTGTTGAAAAGTGTTAGAGAGTAGAGACCCAAAAGTCCTTTTAGGAATATTGTTTTATCAGGCTGCAATAAATATTATTAGCGCAATCTGCGATACGATGCGTGCAATTGTTTGGCCGCTGCAGACAGTGACACAACCTCTGCTACATCTGTTGTGTTACATTAGCGCATCCTAAATATCTGTGACATTCAGCGCAATTGTTTGGCCGCTGGTGACAGCGACATTACCTGTGCTACATCTCCTGTACAATGTTTGCGCATCCTAAATATCTGTGACATTCAGTGTAATTTTTTCTTAGCTGCTGGTGACAGCGACATTACCTGCGCTACATCTTCTGTATAACGTTTGCACATCCTAAATATCTGTGACATTCAGTCTAATTTATTTGCACATACACTTACAAAACCTGTGCTACTGAACGTGTCACATACTTGCAAGCATATATACTATTTAATAGGCTCAAGGCAAGCAGTAAGGGACGGGGAAGTGGCTGTGCTGCTGATGGTGCATGCAGAGGCAGTGGCCCTCGGGGTGGTGAAACTGTGCCTGCTGCCAGAGCACAAGAAACACACTCATCCATGATACCTAGCTTCATGTCCCAGTTTGCAAGGTGGCGCAGGACACCACTCTCAAAGTCACACCAGTGCGACCAGGTGGTAGGTTGGATTGCAGCAGATAATGCTTCCAGTCGGTTAAGCACCAACCTGTCTTCCACAAAGTCCAGCCTCAGTAGCCAAGAGTCTGGTCAACAGAATCCTCACCCTGATCCTTCTTCCTCCCACCATGGAGAGTCTTGGCAAACAAGTGATCCCATACTCGGATATTCCGAGGAGCCCTTTTCAGCGCCATTGCCTAATTTGGCCCTCTTGCCACACCCACTTGAAGAGGGACATGAGGAGATCTTGTGCACTGATTCCCAAACTCTTGAGCATTCACAGTCAGAAGAAAATGACGGTGGGGAACGGCAATGAATGTTTCACAAGGTGGATGATGATGATGAGACACAGTTGCCAATAAAATTAGTGTCTCAAGAGGTTGATGATGAGGATGAGACACAGTTGTCAATAAGTGAGGTTCCTGTTAGGGCAACAAGTCAGGAGGATGACCAGAGTGAGAAAGTGTAAGAGGAGGTGGTGGACGATGAAATCACTGACCCAACTTGGGAAGGTGACAAGCCGACCGAGGACAGCAGTACAGAGGGGGAGGGATCCGCAACAGGCTGGAAGAGGTAGTGAGGTGGCAAAAAGGAGAAGGCAGGCCACACCAAACAGGCCTGCAACTGTTCCTCGGAGCACCACCTTGCGGCAATCTCCCTTGCCAAGGGGTATGTGTTCTGCAGTCTGGCGCTTTTTTGAGGAAAGTGCGGATGATAAAAGAATTGTCATTTGCAACCTGCGCTGTACCAAAATGAGCATGGGCGTGTACACTAGCAACCTTACCACCACCTGTCACCACCAGATCTTTGAGAAGTTCTGATAGACGTTCTTCAGTACTTCCTGCATGATCTTCTTTTGTTTTGCTTTCGTTTTGACATCTCTCCTCCCTCTCCCAGCTGTCATCTATTAGCAGTGATTGCCTCCCTATATATATCCTCCCCATACTGCCTCACCTTGCGGTTTATACAACTTCCTGAACTGTGTTGAAGCTAGAAGCTGCTACTGCTGCATCCACAAGATAAGGCTGTTCCTTTATTTCTGTTTTCCTGTGGTCTTGATCCTAGGTGACCCTGACTCCCTCCGTATTTAGTGTAGGGAGCCGGTGGTCGTGTCCCCTCACTATTATAGGGTGTTCAGGTGTCATACAGTCGAGGAACGAGGGTATGCAATTATCTACCATAGAGATTTTTGCATAGGCTGAGCAGTCAGGGAGAGTGCTAGGGCTGTTACAGGGCTTACCCTTTTGTTCCTTAGTTTTGGATCAAGTCAGTCGGATCTTCATTTGTGTCTAGTTTTCTGCAACACCATCCATGACACCACCAGCATGATCTGCCACATGGCATCAAAGCACCCTAATAGGTGGTCCGAACGCCTGGGTCCACAATCCGTGTCTGCGGGTCACACCACTGCCTCCTCTTCCCCTGTTTTACGTGCTGGCCAATCCCATGTCCAAGACGCAGGCCCGAATGCCTCCCGCCCTGCACCTGGACCTTCACAAGCACCATCAGCTAGCACATCCACTTCTGTGTCTCAGCACAGCGTACAGATGTCCATACCCCAGGCATTTGAACGAAAGTGAAAATACCCAGCCACCAATCCACAGGCCATAGAACAAAATGCGCACCTTTCCAAATTGCCGGCCCTTGAAAAGTTGCCATTTAGACTTGTGGACACTGAGGCTTTCCTCAGCCTGATTTCCTCATTACTCAGTCCCCAGCCGCCACTACTTTTCCCGGTGTGCCATCTCTGCCTTACACCAGCATGTGTCCCATAACATCACCCGTTCCCTGACCAACGCAGTTATTGGGAAGGTCCACTTAACGACTGACACATTGACAAAGTGCTTTTGGCCAGGGACGCTACATTTCCCTGACGGCAAACTGGGTGAACGTTGTGGAGTCCCGGAGCGAGTCGTCCCCTGGGATGGCATAGTTGCTACTGACGCCAAGGATTGCGGGCCCTATTTCCATCAGGATTTCCGCCACCACCTACATTAGTGGCTGCAACCCCACCCCTTCTCCTCTTCCACCACCTCCTTCACTTCCACCTCTGAATTCTCATCTTACAGTACCAGTCAGCTATCAGTCAGTAGCTGGAAGCAGTGTAGCACTGCAGTGAGGAAGCGGCAACAGGCCGTGCTGAAACTAATTTGTTTTGGTGACAAACAGCACACTGCTGCAGAGCTGTGGCAGGGGATAAAGGTGCGCAGTGTATGTGCCCATTTCAAAAAGTCATCTACAGCTGCCGCCGGTCTGTCAACCCTGCAGTAGTGCTGGAAATTGCCAGCTCACCGACTGTTGTGTTATCGTGAGCACGAGCTGGAACTCCACATTCCACATGTTGGCCAGGCTTTGTGAGCAGCAGAGGGCAGTAGTGGAATATCAGCTGCAACATGGTCGTCAGCTTCCGCTCTTCAGAAGCGATGAGTGGGCATGGATGTCTGACCTCTGTGAGGTTTTATGCAACTTTGAGGAATCAACACAGATGGTGAGCGGTGATGCCGCTATTATCAGCATAACCATCCCACTTCTGTGTCTACTGAAACGCTCACTGCTCACTATGAAGGCGGACGCTTTGCATGTGGAAGAGGTGGAAATAGGGGAAGACAGTACACAGGGTGATAGCCAGAACAGACCTCCGTTTGTCTTCTCAGCGCGAATTGGATGATGATGATGAGGAGGAGCAGTAGACGGTTGCCTCCGCTACAGAGGGTAGTACCCATAGGAGGTTTATTCCATCTGTTCAGCGTGAATGGGCTGAAGAGGAGAAAGAGGACAAAGAGATTGAGAGTCATCCTCCTGATGAGGACAACAAAGTCTTGTCTGTTGGCACACATGGCTGACTTTATGTTATGCTGCCTTTCCTGTGACCCTCACATTATACGCATTTTGGCCAACACCGATTACGGTTGTTCACCCTTCTCGACCCCCACTACAAAGAGAACTTCTCATCTTTCATCCCTGTGGTGGAGAGGACTAGCAAAATGGTGCAATACCAGAAGGTCCTTGTGGAAAAATTGCTCCAAAAATTTCCAGCTAACAATGCTGGCGGCAGAGTACGTAGTTCCTTGGGCAACTGAGGAGGGGAGACAAGGTGAACTGAGGCAGGGCAACACTCTCCAAGGCCTGGGACAGTTTCATGACACCCTGCCAGCACCCTCACCCTGATGTGCGGTCTAGTGTCACAAGGAGGGAAAAGTTTTAGAAGATGGGGAAGGAGTACGTAGCAGACTGTGTCAGCTTCCTCAGTAATCCCTCTGTGTCACAACTATTAGGTGTCCAAGCTGGACACATGGCACGAACTGGCGCTCTACGCCTTGAAGATGCTGGCCTGTCCTGCCGCCAGCGTTTTGTCAGAGTGGGTATTTAGTGCTGCAGTGGCATAATAACTGAAAAGCGCATTCGCCTGTCAACTAAAAATGCTGACAGGTTGACTCATCAAAATGAACAAGGCCTGGATTGCCCCTGAATTTTCTTCTCCACCAGAGGAAAGTGGCTGAACATAAAGGCACTTTAAATGTGGCTTTTATGGTGTATTGAATACCATGTATTCCCATGCACCCCTTTCACCACAAACAAGGGTATATGGTTCAATCTTCCTTTTCTCGTCCTCCTCCTCCTCCATCATATCAACATGCCTATTAGGCTGCCCTCGCTCCAATTGTTTTAGAGGGTCAGCTCAGCAGCAGACCCTCACCCCTAATGTGTTAAAGGGTCACCAGCAGGCCCTCACCCATAATGTTTTAGATGGTCAGATCAGCAGCAGGCCCTTGACCACTAATGTTTTAAATGCAACTACAAAAAAAAGGGGGTAAGTCAGCACATCCCAATGTGCAGGTGCATGTTGCCATGGCTAGAAACATACAGAAAAAAGGACAACTCAGCAGCACCCTGCAAACACTAATAAAGTACAATAATGCCATAATTATATAAAATCAGCCTATGGGGCAGACAGGCTAGTCAGGATTGCCCCATAGGCTGATTTTAATTAGAGTAAGTATAAACCTGTAGCCTGCTCTTATTATATTTATTGGAAGCCATTTGGCATCAGGTGAGGTATAGAGTGGGCTCAGCATTCATGTTGGTACCTGCATTCCTCGATTTAATGGAGGCCGTTATGGCACCAAAAATGGTAAAAAGCAGAGTGGACCCAGCATGCATGTGGAACCTGCACTCCTTGGATTTGATGGTGCCCATTATGGCACATAACAGAAAGGATTTAGTGTTAGGTTTCCGTCTGATAGAGATCGCCTTGACATTTGGCAGACGGGCCCAAATAATTTTGTACAAAATGTATTTGCCAAGAATCTCAAATTTGCTAAATAAGCGTATCATTAGCACCAGAATGTTTTCTATAATTATGGCATTATTGTACTTTATTTGTGTTTGCAGAGTGCTGCTGCATTTTCTTTTTTTCTGTATGTTTCTAGCCATGGCAGCGTGCACTTGCACATTGGGATGTGCTGACTGACCTCATTTTTTTTGTAGTTGGATTGGAGCTGGAGATGTGGCTGACTGCATTTCGTCTTGCACCCCTGACTAGCCTGTCTGCCCCATAGGCTGATTTTAATTAGAGTGAGTATAAAGCTGTCGCCTGCTCTCATTGTATTTGTTGGACGCCATTTGGCATCAGGAGATTCGCCGCCTTAATTAGGAGGTCATGGCAAGGGGGCAACTCTGTTGCGAAAATGTCGAGAGCAGAGGCAAGAAAAATATATGAATTTGATACATTGGCCCCCATGGGACTCAAGGCGGATATGGAACAATTTGGCTTTCTATAAATCAAGATAAAGGACGGGGCGGGTACTGATGGGGGGGATGAGGGGTAGGGACCAAGCTGTTTACCAGCGTCCCGACCTCTCCTTCCACGTTTGGTCCCCGTCCCTGCACAACAAACAACCTACAACCATCCATATTTACACCATCTCTATATTTCAGTGGTACATGCAATTCATATGAGATCCTCCAATAATATCCACATTTGAATTCAGTGATTCTCACATATCCATGCTATATATCATCCTCATGGGTTATATAATAATATTTAGCCAGGGACAGTGAGATTTCACGACAGACAAGACCAATCTGTCTGTATCCATCAATTCAATAGCGATCCCTGTGAGAGACATGATGTGATCTGTAGCTAACACTTTGACAGTTTCCACATAATCAGAACCTGTTCCCTCTGTACATATAAGCACATATAGAGAGAGTCTCGTTTATGTAAAATGCATTCACGTGTATTAAACTTTTATATACATAAATATTTTATATATATCAAAATTATTTACGTATGATATTTATCTACATTTAGAGTTTTTATGCTTAAATTTTTTCATATATTAAAAAAAAAATTTTTTTTTATGTATTTTATATGTACTATAAATCTTATATAAATCATGTATACATTTATGTTAGCCCGGCAGGTTGTTTTATGGATGAAATACAAGAATATTATCGTTCTCATATTTGCGATTGTACCATATTATTATATTATCATTTTTTTAGGATCCACTTCTGGATGCAGTATGTGGTCATAATCTACTAAGCAAAATATGCGGTCACCCTTATTCATTCATATATGGAATAAATAGGACATTACAACCGCATTAAAGACGCATAGCTTTTGCACAAGTGAATTTGCAGCTGAAGTACCGGCTGATCCACTGGAATCCATTTCACCTATAACATTTTTCTCATCCACCTTTTTTATGGGAATGCTATAAAAAGGCACACACAGTAGTATACTGTCGACCACTGAGGAAGGGACTGAGGTCCCGAAACGCGTCTGGACTAATTGCCAACCTGGAGTAATACGGTAGCTACCTGATCAGGACCCAGACTGACTTGGAGATAAAGAAGGCGGTTCAGCAAACAGATGGGACGCCGACCGGAGCACCTACTATTGTAACCACCGCTGAGTTTTTCAAACATCGCAGGACTCTTACAAGCCGGCATTCTGTCCACAGGAGGGTAACGTAGCCCTTGTGGCAAACATACACATCTTGCAATATATGCCAATAAGTGATGCTATTTAACACAGCGATATACATATTCTAAACTGTGGTGAATAAATAGTAGTGTCCTACGGGACACTCCAGAACTGTCCGGACACTGGGTATATATATCTATAAAGTATTTAAATGATGGTCCACAGGAGGATAAATATCAATTGAATCTAATGCACCTTATTGATATCTTGCCATAATTGATTCATCTAAGTTTTGCTGGACTGAATAATAATGTGATTCCTGTGTGGATTAGACATTCATCCCTCTTGCCTGCAGCGCTCTCACATCTGTTTTGGAATTTTTATCACCCCTTATTTGTATTACTCGTTATTTATTGTAATTTTTATCAATCAATGTGGTTCACCCTTCTTACTGTGTTTTAAGATCACTATAATTATCACTGTATGGTTACATATATATATATTTTGTGGAATCACTTATTAAGAATTTTTGAGTCACCCTAAACCAGTGATGGTGAACCTTTTACAGACCGAGTGCCCAAACTGCAACCAAAACCCATTATTTATCGCAAAGTGCCAACACGGCAATTTAACCTGAATACTACAGTCCAAAATAGTATATCTTCCATGTACTTTATCATTTAGCTATAATAGCCTGTCTGCATTCAGTGCGCTGCCTGTACCGTTCATAGTGCGCCCTGCTCTGATGAATGGCAGGAAAAGTCTAAGGCATATTGGTACACCATAGACTTTTTCCAGGGTGCGAGTGCCAACAGATAGGGCTCTGAGTGCCGTCTCTGGCACCCGTGCCATAGGTTCGCCACCACTGCCCTAAACCATTGATCGCTATCATTGCAAGTGCTGTTGGTTCATCGCTCTGGGTGAGGTACAGCGCTCATCAAACACCACAAATCGGGCTTCTTTTACCTGGTCATAATCCATCGCATCCTTGTCCTCCATGGCCCGATACGCATCCGCAGCTTTGCCAGTTAAATTACTAGCCAATAAAGCAACCCAATCTTGGGGCTGCACTTTATGTACGGATATAGCAGGGTTAACATACATGCTTTATGAGACATGTTATCTAAACTAAATTCAACTAAATACGTTAAGCAATTGCTATTTAATGGCTTTTGTTTCAAGATAACACGATAAATTAAGAAATGTGTGTTAAGAGTGTGTGTGTTGCTCCTGCTACTGAGTCCTGATGCCGATGGACTCAGGCAGGCAACCACTGGGGACGGTCCACGAGGAGTGTTACCGTTTTTTCCTGGGGAACTCCAGATGGAACTACATTCATCTCCTCCTTTAATTTTGTTGCCTGAGTCAAAATATAATTTTATGTTTTATCTATCTAAGTATCTGAAAGTATCTAAACTACCCATGGCCAGGGGCGTTGCTAGGGTCTCAAAAGATCCAGGGCCCAAGCACCAATGCATGTGGCCCAATTCTCTAAGTTGAACACCCCCCCCCCCCCCCCAGTCAGCAGCTGCCAAGATCTAGAGGAGACATCCACTGCTTCCTCCGCTAGGCGGGCAAGAAGTGATAACTATGATGACAGTGGCGCGGGAGCTTGTGTTGCAAGCGGTCAGGCTCCTGATACAGAGACCATTGAGGAGGACATCCGTGACATGCAGACACTATTAGATGATGATAAGGTCGATCGCACTTGGGAGCCGGGTGAAGAAGGGGCTTCGTCATCATCAGAAGAGAGTGGGAGCTTGCCGGTCAGGCAGCGGCTGAGCCAGCAAGTCGCTACCGTGGCTGGGAGTCAGCAGTGTGGCAGCAGTGGTAGGTCAGGAGCAAAACAGGCATGGGGTAGACCACCCGCTTTGCAGCAGCCTACCTGCCCAGAAAGGAGTGGTGCAAGGGTTTACGGAAGCAGCTGTAGCAGTCAGCCAGTGAGTAGTGTTGGGGAGAAAATCAGGTACTCAACTGTGTGGCAGTTTTTTGTGGATCTGCCGGAGGAGGTCAACATGGCCATATGTAGAATATGTGGACAGAATGTGAAACATGGCCAGGGTGCCAATGTTGGCACCATGGCCCTGCGTCAATATATGCAGCGTCATCATAAAGTGGCCTGGAAGAACCGTGGCTCCGATGTGGTAGTCCAGCGTGCCGCAGCTACCGCTGCATCACCCAGTGGCACGCACCCGGTTTCAGCCAGTCAAGGCTCCACCACCTCAGCATATGGGAGCTGTCTGTCATTCCCATCTTCTGCTGGTCCAGATGCTCCTGCTCCTACTCCTCGTCAGTCATTACATCAGCAATCGATCACCAAAGCGATTGCCAAGAGACAACAGTATGCATGCTCGTATCCAACGGCACATAAGCTGAATGTGCTCCTGTCTTAGTTGCTGGTGCTGCAGTCCCTCTGTTTCCAAGTGGTGGACTCTGCACCTTTCAGAGGACTAATGGCTTGTGCCAAGCCGAGGTGGAGAGTCCCAAGCCGTCATTTCTTTGCGAAAAAGGCTGTACCAGCCCTGCACAAACATGTAGAACAGAAGGTGGGCCAGTCCTTGAGCCTGTCGGTGTCTGTCAAAGTGCACGGCAGTGCCGACGTGTGGAGCTATACCTACGGTCAGGGACAAAACATGTCCTTTAAGGTCCACTGAATAAATGTGGTTCCTACACAGCCACACCAGCAACTTGGCCAGGTAACGCTGCTTCCACCTCCATGTTCTCACACCGTTGGTCGAGAGACAATGTCCGCCTCTGCCTCCTCATCAACCACGTCCTCGGAACCACTGCAGGGATAATTGACAGTGCCCCTCCAGTATACCACATGTGCAGGGCACGGCAATGTCACGCTGTTGTGCACCTGGTTTGCCTTGGCTAACAGAGTATTACAGGAGAGGAACTGCTTTGTGTGATGGATCAAGAAATCAAATCCAGGCTTTCTCTGTGACAACTGAAAATCGGAACCATGGTGACCGACAATGGGAAGAACAATTGGTCGGCCCGAACACATTGCTATATTCGTGTGCTCGGGCGAGCCCCCGAGTATAATGGAAATCAATGGGAGAAAACCAGGCACCCTATGCTCGGAAGAGAAGAGGGTGTCTGGTTCATAAAAAAAAGTTTAGAAATTGATGGAAACCCCATCTAAATAGTTTGGAAACAGCATTAAGTGTATAACTGGATGCATCTTAGACTCCTACTATGTACTACATACAACCACACAAAGGCTGTATGTCCAAAGCCATGTATGTGCAAGCCATCAATCTATCCATAAGATAGGTGACAGGCTTAGTCAGCATTCCTTACAATGGCAGCCTTGGGCACTATGAGAACTTCCAAACCAGCTCTCATCTGACTGAGAACCAATAAACCACAAACTTATTTTGCATCTATTGGATGGCTTGGGTGGACCTGCACACCTAGGTCAATATCATTAGGGCGACAAAAAGTTTTCCGATTGGCCAAACATAATATTTAATAACCTTTCTATACAGTTTTATCATGTAAAAACTAATTTGCATAAACATGGGCATATGGGAAAAACATGCAAATGATCAGAATCTGCCTTGCTTTTCAGCTGTCATAAGACTATGAAAGCCAATAGATGGAGCTATTGAGTTATGAACAGAGCCCTCTATTGGTTTCACAGTATTATGACAAAGCAAATATTCTTGTCAGAAGTCTATGAAACCAATAGAGGGCGCTATTGAGTTATGAACAGCACCCTCTATTGGTTTCATAGTCTTATGACAAGACAAATATTCTTGTCAGAAGACTATGAAACCAATAGAGGGCGCTCTTCATAGCTTAATAGCGCCATCTATTGGTTTCATAGTCTTCTGACAAGAATATTAGACTGAGTCTTATGACAAGCTTATTAATGTAGCCTTTTGCATGGAAAATTTGCGATAAAAATTTGCGATTAGAATATTCACGATCTACACTAGGATGATATCTGACACTGGGAAAGCTGGGTAATAACTCCAGTGTCCAATATTATCACTGACTTACTACATAATTATTACATAATATTTGCTATATTGCTCTATATTCATTTTTTAGAATATTCGTAATATTCAAAAAATAATAATATATAGTAATAACTCAGTGTAGATCGCAAGTTATTACCCAGATTTCCCAGTGTCAGATTTTATCACAGAGTTATTACCTAGCTTTCCCAGTGTCAGATATCATCCTGCTATCCTCTTAATGCTGATGCCAAACCTTCCTGATGGGGTTTCCATCAAATTCTAACCTTTTTTTTATGAACCAGACACTCTCTTCTCTTCTGTGCAGGGGGTGCCTGGGGTTCTCCAATTGACTTCCATTGTATTAAATTATATTCGAGTACCCAAATTATTCAGCCGAGCACTCGGATCTGCCGAACAGCAGTTCAGCCGAGCATGCTTGCTCATCACTAAGAGCGACCCCTGTCAGCTGCATGTCATACGGACTCACAGTTTTATTTTACTACCACAGCAGCCTCCCTATGCGTGTTACTGCACGGCACAGTGTTCTACACCAATGTAAAGGCTCTCTGCAGCCAGGAAATATACGTTTTTTTAATGTAATTCGCTGTCAATTAATTCTGATTGAAGTAAATTTTTCCCCAAATATTTGGCGAACCGGCGAATCAAATTTTTTCAAAATTTGCTCATCTCTTGTTATAGTATAGACCTGTGTCTGGAGGTCTTAGCAGATGGCCTGTGGAAAATTCTATTACATTATATTTCAGTGTCGATGGCTGTAATCGCTGACCATGTAATGGGTATGGCGGTGTCACAACTTGCTCCTGAAGACAGAGGAAGGATCGAGCTGTGCTAGTGCAACATGCCCGATCCAGTGGTGTCAGGTCCTGAATTAATCTCCTGTCCCCTTTCGGCTGAGCTAATCATGCATAGTGGGGGATGTTGGGGGGGAACAGGTGATGGCCAAACGTACATATGGCTGACTGCTATCTGATGTATATGATTATTCAATAAGACTTTAAGGGACTGGATGATTATGCACAGGTGTGTAGATTTTCAATGATTTTATATCATATGTAAGACAAACTGCCAAATTCCATCATCAGAGCCATTCATAAAGTGTAATGTTTCTCCAAACAGCTCACAGATACGACATCCAGTGCACGATTCTTGCGCTGTATCCATATATCAATAATATTTCACCATCAGAACAGTTCAGAAAGTTCAAAGTCCAATAAGGTGCAAGGTCCTTAATAAAATAATACTTGAAAATGCATCCACTTAGCCCCTTAGTGACCAGCCTATTTTGAGCCTTACTGACCAAGTGTTTTTCTTCTTTTTATCATTGTCGCGTTCCAAGAGCTATAACTTTTTTATTTTTCCGTCTATACAGTTTTATGAAGGCTTTTTTTTTTTTTGCTGGACAAGTTGTAGTTTTTAATGGCACCATTTTGGAGTACATATAACTTTCTGATTAACTTTTATTAACTCTTTCTGGGAGGGAGATGGGAAAAACAGCAATACTGCCACTTTTACGTTATAAATTTTACGGCGTTGATTTTTCGGTATAAATAACATAAACTCTTTATTCTATGGGTCAGTGCGATTACAGTGATACCAAATACCTATATTTTTTTTTACGTTTTACTACTTTTTTCCAATAAAACCCATTTTTTTAAAGAAATAAATGTTTTTGCATTGCAGCTTCCCAAGACCCATAACTTTTTTATTTGTCTTTATATGGAGTTGTGTGAGGGCTTAATTTTTGCGGGACGACTTCTTTTTTTCAATGGTGCTTTTTGATCACTTGTTATTACGTTTTTTCGGTGGCAACTAAGAATAATTTAGCAATTCTGTCTTTAAAAAAAAAAAATAATTACAGCGTTCACCGAAGGGGATAATTTATGTGATATTTATGTAGTCCGGGTCGTTACGGATGCGGAAATACCAAACATATGGGGGAGATTTTTTTTTGCAATTTTTTTATTTAATAAATGTGTTTTTTTTCGTTTTTTTACCACTTAATAGTCCCACAAGGGGACTATAACACACAGTATTTTGATTGCTTTTAAAATGCAATGCATTATCCCTATAGTGCATTGCATTTTTATGGCAATGCTATTCTAACATTGACCAGCAGAGTGTGCCAGAGAGACGTAGCCTGTGGGAAATTACTGAAGGGTTTTCTAGGGCCTACATAAGACCCCTGCCAAACTTCACACACATCGGCACCCCGCGATCACATTTGCCATTACACCTAGAGGCTCAGCTCTCTCTGCAACTGCCGCACCCTCTGCACTTTGACAGGACCAGGCATGATGACGATTTCACTGCCTGGTCCTGTCAATCAAACTGGAGAGGAAGCGGCAGTTGCAGAGAGAGCAGAACCTCTAGGTGTAAAAGTAAGGCCTCCGTTGCTCCTAGAGGCTCATTTGTATATATAATAAAACATAATTTTTCTCAGCAATGTGGACACATATGAACATGAAACCAACACAGCTGCCAAGTGCACATGTAACAAGTCACCAAGTGTCATAGATACAAATCTGCTGACAGATGTCCTTTAGGCCCCTGGGACAACTGCCAATATTGACCTTGAGAATCTTGACTCATTTATTTGTGTCATAACTTTTTTTTTTTACCCCTACGTAACATGCTTGCATTGTACTATGGCAGAGGTCATCGAGAAATGAATGAAGGACAAAGGAAGCATAAAATGACTACTTTTTTCACTTTCTCTAAATATTCCATTTCTTAGATTAACTTCCCAGTTCTTCTTATTGATGCTGCTGTTTAGGCTATTGCTTAAGTCACTGCAGTTATTTCTGTCGTTAACTTTCGCAAGATAAAATAAAAAACCCGGAAATTAATCTGCAAACCAGGTCACTGCTAACCACAACTTGTCTCAAATCTGTAACTTCTGACACAATACTCTTGTAATCAGGAGGCGGTCATTTAATATTAAAGCATTACATTATTATTTTCTTATCAGGTGACCAAAGGGGAGGGAATGTTTACTGTGTTTGCATACGTGGATTCCTATGTGATCAGGGGACCAAGGGGTTATTAAACCTTTACTGTGATTGGGTACCAGTGTATTCCTATGTGATTAGGTGACCAAGAGGGAAGGGACCTTTACTGTGATTGGATGCCAGTGTATTCCTGTGTGATCAGGTGACTGGGGGGAACCTTTATTGTGATTGAATACCAGTGTATTCCTATGTGATCAGATGACCAAGGGGAGGGAACGTTTACTGTGATTGGATACCAGTGTATTTCTATGTGATCAGATGACCAAGGTGGGGGGGGGGGGGGGGGGGGGACGTTTACTGTGATTGGATACCAGTGTATTCCTATGTGATTAGGTGACCAAGGGGGAAGGGAACTTTACTGTGATTGGATACCAGTGTATTCCTATGTGATCAGATGACCAAGGGGAGGGAAAGTTTACTGTGATTGGATACCAGTGCATTTCTATGTGATCAGGTGACCAAGGGGGGGGGGGGGGGACGTTTACTGTGATTGGATACCAGTGTATTCCTATGTGATCAGGTGACCAAGGGAGAGGAAACATTTAATGTGATTGGATACCAATGTATTCCTATATGATCAGGTGACCAAGAGGGAGGGGACCTTTACTCTGATTGGATACCAATGTATAGAAAAAGGAGAAGAACCCGCGCTGACTCTATTTATGCCTGAAGAAATGCTGGTAATCTCAGACTTCCTATGGTATATAGGACTTTCTGGTCTTCAATATCTATTATGATAGCTCTATTCCTGTCAGTGCTGAGTGGATAGCTGCGCTTATCCTTTACATGCAAATAAGTGTTGCAGAAGGTAAAAAACTGTTGCGGACTAATATGGCAGTCTTAGGCACTTACTGTTCTGTGCTCCGCTCGGTTCTTTTCTGAAAAAGTTCAATCTTCATAGTATTGATGATCCTCCTCTCGTCCCGTTTCAATCTTCTGTCTTCAGCTTGTTCTGTGTAGCGTGTGCAGCCCCGGCCGGTAGCTTGCGCGCGCACAGAGCAGCCGTTGTTTGGTGCGTTGTCCTGGAGACCTGTAGTGTGACGTCACACCCGAGACTACGGAAGCCTCTAGGGTCCACAATTCCTAGGAATTGTGGACCCTAGAGGCTTCCGTAGTCTCGGGTGTGACGTCACACTACAGGTCTCCAGGACAACGCACCAAACAACGGCTGCTCTGTGCGCGCGCAAGCTACCGGCCGGGGCTGCACACGCTACACAGAACAAGCTGAAGACAGAAGATTGAAACGGGACGAGAGGAGGATCATCAATACTATGAAGATTGAACTTTTTCAGAAAAGAACCGAGCGGAGCACAGAACAGTAAGTGCCTAAGACTGCCATATTAGTCCGCAACAGTTTTTTACCTTCTGCAACACTTATTTGCATGTAAAGGATAAGCGCAGCTATCCACTCAGCACTGACAGGAATAGAGCTATCATAATAGATATTGAAGACCAGAAGGTCCTATATACCATAGGAAGTCTGAGATTACCAGCATTTCTTCAGGCATAAATAGAGTCAGCGCGGGTTCTTCTCCTTTTTCTATTTATCAACAATAGGTCTCCTCCTATTTTGTGGGCTGTTTTTTGGCAATTAACCCCACAGCAGAACCCTGCAGCGACGGGGCTCACACATAAGTTTGTTTGTACAAGTTTGTTTGTGTGAGCTCACCCCTACCCCAATTTATCCAGACGGCAGCGCGAGTGTTTATCTACCTTTTTTGGATACCAATGTATCCCTATGTGATTAGGTAACCAAGGGGGAGGGAACCTTTACTGTGATTGGATACTAGTGTATTTCTATGTGATCAGGTGACCAAGGGGGAGGGAACCTTTACTGTGATTGGATACTAGTGTATTCCTATGTGATTTAACTGCTTTAGGTCCAAGATTTTTATTTATTTATGCTATTTTTAATCACATAGCATGACACTAACATAGGTTTCATTTCTGTACTGTCCAAATTCTAGTGTTCATTTATTACATGTGCAATTCTGGGTAATTGTGCAGGGGTACAAGGGTTTGGGGTATTCACTTTGTTATTTATTGATTTATTTTCCTTTTTTTCTATTTTAATTTCACAGCTGTCATACATTAACATAAAGGGGGTGTCCCATGGTAAAATCTGTGTCGGAGGCATGCTGCTTTATTTTGTCTGGTAAAATGCTGGCTCCCTGGCATAAACCTAATGGGTCCCTTTATCCTTAACTGGGTCTGTCAGGTGCTGTTAGTTTACATCATATGGTGAATTTAGCATTACCATTTTTCCCCATTTTTCTATACCTGGAATGGAAATTAAAAAGTGAAATACTGGTGCAGATGTGAATGCAGCCTAAAAGACCTAGGTTGGATGGGGGGGGGGGGCAATCTGACTTTTTTATGGAGTTTTCACTTTAACAACCAGCCATAGGAGCCTCAGGGGAAGGCTGTCCATATGGTGACATTGGCCAATAGCAGAGCCGGTCTTGGCATTTAACATGAATAGAGGAAGCAGAACGGTCACTCGGTCAAAGGAGAAAACGCTTTACATTTAAAATGTAAAACACCACTATGTAATGTAAGTAGACAGATTAGGACACCATATCACATAAAATTCCAGACTAAGGCTATATTCACATGACGTATTTTCAGTCCACGCCCGATCAGCATTTTTGTGGATCACATTCTGACCCATTTACTTATATGTCCTGCCTGTGACCTAGCCACCAATTATAGAACATGTCTTATTCTTGTCTGTTTTGCCAACAAGAATAGGTAATTTTACAATGGGACACGTGAAAAGTGCGGGAAGCAGACGGACTGCATCCATATTTTGCAGATTTTAAATAGCCTAAAATTTCTTGATATGCAAAGTTCTAGGTTGTGTGTAAGAAGGTGTGTACGGTTAGGATAAGCTACATGTTACTTGGAGCTCGCCCTAGGGTGTAGGCACCGGATACATACTCTGCATGAATAAGACTTTATCAGTACAAGACACATTACGTATTGGATCCCTTAATGTGAAGGGTCTGCATGACCCAGGGGTGAGAGACTCATTATACTGTACAGCATCAGTTTAAGTTGAATGATTGGCACTTCCCCATAGCTTATCACAGCTACACTACCAACCCAAGATCAAAGGGTACAAGTATATTGATTACACATAGTATACCTTGGCAGCATAAAGAAATGTATAAGGACAAGGAAGGGAGATACATCTTTGTGAAGGGGGAAATTGCGACAAAAAAGTATACTTTGGCTTCGCTGTATCTCCCAAATATTAAACAGGAAGAAGCACTGGAGAAAATCTTAAAGAAACTAGACGAGATAACAGAGGGAGTACTGATAGTCGGAGGAGATTTTAATTTTGCGCTTGACCCTTCATGGGATACATCAAGAGGGATATCTCAATTAAGTGATAGTGCCCTCCGCAAGTGTCAGTCCACACTTCATGCCCATCAGCTATTGGACACCTGGCGAATATGTCACCCTACAGACAGGGATTTCTCCTTTTATTCACCGGCACATGATACATATTCAAGGCTAGATTATATTTTTTTTTTAAACATCACGAACTAGAAGTATTACAATCAGTAACAATAGACAGTATATCCTTTTCAGACCACGCATTTAATAAGTTAAATATTAGAATCTGCGATCCATGACAGTGGCAATGGAAATTGAACCCATTATTGTTAGAAGATATGATAGTCTTGGAGGACGTTAAGACTACACTGGAGGAATACTTTTCCGTTAATCAAACAGATGATATTTCACAGGGCACTATATGGAAAGCACTTAAATGTGTAGTGCGAGGAATCTTGGTGAAACACGGCTCCCGTATAAAAAAGGAAAAAGAACGTAAACTAAGAGAGCTGTTAGCAGAAATTCAGAATTTGGAACTAGAGCATAAGAGATCTTTATTAGAGGAAGATATAAGGAAATTAACTAAAAAACAGGAAGAGTTACGTCTTATGCTGGTTGAGAAGGCAAAGAAAGATTTGTCTAAATGTAAAAGACACTACTATGAATATGGTGACAAAGGGGGAAAAACACTAGGGCGGGCATTAAAAGCACACCAGGAAAAAACATATATTTCTTGTATTCAGACGAAAGAGCAAAAATGTGTGCACCGCCTGAGTGAAATAGCAAAAGCGTTAAAGTTTTTTTTTGCAGAGCTGTATAATATAAACACACAAAATCCGGCAGCGTCAAGCCCAGGGTTTAGAGATAGAATTAGGCAATATATTGGGGAGTCAGGCTTCTCCAGTCTGGGTGAAGAGGAGCTGAATTTTTTTTGGAACTCCCTCTGACTATAGAAGAATTGAAAGATACCATCAGTCAATCAAAGGAGGGGACTGCTCCAGGCCCGGATGGGCTGACACTCAGATATTATGAGACTTTTGGAGAGACCCTGTCTCCATTCCTGTTGGCAGCTTTCAACTCAATAATCAAGGGCAGCTATCTCCCTAGGGACTCTACGAGTGCTTATATTGCTGTAATCCCCAAAGAGGGTAAAGACGCTTCACAATGTAGCAGCTATCGTCCCATATCACTGTTAAACAGTGATTTATAAAAAAATTTCAAAGATGTTGTCCTAAAGACTATCAGATGCTATGGGAAATACCATTC
Source organism: Bufo gargarizans (assembly GCF_014858855.1). Classification (NCBI taxonomy): domain Eukaryota; kingdom Metazoa; phylum Chordata; class Amphibia; order Anura; family Bufonidae; genus Bufo; species Bufo gargarizans. The sequence continues at coordinate 73,704,475 of NC_058080.1, forward strand.
ACCCAGACCAGTTCATTTTTTTGAGAGGCATAGAAGCGAGGGATAACACAATAAGAACCATTAATGTGGTCCACTTTGCCCGGTCGAGGAACTTGCAGATGATGCTCTTGGCTACTGATGCAGAAAAGGCCTTTGACCGGGTAAATTGGATCTGAAGAGTTTTGGCCTCTGGAACAACTTTTTGAGCTGGATATCGGCTCTATAGAGGGAACCATCTGCCAGGGTGCGGGTGAATGAATTCCAGATAGGAAACGGCACAAGACAGGGCTGCTTCCTCTCCCCGCTGATTTTTGTCCTGGTGCTAGAACCATTTCTATGTACAATTAGATCGAATATGGACTTGAGAGGAGTTAAAACTGCAGAGTGGAAACACAAAGTCGCAGCCTATGCGGATGACTTGGTGTTCTATATTACAGAGCCACAGATATCGCTTCCAGCCTTAGTGAAGGAATTGGAATCCTTTGCACGCCTGTCTAATTTTAAGATTAATCGCCAAAAGTCAGAGGCTTTGAATATCTCACTCACTAAAGAAGTGGTGGAGCTGCTGAAGAATAGCTTTGGATTTAAGTGGTATAGAGATGTTTTAAAACACTTGGGGATAATAATCTCGGCCAATCTAAACAAACTATATAAGTTAAACTTTATACCCTTGATAGCTTCGCTAGAGAAATTATGCACCAGGTGGTTGCAAACCCCATTGTCCTGGTTTGCGAGGTGCATTATCTTTAAAATGGCAATTCTTCCCAGAATACTGTACCTGTTTCAGTGCATTCCTGTAAAGATCCCCCAAGAATTTTTTGGGACTTTAGATGCATTTCAATATCACTTTATCTGGGGGGGAAAACCAGCTCTGCTTAAGAGAGAAACTCTATGTTTACCAAAAACTAAGGGAGGGCTAGGAATACCAGACATTAAAAGCTACTATATCGCAGCCCACTTAACAAGAATTTTGGATTGGTGTCAGCAAGCTTGTTGCAAACTGTGGGTAATAATCGAACAAGCCAGTAGCAACATCCCTCTTCAATGTGCCCCCTGGTGTAGAGCAGAAGATATAAAACATGTAACTGTAGGCCCCTTCCTAGAGATATGTTCAGAGAAGAGGGTGAGAGAATATATGTTACCTTATAACTCAGCTCTCTTTCCACTCCTCGGCAACCCAGCATTTTTCGAGCAGAGGTAAAATCAGGGAGGTTCAGGGTGCTTCCTTTTAGGTCAGAGCAGGGGTGGGTACAGGAAGCACCCATTGTGGGAGAGTCAGAGAGGCATCTAAGGGCATGACGTAGCTTGCAATTAGGCCATTATTTAAGATCTTTGCCGCCGAAAGAAAGTTTTGTAGAACATCCGACAAATTTTGAGACTCTATTGATCCAAGAAGAACCTGTGAGACAAACTCTCAGTAACATACGAGTTGTTGATCAACTCAGTGAAATCAGATATCCCTTCGTTCGTACGCAAATGGGAGAGGGACCTTCAATGGTCAAGAATTTTTAAGTTAGTGCACCAGTCCTGTATAAGCTCGTGGACGCAAGAAGCAAGATATAAAATTCTTTCACGCTGGTACAGAGTACCAAAACGAGTTCAAGAAATAAATCCAGAGATAAGTTTGGCCTGTTGGAGGTGCAATGAGGCGGAGGGCACGGTGCTACATATTTTTGGGGCTTGTCCGGGTTTGACCGCTTTTTGGGAGACAGTGAGTAATGTGATATGTAAGTTATCGGACTTAGACATACAGCCTAATCCAGCATTATTTTTATTGCAACATAGCGATATTCCAGTGAAGGTGTACAAACGCTCCTTACTACGCTTTTTGATAATAGCGACACAGGCATGTATACCACAGTTATGGAAACAAAAGAAAGCACCTACAAGTAAGCAATGGATACAAAAAGTTAATGAGTTTATGTACAGTACAGACCAAAAGTTTGGACACACCTTCTCATTCAAAGAGTTTTCTTTATTTTCATGACTATGAAAATTGTAGATTCACACTGAAGGCATCAAAACTATGAATTAACACATGTGGAATTATATACCTATCAAAAAAGTGTGAAACAACTGAAAATATGTCATATTCTAGGTTCTTCAAAGTAGCTACCTTTTGCTTTGATTACTGCTTTGCACACTCTTGGCATTCTCTTGATGAGCTTCAAGAGGTAGTCACCTGAAATGGTTTTCACTTCACAGGTGTGCCCTGTCAGGTTTAATAAGTGTGATTTCTTGCCTTATAAATGGGGTTGGGACCATCAGTTGCGTTGTGGAGAAGTCAGGTGGATACACAGCTGATAGTCCTACTGAATAGACTGTTAGAATTTGTATTATGGCAAGAAAAAAGCAGCTAAGTAAAGAAAAACGAGTGGCCATCATTACTTTAAGAAATTAAGGTCAGTCAGTCCGAAAAATTGGGAAAACTTTGAAAGTGTCCCCAAGTGCAGTCACAAAAACCATCAAGAGCTACAAAGAAACTGGCTCACATGCGGACCGCCCCAGGAAAGGAAGACCAAGAGTCACCTCTGCTGCGGAGGATAAGTTCATCCGAGTCACCAGCCTCAGAAATCGCAGGTTAACAGCAGCTCAGATTAGAGACCAGGTCAATGCCACACAGAGTTCTAGCAGCAGACACATCTCTAGAACAACTGTTAAGAGGAGACTGTGTGAATCAGGCCTTCATGGTAGAATATCTGCTAGGAAACCACTGCTAAGGACAGGCAACAAGCAGAAGAGACTTGTTTGGGCTAAAGAACACAAGGAATGGACATTAGACCAGTGGAAATCTGTGCTTTGGTCTGATGAGTCCAAATTTGAGATCTTTGGTTCCAACCACCGTGTCTTTGTGCGACGCAGAAAAGGTGAATGGATGGACTCTACATGCCTGGTTCCCATCGTGAAGCATGGAGGAGGAGGTGTGATGGTGTGGGGGTGCTTTGCTGGTGACACTGTTGGGGATTTATTCAAAATTGAAGGCATACTGAACCAGCATGGCTACCACAGCATCTTGCAGCGGCATGCTATTCCATCCGGTTTGCGTTTAGTTGGAGCATCATTTATTTTTCAACAGGACAATGACCCCAAACACACCTCCAGGCTGTGTAAGGGCTATTTGACCATGAAGGAGAGTGATGGGAACTGAACCCAATCGAGATGGTTTGGGGTGAGCTGGACCGCAGAATGAAGGCAAAAGGGCCAACAAGTGCTAAGCATCTCTGGGAACTCCTTCAAGACTGTCGGAAGACCATTTCAGGTGACTACCTCTTGAAGTTCATCAAGAGAATGCCAAGAGTGTGCAAAGCAGTAATCAAAGCAAAAGGTGGCTACTTTGAAGAACCTAGAATATGACATATTTTCAGTTGTTTCACACTTTTTTGTTATGTATATAATTCCACATGTGTTAATTCATAGTTTTGATGCCTTCAGTGTGAATCGACAATTTTCATAGTCATGAAAATAAAGAAAACTCTTTGAATGAGAAGGTGTGTCCAAACTTTTGGTCTGTACTGTATATGGAAAACTTAACAGCATACTGTCAGAACACACAGGAGGCCTACTTAACCACATGGGAGAGGTGGATGCAGTTTCAGGAGTCTCGAGAATATGAGGACTTAATATAAAGAGTGCTACGTGGGGGTGCAACCTAGGAGGGTGGGGAGGGATGGTAAGGGCGGGAAGGGTGGAGGGAGGGAGGGAGGGGGGGGTATAGTATTACACAGTACTGAGTATGGAGTTCAAGCATACATAGGAAGCTACTTTATAGACTGAACAATTTTTAGGGTTAAAATAAAGGATATTCAGGGTAAACTTTGTAAGAAAACTTGTTTGTATATTTAATACTTACATAATCATCAGTAGGGCCTTCTTTTGCTGTAAGGCAGTACACAGAGAAGACAATGTTAGTGTACAATATTAGAACATCTATTGTTCCATTATTCTTTAATGATATTCACTGGAGAAAACATGAATACTCAAATATCAAATTCATTAATACAATCTTCTGATATATTTTCATATGGAAAACTCACCTAAAAATAAAGAAAAATATCCACACATGTAAAGGACAGGTCTAAAAAGTTGCATATAAAGTAGGTACAATAGATAGAAAGTCCGTTAATAAATCTGCAACTTCCCAGTACTGTATTTTCCATTCTTTATGTAGTTGATACAGGTGCCTGCAGGTGGCAGCAAAGTTCTAGATATTTTCCAGCCTCAGAGTCAGAGGATTGAACAGATGAAGGGCAGCAGGAGAGATTCTCACCGTCCTGATATTACAATATAATGAAGATTGTATTCCTACATTATATACAGCACAGTGGGGGCAACAAATGTATTCCACTGCCAAGACATAGTTCTATATACACACGTACAGTCAGTACTCACTGTCAGCCTTTAAAATACATGTAATACAGCTTTTCTGTGTCAATCTAATAATCCATTCCTTCGATTGTAATGTGGAATTACATTCACAAAGAATAGAGAGACCTGTGGACTGAGCGCTCAGGGCCTGTAAGGAGGTCTCTAACACCTGGGACCTGTTGGCTCCTCTCTTCCCCAGCGGCACTAACCCAACTGCCTCTTCTTAAGGGGACCCAGCTCTCATCTGGCACTTCGGTCTTGTCCGATACTGAATGTCGTATCTACAGCCCTCTAATCTGCAGGCCATTTCTTGCTGATGTGGCCAACTTCTTGTCACTACGGTTATAATGACCCTTGTTCTAGGCAGGGACTTTGTCTATCTGGTCCGTGGCCCAGTCTTCTGTGCTTCCCTAGTCCATTCGGTGTCACTTTTATAGAGGACGCTGTCATCTGTGCCTGCTCCACTATAGTGGAAGGAGGCAGTATTCCCTGGTGCAGCAGGGCCTATTTCACTCTCACCCCCAGCAGAGGGATACGTCCTAACATGTTGTATTTTCCTCACTGAACTTTATCTGCTATGCAGCCCCTTTTATCAGGGTCCCTCCTCTCTTCTCTTCTGAGCATTGACACTGCCCAGAATATCACTGCTCACATCACTGGAATTCAGGGCCTTCACTATCTCTTAAACTATAATGGGCCATGCCACTTTGGCTCACATCGGATCAGCTCTCTTAAGGTGGGTTACCACTGCTACACCTTACATCCCTTCATTTATACAATCTGCCCCTATAAAATGAAATGATCTGGGGCTCTGAGATCCATCCAACTATAACTCATTTGGTACTCTATTATATACATTTGGAGGGTGCTTTATAGGGAGGGTGTTTAGTATGGGGGGGGGGGGAGTAAAATAACATAATTATAATGCAGCGTAATAAAAATCATGCACCCGCCGCCGTTCCCTTGCACAGTGGCCCATACAATACATTTAGTGGGATTAAGTGTAACTGTGTATGTCTAACTACAGTACCGCCTCTACTGCCCCGACGGCTGATACTGCGAGCACTCAGTGCCACCTGATTATTAAATACCAAGCACAAAGAGCAAACCGCACAGAACAAACACTTTATCCGATATGACATCTTAAGCCCCCTTTCTTGGCAGCCATTCTGACCTTGAGATTCTTATTGCCATTATGCGCCAAAGAGATTAAGGTTTTTTATTTTACTCGATGATGGTGACATTTAATACTTGTTTTGTTTTTTTATACAAAGGTGAGAGATTATTACTGCATCCTATAATGTACAGTGTATTCAGGGAAGGGAAACTTACAACTACATGAGTAAAACGACACCAGAGGGCTGCCTGCCGTGGGTTGTAACTTTTTTTGCGACATTTCAAATTGTTGCAAATAATAAATGTCATCTTAAACAGGTGTAAATGCATTCACTTATAATCAACATAGAACAGTGTGAAAAGTGGCATCAAGGCAATTGGTGCAAAATTTACAGGGAAAAAAAATGGCCTTCAACATTTTATGTGACAAATATACACCAGAAAAGAGGTGTAAATCTAAGTAATAAAGTACATTTCCCCCTTTATACATTATAGCTGCTCCACGATTTTAATCTCACAAATAAAAATGAGTTGTCCATGATTAGAAAACCTAGCTCTACTATTTTCCCGACCCAGCGCCCACTCTTGTGCATAAAAAATAGTCAAAGGGGAATATCCCCACCAATCACGAGAACAGGGGCCCCATACCCCTTGCAATGGAGCAGCCGGTCAGACATGCGTGTGGCCACTCCATTAATTTCCATGGGAATTCTGGAGATAGCGGAGCGCTGTACCCGGCAATCTCCGGCCTTACAAGAGTCACTGCATACAATCATTTTTCAAGCATCGTTTTAATTTAAGGGCCCTAAAGCCTCATTCACACGTCAGTGTTTTGGTCAGTGATTTTCATCAGAAATTGTGATCCAAAACCAGGATTGGAGCCTCCACCGAGATAAGATATAAGGGAAAGATCTGCTCCTGGTTTTGGCTCAAAATCACTTATGGAAATCACTGCCCGAAACACTGACTATGTGAATAAGGCCTTTTTCACACTAATGTATTGGTTCCGTTCCGTGCATTGGGGACCGCAATTTGCAGTCCCCAATGCACGGGCAACGTGCGTACGGCGGCCAGGACGGATCCAGACCCATTCAACTTGAATGGGTCCGTGATCCGTCCGTTCCGCAAAAAGATAGAACAAGCTCTATTTTTTTGCGAAACGGAAGCACGAATCAGAACCGAGTGCTTCCGTGGGGTTCTGTTCCATACTTCCGTTCCGCACCGCATCTCTGGATTTGTGGACCCGTTCAAGTGAATGAGTGAGTCCGCATCTGTGATGCGGAACGCACACGGCCGGTGCCCCGTGTATTGTAAAACTGACGTATGCGGCCCGCAATACAGCCATGGGAGCACTACGCCCGTGTGAAAGAGGCCTAAGGCATAAGTCAGATTCCTGAATGGGAAAATCGCACAGAGAAAGCAGTGTTACGTTGTTTTCCCTATGTTGCATAACTAGCATGATTGGTCGTGCAGGGGTGAGGAAAGCTGCATAATGACACTCGTGGGACTTGTACTTGATATAAGGAGACAACACAAGGATTTATAGTTACTGATAATATATAGTTTTTTAATTATATGAGGTAGAATTGCACATTTATAAAATTACAAAGTGAAGCCAGACTTTAATGGATGTGTATTAGGAAGATTGAACACTAGATGGCGATATTGGCCACTACACTTTTTATGGTATTTTATATTTTTTATATGATGTATTTAGTAAAGGTATTAGTTAATATTTTACATAAAACTGCATCATTCATTTCTTACCTGTTTCTTGTTGTACCTGCCAATGGTCACTGTGTAAGGTAAAAGACAAAAAAAAAAAATAGAAAATATTTTCATTTCGAAAAATGAACAATGACAAAAGACGTTCACTAATTTTTAATGCAGAATCTTAATTTTTTTACAGATCAGTCTAAGGCTACATGCATGCGATCGTTGTTTTGGTCCGCATCCGAGCCGCAGATTTTGCGGCTTGGATGCGGACCCATTCACGTCAATGGAGCTGCAAAAGATGCGGACAAGAATAGGCAGTTATATTAATGGCTGTCCGTGCCGTTCTGCAAATTATGCAATGCATACGGACGCCATCCGTGTTTTGCGGACGGCAAAACACACAAGGTTGTGTGCATGTAGCCTAACCCAAGTATTGCTTGTGAGCCACATATGACCCTCAGGGAGAAAAAGAAGAATGCCTCATAGCGGGACATTTTTAAATGTACGTGGTATAAAATGTGGACTTCATTTCATGGGGCAAAACGCTCTTTACTGCTGCTTCTCAAGGGGCCACTGCCATATATCATGGACAGCACCTCAAGCCAAAGCCATTCTCAGAACATAAGTGGTGCATAAGGAAAAATAGATTACTTTCAGCATTACCACCAAAATTCTCCAGTATATCTCTAAAGTTAGTAAAAAAAAAAAGCATTTGTGTTAAAAAGGAACAGCATATTTCAGACCCAATTTGCATCAATATTGTCACGGCTGAGGATGGGGAAAACCCTCAGCCGTGCGGTGCTCAGAAATGTCCGGTCGCTACTCGGTCAGGGCAACAGAATTAGGGAGCAGGTCACCTCCTATTGCGTCCCTAACACTGACCCTGTCTCCTGTCCGTATGAGCCGACCCTGGTGGTAGGAGGGCTCATACTCTGGAACCTAATAGTCCCTACAAGCCCTCAGGATGGCCCTGAACTAAGGAGCAGAGTAAGACAACCTACTCCTCCTAGGCACGGAGGAGCAGGAGTCTCACTGGCCAAGCAGAATGAAAGAAGGGGAACATGAACAGAACTATGAACATGACAGGTGAACCCAAACAGTTCCACACAAACCTGCCACAGCCTTGCTGACTGGAACCCGTGCTCAGAAAACGCTGTCCGCACAAACATAGAAAAACAGCACACACATAAAAACACACAGGAACCAGGACATCCATAGCTGCAATAAAAACCAAAGGTAACGGACATAAACTAAACATCAGGGGTTTGGATTTTATGACCGGAAGGGTGGCCCTTACTGGAAGATGGTATTCACAGGAGGCTGCTCCAGCTAAGCATGGCTGAAGCAACCCACTGAGCCATGCCAAACACAGAGGCTTTATAGGCCTAAGTGGCCACACCCACACAGACACACCCAGTGTCTCACACACACAGAAAGGGAGTTAACCCTTCCATCACCAGGGAAGGGAAAACACCACTAAAAGGGGAAGTGCACACAATAACATAAAACCTAGTGCACACATACACACACACCTAACAGAAAGGTTGCTAGGTGCAACCGCATGCACAACATAGCAAGCTGCCACAATACAGCTCAGACTGCTATGCTGCCACATACATACTGTTGCCAGCGGCAACCACAGGTGAGGCAAATACCACAGCCCTCACCTGTGATTGACGACCAAACTAAACCGCTGACAACCACGGCCATGGCCGTCACAAATATCCTTTGAAATAATCATCTATAAAGGTAATTTTATGCATTTCTTTTCCCTTTATTGTTCCTATTTTCCATTCTCACATGACCATATCCATGCAGCTCTTTTTTATTTCCTGTGATATGTCCATGGTCGTGTCAGTGATAGGGGAGTGTCTATGTAACTAGCTGAGTGGGAGGAGCTATAACTAGTCGGGCATTGTTAGGGGCGGTGCCAGAGCAGTTGCAGAGAAAAGAGAACTGCATCATGGATTTGGTTGGATACAGGAACAGGAAGTGCTACCTGTAGGATCTTTGGGACAGTGCTGAAAATAATGTATTTTGTTGTTTCGTCATGTGTCACATGTGGTGTTTAGGCACCCTGCATGTGTTTCTTCAGCTAGTGACAGCTGCACGCAATACTTGGTGCCACAGATATGATGACATTACTGAAACAGAGGCAGACTGGCCATAGACCCTGCTGGAAACCCTCATAGGCCACTATGTTAGGCAGTGTACAAATGGACATTGGCCTGCGCCACAGAGGGTGGCCTGGAATGGAGCTCAGATATTTTTTGTTTCCTCCACTTGGGAAAAATATTGCTGGGGACATTATAGAGGTCATTCCTATGGCCACTATAGGGAACAATATTAGGTCATTTTAATGCTCGGGGCACTGTAAGGAAAATTACTAGAGGCACTGCGGGTACAATACTACTGGGGCTACAATAGGGGGAATTCTTATTGCAGGAGGTACTATAGGGGTATTATTATTATTGGGGCCATTATTATTACTGGGGGCCCTATAGAGGGGTATTATTACGACTGGGGGCACTATTATTACTGGGCCCACTGTAGGGGGCATTATTACTACTGGGGGGGGCACTATATGGGGCATTACTACTGCTGGGGTCTGCAGTATAGTATTTAGGAGCATTGGGGGCACAAAAGACACAGTATTGGGGGTTGGTAGCAGGATGACACAATTGGGTCACCAAGATGAGGCGTTTCTGTTGAGAAGGTGGTGAGAATAATAGAAAAGTAATTAATCCAAATGTGGCAAACTCTGCAGAGACAAGCCATGCAAGGAGCCTGAAAGAAACCTGAAATAAGTCATCCTGGCAGTCTGGGCCAAATGGAAACTAAGAAGAGATATAATAGGTATGCAGTGCTGTATTCTCCTGTATGTTTGGTAGTGCTGAAAGATCAGGGAGCACTCTGAAGGTAGGGCTGGCTTGGTGCTATGGCCCCTATCTCATCTCCTCAGCCCCTTGTTCAGTATCATAATTAGGGACAACTGGAGAAGGAGGAGAACAGATTCTGGCATCTTTTGCTGACCATCACAGAAGAGAAGCTTCTGGGGTGGCATTTTGTGCTGCACTATGATATTGCTGGCCTACTTGTGTTGTCCCTGCCTTCTGTCAATTTCGACCTGCCTACAACATGGGGCCCTTTTAGGTTTTTTTCCAGAGCCACTTTAAGTTTCTTGTCTGCCCCTGTACTGAAACATGACATGTATATTCTATATGTTCTCGTGAGTTATTACTTGTGAACTGTTCAAACATTTTATAGGCATTTGTTAGACAATATTTCAGTAAATTTTTTCTGAGCTATCCTCTGACCTCTCCATAAACATTTCATTTACCTGTCTAATTTTGCGTGTTTATTTCAATGGGGAGAGAGTAATAACTGCTGCTGGACCCCTCTTTTAGTGGCTTATCTCCCATGGGAACAAGATATCAGAAATAATAAAATCCAACATGAGTGACCCTTATTTCTCCTGACACATGCCATCAGACAGTTGGGAAGCCCCCATACACACTAGAATATTGGATGGTTGTTCTGCTTAGAAAAATGCATTGTCTGTGCATTCTGTGTTAATAGAGGGTGGTCACTAATTTTGGATCTACAACTGTGAACCAGAGGGTAAGATCAACTGCAAACCATGTTTTGCTCCAGATGACTGGACACATTAAATGAACAGTCCATTGAGTTCAGTAGACATTGTGCAATGCTTCACTTGTCCTGTGGTTGTGCTGCAGCGGAATTGAACACTTGCTAATGGGGTTTCCCTCATGTACAACTAATCTGTGTGGGTCCCAAAAGTGGGGAGACTCGTCTAATAAAAAAAGCAATTCTTTAAATGGGAAAATTTTCCACATATATTGCATAGTTGCTAGTAGTCCTGAATTTGCCAAGATTATCCCAAATTTTCAAAGACAAACCTGGCAAGTTCAGCTGCAACCCCCACCCAAAAGTAGATGTTACTGAGGTGGGCTTGGGGCATGTCCATAGGCAGGGGGCATAGCTAAAGTTTCATGGGCCCTGGGGCAAGAGTTCACCTTGAGCCTCCCCTTCCCTCAGTGCTTTTTGACCAGGGGCAGGGAAGCATGTAGCCTTCATGCTGCCTGAGGCAAAAATTGAAACAGCACTCCCCACCCATGCCAAATTCTTGGCCTAACCCCTTCCCTACAGCCAGAGGTGTACACAAGGGTCTTTGGGCCCCCCTCGGGCTCCTGGGCCCGGTAGTGACTGCTACCTCTGCACCCCCTATAGCTCTGCCCCTGTTCATAGGAGGCTGAAATGCATTAAATTTACCAATAGAAAAGTTACGGTATGTTATTGGCACCTGAGTGTCCGGATTTTCATGGTTCTCTGGATGTCGAAATGTAATAGTAATCCAATTATAAAGCAATTTAATGACTGCTTCTAATAGTTATTTGAAAAGATATGACCTTATTTATAGTCCCACTCTCAATTATATTGAATGTATCTGTGAACATAGCTTTGTATCTGTGACCATCACAGGGATTATCCTTTACATTTCAATGTGTCACTTGACTAAGAACTGACAAGGTCATCTCCACAGAGACTCTAGCGGGATATTGAGTTACTCAGTTCCTATCCTGATAACATCAACGTACTCAAATTCTGTCAGAATCTGACTTTATGCACGTTAGACTATCAAAAGCGGGCAAACGATTAAAGCAGAAGAAAAACAATTACATCTGAGGAGGATAAATTCTAATCTCCTAATGAGTTTATGAAATCACTATAATTTAGAGTATTCCAGTTTCAGCAAATACATGTTATTCTTTATGTAATGAAAAGTTCTACACTTTTACAATAAACCTCCTCAATCCATTTCTCTTGGTTTTCAAGATTTCTGCCTGTTATCACTTAAGAGGTCCGTTCCAAAATGGTAATTCAACACATTCCTTAGAGCTATAAAGCCCTTACACAAGTCCCTAATCTACTCCTCTATAGAGCATCCACCCGCAAAAAGGTGACCCTATAAAAGCTCACTCTACTCTAATAAATCCTAGTCCCTATGTTAGAATTCCCCAAAGTGATTTGTGATTGGTCATGTGATGGACACACAAGTGTGGGGCTCATTACAGTACGGTTATCGGAGATATATCTTGTAATGAGCTGAATTTACCAGTTAAGTGCCATTTTCTGTATTCTGTAGCTAGTGTGTTAGCTTTGCTGTGTAGACTGGGACAGGAAGCTTCAATGGCCCTATTGTATAGTTGATAGCCAGGGTAAAGGCATTATCCGTTCAGTAAGCAGCTCTCCTGCCATTTCCTGATCTCCAGGGGAGAAAGGCTGTCCTCTATCACTTTCTGAAGACTATATTAGTCTATGGAAACTTGTATGACCATTAACTCCAGGGCCGAATCAAGGGAGGTCACACGTGGCTCATTCCCAGGGGAACTTAACCGCCAAGGAGGAAGTAGGGGCCTCCACTAGAATTGCAGGCTGCGACTGATGTACTTGTCTAACTTACAAGAACTAGGGGGCACTATAGAGAGGGCCCATGCTAAACACTGGGGACACTACAGAGGGGTCGATGCTAAATACTGGGGGCACTACAGATTGGGGCAATTTTAAATATTGAGGGCACTACAGAGAGGGCCTATTATAAATACTAGAGGCACTACAAAGTGAGATGCCCATACTAAATACTGGGTGCACTACAGGGGGATGCTAAATACTAGGGGAACTACAGAAGGGGGCCATTATAAATACTAGGGGCACTACAAAGAGGGGCCATGCTAAATACTGGGGACATACAAATGAGAAGCTAAATACTGAGGGCACTACAGAGAGAGGCTATTATAATTACTGGGGGCACTACAGAGAGGGTATATTATAAATACTGGGGGCAGTACAGAGAGTAGATATTATAAATACAGGCGGCACTACAGATGAGGAATTTTAAATACTGGAGACACTATAGGGGCAATTATAAATACTGGGGGCACTACAGAGTGGCATTATAAATGCCATGGGCAATGCAGTGGGGCATTATAGCACTACTATTAGTGGACCACTCTTTAGGAGCATTATCAATATGGAGGGCACTATTACTAATTCTGGGACAGAATTATTAGTATTGGTGTAACTGTGAGGAGTACTATTACTATAGGGGGACTATCTGTAGGGCACTATTATTTCTAAAGTATAATATTTGGGGAAATTGGGGAGCACAGTGGGTACAGTATTAGGCCCCATTCACACGTCCGCAATTTGTTCCGCATTTTGCGGAACGGAATTGCGGACCCATTCATTTCTATAGGGCCGCATGACGTGTGGCCTGGATCTGGAAATGCGGACCCGCCTTCTGGGTCTGCATTTGCGTTCCCGAAAAAAATAGAACATGTCCTATTCTTGTCCGCAATTGCGGACAAGAATAGGCGTATTCTATTAGTGCCGGCAATGTGCGGTCCGCTGTCCGTGTTTTGCGATCCGTGGATCCACAAAACACTTACGGATGTCTCAATGGAGCCTTAGCGGTGATAGCAGGGTAACACTGGGTGAGAATGATGGTAAAATTAGGATCTTAAGATGACTATGTGACATGATGCAGCTGAAATAATTTGTCATTGCAGCCTGAATAGAGAAGATGAGGAAAAAGAACATCTACATCAGAGGAGACATCACTGGATGTGATTAGTGATGAGCGACAGGGGCTACATTCGAATTTACGATATATCATGAATATTTGGGCGAATTTTCATCATATATTTGAGAATTCGAGATTATTTTCTTGATTGCAAAAAATCAGCAATGTCATTTTAGCGCAATGGGCACGAAATACAGGCGTGGGTCACTTTTGCTTCATTTTCCTTCAAAATGAATTTTTATTGGGTTTTTCCACTTTTGCAGCATTTTTCAGGCTGCTAGAAGTTTCTTGAGACTGGAGAAAATGGATGTCACGGCAGAACATAAAAAATGGCTTCATATGCAGTTAGAGTGCTCCAATATATTTGCGATTGCACTAATCGGCACGAATTATGCGAATATTTTGGCGCAATACGTGAAACTTCACATTTTAGCAGGTCTGCATGTATGTATGGACATCAGAACCTATCACACTACCTAACACACTGTACTGCAACAGCTACACTATATCAGGATATAACCTACACTGACTATCTCCCACTAACTATCTGTATTATACAGTCAGGTCCATAAATATTGGGACATTGACACAATTCTAACATTTTTGGCTCTATACACCACCACAATGGATTTGAAATGAAACAAACAAGATGTGCTTTAACTGCAGACTGTCAGCTTTAATTTGAGGGTATTTACATCCAAATCAGGTGAACGGTGTAGGCATTACAACAGTTTGCATATGTGCCTCCCACTTGTTAAGGGACCAAAAGTAATGGGACAATTGGCTTCTCAGCTGTTCCATGGCCAGGTGTGTGTTATTCCCTCATTATTCCAATTACAATGAGCAGATAAAAGGTCCAGAGTTCATTTCAAGTGTGCTATTTGCATTTGGAATCTGTTGCTGTCAACTCTCAAGATGAGATCCAAAGAGCTGTCACTATTAGTGAAGCAAGCCATCATTAGGCTGAAAAAACAAAACAAACCCATCAGAGCTATAGCAAAAACATTAGGCGTGGCCAAAACATCTGTTTGGAACATTCTTAAAAAGAAGGAAAGCACCAAAAGACTCGGAAGACCACGGAAAACAACTGTGGTGGATGACCCAAGAATTCTTTCCCTGGTGAAAAAAACACCATTCACAACAGTTGGCCAGATCAAAAACACTCTCGAGGAGGTAGGTGTATGTGTGTCAAAGTCAACAATCAAGAGAAGACTTTACCAGAGTGAATACAGAGGGTTCACCACAAGATGTAAACCATTGTTGAGCCTCAAAAACAGGAAGGCCAGATTAGAGTTTGCCAAACGACATCTAAAAAAGCCTTCACAGTTCTGGAACAACATCCTTTGGACAGATGAGACCAAGATCAACTTATACCAGAGTGATGGGAAGAGAAGAGTATGGAGAAGGAAAGGAACTGCTCATGATCCTAAGCATACCACCTCATCAGTGAAGCATGGTGGTGGTAGTGTCATGACGTGGGCATGTATGGCTGCCAATGGAACTGGTTCTCTTGTATTTATTGATGATGTGACTGCTGACAAAAGCAGCAGGATGAATTCTGAAGTGTTTCAGGCAATATTATCTGCTTATATTCAGCCAAATGCTTCAGAACTCATTGGAAGACGCTTCACAGTGCAGGTGGACAATGACCCAAAGCATACTGCAAAAGCAACCAGAGAGTTTTTTAAGGGAAGGTAGTTGAATGTTATGCAATGGCCAAGTCAATCACCTGACCTGAATCCGATTGAGCATGCATTTCACTTGCTGAAGACAAAACTAAAGGGAAAATGCCCCAAGAACAAGCAGAAACTGAAGACAGTTGCAGTAGAGGCCTAGCAGAGCATCACCAGGGATAAAACCCAGCATCTGATGATGTCTATGCGTTCCAGACTTCAGGCTGTAATTGACTGCAAAGGATTTGCAACCAAGTATTAAAAAGTGAAAGTTTGATTTATGATTATTATTCTGTCCCATTACATTTGGTCCCTCAACAAGTGGGAGACACAGATGCAAACTGTTGTAATTCCTGCACCGTTCACCTGATTTGGATGTAAATACCTTCAAATTAAAGCTGACAGTCTGCAGGTAAAGCACATCTTGTTCGTTTCATTTCAAATCCATTGTGGTGGTGTATAGAGCCAAAAATGTTAGAATTGTGTTGATGTCCCAATATTTATGGACCTGACTGTATATATAAGCTATCTATCTAATGTAGTGTGGAAAGCACAGAGCACAGCAATGACACTGCTGTCTCTCAGAACAGAAAAAACTGCAGAAAATGGCTGCTGGGGAGTTTCTTATATAGTAAGGGGTAGGCAATTTTCCTATTGGTTGCTAGGGATGTTGCTAAGCTCAGACAAAGATATTGCAGCCTTCTCATTGGCCCACAAGCAAGAATGGAGGTTACTGATGAAAAAGAAATCTAGAATATTCGAAATTATGAATTTCTAAATATTCGCAAATTCTTGAAGTGCCAATATTCATGATTAATATTTGCGATTCGGATATTTGCGCCCAACACAAGATGTGATAGGTATGTGTTTATCAGTAGGACTGTCTGTCTTTATCAGTAGGGCTGGTGGGACAGGTTGTATTGAAAATTTGCATGGGGTGGGGTGCAATTTTAATTTTCGACTCAGCCATGGCGATAGAATGTCACTGCTGGGCATGGCAGGCTCTACCTTTGCCATTTTGCGGGCTCTTGCTGGACATATCCTTGCTTTCCTGCTTTCAGAGGGACAGTACAGGCCTTTTGTGGCAAAATTCTAGAACAGGCAATAAAGTTCATTGGCAGCCACATACACAAAACGTTCACAGCCAGGAACAATCAAGTTAGTGCTGTTCAGTAGGACACAGAGGTACAAGCCTGTTCAGTGGGACACAGAGGTACAAGTCTGTTCAGTAGGACACAGAGGTACAAGTCTGTTCAGTGGGACACAGAGGTACAAGCCTGTTCAGTAGGACACAGAGGTACAAGTCTGTTCAGTAGGACACAGAGGTACAAGTCTGTTCAGTGGGACACAGAGGTACAAGCCTGTTCAGTAGGACACAGAGGTACAAGTCTGTTCAGTAGGACACAGAGGTAAAAGCCTGTTCAGTAGGACACAGAGGTAGAAGCTTGTTCAGTAGGACACAGAGGTAGAAGCTTGTTCAGTAGGACACAGAGGTACAAGTCTGTTCAGTAGGACACAGAGGTACAGGCCTGTTCAGTAGGACACAGAGGTACAAGCCTGTTCAGTAGGACACAGAGGTAAAAGTCTGTTTAGTAGGACACAGAGGTACAAGCCTGTTCAGTAGGAGACAGAGGTACAAGTCTGTTCAGTGGGACACAGAGGTACAAGTCTGTTCAGTAGGACACAGAGGTAAAAGCCTGTTCAGTAGGACACAGAGGTACAAGCCTGTTCAGTAGGACACAGAGGTACAAGCCTGATCAGTAGGACATGAAGCTAACATTTTAATTGCAGCAACCCAGGAGGGGAGAGGGGAGAGGAAAGATGTTCTCGTGGTGGTGAGCATAGGATTAGTGCTAGTCACCATGGCAGTCCTCACTTTTGCACTTCCTGGGCATTGCAGTGATGGGAGGGGCACAATCTTTCTTCCCTTGGGGCACACCCAGGTTTGGGGTCCCTAGTCTAAAGGTAGGTAATGTGTCCTTGTTGTTGGTGAATTTTGGGGTGCAAAGCATGGTTCCTTCAGTGTACTGGGAAGGAGTGATGATGCAACAGTGCAAAGTGAGGATGTGAGGCAATGGTGAGGCAGGATTTACAGGTAACCAGTCCACTGTACATTATTGAAGCAATTTGGACAGATGACACACACACAGGCACTTGAAGAGTATGCCTCCTGAGGGGTTAATTGTGCGGATCACAGCCCCCTGTAAGAGATCGGGTGCTGCCGGGCAGCAGGGGGCAGTCATGTACACAGTTCGTAGTATATTCTAACTTGAAGCGTCCCCATCACTATGGGAACGCCTCTGTGTTAGAATATACTGTCGGATCTGAGTTTTCACAAAGTGAAAACTCAGCTCTGAAAAATCTTTTATGCAGATGGATCTTCGGATCCGTCTGTATGAAAGTAGCCTACGGACACGGATCACTGACGCGGATGACAATCTTGTGTGCATCCGTGTTTGAATGGGTCCGTGAACCGTTGTCCGTCAAAAAAAATAGGACAGGTCCTATTTTTTTGACGGACAGGAAACACGGATCACGGACGCGGATGAACAACGGTGCATTTTCCGAGTTTTCAACGGACCCATTAAAAGTCAATGGGTCCGCAGAAAATCACGGAAAACGGAACAATGGACACGGATGCACACGGTCGTGTGCATGAGGCCTTAGGCCTCATTCACACCTCAGTGTTTTGGTCAGTGATGTCCGTCAGTGATTGTGAGCCAAATCCAGGATTGGAGCCTCCACAGACATAAGGTATAATGGAAAGATCTGCCCCTGTTCTGTGTTTAGAGCCGCACCTGGTTTTGGCTCAAAATCACTGATGGAAATCACTGACCGAACACTGACGTGTGAAAGAGGCCTAACTCTCCCTTCTGAGTTCCTTCCTAATGCTGGACTTATGTATGCTCATTGATTCTGATCTTTATAGCCCAAGTTGTTTGCCCAATATACATCTTACCACATGGGCATTTCAAGCAGTATATGACGTTATGTGTCTCGCACGTTACAAAATCTTTAATTTCTATCCTGTCTCCCTGTGTGGGGTGCACTACAGTGTCACCTTTAATTGTAGCACTACAATTCCCACAGCTCAGGCAGAGGAAAGTACCCCTCCTCTGGGTTGCAAGGAAACTCTGTCTTTATTTTATGGATAGGATCATTTATTCCATCGATCCTATCCAAAAAATCATTTGTATCTCTCAGACATCTGTCAAAACTACCTAAAATCTGCTGCAAAAAAGAGTCCAGATAGATCGCAAGAGGCTGCAGCAGCGAGTCAGAACAGGACACTATTGGACGTCCAGGAGGAGAATCCATATTCTTGTGAACCTTTGGCAGCAGATAAATGCCAATACTGAGAAGCTACGGGCCATGATCCTGAAAGGAAATATCTCTAAGTTTAAAAGAGACACCCGTGACTATTTGCACAATAGAGTGTATACATGACAAAACTCAACACGTCATTTTAAAGCTCATCATTGATATAATGACTCCTAATTAAAGGTAAGAGGGATTGACAGGGTCTTGATTAGTAAAAGGGGAGGTAATTGGAAACTGCTTCTGGCACCAAAAGAAGCCAGATGGATTTTCCAATTAGACACAGTCACACCCCGGGGTCTCAATGAGAATCTCAGTTTTGCCCCATTCCTATAGGATAGTTGTTTTCTACTGTCCTTATTCTATATTCTCTTGTGTCGTCTCTTCCTCTTAATGTCAGCCTTCTCTTTTTTCTTCCTCTTTCCTTTTTTCTTTTTTCCTTCATTTTGACATTGCTTGGTTCTTGGTTTTAATACTGTTGTTATGTTTTTTAACACACTTTTTATGTATTGATTTAGGGAGATTGCATGGCTGTTCCTAATCATTGATCACACTTGCCTTAAAGAAACCGTGATCAAACTACATATGAAGGATTATCCTTAGCTGTGATAGATTTATTTTTGTACACTTGATCAGCACAACTACATTTGTTTTATTATTTTATCCTATTTAGATGTAATATACAATATTTTTTCACAAATATGATATATATATATTTTGTTTATTTATTCTCAATGGATTAACTATTACATATTATATTTATAATCATGGATTTTCATCTATATTATGTATGAATCACTTTATTTATAATTGTGGTATTTATTGAGATTTCTGATTGTATTTTATCATGAATATATATATATATATGTGGTTTTTGCATGTTCACGATCACTGGCACTTATTTGCACTGTCACTTTAAATGTATTTTTTATTTTTATTTTTTTGTCATGTTGGGTACCTTTTTGCTCCGATAAGTCTCAGTGCTTTGCGTTCCAGCCTGAGACGCATGGGGTGTGATCTCAGACTAAGGAACCTTGGCTCTTGCGATATTTGGTGTGCACAACTGTGGAGCACGGACTGGAAGTTAGACTTTTTTTTGTATATATATTTGTCGCAGTCCCTGCGAGATATATATGTATTAATGGATATTACCATTACTTTGTTTGATCATAAAAACAACAATGGGCCAGTACAGTGCTTCCTAACAGGAAATATCACATGATAGTTTTGCTAGTATCACATGATAGTACTAAATAGTATCACATGAGAGGATATCACATGCCATCTTCACTAGTATCACATGATAGTACTTGTTAGTATCAGATGAGAGGATATCTCATTACAGTTTTACTAGCATCGCAGGATAGTACCAGATACACGTAGTATCACATGAGAGGCTATCACATGACAGTAACACATGATACAACTGATTGAGGTTCAGCCCAATACTCCCATCTGTTTTTAATTAGACGTTATTACAAGGGTATAAACAGGCATAGGAATCAGTAGTATGGTATCCCTTGAGAAAGCTGTATAGTCAAACGTATCTTGGGATTGGAGGCACTTTGGTCTGTATGTGTTGATTATTACGAGTTATATTCTGGCTTCTTAGTATGTGATGTAATTCGATATACCATTGTATCCTCCTTGCTTGCACATGTATGCCGCTATTGTGACTGCTTTTATATGTTCACGATTTGCATAATTTAATAAAGATATAGATTTTTTTGTATTTGATTGTTCTTTACTAGTGGGTGGATGTGGATAGATTGAGAGGTAGGGGGTGTGAGGTTTAAGACTCCATGCTGTGTCCTCAGCCTCCATGTTTGTATTTTATACTGCCATTTTTTGTGTAATGAACAGTGAGCTTCTTGTGGAAAGTTACTGTAACTTCAAGGTGACTTCTAGCCCCCACCAATGCTTGTTAGAAAGGAATCTTAACCAGCATTGGGAGTACTAGTATGTGGCTAGCAGCCACAGTTAAGATTAAGGAGACGTTCTAAGCTTATAGCCAAGAAGATGCTCATTTCAGATTGTGTTTTAAATTAGTGAATGACATAAATGTTTGACTATGTCTTCAGTTGGAAATGATTAAAAAAAAATCGCTTTATTAACCTTTGCTTTCTTTAATAAAGTTTAGAAACTCTTGATACACAGCTCTATGCCTGTGTTGATTTTTCTCTATGGATATCCATAACTTCTAATTCAGAGTCCACCGCTCATCCGGCATGGGGTCTTTGCCCCAACAGAAAATTCCGCCTGACACATGGGGCATGACTAAGTCCTTCCTGCTGAGACCCCCGATGCCTTGATGTGCCACACCGGGACAAACAGATGAAAATCAGCGCTGAGGTAAGAGCTTTTTCTTACAAGTAGTCTGTACCTCCCTGTCAGGCATTTGTCTTATTCAAAGGTCCGGCAGAGTATAAGGTAACTTTACAGTCATGCCTAATTTATGTTTAAGAATCTGTGACCCTGATAAAGGGCTAGTAGATAAGCGCATGAGTGATGGATGGATTTAAACCAGGATTTTAGGTGGGAATTTCTTGGGATTGTTCTGGGAGTAACTGTTTACATATTTGTCATTGTTTATTGTGTGTGTGGAATCTGGCAGGAAGCTAGGGGAAGGAGCCAGAAGCCCAGAGAGGCTTTAGCTTTAAAGTAACACAGTAGGTACACCTGGAAGGACAGTGTGGGGAAGCCACTGTGGGATAAAATAGACGCCTAAGGTTCCCCCTAGTAAGCACTTGTCGGGATGCGTGAGAGCGTCTGACGTGGGACGCTAGGGCTCCGCCCCCCCGCCTCTCCTGTACGCCGGCCGCTGGCCGCTCGTACCACCGCCCGGAATGCCTGACCGCCGCAGCCCACGCTAGCTCGCCGTCCATCACACCGATGTACCGAGGCTGTGGCCGCCCTGACCGCCTCCCTGATTACCCCAGAGTTTGACGCCGGTGTCCGATTTTTGTCCGACTTCTGTCCCTGAAGATCCGAGCCGTTGGGTGGTGAGCAGTGAGCTATTGTAGCTCTAGTTGTGTGAAGAGAAAAAAAAAAAAAAGGGCACTGGCGGGACGAAGGTTGCTGGGGTCGGAACATAGGGCACTAACCATTTGTGCTAAAGGGGAGCCCCGGATGGCACGTGCCTGCTGATGGTGAAGTGGTGGGGTCCTGGCACTGGTGGAGATGATGTAAGGGGGCGCTTGGTCCCTGAGATCCTGCCCTATTTGTTTTGACTTATACTGAATCAAGAATCCTGAATTCCTGAATTATATTAACCCCCATTGACTCTCGCTGACATTTGCTGGCCTTGGAGCGGTGAGGTCAACTCCGCTTGTAGTGTTTGAAAGGGGGGCCACTTTAGTTGTCTGAAAGTGGAGGACTGTCCACAGGCTCTTGTGGTGATGCTGGGAGCCCCTGTTGCGTACCCATGGGACTGCAGCTGACAGAGTGTCAATTTTTTTGCTGTGAACGTGGTTGTAACTATGGGGGTGCAGATTGAAGTTGTTGTGGAGTGACAGAAGTAAATCCTGCACTGAGAGATCTGCAGACAGCTATTGAGAGTGGACTGCGTCAGTGTGATCGGAATCGAATAAAAAAAAAAAAAAAAAAAGGATAGAGTGGGGGAGGGGGTTCGGGATGTGCCGTGCTACATTCAACAAATTCCAATAATCCCGATTGAAATCCCTATACCCCCCTCAAGATATTTAACTGTACTACAGTCCTCCGAACTAATCTGCCATCGGATTATATCGCCTATATGTTGGGAGTCTAGATCTCGACCCCCAAACCCCTTAAGAAGCCTCTCTTCTCTCGGCTGGATTCTGCTGATATTATGGACTTCTTTTCTTTCTTTTCTTTCTCTCTGAACTAGTTTGCGTATCTAAATATGGAAGTAATTTATTGATTGATTGTATTTGGAAGAGGGAAGGAAAGGGGGTGGGAGGGAGAGGGGGTAGGGGGGAAAAAAAAAAAAAGGGGTAGAAGGGAAGAAAGGAATAGGGGGGGGGGGAAAGGGAAAGAAATAAAAGGAAGGAGGAAGGGAAGGGAGACAGAAAGAATAGGAAGGGAAAGGGGAAGAAGGGGAGAATAAAAGAAAAAGAAAGGGTGAAAGAGGATTAAGAAAAGAGGGAAGGGATCTTGGAATGCCGTCGAAAAGAAGGGAGGAGCAGCGTGGCCCCATGGGGGGTACTACTAGGCGATCAGCAGGAGGGGTTGAAAGTGGGCCCAAACAAGCGGGTCTCAATAAGTACCTGGTCCCGAGTTCACCTGGGCTTAGATCCCCACAAAAAGAAAAAATGGCGGACGCCAGAGTACAGGAGATGACACAGGAGACGCCAGTGGAGGGGGGGGAGGGGGATAGGGGAACACCAGTGACATATACAGAAACGGACGTAAAAATGGTGCAGGATATACTCTGCACTGTCTCAAGGATGGAAAATCTAATGGGTAATTTAGTAACCCAGCTTGGGGCAGTGCAGACGGATGTTATGGTTATTAGAGCCGAGATGGAAAAAGTAAGACAGCGCCTACAAGAGATGGAAAAAAGGATTCCCACCCTAGAGGAATCTGTACAGAAATTAGAGAAGGAGGTGGCTCATTTAAAACAAACAAATGCTAAGATGGAACAAAAATTGGTAGACCAGGAGGATAGATCAAGAAGAGCTAACATAAGATGTGTGGGGATCCCAGAGCGAGCGGAAGGAGGAAATTGTACTGAATTTATGGAAAAGTGGTTCAGGGAAAATAGTAAAGAAGGTACCCTTTCTCCCCTGTTTTCTGTTGAAAGAGCACATAGGGTCCCCACCAAAAATAGGGCGCCAGGGGATTATCCCAGATCCATACTGGTGAAATTCTTATTATCTAAAGATCGAGATGAAATATTATCTGACGCAAGAACCTCGGAAAAATATTATATACAAGGGGTAAAGATCAAACTTTTTCCAGATTACTCATTTAGCACCAATGCGCAAAGAAGAGAGTACATGTCGGTCAAAAAAAGATTAAGGGAGGCAGGCATAAAGTATAGCTTACTTTTTCCGGCGAAATTAAGGGTGGAATATAAAGGCAAGACCTCATTTTTTCAGACTCCGGAGGAAGTTAGTGAATGGGCGGATGGAGAGGGTCTTTGAGGCTGGTGGTGGGGGGCGGGGGGTGATAGGAGTCACGCTAAGTTATGGAGTCGCCCAGACTGCTGGCCAGCAGAAGGGGGGACTATATTGAGGGGAGGGCATATATGGGGTGGTGGGGACGTGGAGAAATTTTTATTTATTTTTTTCTTTTCTTTTCCTTTCTCCTCCCCCTCTGTTAGATGGTTAGGATCCTTTCGCTGAATGTGAGGGGGCTCCGTGAGAAGGTTAAAAGATTTGCTATCCTTGAGTGGATGAAGAGGTTTCTGCCAGCCGTCATCTGCCTCCAGGAGACACATTTGGATAAGGAATCAGTAAGATGGTTAGAGAGGGGATGGGTAGTGGCGGCATATCATTCCGTATATACCACCTATTCTAGAGGGGTCTCTATTTTGGTACATAATAAGATTAAGTTTGAACTTTTGGCACGTGAGGCCGACGATGATGGCAGATATCTCTTTTTATATTGTTATTTAGAAGGGATTAAAACTGTAATTGCAAATATATATATTCCACCACCATATAAACCAGATGTTCTGTATCAACTGTATAGATTTATGTTAAACAAACAGGAATGTATATTGATTGCGGTGGGCGATTACAATGCGGTTATGGATCCACTCAGGGATAGGACATCTAGCAGGGGGGGAGGAGTACAAAATGTAGACTTATGTAAGGTAGCCAATGAATTCAATTGGGTAGATGTTTGGAGGGTTCAGCACCCGGATGAAATTAGATATTCTTGCTATTCAAAAACACACCAAACTTGGTCGAGAATAGATATGACCTTTGGAAATAAAAATGTAATGTCCCAAAATAGGATTACGACAAAATATATACCCATGGCTCTGTCAGACCATAATGCAATGGTGGTTGAGCTGGATTTGAATAAAGATAATACTCTGTCAGTGTTTAAATTCAACTCTCATTGGCTGCCATTGATTTCAGATACAGAGAGTATAATTGAGGAACTAAAAATTTTTTTTATGGAAAATAACGGTTCTGCTGGTAGACTTGTGGTTTGGGACACTTTCAAGGCTTTTTTGAGGGGAATTTTGTTCAAAAGGGTAAACTACTGGAAAAAAAGAACTAGAGAGAATGGGAAGGCATTGGAGAAAAAATTGCAAGAGGCAGGGATGGCAAGTATGAGAAATCCTACTGTACTAAATAAGAGAGTCTGGGAGGAAGAACAGGAAAAGATGAAGATTTATCAATTAGAGAAAAGTAGGAATGAATTGCTCTTTCAAGGCATCCAACTAGCCTCGGAGGGTGAAAAGGTTGGCAAAATATTAGCAAATATAGTGAGAAATCAAAAAGGGAAATCATGGATAGGTGCAATTAAAGATAAAACGGGTAAACTAATCACCACACCTGAAGGTATTAAAAAAGTGTTTTGGGAGCACTTCTTAGAGTTATATAAGTCTAGGGTACAATACTCAAAACAAGAGTTAGATTTTTACTTGGATGAGATTGCCCTCAGTAGGATATCTAAATCCCAAAAAGAATATTTGGAAAAAGAAATAACGGTGGCAGAAATAAATCTAGCTCTAGGGAAGGTTAAATCCGAGAAAGCACCGGGTGGGGACGGGCTCCCCTTTGAAATATATAAAACCTTTTCCCAGGTTTTGGTACAAGAATTAAAGATAACACTGGATGAAGCTCAAAAACTGGGTGACCTACCGAATTCTATGAAGGAAGCAATTATCACACTAATCCCAAAAAAAGGAAAAGAACCAACAGATCCCGGCTCATACAGGCCAATATCCCTGTTGAACACGGACGTTAAAATTCTCGCAAAAGTCCTAGCGGACAGGCTTTCAAGGGTCATTAAAGGAATAATAAATAAAGATCAGACAGGATTTATACCGGGTAGAACAATATACTCCAATATAAGAAGGCTATTTCTCAATATTGAAGCCAACAGACTGGATGCAGGGGATAAAGCGATACTCTCACTGGATGCTCAAAAGGCATTTGACTGTATTGAATGGGAGTATTTATGGGCAGTATTAAGGCGAATTGGTATAGGGGAAGGATTTATAGGGTGGATTCAGTTAATATATCTAAATCCCAGGGCTAGAGTAGTGGTGGACGGGAGCTTGTCCCTGCCTTTTGCCCTATTTCGGGGCACCAGGCAGGGATGCCCTCTCTCCCCACTGCTATTTGCCATTGCAATCGAACCCTTGGCAACTATAATAAGAAATGACAAGGAGATTAAAAGTTTTCAATACGCGGGTGGAGAAGAAAAATTGTTAATGTATGCGGACGATATATTACTTTTTTTGCAAAACACTGGGGACCAGTTTAACAGAGTGATAGAGATAATAGATAAGTTTGGGTTCTTCTCTGGTCTAAAGATAAATTGGGGGAAATCACATATGTTATTATTAGGAGATAGACAATTACAGGGAGATACACGGGTGCATACTCTTAAAAAACACGAAAATTTTAAATATCTCGGCATACAAATCTCCGGAAACATAGAAGAATATGAAAAGCTAAATGTCCTTCCCTTAGTAAGAGAACTAAGAACGAAAATACACATATGGAAACGACTGCCAATTTCAATCCAAGGTAGGGTAAATCTAATAAAAATGGTCTTTCTCCCAAAGATACTGTATGTGCTTCAAAATGCCCCAGTTAGAGTACCGCAGACTACCTTCAAACTATTTGATAGACTAATGGGGGACTTTATTTGGAAGGGTGCGATCCCTCGAATAAAGAAGGAAGTCCTTCAGCTTCCAGTGCAGGAGGGAGGATTAGCAGTCCCCAATTTGTTTCTATACTATTTAATAACTCAATATGGGAATATAAAGGGTAGTTTAGATAGTCAAGTGGGTAGGCAAGAATTAAATAGATGGGGTTGGAAAGAGGGAGGAAATCACTTAGAGGTGTTGGAGTCTGTTTTTTTGGGTAAAAAAAATTCTGACAATAGGATATTAAATCTAATAGAACGCGTATGGGGGGAAATTAAAAAGATATTGGAGATTAAAGGGTTCTTGAAATATACACCGATATGGAAAAATTTTTATTTAAAAGAATTAGAAACAATAAGGGACTATATAGACTGGGGGAAAAAAGGAATGATATATTTAGACCAGATCTTCGAGGAAGATAAGCTGAAGGACTTTAATACAATGGTGCTGGAATTTGGGATCCCCCATACTGACACCTATAAATATCTTCAACTCAGGAATGCATTGCGGACAGTGGTCCAGGAGGATAGGTACAGGAGGGAAAAATCAGACAGGTTGGATAAGTTTACTGCAGTAGGGGAAGGAGGAGGAACAACCGCAAGGAGATATAGGCTTTTGATGGAAGGTAAGAGAAAAACGATTACAATGCTTGCTGTAGGAAAATGGGAAAAGGATCTAGATTCCCTTACAGAAGATAATTGGAAAGATGCTCTTAAAAATTATGCGAC
Source organism: Bufo gargarizans (assembly GCF_014858855.1). Classification (NCBI taxonomy): domain Eukaryota; kingdom Metazoa; phylum Chordata; class Amphibia; order Anura; family Bufonidae; genus Bufo; species Bufo gargarizans. The sequence continues at coordinate 73,731,793 of NC_058080.1, forward strand.
AATCTCGGATAGGGGCTCACATAAAATCTCACAATTCTTTATAGTACACAGATTACACCGATCTCCATGGATGTTGAAAAGAATGGGAGTGAAAGCAACAGATAAGTGTCCAAAATGTTGGGAGGAGAGAGCCGACTTAATACATTGCTTTTGGAGATGTCCCAAGCTCCATAGATATTGGACAGAAATAATGGAAACCGTATCTTTGCTTTTGAAGGTTCGACTGCCCAGAGATCCAATAATTTGTATCTTAGGGGCAACTGAACATTTGAAGCTAAATAAAAAAACACGACTGGTTCTGAATAAAGTACTATTCCAGGCCAGATTACTTATACTAAGGAAATGGATAAAAGCAGACTTACCGACAGCGGGACAATGGAGAAAAATGATAGATAATTTAATTAAAGAAGAACGAGTGATGAAGAATCACAAAAAAAGTCATTAAATCTCGACCAGGTATGGAAAAATTGGCTGCTTTAGTGTTGGAGGTGTTTTTTTTTTTTTTGTTTTTTTTCTCGCGTCCCCACGTGGAGGGTGGGGGGGGGGGGGAGGGAGGGGAAGGGAAGAGAAAAGGAAAAATAATTGTAATTACTATGTTTAGAGCTAGAATAATGTGCTATCCCCATTTCTATGGATCTGCTTTGTATTTGAAATTTAAATAAAAAAATTGACAAATTCAGGAATAGTCAATGGGTAATCAGAACAGCGTTCCCAAAGCGTATGAGACAGCTAAACAACTGGTAGAAAAGAGAGGTGGCAAAGATGCGTTAAAGAAAGTTGACAAAGTGTTGGAAAAAGCAGGTATGAAGCATGGAAACCTCGATTTAGAGGTTTGGGAAAGGTTCAAGCAGACTCACAGTGGGTGGATTAAGGATCATGCATGTGAAGATGTAGTTAACATCTGGATTAAGGTAGCAAGAGAGATAGAAACCGAAGGTTGGAAGCCACAAGTTTACAGGGGAAAGTTGTACTACAAACCCCCTGAAGAGGAAACTGAAAAGGTTAAATCTGGAGGTCCACCACCTTATAATCCTCCAAGGGCGCATGCCTCTCCCACGGCCCCTGCACAGGGACCGGAGAGATGGATATGCAGGACCTGTGGTAATCAGAATCCAGATTGGACTGAAACCTGCAGAGTGTGTGGTGCCCCCATATACAGGTCCTTCTCAAAAAATTTGCATATTGTGATAAAGTTAATTATTTTCTGTAATGTACTGATAAACATTAGACTTTCATATATTTTAGATTCATTACACACCAACTGAAGTAGTTCAAGCCTTTTATTGTTTTAATATTGATGATTTTGGCATACAGCTCATGAAAACCCCAAATTCCCATCTCAAAAAATTAGCATATCATGAAAAGGTTCTCTAAACGATCTATTAACCTAATCATCTGAATCAACTAATTAACTCTAAACACCTGCAAAAGATTCCTGAGGCTTTTAAAAACTCCCAGCCTGGTTCATTACTCAAAACCGCAATCATGGGTAAGACTGCCAACCTGACTGCTGTCCAGAAGGCCATCATTGACACCCTCAAGCAAGAGGGTAAGACACAAAGAAATTTCTGAACGAATAGGCTGTTCCCAGAGTGCTGTATCAAGGCACCTCAGTGGGAAGTCTGTGGGAAGGAAAAAGTGTGGCAGAAAACGCTGCACAACGAGAAGAGGTGACCGGACCCTGAGGAAGATTGTGGAGAAGGACCGATTCCAGACCTTGGGGGACCTGTGGAAGCAGTGGACTGAGTCTGGAGTATAAACATCCAGAGCCACCGTGTACAGGCGTGTGCAGGAAATGGGCTACAGGTGCCGCATACCCCAGGTCAAGCCACTTTTGAACCAGAAACAGTGGCAGAAGCGCCTGACCTGGGCTACAGAGAAGCAGCACTGGACTGTTGCATGTCATTCGGAAATCAAGGTGCCAGAGTCTGGAGGAAGACTGGGGAGAGGGAAATGCCAAAATGCCTGAAGTCCAGTGTCAAGTACCCACAGTCAGTGATGGTCTGGGGTGCCATGTCAGCTGCTGGTGTTGGTCCACTGTGTTTTATCAAGGGCAGGGTCAATGCAGCTAGCTATTAGGAGATTTTGGAGCACTTCATGCTTCCATCTGCTGAAAAGCTTTATGGAGATGAAGATTTCATTTTTCAGCACGACCTGGCACCTGCTCACAGTGCCAAAACCACTGGTAAATGGTTTACTGACCATGGTATTACTGTGCTCAATTGGCCTGCCAACTCTCCTGACCTGAACCCCATAGAGAATCTGTGGGATATTGGGAAGAGAAAGTTGAGAGACGCAAGACCCAACACTCTGGATGAGCTTAGGGCCACTATCGAAGCATCCTGGGCCTCCATAACACCTCAGCAGTGCCACAGGCTGATTGCCTCCATGCCACACCGCATTGAAGCAGTCATTTCTGCAAAAGGATTCCCGACCAAGTATTGAGTGCATAACTGAACATAATTATTTGAAGGTTGACTTTTTTGTATTTAAAACACTTTTCTTTTATTGGTCGGATGAAATATGCTAATTTTTTGAGATAGGAAATTTGGGTTTTCATGAGCTGTATGCCAAAATCATCAATATTAAAACAATAAAAGGCTTGAACTACTTCAGTTGGTGTGTAATGAATCTAAAATATATGAAAGTCTAATGTTTATCAGTACATTACAGAAAATAATGAACTTTATCACAATATGCTAATTTTTTTAGAAGGACCTGTACAGCACTGGATTATATCCAGTGCCATTGAGAACAGGGATGATACCACGGGTCCCTCAGTCGTCCACCACCGATGGAGCTGCTGGTGGAGATGTCCAAGATGGCCAACAGGCAGCACAACCTCCTCAGGCTCCCCATCATTTTCAACAGCACCTTATGAAGTATGTTCCATGGAGTCCTAAGGACCAACTGGGACTACTGTCAAGGATATCTGACCCACTGACGTGACCCATACCCACATCCCTAATGTTACAGCAGATACAGGCCACTTACAGAGCAACATGGGAAGACTTATTAAATGACTTGGTAGCCCTGAAGTTAAGGGAGGCACAGTATAGCTCGGTTAAGAATACCATAGAGTGCGACAGAGTGAAAAATGACCCAAATGTGGCCTGCAGGACTTTTGGTAGATGGGCCAGGACAAAGGAGGATGAAAGTTTGCGAAGCCTGAAGGACATAGTGCAGGAGGCTAAAGAGGATGTAGTCTCCTTTGAGTCAAGACTAAGAACTGTCTGGACTGACATGGGGTGGGATGCCGCGGGGCAAATAGGAGAAAAACTTCTTAGATCTCCCTTCAGTCATCTTTTTTCCAAAGTGAATAACCCTAATTTTGATAATCTTTCAGGGTACTGTAGTTGCCCCATTCCAGTTATTACTTTAGTTGACCTCCTCTGGACCCTCTCCAGCTCTGCTATGTCTACCTTGTTTAAGGGAGCCCAGAACTGTACACAGTACTCCATGTGTGGTCTGACTAGTGAAGGACATAAAACTCCCTCAGGGGCCAAAACCCCTCAGGATGTTTTTGGGTCTGGTCTTGTACTGCATGCATGCTTATGCAGCCTTTGTATGATTGCCTGTCATCAGAACCTTTTTGTCTGACGGAACATGTAATCAAGTCCTTTTTTACTCTGAAATTGGCAAAACCTTTTAATCTGTTTTGTTCAGAGCTCCAGGAACACAGCACAGCAGTGTTAACCCAGAAACATGGAGATAGGCAGAGACCAATAGCATACTTCTCTGCCAGAGTACATCCTGTGTCTTGAGGAGCTCCTTCATGTTTTAGGACTGTGGCGGCTGTCCAGTTCATGGTGGAAAAAGCATCTGAGAGAGTCCTCGACTACCCGCTAGTGGTACAAACACCACATGACATCCAGGGTATTCTTAGTCAAGTTCAGCCAAAACACATTTCCATGGCTAAGACAACTCAGACTCCAATGTGCCCTCCTTATGCCAGACAATATTTCTTTCAAAAGACGTACTACTCTGAATCCTGCTACTTTGATACCAATTACAGATTCAGAAATGGGGGAGGGTAGCACAGGTAGCTTTTGTCTGATTTACCTGAAAATGGACCTTATAATTGATGCAACAAGAAACTTCGGGAAGTTCTCATGTGCATGAAAAACCTCTTGATAAGGCTACATGCACACAAACGTTGTTTGTTTCCGTGTCCGTTCCGTTTTTCATAGAGTTACTAACCAGCATACTCTAGTTTTAGACTATCTTATTGCTAAGGAAGGAGGAGCAGCTCCCCCAGATTTGCCACTATATTTCTGTGTTTTTGTCTTGTTTTATATGTAGTGTATGTGCCTTTACCTGGCATTTAAACACTCTCCTTTGCACCTGGTAGCCTCCATCACATGGTCTGATATGGGTGTGGCTTACAGTCTGGCTTTGTTCACATTGCACTAGTTGTCCTGCTAGGCGGTTGTGTGGAAGCTTGGCTGTGAGCTGGATTACATCACCTTCAGACCTTGTTCACACCATAGGTAGCGTAGTGGTAGGACCCCTTGCCATGCTGAGAGCCGTGACGTGGTGCATGTGGGCTCCGATATCTTCCTGACAGGAATATATTGGCAAAAGTCTCAGCTTTTAATATCTGCATTTATGACTAGCCAGTATAGTCAGTGGCATATCCGTTTGGTGCATTTTTTCTGTGAGGAAGGAGGAATGTGTCAAATAATAGGATCTGTTTGTTATTATATAGATCCACAAGGTAACCTTCAAGTAAGAGCAGGTATTGAAAAGATGAAAGAAATGAGAGCTAAATGGCTGGATGCACATAGTGCTGACAAGGACTGTTGGTAGTCAGATACCTTCTATTTCTTGAATCCAGCAAACTGGTTTAAAAATGTTGGTGGGTGGCTTATGGGTATAGTACAGGGAATAATACAGATTTTGTTGATTCTTGCACTCATTTACATTGTAATTAAGCTCACATTGATGTGCTTGAGCAGAGTGTGTAACAGGAACAAAGGTAGAAAAGACTAAGATGATCCCTCGCACAGGTGCAGATATGCAGAATCTGGGAAACCTGCAGCAAGGGGAATGTCCTGCTGAAGTATATGCATCTGACACCTGTGGTGAGTGAATATCTCCAAATGGGGAATTATAAGGGTTAAGACTCCATGTTGTGTCCTCAGCCTCCATGTTTGTATTTCATACTGCCATTTTTTGTGTAATGAACTGTTAGCTTCTTGTGGAAAGTTACTGTAACTTCAAGGTCACTCCTAGCCCCCACCAACTCTTGTTAGAAAGGAATCTCAACAAGCATTGGGAGTACTAGTATGTGGCTAGCACCCACAGTTAAGATTAAGGAGACGTTCTCGGCGTATAGCCAAGAAGATGCTCATTTCAGATTGTTTTAAATGAGTTAATGATGTAAATGTTTGACTACTTCTTCAGCTGGAAATAATCCAGAAAATCGCTTTATTAACCTCTGCTTTCTTTAATAAAGTTTAGAAACTCTTGATACACGGCTCTAGGCCTGTGTTAGTTTTTCTCTATGGATATCCATAACTTATAATTCGGTGTCCACCGCTCATCCGGCAATGGGGTCTTTGCCCCTACAGAGGATATTCCCATTCGATATTATTCCTGATCCTCTACGGGATGGCCAACCTGAGGCTCTCAATCTGTTGCAAAACTACAAGTCCCAGCATGCCCAGACTTCCTAAAGCTATCAGCCTACAGCAGGGCATGGTGGGAGTTGTAGTTTTACAACAGCTGGAGAGCCATAGGTTAGCCATGCCTGCTCTACGGATTAAAAGTCGCTTCGATCCAGATATAAAAAAAAATGACACATTGAATACATTTCAGCAGTCTGTATTGAATTAACTAAAAAGTCTATGGGATAAGGTACCACCTAGAAAGGAGAATCTATCTAAATGTGAATGTTTGGCAGTAGAGACCCTAAAAAAAGATTAAAATATAATTATAAAAAAAGCAGATAAGGGAGGGACTATTGTTGTGATGAATAAGTCTATTGTACATTGCAGAAGCCTGTTGGCAGATACCAACATCTATAGGAAACTGCCATGGGATCCCACCGCTGTATTTAAAAAGGAGATTGATGGTGTTTTGGACAACGTCATCATTGATGCTAAGACTGTAAAAGCCCTGAGTAGTTTGTATCCCAAGATCTGCAACGGGCGCCTCCCCCTAGGGCCCTTTGTTGTGCCTCCCAGATGTAGGAATTGCCAAGTGGTATAGTGTGGCCTAAAATGTGTCACTGTGCTCCTACCTGGATATGGCTGGACCCCAGGATTTGGCTCCGAAGCAATAAATAGGGGGAAAAATTGAAGGATAAAAGAATAACTTGTGTCCAGACCTTGAGATGAAGTTTAATGGCAGTTTTACTTTACATAAACGCTCTCCAAAACGGTTTACATGCATTGTCTTGGTTCCAGCAGGTTTTAGTATAAAACTGGCAGGCAAACTCCACTCTGCTATATCTGTTTCTCTCTGACTCTGCTGTATTACTCAGCTTCTTCTGTATGCTACACTTCACTTTGTAGTCTGACTCTAGGTTATTTCAGGGAACTTTCCTCTTGGCTCCTGAGGCTTCAAGCTTTGGCCTCCATGGCCAGCAGAGCTTAGGATGTTCTGGCTGGCGTGGCCACATCCAGCAGAGATGTGCCCCTGCACACCCTTCCCTTAGCAGGGGGTAAGCTAGACTGACTAGAACATCTGCCCCACCCTTCCTGCAGGAAGTAGGACTCGCCCACCTCTCTCCAGAGGAGAGGGGGGGGGTAAGAATGGAAGAATCCAATCTATATAAATATAGCTCTGCCGTGTTTGATGCCACCTGCTGGTGAACCAGGCACATTACCAGTGCACATAAAACTTGCATAACAAAATAGAAATGCACATTTTTGTAGGACCCGGAATAAATACACAAGATGACATGCGGTTAGACCAATAAAGACAGTAGCAAGGTGCAGAAGTGGTAACACCACTCTGGGGTATTAAAGATCCCATTCTTTTATCTGCTGCCAAAGGTTCACAAGAACATGGATTCTCCTCCTGGACATCCAATATTGTCCTGTACTGACTCGCTGCTGCAGCCTCTTGAGATCTATCTGGACTCTATTTTTGCAACAGATTTTAGGTAGTTTTGAGAGATGTCTGAGAAATACAAATGATTTTTGGATAGGATCGATGGAATAAACAGTAGAGATGGCCTTGCGGTTGGCCCGGTGGTCGTTTCTCGGCGAACTTTGCCCTATTCTTTTGCACTGCGCCAAACTTTGACCCATGACACATCCATCAGGTGGGACAGGACAGCCAATTGAGATGTTTCAGCATATGGACACACCCACACCCTATAACATAACCAGATCTGGCAGCCATTTTACATTCTGTGTTTTTCCAGTGTAGGGAGAGGTTGCTTTGTGGAGCTGGGACAGCAGATGTGCTATCAATAGGTGTGATATACTGAGGGGTGTGATTATACTTATAATATACTTTCTAACATAGAAAGTATATTATAGTGCATTTGTATTGTGCAGCAGTTGTGTGCAGTTCTGCTGCGATACCGCAGGTATATAGAGGGACAAGCGTTATTGGAACAACTATTTGCAATGGGTGTGATATACCTGTTGCCCCCCAAAAAACTGATTGATGGGTGCGATATACCTGCTTCCACAAAATAGTGATTGAGGGGTGCAATATACTTGCTTCCACTAAATATTGATTGAGGCCTGCGATACACCGGCTTCTACAAAATACTGATTGAGGGGTGCAATATACCTGCTTCCACCAAATATTGATTCAGGGGTTTTATATACCTGTCCCCAAAAAATACTGATTGAGGGGTGCAATATACCTGCTTTTACAAAATACTGATTAAGGGGTTCTATATACCTGCTTCCACAAAATACTGATTGAGGGGTGCGAAATACCTGCTTCAACAAAATATTGATTAAGGGGTTTGATATACCTGCTTCCACAAAATACAGATTGAGAGGTGTAATATACCTGCTTCCACCAAATATTGATTCAGGTGTTCTATATACCTGTCTCCACAAAATACTCATTGAGGGGTGCAATATACCTGCTTCCACCGAATATTGATTGAGGCCTGCGATACACCGGCTTCCATAAAATACTGATTGAGGGGTGCGATATACCTGCTTCCACCTAATATTAATTCAGGGGTGCGATATACCTGCTTCCACCTAATATTAATTCAGGGGTTCGATATACCTGTTTCCACAAAATACTGATTGAGGGGTGCGATATACCTGCTTCTACAAAATACTGATTAAGGGGTTCTATATACCTGCTTCCACAAAAAACTGATTGAGGGGTGTGATATACCTGCTTCTACAAAACACTGATCTAGGGGTTCTATATACCTGCTTCCACAAAAAATTGATTGAGGGGTGCGATATACCTGCTTCTACAAAATACTGATTAAGGGGTTTGATATGCCTGCTTCGACAAAATACAGATTGAGGTGTGCTTTATACCTGCTTCCATTAAATATTGATTCAGATGTTCTATATACCTGTTTCCACAAAATACAGATTGGGGGGTGCAATATGCCTGCTTCTACAAAATGTTGATTAAGGGGTTCTATATACCTGCTTCCACAAAATGATTAAGGGATGTGATATGCCAGCTTCCACCAAATACTGCTCTTCTCTAGGGACTTTGGCACAGGGTCATTTTGAAAATCACAGGCAGAGGAAGAGGCAGGCCGCTCTGCAGTGGTAGTAGTGGTCGGGCAGGTGCACAAGACCGGACCGTAAGTGGAAAGTTGGAGAAAGTGCATGTGAGTACGTCAAAGGATGCACCACAGTTAGTTGAGCGGCTCACTCAGCCTTCCGGTTCTTCACCCTCCTCATCCTCTGTATCTGCACCCTCCTCACTCTCTGCTGTGTGCGCCCCTAAAGACACCACCACCACCATAGCCTCTCCACTCAAGTCTTAGGAACTATTTTCCTATCTATTCCCAGACCTTACCGATGTGCAGCCTTTCTTGACATCGGATGAGGAAGAGGAGGAAGCAACGGCCATTACCCAGTGGTCTGATGACAGTACCCAGATCAACCCAAGGAGAGTGGTCCCCGCTGTTTCTGGCTACTCCGAGATCTCTGTCAGTGGTGGTGAAGGTGAAGATGATGACGTGTCATTGGACGTCACATGGGTGCCCACAAGAAAGGAAGAGGAGGGGAGTTCAGAGGGAGAGACTGAGCAGCAGATAGGGAGGAGAAGGAAGAGAAGCAGGCAGAGTTCGCAGTGCACAGGAGGCAAAAAGCAGACTGCAAATATTTAGAGAGTGAGCCATCCACAATGCACTGTCACATCTTGCGCTCCCAGTTTGCCGGCACATGGCTCTGCCGTGTGTTTTTTTTTAACATGTCAGGTGCTGACAATAATGTTACCAACATTTTTTTTTAACATGTCAGCTGCTGACAATAATGTTACCAACATTCACCTAGGGACAACCGCCTTAAGAAGGCACCTGGCCTCCCATCACCAAGACCAGTGGAAGCAACGCCGTCAGAACCACAAAGCCACACTCCCGGCGCTCCACATCCTGCCTCTTCTCCTTCTCCTCTCTCCTACCATTTGTCCTCCACTCCACCTTCCACCTTGCCGTCGTGGCGTTCATCTGGCAGAAGGCAGGCTTCCGTAGCCCAAATGTTCGAGCGTAAAATCCGGATAATCCTCTTGCCCAATAGCTGACTGCTGGCTTTTCGGAACTGCTAGCCCGCCAACTACTGCCATATAAACTGGTGGACTCGAAGGCTTTTAGAAAATTTTTGGCCATTGGAACACCGCAACTGAAAGTCCCCGAAAGGAAATATTTGTCCCAGAAGATCATCCCAGAGCTATCTGGCCACATTCAGTGGCAAGTGAATATATCTCTGGCACACAGTTTCAGTGCCAAGATACATCTCACCACAGACACGTGGTCTAGCAAACACAGGCAGGGAAGGTACATAAATTTTACTTTAAACTTTTCGGGGATCCCGGTGTTGTCCGTGGCTGAGGGGAGGAGACCGAGGAGGACATTCTCCTGGGCGATGAGCAGGAGCCTGGGCGCTTTACTGCTTCCAATTTAGTGCAAATGGGGGCCTTCATGCTCCAGTGTTTGAAGAGGGACCCCCGTATAAAGAGCATAAAGGGCAAGGATCAGTACTGGGTGGCAACGTACTTAGACCCCCGATACAAACACAAAATGGCGGACATGTTACCAGCATCACAGAGGGCTGTCAGAATGCAGCATTTCCAGGCCTTGCTGCGAGAGATGCTGCATTCTGCTGTTGCGGGCGCTGGCAGAGGAATTTCCACCCACATCGAAACAGGTGCGGGTACCAATCCTACCGCACCTGCAAGAAGAGGGCAGTTTGAAGATGTGTTGGTCACTTCGGATATGCTATCATTCTTGCAGCCAAACCATCGAGAGCCGCCCTCCGGATCCAGCCTCAGGGAACGCCTAGAATGACGGGTGTCCAACTACATCGGGTTAACTGCCAATGTGGACGCTCTGAGAAGCGAGGAACCCCTGGATTACTGGGTGTGCAGGCTTGACCTGTGGCCAGAGCTGGCACATTTTGCCATGGAACTCTTGGCTTGCCCCTCGTCGAGTGTCCTGTCCGAAAAGACGTTCAGCACAGCAGGGGGGGACCGTTACCGATAAGCACACTCGCCTAGCTCACAACAGTGTGGACTACCTCACATTTCTAAAAATAAATGAGGCATGGATCTCGGAGGAATTCAACACCTGTTATGATCACGTGTAATTGAATTTCCTCATGTCAGCCCACACATATGCAGGACATTTACTATAAAGCAATACTACAGATTATATGGGCTATACATGGTGGAATCACGTCAGCTGTGTATATCAGTATTATTTTGGCACTATAAGACAGTATTATGTACTATAGGCTGAAATTACGAGAAAAATTGTCAAAATATTTTCAACATTTGGTTTCTTGTTCATTGCAGTGGGTTGAAAGAAGTGATAAGACAGGCACTATAAATATATTTTCTTTTAGGAAAATGTGTCTGAGCTTCAGTTTCATGATTTATGCTTTGTGCTGACAGAATGTCTTGTGACCATCTGCCACCGTGACTGCAGGCTTTTCCTGAAAAGTGCCCACACATGAGTCACAACACATTTAGCACCTGTAGAGCAGAGGATTTCCACTTGCAGTGATGCTTCTTTTATCAGTCACTTCCGACTAAGCTGACAAAGTGAAATTCGATCCAAATTTAAAGAAAAACTCGATTCGCACCAAAGCTGAATTTCCTCGTGGTAAAGAATCGCATTTTTTCCTAAAATGGCTGCTGCACGTGTGAGGACATGGGGAAAGGAACTCTGGGAAGGAGTGATCACCCATAATGCCATGCATGCAGCCAATCAACAGCCAGCCCTGTGATGTCACAGCCCTATAAATAGCGGCAGCCATCTTAGATTCTGCCATTTAACAGTGTACTTAGTGCAGGGAAAGACATCTGCAGGCACTAGGGACAGTGTTAAAAAAAAACTTCTTTGTGTTAAAACAACTATTTACAAGTGCAGGGAAAGATTATTCAAGGTGTAGGGAAAGGATAGGGAGGAATCATTCCACAGCATTTATATTGAAATGGGTTCAGTAGGGGAGGTTACAGCCTGGGTAAAAGGAACACCTTGCAGCACTGACTGGGGTTCCAAATTGCCATTATACAGCTCTGTAATTCCAGCAAACCGTTCTTATTAAAGTGCAAGTGCTGATTGATACAGGCATTAACAGGGTTTATTACAAGGCAATAATTCTATGTCTTATCTGCCTTTATGCGGTGCAGTTATATGTTCTAAAGTATTTTTGGGCTTGTATGAGTGGGAAAAAAGGGCTAAAATTGCAGCCTTTTTTGGTGTGTATTAGTGGCAAAAGTAAAATATATTTGCTGTTCAGCTGTGCAATTATATGTTCTAAAGCCCTTTTTGTTGTGCATTGCACTTATATGTTGAAAAGCCTTTTGTGTGGTGTAAAAATTAAAAAAATTAGGGCCTAACTGCTGTTCAGCAGTGCAGCTATATGTTCTAAAGCCCTTTTTGTTTGTGTATTAATGGCCAAAGTAAAATATATTTGCCGTTAAGCGGTGCAGTTATATGTTCTAAAGCCCTTTTTGTTGTGTATTAATTAAAAAAGAAAAAATATATTTGCCGATCAGCAGTGCAGTTATATTTTGTGGCATGTATTAGTGGAAAAAGTAAAAGTATATTTGCCGTTCAGCAGTGCAGTTACATGTTCTAAAGCCTTTTGTGGTGTGTATTAGTGGAAAAAGAAAAAATATATTTGCCATTCAGCGGTGCAGTTATCTGTTCTAAAGCCTTTTGAGGCGTGTATTAGTGGAAAAAGAAAAAATATATTCGCCGTTCAGCGTTGCACTTATATGTTGAAAAGCCTTTTGTGTACTGTAAAAGTGGAAAAATAATAGGGGTTTATAGCTGTTCAGTGGTGCATTTATATGTTCTAAAGTCCTCTTTTCCCTGTATTAGTGGCAAAAGAAAAATATATTTGCCGTTCAGCATTGCACTTATATGTTGAAAAGCCTTGTGTAGTGGAAAAGTGGAAAAAATTAGGGCCTAATTGCCATTCAGCAGTGCAGTTATATGTTCTAAAGCCTTTTGTGGAGTGTATTAGTGGAAAAAGAAAAAATATATTTGCCGGTCAGCGGCGCAGTTATATGTTGTAAATCCTTTTGTGGAGTGTATTAGTGGAAAAATAAAAAATAAATTTACCGGTCAGCGGTGCAGTTATATGTTAAGCCTTTTGTTGCGTGTATTAGTGAAAAAAGAAAAAATATATTCGCCGTTCAGCGTTGCACTTAGATGTTGAAAAGCGTTTTGTGTAGTGGAAAAGTGGAAAAAATTAGGGTCTAATTGCTGTTCAGCGGTACAGCTATATATTCTAAAGCCCTTTTTGCCCTGTATTAGTGGCAAAGAAAAATATATTCGCCATTCAGCGTTGCACTTATATGTTGAAAAGCCTTTTGTGCAGTGGAAAAGTGGAAAAAAATGAGGGCCTAATTGCTGTTCAGTGGTGCAGTTATATATTATAAAGCCCTTTTTGCCCTGTATTAGTGGCATTAAAGAAAAATATATTCACAGTTCAACATTGCTCTTATATGTTGAAAAGCCTTCTGTAAAAGTGGAAAACAATAAGGGCCTATTTGCCGTTTAGCGGTGCAGTTATATGTGGTAAAGCCATTTTTGCTGTATGGATTGAATTACGTAGTGGTGAAATTGTTTATGTGAAACAGGCTTTTTTGGGGGAAAATTGATGGGTGATTGTAGACTTTGTTCTGTATGAACAGAATTCCATTATCCTTTCATTTGTGACATTTTTTATTTCTTATGTTTTTTTAAGGAAAATTGATGGATGATTGTAGAACTCTTGCTGTATGGACCGAATTACGTCGTTGTGGATCCTGCAGTAAACATAATGAAGATGCTGATGACAACACACCAGCAGACTTTGACTTTAACAACTATTCACAATTAAATTAAGCAGCTACAGTAAGTTGAAAATATTCATGCTTTGGATCTCTACAGCACACAAGACATGACAGGAGAGCCTCAGCTTTGGAGTCCAAGTCCAGTTTCTTAAGATCAGGAGTTCCATCAGAATTGTAAGTAACATTCTAACATTCTTGCTCCCTGTGCAAAGCCATAACAAAAGGACTCCATAAGCATACACATCAGAGAAAGCTGAAGCTGGTTGCCCCAATTTTAATTCAGGAGCAGTAAACAGCGGGAAGCAAATAGAGGTGGCTGAACTCCGCTGCTCTGTATCTCTTGTGAAGTCAACGTCTCCAACTATGCCCTCTATCTCACGATTTACAGCAAATACATTATTTTTATGTAGAGATCTGTAACAAAATCCGAGGTGAATAGACAGATAGATAGATATATAGATAGATAGATAGATATCATATTCTCCTAGACGTCCATTATCAATAGCTGATTGTATGTCAATGTCTTTGCTCTATTAAGGACTTAGGCAGATTGTGCCTGTGGATGCCAACCTGTCTGCAAAAGGTGAGACACTCCACATTCTCAGAGGAAACTTCATTTAGCGCTGGCCTGTGACTTATAAGCCATATGGGCATACTAATGAAGACCTGGAAGGGGCCACTTAAAATGCAGAACAAACTCCAGACATGGTGACTGCTGACCCAGCAGGTGGTCTAAGCCATTAAGTAGGTGGATGAAATAATATCAGAAGCCATAACTGCGACCTCATAACACCCACATCCTCAGAACCCCGGTAATTGTGTTCAGCCTGACATGGGATTTGTGGAGAATCCAGACACCCCGTACTGGACATGAGGCATTTCTCCGTATTCAGGATCTGGCCTTCTGGAAATTTATACCTCAATCATATTTGGTGTCTGTATGACCGGGACGAAGTGACTCAGAATATGGGATCATACCTGTACCCGCAGTCCCTGTCATACAGCAAGGAATAGCCGTGATTCATATTGCCACCTCAGTCAGTCTTCTGGGAAGGTGGGGCAGAAACCTGAATAATAGACGTCCCAGAAGGCCGGACCAAAAGGAGAGAGGTTCCTTCACAGCCCACCCCTCAGCTGAGGGGGGATAAAAATGGGTGTTTGGGAACAGGTAATTGTCAGTCATTTTGGGGATCCACATCGTTTGGAGTGACTGCCCATATCTTCAGCTCTCCCCACAGCCGGAATTTAACTGCTGCATCTCAGTAAGCCAATATTCTGTATTTTATCCCATTTATTTTATCTGTTCACTGCATTGTTATTGTATGTATATTTAGTTTTTATCTTTTATCTGACACTTTCTTTTGTATTGCACTGCACTATTGTGTATTAAATTTAAACATTAATAAGTCCCTTCCTTGTGGTCTTATAGAACTTGATCTTTCGGAGGGAATAACGTTGCCAGTAGTGTTTCAGAGGATTTCAGGTCCCATATAGATAACCCGTGTTACTGATTTAAATTTGGGTTGAGAGAATATCTGAGTATAGGCCCCTATTGCCTTATAGTATAGGTGGTGGAAGCTATTGTGATAGAAATATTGGGGTGTTAGAATCTAGGGGAGTAAGTTAGCATAATTCCGTCTTCTAGAATAGGTGGGTGGGAATTTATGTGGTAACTTGATGAGTTCACTAGTATAATTCACCCCTGTGACGTAACCTATTGAGTAGGGATCGTGATTCGTGACAAGATCCAAGAATTATGTTGGAGGCATGTAGTGTATGCAACCCATGTGCGACCCCTCTAATCACTCTTACTCTGTTCTGCACCTGGTTTGCCTAGGCGAACGGAATCGCACAGGGGAGGAACTGCTCTGTGTCCTTCATCACAAAATCAAATCATGGCTTTCTCCGTGACAACTCAAAACCGGAACCATGGTGACCAACAATGAGAAGAACATGGTGTCGGTGCTGCATCAAGGGGGGCTGAGCCATGCGCCCTGCATGGCAAACGTGTTCAATCTGGTTGTCAAGCGGTTCCTGAAGTCTTCCACCCATCTACAAACCATCCTAAAAATGGCCAGGAAACTTTGCATGCACTTCAGGTACTCGTACACCGCAAAGCACATTCTGCTTGAGCAAATATTCCGTTCACTTGTCATCTCTGTTTTGGATCCACTCTTTTTGGGGGGGCTTTAGCAATACTTATGGATTACTGACCAAATGCTGACTGAGTGAAGCCAGATGCTCCACAGACAGGATCCGTTTTTTGGGGGTTATTGTTCTGACGGATCAGAGGAAGGGCAAAATAATCAGTGATGTCAACACAAACTTACTGCTGACACCCTCTCCACTCTGTCGGGGGGCTCTACTTGTATAAGCGTTTAATAGAACAGGTTCTGTAGACATCTACGTGGAATCAGCTGACGACGGTGTAAAAGAAGTGCGCTTCTTCTTGGCGCTAACATCGACCTGTAAAGCTGAGTTCATACTTGAGTTATTTGGCCAGTTTTGGCCTCGTGATTGCCCAAATAAGTGAAGTATAGAGTGATTCTAAAAGCGACGCCTGTCATCTGCATGTCATACAGTATTATTTCAAAGCAGACTCCCTATGCATGTTAAACATTTAAACCTCTGCCCCTCCCCTGTGCAGGGCCTCGCACTTCTCTGTCTAACATACTGTTAGATCAAATAAATAAATAAAAAAGAAACTAAAACACCCCCAAAAAATCAGTAATTTTCTCACTTCACCACGCAAAGGCTAATAAGCCCTTTTTTCCCCACTAATACATGCCAAAAAGGGCTTTAGAACATATAACTGCACCGCTGAATAGTAAATAGGCCCTTATTTTTTCCACCTATACATGCCACAGAAGGCTTTAGAACATACAACTGCACCGCTGAACGGCAAATATATATATTTTTTTCTACTAATACAATTCAAAAAGGGCTTTAGAACAGGGATAGGCAAAGTCGGCCCTCCAGCTGTTGTAAAACTACAAATCCCATCATTCCCAGTCTGCCTACAGCTATAAGGCTACAGCAGTGCATGATGGGATTTGTAGTTTTAAAAGAGCTGGAGGGCCGAGTTTGCCCATCCCTGCTTTAGAACATAGAACTGCACCGCTGAACGGCAAATATATATATATTTTTTACCACTAATACACTCCAAAAAGGACTGTAATTTTCTCACTTCACCACACAACGGCAAATAAATTTTTTGGTGCCACTAATACACGCCAAAAAGGGCTTTAGAACATATAGCAGCAGTGCTGAATGGCAAATAGGCCCTTATTTTTTTCCATTTATACACGCCACAAAAGGCTTTAGAACATATAACTGCACCGCTTAACAGCAAATAATATATATATTTTTGCCACTAATACACCCCAAAAAGAGCTTTAGAACATATAACTGCACTGCTGAACAGCAAATAATATATATGTTTGTGCCACTAATACACGCCAAAAAAGGCTTTGGAACATATAACTAGTGATGTCGCGAACATAAAATTTTCCGTTCGCGAGCGCGAATTTCCGCAAATGTTCGCGAGCGGGCGAACCGGGCGAACCGCAATAGACATCAATAGGAAGGCGAATTTGAAAACCCACAGGTACTCTTTGTGGCCACAATAGTGATGGAAAAGTTGTTTCAAGGGGACTAACACCTGGACTGTGGCATGCCGGAGGGGGATCCATGGCAAAACTCCCATGGAAAATTACATAGTTGACGCAGAGTGGTAAGTTGAAATCGCATTGCGATTTCAACTTTCTCTAATCCGACAGTACATTCTAGCATGGAGTCGTTCCCATGGTAATGGGGACGCTCCATGAGCACGGAAGTCATCAGAAGTTCGGTTGAAATCGCAATGCGATTTATAGAACTTGAATTGATCGCATTGCGATTTCAACTTAGAGTTTCTGCCGACTTCCGTGCTCATGGAGCGTCCCCATCACCATGGGAATGGCTCCATGCTAGAATGTACTGTCGGATTTGAGAAAGTTGTAATCGCAATGCGATTAATGCAGGTTATAATAATTGCATTGCGAATTCAACTTAGAGCTGCTGGGTTCCTAATGGTTGTATTGCGAGAATATAATGAAGATTGAGAATATAGTGCTATATTCGTTATATATTCGTCAATTCTAGCAATACAACCATTAGGAACTCAGATCTAAGTTGTAATCGCAATGTGAATAATACAGGTTATATTAATCGCATTGCGAATGCAAGCTAAGTTCCTAATGGTTGTATTGCTAGAATTGACGAATATAACGAATATAGCACTATATTCTCAATCTTCGTTATATTCTATCAATACAACCATTAGGAACCCAGCAGCTCTAAGTTGAATTCGCAATGCAATTAATATAACCTGTATTATTCGCATTGCGATTACAACTTTGCGACACTGCAGCTTCAGAATTAATCTAAGATGGATGCTGTCCCTAAGATGGATGCTGTCCTTGCTTTTTGATAGGCGGTGGGAGGGTCTGGGAGGGAGGGTCTGCTGCTGATTGGCTGGAATGTGTCTGCTGACTGTGAGGTACAGGGTCAAAGTTTGCTCAATGATGACGTATAGGAGGGGGACCAAACATCGGATATGTTCGCCAGCCGCGGCGAACGCGAACAAGCTATATTCGCCGGGAAATATAACTGCACCGCTGAACGCAAATAAATATTTTTTTGCCACTAATACACACCAAAAAGGGCTGCAATTTTCTCACTTCACCACACAATGGCAAATACTTTTTTTTTGTTCCACTAATTCACGCCAAAAAGGGCTTTAGAACATATAACTGCACCTCTAAATGGCAAATATATATATATTTTTATGCCACTAATACAAGCCATGTATCATGTGCAAAATCTGCGGCCATGTACAAAAGCCTTTATTCAGTCATTTACTCACGAGCAAGACACAGGGCTTACTACTTCAATCTATGCCTGCAAGGCATTAAACACACAGGCTACCATAGACAGCTCCTGCAGGATAACCAAAGGAAATCTGGATTCCCCTGCAGCCACTGGGTCACTCCCAATAATAAAGAGAGCATTATCCACAATACCTTTATATATGAACAACCACTATACAGTACATGGCATGCAATGTTACCTCCACACCAGAGTGTACCCCCAAACTATAATACCAGATCACACCGTATGCATATAATACAGAATACATACCTCTTACGCATGCTGAGACCAGTTAGCTCGTGTGATGTCTGTTAAGAATAAAAATATACATTTGAGATCTGTTTCCAGCAGCATTGTTCATGTGGTCAAGTATATGTATTTACCGTACAACAGATAGCCTGCACACACTGTGAAATATTACATTTAGTGTAGTGGTGAGTATGTTCTACCTTGTGCGTGACCAATGCAGACACAGCTCTTCCCACCCATTTCCTCTCAGTACAATGTCTTCCAACCACACAGATAGAAGTGTATTAAACCACTTGTACAAGATACTGCAGCATTACCAGTGCAGAATACACCTGCTCTTCTGTCCTAGAGAACATATAGTGAGTTCAGAAAGGTAAAGATAAAAAAAATAAAAAATCCCTAATTCACAATGTTTAAATAAAATGTGTCTTAAAATAAATGATTATTCTCGGGATAGGTCATCAATATCTGATCAATGGGGGTCTGACCAGGGCAGGGCCCCCTCCTGCTTCAGTTGTCAGGACTCCAGAGTGGGGAATTTCCCATGCTCTGACTCCATACGTATATGGATGTGTCCATATATGGAGTCAGTGTTATGAATATGAAAGGGGTATTCCCAAGCATGGTCATTATGCTTAGGGACACCCTGTGTATATAAACCTAATTTAGACTCTATTTTTGAAATGTTTCTATGGGGATGTGAACTCACAGCCATCTACATTAAAGGCAAGAACCTTAACCACTGGGCTATAGAGCTCAATGCTAAGTTACTGCTGAAAAACCTTATAGAAGCTTCTTTTGTATAATACAAGAGAAACTTCTATGAGGTTTTTAACACAAGAGAAACTTCTATGAGGTTTTTCACCAAGGCTTAGCATTGAGCTGTATAGCCCAATGGTTAAGGTTCTTGCTTTTAATGTAGAAGGTTGTGAGTTCAAATCCCCACAGAAACTTATTTTTTTAAATAGAGGATACATGAAACTTAAATACACAGGGTGTCCCCAACAGTGAAAAGTTAGATTTTATTGAGAACAAAAATGGAGCAAAACGTAAAATATGATCAAATAACACCCGTATTAACCCACACCAACCTTTTTAACTTGTGTAACCAGTATTTTTTGTTGGGAAAGGTGGCAAACCTAACTGCATCCCCGCTCAGGACGTCTATAGGCCCGCTCACTGCAGCAAACTAAGCCTAATCAGGACTCACTTCATAAAATGTTTTGTTTTTTTTCATCGCGATATTCTGACCCTCATAACTTTTTTATAGTTATGTCCACGGAGATGTGTGGGGGCTTATTTTTTGCAGGACAATCTTCCGTTTTTGACAATACCATTTTGGGTTGTGTATGACTTGATCAGTTTTTATTAAATTTTCTTGGATGATAAAGTAATAAAAAAAAACGTTAATCAGCCTTTTTTAAATTATTTTCTGTTACGCCATTCACCAGATGTGATAACTTTTTTACATATTTTAATAGTATGGCTGTTTTCACATGCAGCGATGCCCATAATGGTATTTTTTTTATTTTGTGGAATGGGAGTGATTTAAATTTTTATGGTTTTTATGTTTTTTTTATATTTTCTAAACTTTTTTAACTTTTTTTTTTTTTTTTACTTTTTGTTAAGTCCCCCAGGTGGACCACAAATTGCAATCATCAGATGTAAATTGCTTCATTATTCTGTATAGAAATCACTAAAAGAGATGGCCTTGCGGTTCGCCCGGCAGTCATTTCACAGCAAACTTTGCGTGTTTGCGATTCGCCAAACATGCGAACATATGGAGAAATTCACACCCGCCATATTCTTTTACATTGTGAAGAACTTTGACCCATGACACATCCATCAGGTGGTACAGGACAGCCAATTGAGACATTTCCGCACATGGACATACCCTCTACCCTATAAATAAACCCGATCTGGCCGCCATTTTACATTCAGTGTTTTGCCAGTGTAGGGAGAGGTTGCTGTGTGGAGCAGGGACAGGCTGTTAGGGACACCAAACACTAGCTAATAGGGCCACAAAAGTCATTTTAAGCACTAGTATAGGTGTGCTATCGATATGTGTGATACACAGAGGGGTGCGATATACTTATACTTTTATAATGAGTCAAAAACACATAGATCTATATAGTGATCACCTGGAAGTCAGGGGCCTAGGGACTAGGGGCTTACTAGGGCCATTTATATATAGGGTAGAGTTCCGGACGGGGTCGCTCTTATCAGGGCGGGTGGTCTGTGGTTAGGCTATCAGGGACAGAATAGCACCCCCCTGTAGGGCAATATCAGGGACTATTCTCATCTATTGTTATGAGTATTACCAATTATTGCTCTTATGATAATAGATACCATCATTTCGAATCTTTGTGATGATGGATCTGACATAACTGAGCCTTGCCGGGAGATCCGGCTCATTTAGAAGTATGTGCGCATCCTTCCGCCGCGCAGCGCATGCGCATTGAGCCGCGCTGGTGAGAAGCTGAAATCGGAGCTCCGGCGCATGCTCCCTGTGGCAGTGTCACGCTGTGATGACGTCGATGGAGAGGTGTGGCGCGGGGAGATGACGCCGGTCCGCTCCTCTCACAGCGATTGGCACTGGTACTCTTTTACATATACCATGGATAGGCTAGTCGATTCTGTCAATCACAAGTGACATCATTTAGGCCTCCGGTGCCGAGTTTATTCATTGCTGCCCGTTACCCCTGAGGAAGCCAGCGAGACTGGCGAAACATGTCGGGGGGCAGTTCTAGGTTTTAATTAGCAGTTATGTGGCCCTCACTTGATAATCATCAGTAGTGACCCGTCTCACGTAAATGATCGGTCACATTTGTATGAGGACAGCAGTCTTGCCAGCTCTGTGTATACCATCCGATTTGTACCAACAGTACTAATTGGCGGTGGTCTCTAGTCAAATACAGCACACATCAGTCTGATTGCACTGACATTATCTGGTCAGGCCAATGTCAATATAGGCCACATTAGTATAGCGATCGCCTCTGGTTAGTGTGAAACTGCACCATGATAAAGTCCCAAGTCTGTTGAAGGTAGATGCAATAAATCCTCCTTAACAGAGGGTAGCATTAGTCAATTGCCACCTTCTGTGCTGCTAACCAGATCCGTTGGTAGCAGGGTTTTTGGGACGTCAGAATATACCCAATTGACACCAAGTAGTTTTTTGGTTTGTTTAGAACAAGCCTATTTGTATAGTGGGTGGATGCAATAAATCCCCCGATACATCTGGTGTGTCACAAATCGTCGATTTGTTGCCTATGGGTACTAAACAATTGGTGTAGTCATGAACACGCTAACATGCGGTCATATATCTTGCTAATGGATAAGTAGCGAGTGTGTCTTGGTCGCAGCTATTTCTTTGGCACTACTAGGTTCATCCACCTTTTAGTCCAGGGCGTATTTGTCAAGAGGCCTGCATGCTGGCAAAGTAGTGGATTCATTAGTATCCCAAATCAATATCATTTCTTGTCGATATACAGAATTGATACTGCTGTCCTCAACTTTAGAGCCAGTGACCCAATATATCGCCTCTATGTGATGACATACAGTATTTTTTGCGGTGGGCCACAACTGTGTTTTTAACACCACAGTAGTTATTTTGTGTGTTCTTGTCTGTGTGCTTTCTTCAAATGTGATTCACAATGTATAGTGACACTTTTTAACAATGTATCTAATAAAAGTGAAGTATTAATTTGACCCGGGCCAAGATAGGTTTTCATTGCCTGTATAGGCTTCTGTAAATACGTGCAATATCAGGGACAGCTCTTTGCCCACCCTGTCCTTCAATATCACATCATCATCTAGCCCAGGGATGGATGTTTTTTGCATTCCCTCCAGGATTCATGGATGTGCACTGGAACCCCCCGGATTGTAGTAGCACATATGGTTTCTGATTTGGTGCCGCCGAGCACCTGATTTAGTGCCGCCGAGCACTTGTTATTGCCGACCACATCTCTGCTTTTTGTTTAACTTTAATAATTTAATTTATTTTCATTTTGAGGGATATCTTTTCCATTCACACATTCTCAAAATGGGTCCGCATACGTTCCGCAATTTTGCAGAACGGGTGCAGACCTATTCATTTTCAATGGGGCAGGAATGTGCTGTCCGCATCCGCACTTGCGGATCCACATCCGCATTTGCGGATCCGCACTTCCGCGTCTGTGCTTCCGTTTCCGGAAAAAAATAGCAGACAATTGCAGACAAGATTAGGCATTTTCTATTATAGTGCCGGCGATGTGCGGTCCACAAATTGCGGAATACACATTGCCGGTGTCCGTGTATTGCGGATCCGCAAAACACTTACGGACGTGGGACTGGACCCTCATAGTAAAATTATTAAAGGTTACGTTTTATCTTTATGTATATTCTAATGGCTTGCCTTCCTTGTACAATGTTATAATATACTTTCTATGTTAGAAAGTATATTATAGTGCATTTGTATTGTGCGGCAGTTGTGTGCGGTTCTGCTGCGATACTGCAGGTATATAGAGGGACAAGCGTTATTGGAACAAATAATTTCTACTGGTGTGATATACCAGTCATCCCCCAAAAAAACTGATTGAAGCAGGGGTGTTATATACCAATATACTTTCTTTCTAGTGCATTTGGGTACTGTATAGTGCATTTGCACATGCGCGTATGCGAAAATTATATTGCCGATATTTCGCATTGAAAAAAATAATGAATGGAGATCGCAAATTCGAAAAATACATCTGGTATGTGCACTATTTGTGCACTTCTAGTAATTATTTCTTGGCTGCAAATATAAGCTGAAGGTTTTTCAGGTTCGCCTGCCATTAAAATGAATGGGACCCGCCGCAAACTTGCGGTTCGCGAACATTTGATCGCGTTCGCGCGATTGCGTTAGCGAACCGTCTCGGCAGATGTTCGGCCATCACTAATCACTATATCACAGTTCAGTGCTGCCATCTATGGGCCTGAACTGGGATATACTAACAATGAGCCTGGAAGCCTAGTACAGGCTGCAGCTTATTTTTAGAACAGGGTGCTTTCCCTGATCTCTGCTAGAGGAAAGGGCGCCTGAAAAGGAATTCCGCGCTTCCGGTTTTTAACACTCTCATATGCCATGAGTAAGGTGAACTCATTGCTGTGGGGGGAGGGGGTATGTGGCGTATTCTGGGATCATGAGGGTGAAGAACTGTGTGAGGAGCTTTAGGGGTGTAAATTTGTGAGGGAGGGACGAATTGACAGAATCTGTGTTGTTAGTACATTATTACCAGATTTGGGGCCCTACTTTTGATTTTGACCAGGGCCACATTTTGTCTAAAACCGGCCCTGGGTCTGACTCCCAGCATCACAACCGATCAGCTGTTTGAAGAGGCCATGGCTCTCCAGTGAGTGCCGAGGCCTCTTCCTAGTGACCAATGTTCACCAACCACATGGCCTATGTGCAGCCCAGTCCCATTCAAGTGAATGGGCCTGGGTTGAAATACCAAGCACAGCCACTATACAATATACAGCTCTGTGCTTCATAAGCTGCGAGGAGGCGACCACCATGCAAACCCTTTCAAACAGCTGATTAGTGGCATTGCTGGGACCCCCACCGATCTGATGCTGATTATCTATGCTAGAGAAAGGTTGTCAATATTTAAATCCCTTAAAACCTCTTTAAAGTCTATAGTAAAGCATAAAACACATTACATATAAAGCATTTGTGTGGCTTTTTTGGGGGGGAAAGCAACTTTTTTCAGACTGCAGCATTCTTTTATATGGATTTTTCCTATGGTCTTCTCTATAGGGCTTAAAAACGCCTCATCAAATCACCAAAAAGAATTAAAAGATTAAAAATTGTTAAAAAAAAAGATATGAAAAACGCCGTTTGAAATTCATCGTGTTTTGCAGGCATTTAAAAATGCTGAACAAATTTTTGTGTAAGGACTAGAAATTAGCAAATTTCATAAAATTCATTTCAGGCCGATCTGTCCGAATTGGCCAAGAAATTCATTTTGAGTATGAATTAATTCTGCTAGAATTGAAAGTGCTTTTAAAATGTATTAATTCTCCCAGATTAAACCTAAAAAAATTATCATTCTAATTAACCACAAATTTTAGAAAAAGTCTATAGAATTGATTTACTCATCTCTAGTGTGGACGATACTACTTGCAGGGAGTTTTGGTGCCGAATCTGACTGCACTGCTAACTAGAAGTCCAATTGTAGTGCCCTGGAGCAGGGATACTTTGAAGTCTGGAAATTTAAGAACATTTGCCCCTGTTTCCTCTATGAAAGTCAGCAACTCCTTACTTTATTTCACTTGAAAGGGTTAGCTTACATTGACTTCTACTGTTTAATAGTGATGGACGAACATCGGCCGGGACGATTTGCGAACGCACGTTCACGATCAAATATTCGTGAACCGCGCGTTCGCGGCGGACCCCATTGACTTTAATGGCAGGCGAACCTAAAAACCCTTAGGTCATATTTGCAGCCACCAAATACTTACTAGAAGTGCACAAATAGTCCCACAACATGGACAGTGACATACCAGAGGAGGCTCAATGGCAAAAATTCCCACAAAAAAATCTGCATTTTAATCAAGGGCCATTTTTATGCATCCTAAAGAGAAACTCTCAAAAATGTGCCCTGCTGGAGCCTAGAAATTTTTTATTTTAGGCCAGTGGAGTACAGGACCCAAAAAGTAGGCATTCACCTAACAGAAAAAACAAGTGATTATGTGGCTGGAGGTACATTAGGCGGTCACTGAATAACAATTTTACTGTAGGCCACTGGAATAGAGGCCCCAAAAATTAGGAATTCACCTGACAGAAAAGGCCTTTTATGCCGCTGTATATACATAAGACAGGAACCATTAATTGTTCTGGGTGGTGGCGGATATGTGTGGGCTGGCATGAGGAAATTCAATTACACGTGGTTGTCACAGGTGTTGAATTCCTCCGAGATCCATGCCTTATTCATTTTTAGAAATGTGAGGTAGTCCACACTGTCGTGAGCTAAGCGAGTGCTCTTATCGGTCACGATCCCCCCTGCTGCACTGAACGTCCATTCAGACAGGACACTTGACAAGGGGCAAGCCAAGAGTTCCATGGCAAATTGTGTCAGCTCTGGCCACAGGTCAAGCCTGCACACCCAGTAGTCCAGGGGTTCCTCGCTTCACAGCGTGCCCACATCGGCCGTTAACTCGATGTAGCCAGAAACCTGTCAGTTTAGGCTATCCCTGAGGCTGGATCCGGAGGGCGACTGTCGATTGGGTTGGCTGCAAGAATGATCTCATGTCCGAAGTGACCAACACATCTTCAAACCGCGCTCTTCTTGCAGGTGCGGTAGGATTGGTACCCGCACCTGTTTTGCTGTGGGTGGAAATTCCTCTGCCAGCGCCCGCAAAAGCAGAATGCAGCATCTCTCGCAGCATTTCTCGCAGCAAGGCCTGGAAAAGCTGCATTCTGACAGCGTCTGTGATGCTGGTAACATGTCCGCCATTTTGTGTTTGTACTGGGGGTCTAAGTATGTTGCCACCCAGTACTGGTCCTTGTCCTTTATGCTTTTTATAAGGGGGTCCCTCTTCAAACACTGGAGCATGAAGGCCCCAATTTTCACTAAATTGGAAGCGGTTGAGCACACTCGCTCCTGCTCATTTCCCAGGAGAATGTCCTCCTTGCTCTCCTACCCCCAGCCACGGCAACACAAGGGATCCCCGAAAAGTTTAAAGTCCCCCTCAAAGCCTGCTCTTCTTGCTCCTCCTTCCCCCAGCCACCATTCTCCTCTGACTCCTCTTCAGACTCTTGCTGACTTGTCTCAGATGGAGTAGCCCCCCCTGGGAATTCAATCAGCATTGCGACTTCCTCATCTTCCAGCTCCTGCTCCTTGACGGCTTGATCAATGACACAACGCAATGCACGCTCCAGAAAGAAGGTGTAAGGTACGATGTCACTGATGGCGCCCTGGCTGCATCTGACCAGTTTGGTAATCTCATTAAATGGCCGCAGAAGTCTGCATGCGTCGCGCATGAGCAGCCACTGACGCAGTGAAAAGAAACCAAGCTTCCCAGGACCTTCCTGCTTCAGAGTCTGTACAGGTAGTCTTTAACAGTACGTTGCTGCTGGAGCAGCCTATCAAGCATATACAAGGTGGAGTTCCAGCGCATTGGGCTGTCACAAATCAGACGTCAGACGTGCAGGTGGTGCCGCTGAACGTCAGCAAGGTGAGCCATGGCCGTGTAAGATCGTCTAAAATGGCCAGAGATTTTCCTGGCCTGCCGCATGACATCCTGGACCCGGGGTATTTGGCAATGAATCGCTGCACGGCTAAGTTCAGGATGTGTGCCATGCACAGCACGTGTGTCATTTTGCCCTGTTTCAGCGCACTCAGCAGATTGGCACCGTTGTCGAACACCACTTTACTAACTGTCAAATTGAGCGTGGTTAGCCACTGATCGGCCTGTGACCGCAGACCTGAAAGCAGTGCAGGACCGGTGTGGCTATTGGCTTCCAGGCACAACAGACGCAGCACAGCATGGCAATATCTCACCTGGCACATCGAATAGGTTCTGGGGAGCTTGGGGGGTGCAGCGGTAGAGGCGGTAGCAGTGGAAAAGGAGGAGTCAGCCGAGGAGGAGAAGAGGCAGGCCTGCATGCAATCCAAAGCGGTAACACCAAATCCACACGGGTGCCACGGGTTACATGCTTGACTGCCGTCATAAGGTTCACCTGCAATGAGCAGGACACTGGGTCAGTGGGGTTGCTATGTAGTGTTGATCACGAATATTCGAATTGCGAATTTTAATCGCGAATATCGGCATTTCGAGAATTCTCGAATATTTAGAATATCGCAAAATATATTCGTAATTGCGAATATTCGGTTTTTTTTTAAATACCAGTTCATGCAAATTTTTATGCAAATTTTTTGGAATCAAGAGAATAATGCCTGGAGATCACAAATTCGCGAATTTTCGAATATATGGCGAATATTCACCCAAATATTCGCGAAATAGCGCAAATTCGAATATTGCCCCTGCCGCTCATCACAATTGCTATGCAGTGGGTCAGTATATAAGTGTAATAGTTTGTGACGCCAACTGCAGCTTGCGCAGGTACTGTAGCAGGGCCCTTTAAGATGTTACAGTTCACGTACCAGGTGAGAAATGCCAGAGGGGAAATAATGTCTCTGTATAGCAGTGGTATAGTGTCAATGGTGTCTCCTACCTTGGTACGGCTGGACACCTAGATCCTGGCTCACTTGCAATAAATTGAGTGTTGTTAATAGGAGTTATGGTGGAATAATTGAGATCCAGACAGGAGATATAATCCAACTTGTCTTTACTGAATGGCAGCTTTAAATCCGTACAAGTTACAGCTTTAGTCTTGGGTCCCAGCAGGTATTGGCAATATGTGGCAGGAATTTCTATATATATTCTGCTTCTAATTATATGCCTACTGAGGCTGGCAGGAATTAGTCTTCTGCTCTGTCTGTCTTCTGCTTAGTAATGGGCCTGACTAGCTGAGGAGAAATTTGGCTTCTCCTGGACTTGGGATAAGTCCTCACAGCTTGGCTCACAGGGTATACTTCTTCCTGGAGGCTGGAGGTGGCTGCTTCTCTTGTCGACCAGCTGAGGCTGACGGTCGCCTCAGCCGAGGAGGGATCCAGGGCTGGGATCCCTGGTTCTGGGAGCTCCTACTAACACAACCTACCCCAGCAGGGGGTGGCTGGTACACTGACTACACTTCTTTCTCCTCCTCATGAGACAGGACATGGGAACGTTCCACTTCTGCTCACACAGGGGAGCCTAGACTGGAATGGACTATTCCAGCCTAGATATACTAACTAATAACGGACTGCTTACATATTGCTGCCACCTGCTGGCGTACATGGAAAATTACAGCAATAATATAAAACAGGCATAGAAAATACATATAACGGAAAATGCAGAGCAAGACTACACAAGATGATAATAATATACACTTAACATATTATGAAGTAGGGTGACAGAATTTTAGTGACATACTTCAGGATGTTACATACCCGCTTACTTAAGTGAAGCCGTCCTCGGCGTATGCTAAGAGGGTGGTGGAATCAGCTCTGGGTACCCAATAAATACAAAGTGCTGCATGAATTACATGTAATGACATACATAGACAAAACATGAAACAGCTTTCTCGAGGTTCCTGCCCGCTATAGTAAGGTGTCCAACACACAGTTTCCTTCTCTTGGTATAACCAGGTAACCTTATACTGCACAAAGCAAAACCTTTACTGACTGACTTTGTATGTCCTGAGCTCTGTAGACACCAAAGAAAGCATGGGGGTGTCTTTACGCCGTAATCCCGCCATTGTGTAATGCATGGATGTCAAACTCATGGCCCTCCAGATGTTGCAAAACTACAACTCCCAGCATTCCCTGATAGCTGCAGTATGCCCAGGCATGATGGGAGTTGTAGTTTTGCAACAGCTGGAGGGCCACGAGTTTGACATCCCTGGTGTAATGGAATGCCCGCAAATAGAAGGGTGGCTTTATCCTGTATTCCCTTCCCTGCACCATAGCCTGAAGAAATTTGGCTTAAAGCACGATCACTATGATGACTAAGAAAAAGCTAAAGTATGGCTCTAAGGTTTGAGGCGCCTTACCTTAGGCAAAAGGCTCAGAAGGGGAGGTATTTATCGTCTCCGTGTCTTCTGGCAATGTCACAGGAGGAGGGCTTTTAATCCTGTGCGCTCCTGGAAATGAGACACCTCAGGATGGGAACAATCCTGAACATTTAACAAGCGGGAAGGAGCAGCCTAGGGCTTCTAACCCTTCCCAAAGCAGAAGGGGTACCTGTGAAGTAACTGGATCTGCCTGGACTTACCACTTGGTCCTACCCTGGGTACCTATGGGTATATTCCACCGGGTGTAGGCCATTAGTATACAACATCCCTATGACAACAGTCCGTATAAGGGGGGAGAGAACAAGAGCTGTAAAAAGGCACACTTTAAGTAAGTTGCTACATTTTTGTTAAGTGCAATGGTTAAGTGCAATCATGACAATCAGTGCATAAATTCGCATTGTGGCATCTGAAAGGATAATACACACAATGGGCATGTTATCTTGAACGTTACATAACATGTAAACTGGTTACTAGTGCAATAATATTAAATAGGAATATCGCAAAGAGCTTAGGTATCACGTTTGAGTCCTTTCTTTGGGTGCAAACATTTTATAATATAGTGCAACTTTTAATGCGAGGATAGGCTCAACAATAACTTGAGTCCTTTTTCCTGGAAGTGCTTAAAGTTGTAGAATCCTCTGGAAACTGATAAAAGTCCATTTGTAATCCACAGGGTAAAAGTTAATTTTAATCCAAAGGGTTAAAAGTTAATTGCAATCCAAGGGTTAAAATGTCATAAGAGCAGCAAAGGCTATCAAGTAACCTGAGAAAGGGGATAAAACGGTCAACTTGGACATGAGGGGGTTAAGTGCTGATGGGGGGAGTCCTAACTGACATGTCCATCTGGATGAGGACAAACACTGGCAACCTGAAACAAAACGGTTAAAACAGCACACAAAAACTGCCAAACAGGTCCTCACCCGTCAGCTAACAGTCCCTGGAGTGGCTCCCAAAATGTCACTGAAGGATTTTTGTTCTTTACTGTTAAGGGGACACCTTACAGGTAGGTGTCCAGCTCCTCATCGCTGCTGGAGCTGCTAAAATGCATAAGAGGATGTTCCAGCCTCTGTTGGTAGCTTAGGGTGGCGTTACTAGTGGTGCGCCACTGCCCTCTACTGATGGCTGCAGGGATTGGCTGTGCTGACAGCCTGGTCAATGCTGCTGCAACACGCTGTAGCCCGGGATCCACAGCCGGTACAGGAGGTGGCAAAATTTCTGGCTGCAGAGGCTCAGGGAGAGCTGGAACAGCTGCTTGGGACTTCTTCCAGGGAAGCATGTACGGTGGCAGGAAGCATGGCTGGACCTTAGGGTTGAAGGTTAGCACGCTGTTATTAATCTGTCCCACCCTCAGGGTTGGTGGTGGTGACAGGTCTGGAATTAAAGGTGCAGGGGCTCTGTTGGACTTTCTCTTTAAACTGTAGACGGCCATCCGGGGCTTCCTGAAGGATCTGGTCCTGCCCGCAGAGCCTGGATCCTCCTGCCAGTTCTCTGGGGTGACGGCAGGGAAAAGCGGCTTGTCTAGCAAAGTGACTCCGGCCGCAAACAGTCCTTGCATGGACCGCATGGGGGTGCACTCGACCTGGTCCCCCACATAAAGGTTGTGCCTGGCCTGGGGCAGATAGTGTCGCTTCACAGAGCGTCGGCTCACAAATACTTCAGTCCCTGAATAGTTGTCTTGGAGGAACCCCACACCCCGTTCCACAGAAAACCACAATACTGTCCCGGTTCTCCTGGTGAGTTTGAGGTCATCGATGACCTGGCTGGGGGTCATCGATGACCTGGCTGGGGGTTATCGATGACCTGTTTAACCCATTCTTCGACCGCTGACTTGTATTCCCATACGCTCTGGGCAAATGCTGTGATCTCATGGGGTACTTCGGGATTAAGGCTCTGCAATTTCTCATAGCTGGGCGGCGGAGTGGAATCACCAGCTGCCTCCGCCGCACCAGTAGTAACTGGCCTAAGGCAGATGGCAGGTGCTGGGGTTTCTGGACGTGGCGGAGGGACGGACTCAGACCGGGCCTGGGCCTCAGGGAGCAGGGTAGCTCCTACCTGTTGTCGCGGCTGGTTCCGGAGTCTCCTGGTCACGATCTGTGGGCGACATTTTCATCTGTGCCGCAGACTGGTTGCTGGCTGAGGTAGCGACGTCCTCTGCGGGTGCTGCATCGACGTCGATCTTCATTCCGGCAGGCACGCCACGGGCTCTTTGAGGTAGGAACCGGGACTTCATCCACAGCCTTTTCTGTGACCTCTGGTATACTCTCTAAGGTAGGCGGTGAGGCCTTCTTGCCCAAGGAGGAATCCACGGCCTCCGGCATGGTAGCAAAAACAGAGGGCCCAGTCTTCTTTACAATCTGGGAGACTTGGATCTCTGGAGCGCGATCCTCATATACAGGCTCGCCTCCGATCGCCATCTGATTCCATTTTAGCTGGATGGACGCCATCTGGGGGGACTTATCTCATCCGGCAGACGACAGGTTCTAAGGGCGTAACCCAGAGGGAGGAGTCTTTATCTTCTCGGTCCACAGTAGGAGGTGCACAGTGGGCAGTCTCTATTTTTCCCGCTCCTAAAGGGGCGTATTCGCTATATTCGCGCCTTTGAGGGGCTGTTACTGTGTTTTCCCGCTTCTGGGGGGCATATACTTCATTTTCACGCTCTTGAGGGGGTGTGTATTCGACATATTCACCATCTTGGAAATCCTGGGTGAGCTGCTGCGCCATGAGGGAATCATGGCCGATTAACCCCTGTAGTGCCAATGCGCACAATGCGGTTTTCTCTGGCCCAGCAATAAAAGTAAGAAAGCCCATTTTCAACAGTTTTTTGGGCACAATCTTCAGCCCTTATTATTATACTGTGAAACATGTGATTTTAGTCCGTTTTTGCGCACAATTAGATCCGGTTCTGTTGTTAGGGATGGACACACAATTCAATCCGATCCTGTTTGTGACGCCATTTTATGCAATGAGCAGGACACTGGGTCAGTGGGGTTGCTATGCAGTGGGTCAGTATATAAGTGTAATAGTTTGTGACGCCAATTGCAGCTTGCGCAGGTACTGTAGCAGGGTCCTTTAAGATGTTACAGTTCACGTACCAGGTGAGGAATGCCAGAGGGGAAATAATGTCTCTGTATAGCAGTGGTATAGTGTCTCCTACCTTGGTACGGCTGGACACCTAGATCCTGGCTCACTTGCAATAAATTGAATGTTGTTAATAGGAGTTATGGTGGAATAATTGAGATCCAGACAGGAGATATAATCCAACTTGTCTTTACTGAATGGCAGCTTTAAATCCGTACAAGTTACAGCTTTAGTCTTGGGTCCCAGCAGGTATTGGCAATATGTGGCAGGAATTTCTATATATATTCTGCTTCTAATCATATGCCTACTGAGGCTGGCAGGAATCAGGACAACGGAGCGAGGCGCAGGCGTAGCGCAGTGATAGCTGACTGAGGGGGAAGTAGCAGACCAGGATAGGGTTAATTTACATGGGGGGGGTGGAGTGTGGCCGGGGAGGAGTAAAGGGTGGTGCGTCAGTTTTGCGGGCCGTTTATATGCTGGGTAGAGGGGGAGGGGCGGCACCGGAGGTCATTATTGTCTGGAGAGTTGCCCACCCTCCCGCCCTTGTTTGGAGTTATGTGTTTGCAATTTTGTCATAGCAGGGGGCAGGTTAACGGGGGTCCTGGAAGGCAATACTATGTTTAGTAGGTGCATGACACGTTGGAGCATGCATCCATGTGGTTCGTAAGCTGAAAGATGGGGGCTCCTGTTGGGCTAAAAAGGCCTACAGGAGTAGAGGAATATATGGTTTTTGGAGGATTTGGTGCCCTTGGGTCAGCGAGTGCGGCCGAGGGTAAGGAGGAAGATGTGTGGAGTGAAGATCGCAGCTTGCTAGGGTTGCCTTCTAGGATCCTACCGCAGAAGTAAAATGTTATCACATTGTATTGATATGTTTGTATTTATTGGTTGATATTTATTAATGTATGGTTTAAAAATGATGTTCGAATATTAGTGCTGTTTTTAATAAACGGCTGCTATGGCCTTTTTCCACCATGAATTACGGACTACGTGTTTTATTGGGATAGGTGTTAACGGTGTGTGGTATGAGGGGTCTGAGAATATCTTACCTCCTTAAGTCATTAGTCTTCTGCTCTGCCTGTCTTCTGCTTAGTAATGGGCCTGACTAGCTGAGGAGGAATTTGACTTCTCCTGGACTTGGGATAAGTACCCACAGCTTGGCTCACAGGGTATACTTCTTCCTGGAGGCTGGAGGTGGCTGCTTCTCTTGTCGACCAGCTGAGGCTGACGGCTCAAGCTGGGAAGATGGATCCTTGCCTCAGCCAAACTTCACATTTTGGCAGGTCTGACTACAGATTACTGATTGGTGCACTAAGTATTGTTGTGAACTTGACATTGCATCCTTCTCATTGGCCTACAAGCAAGAAGCAGAGAGGAATCATGTGTTCAGATGGAAAAATATGCAGTATATTTGATATAACGAGTATATAGCACTATATTCTAAATATTTGTGAATTCTCGAAGTGGCGATATTCGCAATAAAAATTAGCTATTCGAATATTCGCGCTAAACACTACTGCACAATACAAATGCACTTTATACTTTCTATGTTAGAAAGTATGTTAAAGGTATATCACACCCCTCAATCATTTTTTGGGGGGGGGGGCAACAGCTATATCACACCAGTTGCAATTAGTTATTCCAATAGCGTTTTGTCCCTCTATATAGCTGCGGTATCGCAGCAGAACCGCACACAACTGCTGTACAATACAAATGCACTATAATATACTTTCTATGTTAGAAAGTATATTATAAGTATATCACACCTATCAATATCACACCTATACCAGTCCTTAAAAATACTTTTGTGGCCATATTAGCTAGCGTTTGGTGTCCCTAACAGTCTGTCCCTGTTCCACAAAGCAACCACTCCCTACACTGGCAAAACATAGAATGTAAAATGGCTGCCAGATCGGGTTCTGTTAGAGGGTGAGGGTGTGTCCATGTGCTGAAACGTCTCAATTGGCTGTTCTGTCCGACCTGATGAATGTGCCATGGGTCAAAGTTCGTTGCAATGCAAAAAAATATGGCGCATGCGAACATCACGATATGTTCGCATGTTCGGCGAATCGCGAACGCGCAAAGTTCGCTGCGAAACAACTGCTGGGTGAACCGCAAGGCCATCTCTACTGTTTAATACTGTGTAACCACACTTTATATGTATGTTGTGATATATATCCTGTTTATTTGCACTGTATTTGCGATGCTCTGTGGAAAGTTTTAATGATTACTGAGAGACTTTTGGGACTTTGAATGAGAAGCTGGTAGGAATGAGAGAACTAGCTGTTTTCAAGTTTGGGTTCGGCATTCGGGTTCTGTGGTAAATTAGCATGGACTATAACATAATTCTATGATGAAATGCACCACGGAAGCCTTTAAGAGGCATTCCATTTGCATTCCATCATAATAGAAGTCTATAGGCAGCATAACGGATCCGTCTGGTTTGGGTTATGCAGGAGTCCTGTCTTGCATAACGGAAACCAGTTGGATTCATTATGCTGCCATACACTTTTATTATTACGGAATGCAAAACGGAATGCCTCTTAAAGGCTTCAATGGTGCATTCCGTCATAGAATTCCGTTATAGTCCGTGATAATGTAATCCATAATGGAGTTAGCACAGAACCAGAATCCGAATGCTGAACCCGAACAGCGAGTTCACTTATACCTAGAAGCTGGTAATTTTCCACAGCTGCCATAGGGTTTAAAGAAGAGCATGTTTTTGAGGGAAAAGCCAGACTTGTTTACCACCAAAAACAGACAGACTGACCTTTTGAATGTCTGGTTTAGCTTTGTTGTTATGTCTGAAAACTTGTTTTGCAGTAGTAATGTAAGCTGTAATGTAAGTCTATGACTGACGAGAGTTGTAACTGTGTATCTGTTTGTGCTGAGTTGCTCCATTCCACCCCTCCCACTAGAAGATTGTAGTTCAGCCAGAAACTGTATATAAGGAGAACAGTCAGAGCCCATAGTGTTCTGCATTTAGGGACCAATGATTGGAGGGAAAGACTCTGTCAGTCTTCACAAATGACCAGAAGAAGATGCAGAGATGGGGACGCTGAGCCACAGACCATGGGGTCTGAGCCCTGTGATCAAGGAGCCACCCGGACCGCTGAGCTAAAGACTGTGGGCCCCCAGCCTTTGACCAAGGTACCAGCCTTTTGAGAGAGAGAGGAACAGCTAGCTCAGGCCTTTCCTCAGCACTAAACCCTTCTTCTGCCAGGGAGGACTGGAGAATCCAGCCCTATGCCTTGCCTGTATTGTTTTGCATCTGAATTCCTCCAGTAAAGAAGTGTTAAGGAAATTATCCAGCTTTTCTGAAAGTGGATATAAAAATGTTTTTCATTTTATCTGTATACGTGATATAATTTGCTGACATTTGAAAAGAACAAACGCAAGCTAAAAGAAAACTATAGAAGTGAACTGTGTGTGTTAAGATAAGATAACATTTGTACTACTCCTGGGATATTTTGCCTCTCTTGCTTAAAATTCTAAACCCATTAGTTAACACATTTTTGTGAAAAACTTGAAAAATAACTAACCAATCAATAGATAAATTCAAAAGCCATTATTGAAATGTCTGTAAACCAATCATGTTTTACTTTGAGGGGTTACACCCTGTAAACTGTGTATAAATAAAGGGTGCAGGACACTTTCACTTTAGGGTCCTGACAAGGTTTGAACTATACTCAGACTTCTGTCATTTTCCTCCGTCGACGTCATTCACCTGAACACGAGGCAACGATCATCACGTGGCTGACCCTTGGCCTGCCGCAACATTTTCTGGTGGAGAATGCGGGCACCACAACAACACTCCTAGCTGCAGATCGCGACACGGAGACCAGAACCCAGGAAGACCGCGGTAAGTAACCCATTGTGTTACTACCTGTCTCCTGAGCTCTGCTCGCTGTTCTGCAGTGTGGTGTGTGAACGTGGTGCCTGTACCGTGTTCTGGTGAATGTATTATTTCCCCTATATGTGCTAAACTGTCTTTAGGCGTATGAATGCACGAATGTGTGAGTGGCTGAGATAAGCTGAATCTTGGAGGGGTCTGGCCCTGCTCCTCCTGAGCCAAGCTGAAAGTCTAGAGCTTGCTGACTGGCTTGTCCGGTCCCTGACTCTGGAGGCCTCTGGTTCTGGTGGAGAAAGGGTTGACAGACCTATACTGGAGGAGGCTGTGAGAAGTGGCAGTGTATAAAGCTGTCCAGTAAGTTTGGATAGGGGCCCTGCAGTTCCTTGTTGGTACCTGAAAAGGCGCCTGAGGTCAAGGGTTGTTCCAATGTTATGTCATACTGTGTGGTTTGTGCCTGCTGATATTGTGTGAGGAAGAATTACTGCATTGCTGCCAATTCCTGTGCTGTACAGTGTATACATGCGTGGGTATTATGATTCCAGTTTGGATTGGGTGGTTGCAGGTATAATCATTTGGATTTCAGTATTTGTTTGCTTCCTGTGCCATAGAAAGAAGTAGAGGGGTTTAAGGGGTTTCCAGCGAGTAACCCCAGAGAGGACGTGTGAGTTACTCTGTGTGAGGGCAAGACTATATTGTAGTATTGCCAGACCAGTGGATCAGTGCTGCCTCGGAAGTGTGCCCACAGCACCACTGGTAGTAGGAAAATTGGTGCCGCCTCGGAAGTGTGTCCACGGCACCACTAGTAGTGCCGCCTCGGAAGTGTGTCCACGGCACTACTGATAGTGCTGCCTCGGAAGTGTGTCCACAGCACTGTTGTAATTCACCAGGTGTGTGAGTACCTGGATAGTGAATTACAAGGAGCCACCCACGGGATGGGGGCTACACAGAGTAAGCGTTCCTCTGAGAAGGGAGCAGAGAAATGGGTCTCTGCAATTGATATTATGCAATGCGCAAAGGGCACTGAAGCAACCAAAGACTGTAGACAAATGCTAAAGAAATTAGGAGCAGGTGTGAATGGAACATTGGATGAACCAGTATGGCAGACATTTCTTACTAATTTTAAGGGGTGGTTGGAAGACCATAACAAATATGACCAGGCCACAATGTGGTATGATGTAGCCCAGGGAATGACTTTGACTGCCCATAAGGCAAAAGACACTGACAAACGGACTATGGATGAAATATGGGCTGGGTAAAAGAGCAACAGGACAATCAGACTGACACTTTTATGATGCAAACACAAGACGCTAAGCAGACTGTAGCTGACTATGCCACAGCTTTAGAACAGCTCTGGCTTGACTATGGGTATGAGACAGGAGACAGTAAGGACATGAGACTACTAAAACATACATTCATGTCTGGATTAAAAGCACCCATATAGGATGCTGTGAAGAAGGCTCGCCCTGATTGGCGGACCTGCCAGTTCCCTGACCTAGTGGCCATAGCAAAGGGAGCTGAGCTAGACTTACAAAATAAAAAAAAAAGCCAATAATGGCTAACCAACCTTTTAAACCTAAGGGCAGGTTTCAGGAAAGAATACCAGGTGGGGATCAGTCTCCACGTAACTGGGACCAAGTAACATGCTGGAATTGTGGGAAAAAAAGGGCATTTCTCAGTCAAATGTCCCCGGAGAGGTCAGGCTACTGCCCGGACCTCTCAATGAAGTGACGGCAATCCTGTGAGTTCCCTCAACGTTAACTACCCCCTTGACGCAATCCCAGGTCCACAACTAATCATCACATCCATATGTGAGGACACAGGGAATTCAATTGACTTTTTGGTAGACACAGGAGCAGCCCATACCCTAATACAAGAAAAATATGTGCCTGAGGAGCTTATCTCCTCAGATTACACCTACTGTCAAGGGGTTGAGGGAACAACTGTTAAACTCCCACTAACAAAGCCTGTTAAACTTAATATTCATGATGCCTTATCTATTGTCACGCGTGTGTTGGTAAGCTCAGATAGTCCATACAATTTGCTGGGGACTGACGTACTCAGTGCCATGAGGGCATCTGTGGATTTCTCTTCGGGAAAACCCCAAATTACAGCCCCTGTGCGTGAAGAGACTCTGTGTGCACTTATGTACTTAATGACATTTAGTGCCCCCTCTGCCTCTCAGAATACACACCCAAATTGGCTGTCTGAAGTGCCATCACATTTGTGGGCAACTTCCAAGACAGATGTGGGCAGACTACCAGTAACTCCGGTGGTTGTGCAGCTGAAAACTGGCATTAAGCTGCCATGTGTGCGTCAGTACCCATTAAATTCTTCACAGGAAGATGCCATTGCAAATGATCTGGAAGATCTGTTGGGGAAAGGGTTAATAATCCCTATAAAAACCCCTTTAATACACCCCTATTTCCTGTAACGAAGAAACAGACTGTGAAGGGTCAGCCTCCAGTCTATCGTATGGTACATGATTTAAGGGCAGTGAATGCTGTAACTGTCATAAATACACCACAAGTGCCCAACATTGATCTTGCAAATGCTTTCTTCTCTGTCCCTTTAGATGAAGAATGCTGGCCCTATTTTGCTTACACTTTCCGTCACAAGCAGTATGCATGGGTCGTTTTACCACAAGGGGCTGCCAATTCCCCTGATATTTTCTCCACTGCTTTACACTCTGTGTTGCAGTCCTGGCAGCCGGCCTATCCGGACACTGTTCTTTTACAATATATTGATGATCTGTTGCTTTGTTGCCACAGCTCTGAACAGTGTAAAGAAGAAACTTTATCTTTGCTTATTTTCCTTGCTGAAAATGGTTGTAAAACCTCAAAGGAGAAGCTGCAACTTTGTAAATCTACTGTGATTTTCCTTGGTCACTGTATTTCTCCAGGTACCAAACACCTCACAACTGAGAGGGTTACTGCTATACAGCAGCACCCCCTGCCAAGTACTCCAAGGGCTCTGCGTGCCTTTATTGGACTTGTCAGTTACTGTCGCCCCTGGATTAAGGATTGCTCTCAGATGATGCAGACACTATATGACTGCCTCAAAGGAGAGACCTTAGAGCTCACACCAGGAGCTGTGAGTGCATTTCATACATTAAAACTCACTCTCACCACGACACCAGCATTGGGCATCCCCAATTACAAACAAACTTTCACGTTGTATTGTCATGAGCAAGGGGGATTTGCCTCAGGTGTACTGTTCTAAATCCAGCTACTTTGATGCCAGTGGATTTAGAAGAGGAGGGGGGAGTGGGAGTAGTAGACATGTCTGATCCAGTTGCAAATCATAACTGTCATGAATTGATGATTGCAGAAACAAAAGGGTTAGCAAATGTTACTGAAACACCATTAACTAATCCTGATGCTGAGTATTTTGTAGATGGCTCCAGATGGTGGAATGACGAACAAGGACACTTTGTCACCGGGTATGCGGTAATCCAGGATGGTAAGGTAATCATACAAAAATCACTCCCATCTTGTGCATCTGCACAGGAGGTGGAGTTGAAGGCACTCACTGACGCATGTACAATGGGTAAGGGACTGAGAATAAATTGTTACACTGATTCCAGGTATGCTTTCGGGGTAGCACATGATTTTGGTGTTATCTGGAAAACTAGGGGATTTCTGACTTCCTCGGGCAAACCAATTAAAAATTCAGAAGCAGTACAGAGCCTCATAGAGGCCCTAGAGCTGCCCACAGAGGTAGCCATTGTTAAAGTGCCAGCCCATGTGAAGCAAGATGATCCGCTAGCTGTGGGAAATGCTCAAGCAGACCAAGCAGCCGGTCTGCCGCTCCTGACATTGTTTTTTCCAACTATGCCAGATTTGTCGCTCTTGCAGGAATTACAGGCCCAGATAACGCCTCAAGACAAAAAGGTATGGATGGAGGCGGGGGCTACGAAGACAGGAGAGCTCTGGCAGGTAAATGGCAGAACATGTTTGCCTCGGAGTTTGTATCCGATGATGGCCAATTTAGCACATGGCCCTACTCATTTGTCGAAAGGAGCTATGAGCGCACTAGTGTTAGAACATTGGTTTGCACCTGGAATTCAGACCCTCTTTGAAAAGTTTGTTCAGGGTTGTCTTACATGTGCCAGACATAACCCTGGGAGGTTTGTAAAGACCCCCAAGAAACACACTCCCAAACCCTTGTACCCGTTTCAAAGAGTATAGATGGATTACATCCAGCTACCCAAGGTGAGCACATATGAGTATGTCCTTGTAGCCATTGATGTATTCTCAGGCTGGCCAGAAGCTTGGCCAGTAACTACAGCTACAGCCAAAAATACTGCTAAGAAAATATTGTCAGAGGTAGTCTGCAGATATGGGATTCCAGAGGTGATAGAGTCAGACAGAGGTACACACTTCACTGGGGAGACAATGGGACACATACTGAAGACCCTAGGGATCACACAAGCTCTAAACTCTCAACAGTATGGAGTCACTATAGTGGTGGTCCAAGATGGAATCACTCATGTTGTACGGTTACTGCGTTTATTACTTTCTGTTCTGTATTAAGTAGCTCTAGATCCTAAGTGGAAGTTCGGATGGAGACTCATCTTTTGCAGGAAGGAATTGTCCATTCCAGGTATCCCATCACCGAAGTGTCCATAACGTTGACCAGAGGAGGATGAAGGTGGACTTTCAAGGCGGTTCCAGGCCTACTCACCATATTGGTCAAGGGATATGCCATGATTGACAGCACTGTCCAACCAAGGGACAGCAACGCCCAAGATGATGTTCATCTTCCTGATTCTACAACAGAGGACCACAGCTACACAGAAACTTTTAGGATTACTGCTGATGCTCCTAGCAGGTATAGCTGACCTACCAGCTCCTAGAGATTCCAACACAGGAGCAGAAGAAGGTGTATCCAGAACTATGGACAATGATGCATGGAACAACAATGCTGCACCTACATCCACATAGTGTTTGTGTGTCGTATGTGGTTTTAATAAAATGTATGTATGCTTAATCAAATGACAACTACTAGACAGACTGGAATCGATGCTTGCATCACATGGTCTATGCAGCTTATCTGTATACTCTGTGAAGTACGGGCTGTCTAAGGGGTCATTTGTTTGTTCAGGCAGGTTAGTAGTTAGCAAGACACACATGATACAATGAAGCCTTCAGAAGGAAAAAACGTCTACCACGTGAACAGAAAAATTGAAAAAAAAGGAGGGAAATGTTAAGGAAATTATCCAGCTTTTCTGAAAGTGGATATAAAAATGTTTTTCATTTTATCTGTATACGTGATATAATTTGCTGACATTTGAAAAGAACAAACGCAAGCTAAAAGAAAACTATAGAAGTGAACTGTGTGTGTTAAGATAAGATAACATTTGTACTACTCCTGGGATATTTTGCCTCTCTTGCTTAAAATTCTAAACCCATTAGTTAACACATTTTTGTAAAAGTGAAACTTGAAAAATAACTAACCAATCAATAGATGGATTCAAAAGCCATTATTGAAATGTCTGTAAACCAATCATGTTTTACTTTGAGGGGTTACACCCTGTGAACTGTGTATAAATAAAGGGTGCAGGACACTTTCACTTTGGGGTCCTGACAAGGTTTGAACTATACTCAGACATCTGTCATTTTCCTCTGTCGACGTCATTCACCTGAACACGAGGCAACGATCATCACGTGGCTGGCCCTTGGCCTGCCGCAACAGAAGCACACTGGTTTATTGCAGACCCTGACTCTCTGAACATATTTCCCATTGTGGTGCACCATGCCTTACCATCCCTTTCGGAGAGCAGCAACATGTGGTGACACCTCAACGAATAGCGTTGGGGCCACCCCAAACCCGGCCACTGCACAATGATTGTGTATCCCTTTTTATTGTCATAGATAGAAGCTACAAGGGGAACCTTAGCACTGCTGATCTCCTGTTTGTATAAAAGATCAAGCATATTCAGCTATTGCACATATTAGATTGTGTTGAATCCTGTCTACCTCGGTGGGATCTGCTGACAATTATCTGTGTATGTCCTACCATGTTAGACTTTCTCGCTACTGTAAAAGCTGGAAAAAAAACTGAAAAACAAGGCAATTGAGCTGAGATTGAAAAAAAAAAACTATAAACTGTTAGTGGTGCTTGCTCAATGATCACACAACCAAGGTGGTGCACATATATTTTAGGTTCTGCAGCAGGGTATATGTTGAGGCAGAGTCATATTAATGCTGGGTGGCATCTCACCTTGCTTAATACCGGCTGCCACTATGGTATGGTAATGGACATGTAGATGCTGGAAGGATGTGCTGTCTCTGTACCATCTTTATTTTTTGAACATCCTTCTGTGATATGTCATCCCAAGCTCTTTCAACTATGAGCCATAAATCAGTCGAGGTGGTTGTTGGCTGTTGTGCATGGGAGATCTGTCTCGTCATCAGCAGTGCACTGGGCAGTGGGAGAGGTGTGGAGCTGGAGAGAATGGGAGTAGTGGAAGTGGCAGTCAGGGTGGTTGTAGTCTTTATGGTGGCTAATCTCTCTCCCTTTAGAGCTCCCTGAACTGCTCATGCAGTGATGTGAGGGCACACCCTTTCTTCACTCGTGGCATACCCTGGACTTTTGGGGGCTTCTGTCTGGTCCTGCTGGGGTGCCCTTGATGTTAAGTAGATGGATGCAAGACAGGAGGAAAGAGAGGCGCCAGTGGAAGAATGGTGGAGTGAATGACAGGCTGTTAAGTTATGATAAAGTCTCTCTTTAGAGTAGATGATGAAGGTTGTAGTACAGATGCAAGCAACATGCATAGTTCTGAGCTATATGACACAGAAAATCTCTCCCAAAGGCCTCTTGCACACGAACGTTGTGTGCCCGTGGCCGTATTGCGGCCCGCATATGGTGGGTCCGCAATACACGGGCACTGGCCCGTGTG
Organism: Bufo gargarizans; assembly: GCF_014858855.1. Classification (NCBI taxonomy): domain Eukaryota; kingdom Metazoa; phylum Chordata; class Amphibia; order Anura; family Bufonidae; genus Bufo; species Bufo gargarizans. Next base: position 73,774,876 of record NC_058080.1, read on the forward strand.
CACTTCGCATCATGGATGCGGACCCTTTCACTTGAATAGGTCCGCAATCACGGAGATCCGGAACGGAAGCACGGATTGGAACCCTGCCGAAGCACTACGGAGTGCTTACGTTATTTTTCTGTCCGTGCCTCTGCACCGCAAAAAATAGAATCACGGACCCATTCAAGTGGAATTGCGAATGCACAACGTTCGTGTGCAAGAGGCCAAAGGTTGTACAGGTATACAGGAGGTGGCAATGATGGTATTAATGCTCCCTGAGTCTTTATCTAGGTACACTTTGTAATCTTCCCAAATTAACCCCTGAGGAAGCTGGATATTCCCGGCGATATGCGTGGGACATTCTTTTTGACAATGCTTACTTTTTAGTCTGTGACTTAATTTATTGATAGGTATTGCCTTATATCTATTGATGTTGCATTATCTCTGACCTTCTATTTGTTGGATTTGGTTGTGTATTGTCCCTGACTTTATACGCTCTGTCTTCATTTGTGGACTCTTGTGAGCCTCTTGTCTGTGCCTGGTTATATATTTTTCCAGGACACTATTTATTGTATACAATTTTTTAAGTGTTTGCGTTTTTCTTTAATAAATTATATTATACATTTTAAATAATTGGATGCGGTTTTCTTGGTCTTTTTCATGTCTATGATAATTTTAAAACCATGTTTGCACTCCATTTCATGGTGAGTGTGACCCCTCTTTTCATTATTATTATACTTTATCTAGGAGCCTTCACCTGGTCTACACCCAGCTTTTTTAAGCCCCTGGATATCAAGTCTGCCTAGTTATGCCAATCACTCCTGAACTAGGTTAAGATCGTATCGAGGAGTTTGGGAAAGCTGAGTGACAACCCCATGTTACTTGCTACTGTATCTTCAAAAAACTGATGCTTAGAAGTACAATTTTTAAACAGCGTGAAAAAGAGAACAGAGAAACTTGTGTTTACTGGGGACTTTTTATGATCACTGGAAATGATCTTTTTTACTGAGTTTTGAACCACAGGAAACTGTATGGTTTATGTGTACAGCAGTGAGCACACAGGACAGTGGAGCTTTATTGTAGAGATATAGAAATCTCCTGTTAGTGTTTATTGGAATCTCACAGTCAGGAATTAATTCATTAAAGTGACCCTCTAGTTCAAGAAAACAAGATCACATTAACTGTGAAGTGAACAGAACACTTACATGGTGTCCTCAATTCCATTTTTTTAGCTGCAGATCAGCAAATTCCTGGGCTCCATCATCTGCCATCCAAGATGGCTGATAGACTTCACAGACTACCTCATCCACTCTATGCATTTGGTAGTCCAAAGTACTTCCCACTTGTCCAACCCTGTGCATGGATTGCCCAGTACTGCTCACATGAACAGTAGTGACCAATCTGAGTGACTTGGAATATCAGATGCATAATATGTATCAGGTAGTCTGAGAAGCAGTGCGGCCATCTTGGATGGCAGAAGATTGGTGGATCTGCAGCGGAAAATGTGAAAATGAGGGCATCAGGTAAGTGCTCAGTTCATTCCCCAGTTAATGTGATTTTTTCTTCTTCAACTGGTGCATCACATTCATGTAAGAACACTAAAAGTGATTGTTAGACTTTAATATACATAATACACCTTGCTCTTTAAAGGGTTATTCCAATCTTGAACATTGGGGGCATATCGCTAGGATATGCCCCAAATGTCGGATAGGTGCGGGGCCTACATCTGGGACCAGCACTTATACTTAGCATGGAGCCTGCAAAGGTCCAGAGGGACTTCAATGGGACTAAGCTATTTTTGGTGTGGTCGTGCATGCTTGGTGCACCCACCTGCACTTTGAAGGCTCCATTCTAAGTATAGGTGTGGGTCCCAGAGGTAGGACCTGCACCTATCAGATATTGGGGGCATATCCTAGAGATATGCCCCCAATGTCCAAGATGGGGATAACCCTTTAAAGACAAAAATTCAGCTTCGTTTAATATTTGGTCAACTGCTGGGTTGTTGGCTTTAAAGAAGTTGTTCGGGTTTTAGCGTTTGATGACCTATCCTCAGGATAGGGCATCAATTTTGATCGGTGGGGGTCCGACACCTGGCATTCCCACCAATTAGCTGTTCTCAGCAGCCACTGATGCTGGAGGAAAGCACAGTGACTACACAGTGGATGATGTTTTCTGCTTCCGGTTCTGTCCACTTTTCCAGTGCTGGCGGCTGCCGAGAACAGCTTGTAAGAGGGTTGGAAATCAGCCTTGTAACTCTTACAAGAAAAAATGTACCATCTACAGGGACTTTTGGTCCTGCTGCAGTGGTAATCCCACCTGACCGAGCTCTTAATTATGCTACGTTTCTGCATGTTATATATCTCCTAGCGCTGAAACCTACCATGTAACTGACATGATGATATGCCACATTGTCATGATGTGTGATTTATCATGTACTCTGCCTTTAAGCCACAGCGAGACACCAGTGAGGAAGTGGTAAATGTATGTGTTCTACTTTGTGGTGATATAAGTATTGAGACCATGGCGGGAATGTTTAGTCATCTGCTGACCTATGGTATGATCACAGTTAAATAATGTTAGGTGAATCAAATGTCTTTGAGACCATGTGACTTAAAGATGTTGTCCAGTTTTGGGACCTGTTAACTGATAGCAGCAACATACTGTACCTGTTAAAATATTATACTCACCCGCTCCCCGGCTCCATTCAGTGATTCCCTGTTGTGCACTTCTGGACAGACAGTGTCCAGTACCCCAGGGCAGGGTGCTTGCAAATGTTTCTTGTTATGTAGTGTTATGTGATGTTATTTGTAATGTATCCAGTATATTACTATATAGATCTGTCAGGGTTAATAATCTTCTCTCAGCCCCTAGCTCAGTTAGTATTGTGTGTAGCAATATGTTATATGACCTCTAGGAGTCTCACTATATCAGATACATTCTACCTGTTGTTGAAACTTGTTGGTAAGTTGTGCAGTGTCCTGAAACACACTGCTTAATACTGTGATCGTGTTTCATGTAAATTGTGCTTGTATAGGAGTTCCAATAAAGTTTCATAGGGAGAGGGAGGTTCTAAGAAGCCTCCCAGGGTGGACTCCGCCCTGCACACAGCATAGAGGATAAGGAGAAGAAGGTCAGTGTGTGTGATGTCTGACCTCAGCAGCCATTTTGGAGAGTTATCCAAACTCCATACTTAGTTCCATGTACCAGCCCAAAGAAGGGAAAGATTACAGAAGAACCAGGCAACTCAGAGACGGAATGACAATATTGACAAAGGAAGGTAACTGTCATTTATCAGGCTTTAGTATCCTTTGCATTAAGTTGAGAGATTCTAAGCTACAAGCTGCCCACCATAACCAAGGACAGAAAGGCCATCTGTCAGAACATAGTATTCCTAGAGAGGATATAGAAGTATATGATTATACAGTACAGCAGAGATAGTCCATCCTTCCAGCCTGGAGAAACAAGAGAGAAAGATTGATTGTCATAGAAAACTGCCCCTTATGCAACTTCAGGGAACTAATCTGAATCACTGTAAAAGCTGCCTTGCTGTAAATCACTTTTGCATACATTAATGACCCTTGGATCAGCTTCAGCAAAGTACTGGGAGTTTGTTAAGAAACTTGGTCTCCTTATTCTACATCATCTCCTAATTGCACCTAATGGTGCTCGCATCACAAACACAGGGACCAAGCAACCAAAGCACCCTAAGCATACCCACTACCATCAAGGGCACCTCACCTTCCATCTGGCTGGTGTTCCCTGCAATAGAGAGTGCCCCGGAGGATTTAGTTCTGTCTTCCTCATCACTGCACGCCAACCCAGGGAGCTGCAAAACCGTGAGTATGACTATTACCCCCACCAGCCCACCTTGCACTCACATACTGCCCCTGCGGTCCGGTCTGCTGCAGTTGAGCATTCAGATATATGAGTAATGTTAGCTGATATATCCCTGGAATAAATTTGTCTGGTACAAAAGACTGAGTGTGGAAAAATCAGAAAGAAGAACCAATCAGAACAGAACATGGTGGCAGCCGGGCACTGTCTATCACTGTGTATACAGCGATAGCTGTATCACTGATACTGATAGGCATTTGAATGTATAAAATACAAGTTAGAGTGAATATTTTTTCAGAAAACTATATATCAATCTGCTTAGCTCCTCCTGCCCTATAATATGCTGCCTGCATATTGCACTGAATTTTAATGATGACAGGTTCCCTTTAAAGGGGTTGTGAAAGAATGGGGGGGAATTAACAACCCTCCCCCTATTTGGCTAGACCTGCAGACCTGCAAAGGAAGGATCACTTACCTGCTTCTCGGTGTCCCCTCCCTGCAACCTCTCCTCCAGGCCTTCCATGCTTCTCTGGGCTCCCTTGATGTCAACATCTGGTTTGACATTGCCACAGCCAATTATTGGCTGCGGTGGGGACCGGATGCCCTTGCATCATGTGACCATTTGTCATGAGGTAAGTGGATCCAGTCACGCCAAGGTCAGTTATTGGCTGCAGGCGATGTCAAACTAGATGTTACAGGTCCGGCCAAGGGTGTGTGTGATATAGTGTAGGTATTTGATAAGCATTGTGACCCCAAAAAGAGTGAGACTGTGGAGAAATACATGTTCTTGTGAAGGAATATGAGGAGACTGGCTGTGGATTTGGGGACATCAGAAACAACCTTATAATAGACAGAATAGTGTGTGGCAGTAGAGTACATAGAGAAGTAAGGGCCCCATAGCAAGGATCAAACCAGGACCTCCACACAGGACAGAAGGGTTTCTAAACCCTTTTTCAATGACTCTTGGACCATTTTTCCACTGCTTCATTTGCTAAAAGTTGTTCCTTTAGAGGGTAGAGTCCTGACCAAGTTCTCACCTCCAGTAGAAGAGATAATCCCAACTAAGACTGGGCACCCTGTTGCCCTGGGCCCCATAGCAGTCGCATGGTCTGCCGCACTGGTGTGTGGCATCAGAGACTCTTATTTCAGAGAGAGATTACTAAGACAGGAAGAGCTGGCCTTAGAAAAATGCATGTAAATATGCAGTGCTGCTGAGCTGACATAAGACATCCTGAAGATGATGGAGGCCACCAGTGATGTCACAGTAAATCCAGTATCTGCACAAGGGAAAGCAAGACCCAGGCTCTCTGCAGGCTCCATGACATGTGAGAGACAAATGGAAATGTCTACCATATGAGAAGACCTGCATGACCTGTGGCATCATTTCTCAGCTCTGTGCAGACTGAAACCTGGAAAACTGTACAGAGAATCCACAATCCACAGTGTGACACAGGACACAGAGAGTGCAGAGGCCATCACATGGCTTTAGGATGCAACAGAGAACATCAATGCCGTCAAACAGCCAGTAGCTAATGATGTAAGGCAGCTTTTTGCAACCTTTTTGCTGCTTGAGCAGCTCATTAAATTTCAGCTAGATTTTGTAGCAAGCTACAATGTAATTCCAGTTACTCTGCTTACCAAAGAGGTCACTACTGAGTCCACTGACAAGATACTGGTAATGTGCAACAAAATAGTGTGGGGGGCTGTATACTGTGGGTGCTGTATATTGCGGAGTGCTATACTGCTTTACTGTATAGTGTGGAGTGCTGTATCGTGTATAGTTTGGGGTTCTGTATACAGTGAGGTGCTATACTGCTCTACTGTATACTGTGGGCTGCTATACTGCTCTACTATATACTGTGGGGTACTGTATAGTGTGGGGTGCTATACTGCATACTGTGTGGTGCTGTATACTATGGGGTGCTATACTGCATACTGTGTGGTGCTGTATACTATAGGGTGCTATACTGCATACTGTGGGGTGCTGAGGTGCACTGTGACACTAGGGTGAGCCGAGCCCTGGACTCTTTCCTGCAGAGCGGTGCCCACTTCCAGCCTGAGCCCAGCTGCCCAGAGCACTGATCCTGAGCCGCTGGAGTCTTCAGAACTGGAAGTATTTACAGTCATTCACTGTACTCCACCAGATGTGTGGATTTTTTGTGTGTGTGTGTTGTGGTGGAGGGCGTGATTGCCTGCTAAGGTGTGGGAAGGCGGGATCCAGGGGGCCCAAGTAAATTTTTGCCCAGGGTCCAATCAATATTAAAGACGGCCCTGTACAGGAGGGTGATCATAAACCTTTACTGGGAGTGAAAGCAGGTCAGGCTATGGACTTAATAAAGGTATAGTCTTATAACATTATGGCTCTTGAAATTTCCCAGAGCATACAACATTCCTAAGGAAAGACAGATTGCAGGCTGGATTTACAGACTATAAAAACGGAGTATGCTGCTTTATTTGAAGGCAATAGGTGCCTGAAACGCAAATACAACCTTGAAATTGATCACATTATACAACCTTTCATGAAAAATTGATTAGTTACCACAAAGCGCCAGGAAATGCCTCGTGGCAAATCACATTTTCCCACTAGTTATAGTAAAGAAACCATCAGGCAAGTTAAGAATCTGCATTGACCCAAAGCCATTGAACAAAGCTCAGAAAAGAAATCATTATCTAATGCCTACAATAGAAGACATTCTACCTAATCTTTCAAAGGTGAAAATATTCTCTGTTTGTGATGTCAAAAACAGATACTGGCACGTGGAACTGGATGAAGAATCAAGTTTAATGACAGCATTTTCTTCTCAATTTGAATTCTATAAATGGCTGAGAATTTCCATGATATTAAGTCCTGCAGAAATTGATGCAAGCCCTGGAAAGACTTTCCGGAGTAAAAACTATTGCAGATGATATACTAATTGTAGAAGAAGGCACAGATCTGGAATCTGCTATAAAGGAGAATGACCAGAGGATGATACACTTTTTGTATAGATGTAGAGCAGTGGTGGTGAACTTATGGCACGGGTGCCAGAGGCGGCACTCAGAGCCCTTTATAGGGGCACCCTTACCCTGGAAAAAGTCTAAGGTGTACCAATATGCCTTAGACTCTTCCTGTCCTTCATCAGCGCAGGGCGCACTATGAACGGTACAGGCAGCGCACTGAATGCAGACAGGCTATTATAGCTAAATGATAAAGTACATAGAAGACAGGGTGCAACTACCATAGTGGCAGACCATGCGACTGCTATGGGGCCCAGGGCAAAAGGGGGCCCAGTTGGGATCATCCCCTCTTCTACTGGAGGTGAAAACTTGGTCAGAACTCTACCCTGTAAAGGAACAACTTTGATCCTTGCTATGGGGCCCTTACTTCTCTATGTACGCCACTGATAGAAGATATGCTATATTGGTATTCAGGGTTTTGGGTTGCAGTTTGGGCACTCGGTCTCTAAAAGGTTCGCCATCACTGATGTAGAGTAAAATGTATAAAGCTGAAATAAAATAAATTCACTCTGAAAATAACAAAGGTTCCTTATCAGGGGTGTAGCTAAAGGCTCATGGGCACTGGTGCAAGAGTTCAGCTTGTGCCCCCTTCCCTCAGTGCTTTGTGGCCAGGGGCAGGGGTGCACCTAGCCTTCATGCTGCCTGAGGCAAAAATTGAAACACCACTCCCCCTCCCGAAGCCACATTTTTTACCTAACCCCTTCCCTCCAGTCAGAGGTGTAACTTGAACATTCTGGGTCCCAGTGCAAAATCTATAACAGAGCCCTCCCAGCATGCACTTTCTATAATACTAATGCAATGTCCTGAAACACACTGCTTAATGTTGTGATTGTGTTTCATGTAAACTGTGCATGTAAATGTGTTCTCATAAAGTTGCATAGGGAGGGGGGGGGGGGGTTCTTACAAGACTCCCAGGGTTAACCCTGCCCTACACATAGCACAGAGCAGAAGGAGCAAGAAGGTCAGTGTGTGCAATGTCTGACCTCCGCAGCCATTTTGGAGAGTTATCCAAACTCCATACTTAGTTCCATGAACCAGCCCATAGAAGGGAAAAGATTACAGAAGAACCAGGCAACTCAGAGAGGCAATGAGAATATTGACAAAGGAAGGTAACTGTCGTTTATAAGACTCCAACCTCCTTTGCATCAGGTGGAGAGATTCTAAGCTACAAGCTGCCCACCATAATTAAAGACAATAAGGCCATTTGTCAGAATATAGTATCACTAGAAGAGGATACAGAAGGATAGGATTGTACAGTACAGCAGAGATAGTTCATCCCTCCAACCTGGAGAAATAAGAGAGAATGACTGATTGTCATAGAGGACTATGTCTTATGCAACTTCTGGGAACTAATGTGAATCCCTGTAAAAGCTGCCTTGATGTAAATGACTTTTGAATACATTGATGACCTGTGGATCTGCTTCAGTAAAGTACTGGGAGTTTGTTAAAAGCTCTAGTCTCCTTATTCTATATCATCATTACTACTACTCTCAACATTTGCACCTAGCGGTGCTGGCGTCACGAACCAGGGGCCCAGCCGCCACAAGCACTCTAAACACCACCACCATCAAGGGCACCTCAACTTCCATCTGGTTAGTGTTCACTGTAACCGAGAGTGCCCCGGAAGATTTTGTGCTGTCTTCCCATCCACTGCACGCCGGCCCCAAGGGACAACTTAACAGTGAGTACTACTATCCTCAGCACTTTATCACTAGTATGCTTACACACATCACCCCTAGGGTGTCCGGTCATTGCACTAGTGTCTTCATATGTAGCGACTGCTTCCTCTACACCCTCCATAGCTACGTCCCTGTTCCTTATATTGGAAATATTCTAACCTAAAATGGTGTGAGAGTGTATCCTGAAAAGGTGAGAGCAATACAAGACATACTCACCCCTATAGATTTACATAGAGTACAAAGATTTCTTGACCTGGTAAATTATCTTTCAAAACTCTGCAAACATCTGTCAGACATGTGTGAGCTACCGAGACAGCTAAGTCACAAAGTTTTGCTCTAAGAATGGACAGAAACCCCACGCTACGATTGAGTGACGAACGAGTCCTTTCTTGTTGTGGTGAACGTTTCAACAATGACCCTTTTAGACGCGCCGATTATCGCTCACAAAATTATAATTTCAATTGCATATTCCATCGTTTGTAAAGCAGACTGTTGCATTGTGGACAAATTAATCGTCTGTAATTGGTCGTGCAGTGAACAATTCCCGTTTACACGTATGAAATTATTAATATCCAACAATGATTTGAAATAATTCTCTCCCAGAGTGGCCTCATTAGTAATAGTGACACCTACAGTGCCCAAAATAGTGATAATGCTCCCCAAGAGTAATCCCATTACTAGTAGTACCCCGGATGTTTTGTCCTAGCGATGCCCTTGACAATCTGGAAGTTTGCAGGATGGAGACTGGAAGGCCACTGATGGGAATGAGATAGTTGGAATAGAGCAGAAGGAAGCAAGTGAGCATGATTTTTTTTCAAAAGGTATAGGTTTTAGCTGGGGCTGGATATCACAGAGAAGTTGAGTCTGGAGCTGAGAGATGGAGAGAAGCTGACTAGTCGATGTCTGCTAAGCAATACTGTGTGTCTCATGGAAGGCATAATCCAAGAGATTATGCAGATTGTGTGGTCTACCTAATCATCCTGTCAAAGACTCTTGTAACTGTAAGCTTGTTGCCCCATGTGAATCAAGTAAAGATCCAGAGTAGGGAGCCATGCATGCCACTCAGGGCCAAAAAGATCAGTTCTAGAAATGAACGAATTTCTAAAAAAAATTATTCGGCTGGTTCGCCGAATTTTCAGAAAAGATTAGAATCGATCCAAATTTATTTTTAGCAAATCGCATAAAAAACAGCTATTTCCTGGCTGCAGAGAGCCTGTATAGTGGTGTAAAACACTGTGCCTTGCAGTAACACGTATAGGGAGTCTGATGTGGTAGTGAAACAATACTTTGAGTCAGTATGACACGCAGATGAGAGGCGTCGCTCTTAGAATCACTGCATACTTCACTTATTTGGGCAGTTACAAATAACTCAAGTATGAACTCAGCCTTACAGGTTGATGTTAGCGCCAGATATAAAGATCTGTGCAGAGGCCCAAGATCGTATGCGTGAAAAGGTGGACTCCTTTTATAATGTCGCCAGCTGATTCCAGATGTCAGATGTCTACAGAACCTGTTCTATTAGTCAGCAATAAGTTTGTGCTGATGTCACTAATTTTTTTGCCCTTCCTCAGATCCGTCAGAACAATAACCCCACAAAAAACGGATCCTGTCTGTTGAGCATCCGCCTTCACTCGGTCAGCATTTGGTCAGTAATCCATCAGTATTGCTAAAGCCCAAAAAAACCAGGAGTGGATCCAAAACAGAGATGACACGTGAATGGAATATTTGCATGTCTTCTGTGTTTTGTACCCACTCCTGCTTATGGCTACCAAATCATAAGCCAATTCTGATGGGACCATACAGGCCTTAGAGCTGCTACACAGACAGGATCCATTGTGCATCTAATTTTTAAATCCTTCTGATAGATCAGAAGAAGGGTCAAATAAATGAGGACGTCTACCAGGCCAAAAAGTAGTGGCCCAGTCATGGAGTGGGTAGGGTAGGAGAACAGCTTGAGAAGTCCACAGAGTGGCCCAATGACATAGTGTTGAGGTAGCAGCAGCATGAGGAGACCACAGAGTGGCCCAGTGACATAGTGGGGAGGTGGCAGCAACAGTAGAGGGAGGCCACAGAGTGGCCCAGTGACATAGTGTTGAGTTAGAAGCAGCATGAGGAGGCCACAGAGTAGCAAGGTGACATAGTATGGAGGTGGCAGCAGCAGCATGAGGAGGCCACAGAGTGGCCCAGTGACAAAGTGTTGAGGTAGCAGCAGCATGAGGAGGCCATAGACTGGCAAGGTGACATTGTGTGGAGGTGGCAGCAGCATGAGAAGACCAGAGTGGCAAGGTGACATAGTGTGGAGGTGGCAGCAGCAGCGGCATGAGGAGGCCACAGACTGGCAAGGTGACATAATGTGGAGGTGGCAGCAATAGCAGCATAAGGAGGCCAAAGAGTGGACCAGTGACATAGTGTTGAGCTAGCAGCAGTATGAGGAGGCTACAGAGTGGCAAGGTGACATAGTGTGGAGGTGGCAGCAGCATGAGGAGGCCACAGAGTGGCACAATGACAGAGTATGGAGGTAACAGCAGCAGCATGAGGAGACCTGAGTGGTGATGTGGCAGCAGCATCAGAAGACTACAGAGTGACCCAGTGACAGAGTTGGGAGGTGGGTGGCAATAAAACTACCCGCTGATGATGGTGAGTGTAAGAAGGAGCACTTGGCATCAGATGTGTGGCATCAGGTGGGTGGCAGCATCAGAATAGTAGTGGAGGTAGGTAGCCAGAAGAAACTGGTATCTTTTGTCAAGGTTTGGGTGAGGCAGCATGGATGATCTAATCTGATGCATCATGCATTGGTGAGTGGAAATTCTGGCGGATCCACACCTGATTAATCTTGACAAAGGTCAGTCTCTCCACATTTTAGGTGAACAGGGGAGTTCTCCTTGGGGTAACTATGGCCCCTGCCGCACTAAACACCCGCTTTGATGCCACACTACTGTCCGGGCAGGACAGCTTTTCCAAGACAAACTCGGCCAGTTGCGGCCACAAATCCAATTTGGCTGCCCAGTAGTCCAGCGGATCTTCAGTGTGGGGTGGCAGGGTGCTGTCCAAGTATGCCACCGCCTGCTTGTTCAGGTTCTGCTCCATATCTAGCTGCTGCTGTTGGTAAGTAGTTTCTTTGCTTGGCGGGTGAAGAAAGCTGCTCATCAGCGACTCTATACTCAAGTTTCTACTGATGGAGCTGGTACTTCTCCTACCCCCCCCCCCCTCACCCTGCCACAGCAGCCATGGCAGTGGAACGTGAGTGCAGAGGCCCCCCCCCCCCCCCGATCAGACCTGTGAGAGGATTGGCAATGGCGCAGATAGAAAGTGGCCAACTGAATACATAGGATGTTTTGATAGTAGTTAAGTTTGTCCTCCCTCTCAGCAGGTGTAAAAAAGGCCCCCATTTTGGACCGGTAGCAAGGGTCTAACATGGTGGAGAGCCAGTAGTCATCCGTCTGCCGAATGGTGACAATTCAGCTGTCACTACGTAAGCAAATGAGCATGCATCGGGCCATTTGCGCAAGTGACTCAGAGGGACTCCCTGCCTCCATCTCTACTCCATACTGCCACTGTGTGTATGGGTCCTCTGCCTCCTCTTACTCATCTCCCTCTTGCTCCTCTGGCTGCTCCTGCTTCTCCTCTCCTGTCACCTGTGTAGAAAAACCACCCATTTCGCTACACATTGCTTGTGCTCCAATGTCCTCCTCCTCCAGCTCAGCCCCCACAGGGCTCATGTGGCCGTGAGATGTAGGCACAACGTCTCCAGTCCCCTGACTAGCCAGATTTACCAGCATCTTTTCCAGGACAATCAGTGGAATGACGTTGTTCATCCCCTAGTTCTGGCGACTGACAAATAAAGTGGCCTCCTCAAAGAGCACGAGCAAACGGCAGGTGTCACGCATGAGCTGCCACTGGCTAACATCGAAATTACACAGGTGAGTACCTCTGTCTGCCTGTATCATCAGAAAATCGTTTATGGCCTTTCTCTGTTCGTATACTCGGTCCAACATATGAAGGGTAGAATTCCAACGGGTGTAAACGTCGCATATCAGCCTAGGAGGGTGTGCTTTGCTAAGTATGAGTGGCTGAAGTGCATGCAAAGTTTCCTGGCCATTTTTAGGATGTCTTGCAGATGGATGGAAGACTTCAGGAAACGCTTGACAACCATATTGCAGCAGCGAGACCATGTTCTTCCTGTTATCAGTCACCATGGTTCCAATTTCAAGTTGTCGTGGAAAAAGCCAGGATTCGATTTTTTGATGAAGGACGCAGAGCAGTTTCTTCCCTGTGTGATTCCGTTCGCCCAGGCAAACTAGGTGCAGAACAGCGTGCGTGCCCTGCACTTGTGGTATGCTGGAGGGGCACTGTGAATTGTCCCTGCAGTGGAGGCCGAGGACAAGGTGGAGGATGAGGAGGCAGAGGCGTAAATTGTCGCAGGACCAACGTCATCAGAATGTGAAAGCGGAAGCGGCATCACCTGGCCAAGTTTCTGGTTTGGCTGGGCAGGAACCACATTTACCCAGTGGACCATAAAGGACATATATTGTCATTGACCGTAGTTACAGCTCCACACGTCGGCGCTGCCGTGCACACCGACAGACTCATTTTGGTCTACGTGTGCAGGGCTTGTACTGCCTTTTTGGCAAAGAAATGACGGCTTGGCACAAGCCATCAGTTGTCTGAAAGGTGCAGAGTTCACCACTTGGAAAGGTAGGGAGTGCAGCACCAGCAACTTGGCCAGGAGCATGTTCAGTTTCTGTGCTGTTGGATGAGTGCAAGCATACTGTTGTCTCTTGGAAATCGCTTCGGTGATCGATTGCTGACAGAATTACTGACGAGGAGTAGGAAGGCGAGGGACAGGAGTATCAGAACCGGTAGATGATGGGAAGGACAGACAGCTCCCTTCGGCTGAGGTGGTGGAGCCTTGACTGTCTGAAATCGGGAGCGTGCCACTGGGTGATACAGCAGTTGCTGCAGCAGGCTGGACCACCACATTGGAGCCACGGTACTCCCAGGCCACGTTATAATGATGCTGCATATGTTAATGCAGGGCCGTGGTGCCAACATTGGCACCCTGGCCAGTCTTTACCTTCTGCCCAAAAACTTGCTGGCTCTGGCTACTGCCTTACGGGCATGCTGCCACCCTCTTCTCCTGATGATGATGAAGCCCTTTTGTCACCCGGCTCCCAATTGCAATCAACTACATCATCATCATCGAGTACTGTCTGCACGTCACTGATGTCCTCCTGAACTGTCTCTGGGTCAGGAGCTTGACCGCTCACAACACCAGCTCCCACACCACTCTCCTCACCACTACTTTCCCACCTAGTGGAGGAATCAGCGGATGTCTCCTCCACATCTTGGCTTGCCAGTAGCTGCTGGCTGTCTTTTAGTAGCTCGTCCTCACTGTATAGTGGAGCTGAGCCCACACAGCATACAATACTTCTCTGGCTGAGGGAACAGAAAAGGACAGAGGCAGGTTGAGAACAAGTGAGGGCACAGGGCCTGCTCCCGGGCCATGCCAACTAAGGCTGAGTTCACACGGGCGTTGCGGGAAAAGGTGCGGGTGTGTTGCGGGAACATGCGCAAATTTTCAGCGCGAGGGCAAAACATTGTAATGCGTTTTGCAATCGCGTGAGAAAAATCGTCATGTTTGGTACCCAAACCCGAACTTCTTCACAGAAGTTCGGGTTTGGGTTAGGTGCTGGGTAGATTGTATCATTTTCCCTTATAACATGGTTATAAGGGAAAATAATAGCATTCTTAATACAGAATGCATAGTACAATAGCGCTGGAGGGGTTAAAAAAAATAAAAATAAAAATTTAACTCACCTTAATCCACTTGCTCGCGCAGCCGGCATCTCTTCTGTCTTCTTTTTTGCTGTGTGCAGGAAAAAGACCTGTGGTGACGTCACTCCGGTCATCACATGGTCTATCACACGATCCATCACCATGGTAAAAGATCATGTGACGGACCATGTGATGACCGGAGTGATGTCACCACAGGTCCTTTTCCTGCACACAGCAAAAAAGAAGACAGAAGAGATGCCGGCTACGCGAGCAAGTGGATTAAGGTGAGTTAGAAAAAAAAAAACTCCAGCTATTGTACTATGCATTCTGTATTCAGAATGCTATTATTTTCCCTTATAACCATGTTATACTTGCTTGCGGATGCTTGCGATTTTCACGCAGCCCCATTCACTTCTATGGGGCCTGCGTTGCATGATAAACGCACAATATAGAGCATGCTGCGATTTTCACGCAACGCATAAGTGATGCGTGAAAATCAGCGCTTATGTGCACAGCCCCTTAGAAATTAATGGGCCCAGATTTAGTGCGGGTGCAATGCGTTCACCTCCCGCATTGCACCCGCGCGGAATACTCGCCCATGTGAACTCAGCCTAAGGGTTGTGTCTGACGAACCCACTGACTCTTGGCTGGGGGCGTCTGATGTCACTTGCGACAAAGTCGAAGATCGAGTCAACCATTCAAAAAGCACTTGGTTGCTGGTCACGACACGATTACTAGCTGACACTAGGAGCTCAGGCCTCTCAAAGTGACCCCTGCTGCCACGGCCCCTTACTCTTCTGCGACCTCTGACTGTGCCAGAAACATTTAGGCCTCTGCCACTCCCCTGTGCAGGGTCTGGCACTTCTCTGCCTGACATACTGTTAGATCAAATAAATAAATAAGTGGTTGAAGAGGGAAGGGATGGCCCACCTGAAAAAGTAGTGGCGGCTGAGCACGACGTACTGTGTGACAGCCACCGTCATAAGGCTTTTAAAACTCTCTGTCTCCACCAGACGGAATGACAGCATTTCAAAGGACAGTAATTTTGAAATGCTGGCATTCAGGGCTAGGGATCGCGGGTGGGTAGGGGGTACTTCCTTATCCGCTCCAGTGTTTGGGATATGGAGAGCTGAACGCTTCCGTGGGAAATTGTGGAGATGCTTGGTGACCCAGGTGGTGGTGTTGCTGGCAGATCCTCTGTTTGCGGGGTGGCAGGTGCCACTGTCACTCCAGAGGTGGATGAAGAGGCTGAGACAGGAGGAGCCAGAGACCTTACTTTGTTTTTGAGGTGCCTACTTCACTGCAGCTCGTGCTTTGCACTTAGATGCCTGGTCATGCAGGCTGTGCTCAGGTTGAGAACGTTTATGCCTCGCTTCAAACTCTGATTGCAGAGTGTGCAAACCACTCGTGTCTTTTCGTCAGCACATTGTCTAAAGAACTGCCATGCCAGGGAACTCCTTGGAGCTGGCTTTGGTGTGCTCGGTCCCTTGCTGCGGTGGGCAATAGCAGGCGTACTGTCTTGGGTGTCGCTCCGCTTTTGTACCCTGCTCCCTCTTCTGCTGTGTTGGTGGCTTTATGCGACCACCGCCTCTTCCTCCGAACTACACAGGTCACTCGCATGACCTTGATTCCATGTGGGATCGAGGACCTCATCGTCCTCCACATGATCTTCCACCCAGTCTTCACCCCTGCCCTCCTTGTCAGTCTGCACACTGCAGAAAGCCCCAGCAGTTGGCACCTGTGTTTTATCATCATCTGAGACGTGCTGCGGTGGTCCTCCCATGTACTCATCTTGAAACATAAGTGGTTGGGCATCGGTGCACTCAATCTCTTTCACTTCTGGGGCAGGGCTAGGTGGATGGCCCTGGGAAACTCTTCTAGCAGAGTCATCAAAAAGCAGAAGAGACTGCTGCATGACTTGGGGCTCAGACTGCTTGGCTGATTTGCAAGGGGGTGAGGGGAAAGACTGATGGACATCTGCTGCAGGTGCCAACTCTGATCTTTTTAGCAGGAGACTGGGTGGGAGACATTGTAAAGGAACTGAAGGCACTGTCAGCAACCCAATCTACTATCGCCTGTACTTGTTCTGGCCTCACCATTCGCATAGCCCCCTTAGGCCTGACCAAATATTGCTGAAGGTTCTGTCGCCTACTCACACCTGAGAAAGATGTTTCACTTGTCCGTGTAGCTGGCACAGATCGACCACGTCCTCTCCCTGCAACAGGAGCTCCACCAGCAGCACCACAACCGGGGCCATGTCCCTTATTTGACGCTCTCCTCATATTTCTCAAATTAATTTAATAGCAGAATAGAACAACAGTATCTAAAGGGTGTATCTCACAATGACAGATGCAGCAAAGGCTGCAAAATTAAGATTTTGGTGTTTTTTTAATACCAGAATAGCACAGCAGTATATAACGCTTGAATTTCACACGTTCAGATGCAGACAAGGCCGCAAATTAAAGGGGTTGTCCGGGTTCAAAGTTAAACCCAGACATATGCTAAATCGCTCAGGGCAAAGGCATTTTTAGGAGTTCCAGGGCTCTCCATGGGGCTGCCAGGAAGCCCGGTGACGTCACTGGCACTGATGGGCAGGCTCTAGCGCTGCGCTAGCCAGTAAAACTGCTAGGGCAGCGCTAAAGCCCGCCCATCAGAGCTGGTGACGTCACCGAACACACTGCCGGGCGGAAGTTTCCGCCCGACAGTGTGTTATGATAAACAAAAGAGCCCGTGCCCTGCGCGATCTAGCACAGGGCAAGGGAGCGCAATCAGAGCATGAGATGCTCCGATGTAGCCTCAGGGATGCTGCCGGGTGAAAATAAGGGTATGGCCGGGTTTAGCACTGAACCCGGACAACCCCTTTAAGTATTTTGCCCAAAATGGGTGTTTTTTAAATACCAGAATAGCACAGCAGTATCTAAAGTGTGTATCTCACACTGACAGATGCAGACAAGACCGCAAATTAAGTATTTTGCCCAAAATGGGAG
The DNA here is from genome assembly GCF_014858855.1 of Bufo gargarizans. NCBI lineage: Eukaryota > Metazoa > Chordata > Amphibia > Anura > Bufonidae > Bufo > Bufo gargarizans. The sequence goes on from NC_058080.1 coordinate 73,792,127, forward strand.
TTTTTTAAATACCAGAATAGCACAGCAGTATCTAAAGTGTGTATCTCACACTGACAGATGCAGACAAGACCGCAAATTAAGTATTTTGCCCAAAATGGGAGTTTTTTTAATAACAGAATATGACAGCAGTATATAACGCTTGAATTTCACACGTACAGGTGCAGCAAGGGCTGTAAAATTGAGTATTTTGCCCAAAAAGGGTGTTTTTTAAAACCAAGAAAATTATTGCTGTATTTCTAGCTTAAATTGCACACTGACTAATGCGGCAGAGGCCCCAGATGGAGGGTATTGCCAAAAATGGGTTTTAAAACCCAGAAAATTATTGAAGTATTTCAAGCTTGTTTTAACAATCACAGAAGCAGCAAATGCTGCAATATTAAGGACTTTGCCCAAAAAGGGTGTAATTTTAATAAAAGAATATGACAGCAGTATATAACGCTTGAATTTCACACATACAGATGCAGACAAGGCCGCAAATTAAGTATTTTGCCCAAAAAGGGTGTTTTTTAAAACCAAGAAAATTATAGCTGTATTTCTAGCTTAAATTGCACACTGACTAATGCGGCAGAGGCCCAAGATGGACGGCATTGCCAAGATTGGGTGTTTTTTAAAACCCCAAAAATTTTAGAATTATTTCAAGCTTGTTTTTAACGATCACAGATGCAGCAAAGGCTGCAATATTAAGTACTTTGCCCCAAAATGGGTGTTTTTTTTTATAACAGAATATGACAGCAGTATATAACACTTGCATTTCACACGTACAGATGCAGCAAGGGCTGTAAAATTGAGTATTTTGCCCAAAAACGGTGTTTTTTAAAACCCAGAAAATTATAGCTGTATTTCTAGCTTAAATTGCACACTGAAAAATGCTGCAAAGGCACCAGATGTGGAAATATTAGATTATCCAGCTCACCTTTGTAGGCATGTGAATAGCATTATCCCATGATGGTCAGTGCACGGACTGGTGAGATGAGATCCCAGGCATATCCAAGACAATAAACACGTCCAGCACTTTTCAGTTAGAAAATTTTTCTTTGGTTCCTTTATTGAATACGGTACCAAAAATTTGTATGTGCAGCAAGTGAATCCCAGCATCCTAACGTGGGTCTGCAGAGGATCGTCTACGCGTTTCGAGCACACCTGCTCTTAATCATGACTCCATGTTGGACCCTGACTCGCTCAGTTTTAAAAGCTCCCAGAGTTCGGACTCCACCCTCAAAGGAGGAGAGAGAACTCAGGTGTAGAATAATTAGGTAGTACTACTGGGCTCAGCCAGGGACCAGCATATTATATGCAGTGTCCAATGAACAGTGCGCCACCCAAGTGACAAATACATGTATAAATATATACAATAGACTAACAAATGTCTATTGGTAACATTTTTGACATATACAAAAACACTCTAATAATAAAAGAAAAAACCCACAATGTGTGAACACACAATTGTTTCCATGCCAAACATAGCCAAATGCACTAACTTCAGGAGAGTGTGGAGAGGCCTACAGAAAAAAAACACAAAAAAAAACACACCGCTTTATATTTTCGGTTGACATGAATCCCGCTAATAAAAATACATGAGCTCTTTTTTGTAATTCATCCCTTTTGGGAAACGTGTTTTTAGGCAAAAGCTCCAATACGCTTCCCTTTGTCGGACTTTGCGTTCTGTATCTCCCCCTCTGGGTGGAGTTTTGACCCTTTCAATGCCAAAAGCTTGAAACATACTGACATTCCTATTGTGCTTTTCTTTGAAATGTTTAGCCGCTCCTGATACGTTCATCCTGGATTCATTGCTGACATAGTTAAGTTAAAATTCTATTTTTCAGTTTTCTAGTTGTGCTTCCTACGTATAGTAAATCACATTGTGTGCACTTAATAATATATACCACATTTGTGCTATTGCAATTAATATAAGATTTGACAACATAACTAGAACTATGGTCCGTTTCCTGAAAAACCTTAGTGGGAGCGACATACCTGCATGTCTTGCATGGATGTCCTCCACAGCGGACAAAGCCCACATGGTTTAACCATGTGCGGCTATTGTTCGCTGGTTTGGAACTAAGCAGGGAGGGGGAGATAATAGACGACAACGTAGATGCTTTCCTTGGAACTATTCTTATACCTCCTTTCAATATCTTATACATCTGTTCATTGCCATATAAGGTAGGAATACTCTGCATTATAATATGTTTAATTCTATCATATTGCCGGCTGTACGTCAAAACCATGGTGGGAATGTTTTCAGCCTTATTAGACTTTTAGGTGTTTTTTTCTAGTAGCTATATTTTGCCGCGTGAGATCATCCACCTAGGGTAACTCCGATCCCATAATCTAGAGGAAATAATATCACATTCTTGGGCAAAGGTACTTTCAGAACTACAGTTCCTTCTTGCCCTGATAAATTCTCCAACTGGAATTGATTTAATTACATGGGCTGGGTGATGGCTGTTCGCCCTTAAGATCGTGTTACCTGTGATGGGTATATGGTAGGTGACATGCAATAATTTGACATGCAATTCCCGTTAGGGTTAGATCCCAGAAATTAACAGTACTGGGGACTGAGTAATAGGTAAATTTCAAATTATATAGATTACTGTTCATATACGCCATGAATAAGGGTATGGCAGGCACATTGCCTCTCCAAATAAGGAACAGATCATCGATGTACCTGCCATACCACTCAATCTGTGCACCAAAGGGGTTCGAGGGGGCGAAAATATAATGTTCCTCCCAGTATGCCATGACTAAATTGGCCAAGGAGGGGGAGAATTTTGCCCCCATTGACACCCCTTGCACCTGCAAATACTAACTACCATCAAAGGAAAAATTATTATGTGACAGTAGGTATTGCGTGACCTCCAAGATGAATTCAATCTCCGTCCCCTTATGCTTGCTATATTCATGTAAATGATATTCTAATGAAAGCAGTGCCACCATATGCGGGATGGAGGGGTAAAGAGAAATGACATCTGTGGAAACCCGGACAAAACCCGGTTGCCATTTTTTCTGGAAAATACTTTTTAACCGCAAAGATTTGCTCTGGAAAAAGAAAAAGTCTAATAAGGCTGAAAACATTCCCACCATGGTTTTGACGTACAGCCGGCAATATGATAGAATTAAACATATTATAATGCAGAGTATTCCTACCTTATATGGCAATGAACAGATGTATAAGATATTGAAAGGAGGTATAAGAATAGTTCCAAGGAAAGCATCTACGTTGTCGTCTATTATCTCCCCCTCCCTGCTTAGTTCAAAACCAGCGAACAATAGCCGCACATGGTTAAACCATGTGGGCTTTGTCCGCTGTGGAGGACATCCATGCAAGACATGCAGGTATGTCGCTCCCACTAAGGTTTTCCAGGACACGGACCATAGTTCTAGTTATGCTGTCAAATCTTATATTAATTGCAATAGCACAAATGTGGTATATATTATTAAGTGCACACAATGTGATTTACTATACGTAGGAAGCACAACTAGAAAACTGAAAAATAGAATTTTAGAGCATCTTAACTATGTCAGCAATGAATCCAGCATAAACGTATCAGGAGCGGCTAAACATTTCAAAGAAAAGCACAATAGGAATGTCAGTATGTTTCAAGCCCTCGGCATTGAAAGGGTGAAAACTCCACCCAGAGGGGGAGATACAGAACGCAAAGTCCGACAAAGGGAAGCGTATTGGAGCTTTTGCCTAAAAACACGTTTCCCAAAAGGGATGAATTACAAAAAAGAGCTCATGTATTTTTATTAGCGGGATTCATGTCAAATGAAAATATAAAGCGGTGTGTTTTTTAGTTTTTTTTTCTCTGTAGGCCTCTCCACACTCTCCTGAAGTTAGTGCATTTGGCTATGTTTGGCATGGAAACAATTGTGTGTTCACACATTGTGGGTTTTTTCTTTTATTATTAGAATGTTTTTGTATATGTCAAAAATGTTACCAATAGACATTTGTTAGTCTATTGTATATATTTATACATGTATTTGTTACTTGGGTGGTGCACTATTCATTGAACACTGCATATAATATGCTGGTCCCTGGCTGAGCCCAGTAGTACTACCTAATTATTCTACACCTGAGTTCTTTCTCCTCCTTTGAGGGTGGAGTCCGAACTCTGGGAGCTTTTAAAACTGAGCAAGTCAGGGTCCAACATGGAGTCATGATTAAGAGCAGGTGTGCTCGAAACGCGTAGACAATCCTCTGCAGACCCACGTTAGGAGGCTGGGATTCACTTGCTGCACATACAAATTTTTTGTACCGTATTCAATACAGGAACCAAAGAAAAATTTTCGAACTGAAAAGTGCTTGATGTGTTTATTGTCTTAAAGGCACCAGAAGTAGGATATTGCCAAAAATGAGTGTTTTTTAAACCCAGATTATTATTGCAGTATTTCAAGCTTGGATTTGAATGTCACAAAAGCACATATGCTGTGCTGGTGCACTGAGATTGCATAAAATGGCCGCCGCCGCCCACCTAACTAACAGACGGATAAAAGTTATTTTTCTGTGTCACTGGGCTCAGTGCAAAACTAAATATAGGTAGATCGCTGAGTTAACAAGCACTTCTGATTAAAGATTCTTTCCTATTCTCTCCCTCACAGCAGCAGCATCCTCTCCCTACAGTAGTAACAGCAGAGTGACGTGCAGCGCTATGTGACTCCAGCTTTAATAGAGACTGGGTCACATGCTGCACTGGCAAATCACAGCCATGCCATTAGTAGGCATGGCTGTGATGGCTTCTAAGGGCACAGAAATAAACGCCTTTCAAAAAGCGACATAAAATAGCTGAACACCGAACCCGAACCCGAACTTTTACTGAAATGTTTGGGTTCGGGTCCGGGGTCCAAAAATCCTAAGGTTCGGTACGAACGTTGTTCGCTCAACCCTACTAACTAACTAAGGCTACTTTCACACTAGCGTTGTTTGAATCCGGCGTTCAATTCCGACACCGGAACTGTCCGCCGGATCCGGAAAAACGTGTGAAAACTGATTACATTTGAATCCTGATCAGGATTTTGATCACAATGAAAAAATGCATTGGCAAAAACGGATCCGCCATTTATGGACTTTAACTTTTTTTTCATATTTTTCGGGTTTAACATGCAAAAGCCGGATCCGTTTTGACGGAACACACAGCGCCGGATCCGGCGTTAATGCAAGTCAATGGGAAAAAGGCCTGATCCAGCGTTCAGTCAAAGTGTTCAGGATTTTTGGCCGGAGGTAAAAATACAACATGCTACGGTTTTCTGAAAAGCCTGATCAGTCAAAAAGACTGAACAGAAGACATCCTGATGCATCCTGAGAGACGGACTCTCCATTCAGAATGCATTAGGATAAAACTGATCAGTTCTTTTCCGGATTTGAGCCCCTAGGACGGAACTCAGCGCCGAAAAAGAAAAACGCTAGTGTGAAAGTACCCTTACTAACTAACTATCTAATGTAATTAAATTAGGATCCAGATGACTCATCAAAGCACAGAGCACAGCAATGTCACTGCTCTCTCTCTCTCTCTCTCTCTCTCACAACTGCAAAAAAAACTGCAGAAAATGGTTCCTGGAGAGTTTCTAATATATATAACCGACCAAAAGGAGTGAGACAGGTATACTGCAAATAAATCTAGTAATACTAGAATAGTCCAAAAGTCACATCATTTATTTGAAAATCACAAAAAGGACACATGATCAGCACTGGTCACAAAAAGACAATAGACACAGGTTACAATACACATTAAAAACCAAGAGGACCGATGGTGAACTGCCGATACATATATATAAATATAAAGTGCATGTGCATAAATATTACCAATTGGTCATCAATTAAAGGATATATAATATCCACAAGCTATGGCTCATAAACTACCAAAGAGATACCTACATGCATTATACATCAGAATTTGTCACAAAGTGAACGTGATAATACACACCACATTTGTCAAAGCTGAAGCAGTAGGATAATTGGAGTTAAACTCAGCACATAATGAAAAAATACTGACCACTTGGTTTAAATATACCGTGCAGCAACACCACCGGTCCACTCCCCAACGCACGTTTCGCGTACAGCTTTTTCAAGGGGTACTGGTTGGTCAGATGGAAGTGCTGTCTTAAATAGGTCAGGTGGATACATCTCATTGGTTCCTGGACTCACATTCAATTAAACCGTTCAAGCTCACCTGGGCATTAACACGTGGCGATTATTAGCAGTGTCCGGCCCCCCCACAATGATCACCGCACCTCTGGTGACGCCGCGCCGGTCCGGAGGAGGACGGTCACGTAAGTACTAATATAGTAAGGGGTAGGCAACTTCCTATAGTAAGGGGTAGGCAACTAATATAGTAAGGGGTAGGCAACTTCCCTATTGGTTGGTAGGGATGTTGCTAAGCTCTGACAGATAGCTCATTGGCCCACAAGTAAGAATGGAGGTTACTGATGAAAAAAAACTATAATTTTTGCGATTACGAATATATAGCACTATATTCTAGATTTTTGTGAATTCTCGAATTGCCGATATTCCCAATAAAAATTTGCAATTAGAATATTCACGCTCAACACTATTTCATGCACCAACACCTACATTGCCACAGTATTGCATTGATCTGCACCCTCACCCTTTTTCACGATGACCCGGCCTTGCACCCTCAAAATTCACCTACACCACAGGCACTCCACTTAACACCAGGCAAGAGACCCACAACACCAAGGTGCCCCCTCCCTTCACTGTGACCAACCCTGGGAGAACCAGGGAGGACCATAGCCAATGTAAGGACTCCCATGTGCCTCCCGTGCAAGTATGCTGCACACATAGAGGAGACAAAGACATAGCTCTGAGCTCATTATATAGGGTCAAGCAGAAAGACATCATTCAACTTTCTTAAGAAAATAGCACCACACTTCTCCACAGGTTGTGTGTGGTGCAAAACAGCCTTATTCACTTTTAACGGAGCTAAGCTGCAATACCACACACAACCCATAAACCGATGTGACATTAAAAAAATAAAATAAATTAACCATGCTTTTCTTATCTTGTACAAGCCAAGTGTTTTTGATCTCCTATTATCATGATACAGAGATCCTATCTAATCTTATCTTATGATATCACTTACTTTATATAGTGCAGATAGACAGCTGGAGTGCTGAATGCAGCTCCTGACATACCACCTCTGCTTCATTATAAAGTGCAAGTTTTCATATTGGCCACTAGATGTCAGTGTACACTTCAGGCAGAAGAAGGCACGCTGTCTTTTACAGTCTACGGTAAAGCTGAGCGTTATCACCTCATTATCATTTATTGGAGAGTTTATGACAGAATTACAGGTCTGCATGATCAGTTTAGGCTAAAATTCAAGATAGATAGCTGATGCAGGGTTGATTAAGGGGTCAGGGTAATGTGGGGACAGTTGGGGATATCTCTGCTCCTCTTCTCCTCAAAACTTAATTGATTGTGTACAGTTTTGGGCATCAGTGTAGATGAAAGATATAGTAAAGCTTGTGCGGGTTCAAAGCAGGGCAACTAAAGTAATAACTGGAATGGGTGGACTACAGTGATGAGTTGCATAGGCAATATTCGTTTTTTTTATGATATTTTGTGAATTTATTGCCTAATATTCACCATAAATTCACGAATTCTAGAATTCACGATCTCCAGTCATTATTTTCTTGATTGCTAAAATCGGTAATGTAAATTGCGCGTATTGCGCGCGCAATATAGGCATGGCTCACTTTTGTTAGAAGTTTCCTGGGACTGGAGAAAATGGTTGGCAGCAACTTTCATGACTGTGAGGAAGAACTCCTGATAGAGCGCTCCAATATAATCATGATTGCGCAAATCGGCACTAATGATGTATGTATGGACAGCAGAGAAACAGTAATTCCTATCACACTACCTAACACCCTGCACTGGAACCTATCAGTTACCCTATATCACTATCTAACCTACACTGACTATCTGTATTAATTTATGAGCTAACTAACTATCTAATGTAACTGGATAAGGAATATGATCCAGTTGAAAGCACAGAGCACAGCAATGTCACTGCTCTCTCTCTCAGAACTGCAAACAAACTGCAGAAAATGGCTGCTGGGGAGGTTCTTATATAGTAAGGGGTAGGCAACTTCCCTATTGGTTGCTAGGGATGTTGCTAAGCTCAGACAAAGATATTGCAGCCTTCTCATTGGCCCACACACAAGAAGGTAGGTCACTGATCTAAAATCTAGAATAGTCACGATTACAAATATATAGCACTATATTCTAGATTTTCGCGAATTCTCGAAGTGCCGATATTCGCGATAAAAATTAGCAATATTCACGCTCAACACTATTGGACTACAAGACCCAGAAAGATGATCTAAATTAGGGTTATTCACTTTAGAAAAAAGACGACTTAGGGGAGATGTATAAATATATCAGGGGTCAGCATAGAGATCACTCCCATCATCTATTTATCCCCAGGGCTGTGACGAGGGGACATCCTCTGCGTCTGGAGGAAAGAAAGTTTCTACACAAACATAGAAGAGGATTCTTTACGGTAAGAGCAATGAGACTATGGAACTCTCTGCCTGAGGAGGTGGTGATGATGAACTTACTAAAAGGTTAATAGTATTACCAGTTATAGTTAGTGCTGAGCGAATCAAAGCATCTTAAGTGGAATTCAATCCAAAGTTTAGGAAACATTTGATTCACCAAAAAAGCCAAATTTCCTAGCGCTTAGTGGTAAAATATAGTTTCTGCTAAAATGGCGGCTACAGTTGTCTTAGTAAGAATGGGAAAAAAATACTCACCTCATTCACTTGCTCACATAGAGGTAGTCCACCCCTCAGACAAAGGACCTGCACTGAGCGTGATGGCATTACCACGATTTCCCAGGGTGACTACGTGGTGACTTCATCGTCATTAGATTTCTGGAGAAGGGTTGTTAGTCCAGGGATTTATTACCTCTATAACCTTCATATACCCTAATAAATAACCCTTTTAATGATAACAGCAATTATTGGAAGTATTCAGTGACATATGGCAGATGTCGAATCATGAAATAAAGCTTAGCAAAACTAAAAGACTAAAATCTTAGATATTGTGCTCTATACAATGTTAAATCGGCATTGTATGTTCACACAACTTTGCATAAATCAATAGTACAGGCAAATAGAAGAAACTTTGTAATGTATGTCATGAGGGAAAAATACATTGTTCTAAAGTTATCAACTGTTTCCTTCCTCTTTTATTTCCTAAACTATCTTTCTCTCTGACTTTTGGGAGTAAATTGTTTTGCGAGACCAAGATGGGCTGCCTGCTCACTGAAGGATCAGATTAGATCATCCCATAAAAATGCATAAAGAGGGTGGAGAATGAGGGTGGAAGTGTAGAGAGAAACAAGCAGGCAGAGAGAGACATACATGAATCATCAGATAGTAGTAAGAGTTATATCTCATCCCAAGTGCTTTATTCATATCGCTACTGCTCAGTACTTCTCTACAATGTCCTGTATGGTGCATCTGACTGATTGTGAGTGAGTGAGTCAGATTCTTCCACCTCTATGTGTAATCTAAAATGAAGAAATTATGCAGCACTCCCGTAGTAGTTCGAATGTGTTGTCTTTTATTCACCAGAAAATGAAACCTCTCAGTCCTCTTAATGGGACTATTTTCAACTGTGTAATCTATGGAGAGTAGCTGGTTTCCACCTACCAGCTCAGGAACAACCTAGAATTATATATGCAGCATGCAAAGGAGAAAACTGCTACAAAATACCAGATGCAAGTCATATAATGGTCAGATATAGTGCTCTCACTGTACACATATGGCGGCGTAATCTGAAAAGTTATCAGAAGACATAGCTACCCTTTAAAATGGCCTAAATCTTCTCTATAATAAGTTTCATTTTTTTACAGGAATTGTAACAAATATAAAAAATATTCACAGCAAATCTAATAACCAGAGCTGCAGCAATGCAAATAAAATCTATGCAGACGTTTACAGCTCCTCTTCGTCTCTGGGTTAAGAGCCACTAATTGTTCGAGCCATGCTTTTTGTCGTTATCACATACCCTTGGCATACAGACCTTGATTTACATTTTGCTCCATTAATCTGCTTGTAACACAACTTCCTTATCCAGAAGTCCTCGGTGCATCAATTTATTGAATTAGCAGGAACCAGATCAAGTGCGGAAGAATTGTAAAGGGTTTTATTTTCCAAGGAACAGGATGATTCTCGAGATGTAAATGTGCTGTTTTAGCAGGAAATATCTATTGTAGGCCAATTACGTATTCTCCCACAGTAAAACATAAACATTTTCATTGTCGAGAACGAACGCTCGGAAGTAACACAAATGTCTTTTAGGTCAATTAAAGTTTTTAAATTATCCATCTGGTAAATGGGCTTGTCAAGTATTCAGAGGCATTAAACCCAAGTCTCTCCCCGGTACAAATCACTAAAATGTCACACCATGCAGTTTTAAATCTGATTCTAAGTAAATGACTTCTCCATAATGACTGTAATTAACAATACAAATTGATCAAGGCGGGATGTGATTTACAGCGTTTGTTGTATTCCCCAGACTGAAACAGCTGGATTCATATTGTCTTTAGCTGCTTAGATGGGAAGACTTGCTCATCGCAGAGCCAAATGGGCTCTGATATAAGGCGTGCTCCCCTAGAAATGTGTATTGGGATAATTAGTAAGTGATAGTTTAATTAGGGTTTATTAAATGAAATCCATTAGAATGTTATGATGCTGGTGTTAGCGGTAAAGTGACTACTTGGTTCACCCCCCAAAAGCTGGTTCACCCCCCAACTCCTCTTAGTCACGTCCCAAACTCCACTAAGTCACATCCCCGACTCGGCCAAGCCATGCCCCCTGCCAACGAAGGAAATTAAAAGTACAGGAAGAACGTTGGGTAAGCTGCGGTTGGAGGGTCGGGTAGGTCTTCTCATCCTCAGTCTGCCAGCTCTAGTGACCGACTGGAGTTGAGAAAAACCTGCCAGTCAGTGTGTGCCGGCAGCATAATGCTGCTGTCTGAGTGTCGGCTATGCAAAAGGTGGACACCCTTACAACCGTCCAGGCCCTGGGGACAGGGAGCCAGAAAACCGGACTGTCTGCCCTTAAACTGGACGTCTCACCACCCTAGTTATAGGCCGCATATAGCACTCATGGTTTACCGCTAATTCCTGGCTGCACCTAGAAGCATAACCTGAAGCTATGGCCAATTGCGAGTGCTACCCACGGTTGCTAAGCCCGACCCTTAACCAGGTAATAGTCATTATCATACATTTAAGGCATGACCCACATGACTGTAGTTTCAGTCAGCATCTGATATGCATTTTTTGCAGAGCAGATGTGGACCAAGAACCCGCCCTGCAAAAAATATAGAACATATACTATTTGTGTTTATTTTGCAGACAAGGATAGGACATTTCTAGAGGAGTTTGAAAACAAAAAGGTAGCATGCGCACGGCCAGGACGCAAGTTTTGTGAATCCGCGGTTTGTGGACCACAGAATGGATATGGTGAAGTGCATGAGGCCTAATTCAAATACTTTTGTAATTCCTGGCGATATTTAAGTGCTGGAGGACAGGGAACAAACAGACATAGACTAGGTTGTATTTAAAGGAGTTCTCTGGGCAACAGATATTGGTGACTTATCCTCCTCCGGATAGGTCATCAGTATTGGATCGTGGGGTTTGGCTCCTGGCACCCCCAAGATCAGCAGTTTTTGAATGCGGTGGTGCCAGAAACTATACACTGTACTGGAACTGGATTCACATAGCTCCATACACTGTGTAGTGGTCATTCCAGGGTACTACAGCTAAGCTTCCATTCAAATGAATGGGAGCTAAGTTTTAGTACACCTTCACCAGAAATTACGCAGTGTACACAGTCTAAAGTTTTAGCTCCATACACTGTTAGATTCCGTAATCGCAGCAGCCTGCAATAGCTAATCGGTGGGGATGCCAGAACCCCCACAGATCTGATATTGCATTGCAAAGGGTGAAATCTGCACAAACAATTGACATGCTGCACTGCAGGTCAATTTCCGCACAGAAAATTTCTACACGGTGTACATGAGACTTCGAAATCTCACATTTATTAGACTTGTAAAAAAAAAAATGAAAATTATGCATTTTTTTTTTACAAGTTTTTGATACTTGGCATGGTTTAGTCACACAACATTTTAATAGCATCTTTAGAGTTGTTTCTTCCACAACCAGACCATGCTGCGCAAGAAAACCGACTTTAAATGCTACTGCAAAAAGTCAGTGTTTGTAAGGCATTTTATAATTTCCTATTATATTAGTGAATTTTGCTAAAAAGACACAAAAGAGACGGTAAAAAAAAAAATACTGCAATTCAATGTTTAAATACCAACATTTAATGCTAAGGGTTAAGGTTTAGATAGCACTGAGGGGCTCACTGTATGTACTCTATGTATGTTCTGCGTACTGTGTTGCAGTTTTATAAATATTAGGAAAAATACAGCAATAGAAATTCAGAAATCTGCTCATTTAGACTGTGGGACATCTAATATATGAGAGGAAAGGAGAAGTGTCACAATGAAAGACAAGAACTAAACAGGATCCATTCTGTCTTCTTCTGTCCCGCGTAACCTTTGTCCAGACTTCATTGGCACCGTTCCCCAGGGTGCCATGCTGGCAGGATGCATCGTCGTTTTCTTCTTACCATTGTCTGAATCCACACCCATTTTGACATTGATTAGTCATTTCCCCTTTGTTGTTATCTCTTGTATTATCAGATACAAGTCACCATATCCATCTCAATGTCTTCCCTCCCACGAGAGTTTTCTTTTTCCTGTCTCTGACACAAGAAGACACTAGCATGAGCTCTATATCTGATGGAAAATGATTGACACGGGGAAAATGCCAAATGCTCCATCACTGAGAATGAAGTTTCCAAAAATCTTCAATTTAAAGAATTGTTCTAAATGTATTTTGTGGATCTAATTATATTGCATTATTTCACTTTTTTAAACTAAACTAAATAGGTTGAAAATTTGGTGCCAGCTCATATATATATATATATATATATATATATATATATATTTATTATATAATATATTGTATATATCACCTAATATTATATATAATATTATTTAATATATTGTATATCTCTTTATAGTTGTCGCAGCTTTGCTTTTCTGATACAGAGCTTCAAATACCCTACAAGGTTAAAGGGGTTGTCCATGTTATATACAAACTCGGGGAACCCCTGTTAATGGCCTAAAATAAAAAATAAATATATACTCGCCTGTTTTGTCCTCTGCTTCTTCCTGCGCTGCTATTTGTTTTTCTGTACAGTTTTGAAGTTTTATGTACACAGGTCACAGCTGCAGCCAATCACTGGCCTCAGTAGA